>NC_073745.1:246443992-247068198 GCF_029784135.1 Toxorhynchites rutilus septentrionalis
TTGGCAAAAAACTCGGATAGCCAATTTTCACAGGCCTCTTTTGTGGCTAACGTCTGACTACCTAGCTCGTTCGCCATGGACAAAAACAGGTGGTAGTCACTTGGTGCAAGGTCCGGATACGGCGGATGCAAAAGAACCTCCCATCCGAGCTCCCGGAGCTTCTGGTGCGTCACCAAAGAAGTGTGTGGCCTGGCGTTGTCCTGATGGAAGACAATGCGACCTCTGTTTATCAAAGATGGCCTCTTCTTCATGAGTGCTACCTTCAAGCGGTCCAGTTGTTGGCAGTACAGGTCCGAATTGAGCGTTTGGCCATAGGGAAGCAGCTCATAATAGATTATTCCTTGACAATCCCACCAAACACACAGCAGAACCTTCCTGGCCGTTAATGAGGGCTTGGCCACCGTCTGAGCCGCTTCAGCGGGCTTCGACCACGACCGTTTGCGCTTCACGTTGTCGTAAGTGACCCACTTTTCATCGCCAGTCACCATCCGCTTCAGAAACGGGTCGATTTTGTTGCGATTCAGCAGCGATTCACATGCGTCGATACGGTCAAAGATGTTTTTTGCGTCAACGTGTGTGGCACCCATACATTGAGCTTCTTTGTGAATCCAAGCTTCTTCAAATGGTTAATAACGGTTTGATGACTTATCCCCAGCTCTTGGCCGATGCTACGGCTGCTACTATGCCGGTCTTTCTCGGCTAATTCAGCGATTTTGTCGCAATTTTCGACGACAGGCCTTCCGGAGCTTGGCGCATCTTAGACGACCTCTACACTAGAACGAAAACGTTGAAACCATCGTTGTGCGGTGGAAATGGAAACTGTATCGGGTCCATAAACTGCACAAATTTTATTGGCAGCTTGAGATGCATTTTTGCCTTTGTCATAGTAGTACTGTAAAATATGTCGGATTTTCTGTTTATTTTGCTCCATATTTGCGACACTATAACCCACGAACGACTTAACCAAACAAAACACTGTCGAGGACTATATTATAGCGCGCAAAAATACCTTTCCAACAAGCTATAGTATGACTCGATACAATGAATACAACTAGAACTACGCGCTTACAACGACACCTCGAGGAAATACCGCAGGACTTTTTTGACAGCCTAATATATAGGGGAATCCACTTCACAAATATGTGCAAGTCGGGGGCTTTTTTGTTCACACCGAAATGTGTTTCCCTAACACGAACTTCTAAACCAAGGTGCCTGAGAGAATCCGCTTAGCAAATACATGGAAGTTGGGGGTATTTTTGTTCACACCGGAAAGTGTTTCCCCAACACGGACTTCAAAACCAAGGTGGTTGGGGGAATCCGTTTCGCAAATACATGCGAGTCGGGGGCGTTTTTGCTCACACCGAAATGTGTTTCCCTAACACGGACTTCAAAACCAAGGTGTTTGGGGGAATTCGCTTCGCAAATACATGCAAATTTAAGGTATTTTAGTTTTCACCGAAATATGTTTCCTTAACATGGACTCCAGAACAAAGATGCCTGGGAAAATCCGCTTATATACAATATTTTATTTAATTTTTTTATTTAATTTTTTATTTATTTTTTTTATTTTATTTTATTCAGTTATGATTCATCTGACATATGTGGTCTTAATGAATAAAATATTTACACCTAGGCTATTATAAAATAGACGTACTGGACACTCTTTTTTTGAAGCAGCAGGATGTCTCGCCGAAATCGAATAGCTTCTCCACCAGCGTGAAAGTTAGGATCATCGATGACAGCGGTTCGTTGTATCCAAACAAGGTACGATGGCAATATACACAAACTACGAGTCAATTTGTACTCGCTTGTTTTTTGCAACCCGGAAAATGTTTCCCTAACACGTACTTCTTAACTGAGGAGCCTGGGAAAATCGTTATTCCAGATACTAGAGGCGAATGAACTTTCACGTTTAAAGCCTCTATAGTATAAAAAGTAGAAATTGAAATTGTAGAAATTGTATCATGCAATCCAGGGGTACTTCTGTACCCGCATGTTTTCCTTGCACTCCGGAATATGTTGTCCAAAATACGGACTACAAAAGTGGGTACGAACACAATGCTTTGGCTTAGTTATTCAAGACTGCATTTGAAGATATGCTTTTTCCTCAAAATAGGCTTCAGTTTCGGTATTCACTTCATCATCGGCCTTAAATTTCTTGCCAGCGAGCCAGCATAGCTGGAGCAGAGTCCGGATAACGTTTGTCAAGCCATGCTTTGGTTTGCACTGTATTTTTTCCATCAAACAACAATGCTTTATCAACTCACGAAATTCGGATTTTTCCATATTTTTCACAATAACAAAAGTTACTTCACTCTCAATGCTGTAACTCACGAACCAATCGACCGATTGCTGTCAAATTTTGACACGTATGCATTGAAAGATGGTGCTTTGTGATAGTCAAGTAGATTTTTGCAAGAGACGCCATCTTGACGTCAACCTTATGAACTTGTCAGTCGAACATGCGGGTAAATGCTTTTCGGGTGAATGGTATTCGGCTCAATGTTATATGATTTTTTCTAATAGCTAAAGGTAAAGGATTTTTTCTAATAGCTAAAGGTATCCAAACAATGTATCAGATGCTCGTTAAAATGAAGATATCATTTTATTCTAAACAAGGACTACGCGTATGATTCATTTTTTTTCAGTGCATGGTCATATGCTAGGCGAGGTGTGTGGCGCTATTGTTGTTGAATTCAGCAGTACTGGGAACACGCATACAGTTTCATTCGCATAGATCAATCATTCGTCAATTTTCTACACAACCGTCTTTTGAAGCACCTTCATACAATGATGTTAATAACTGGGTAACATTAATTGTAAGTGCCAATCGGCATTAAATTCATTGTGAGATTTCGTCAGATTATACAGGATCCAATTAGAACGAATATCTTCTTCGGATGAATGATCTGGATTAATATTCCATGTATGATGATAGAATTCATGCCTGAAGTTGCCGCAATTTCACAGCATATCACATGATCAGAGTTTTCCGTCACAAGAACTGGTTTTAAACGACTTTCATGACTTGTCGGTGAGCAAATGGTGGCCATGAACCCAATCGCCACGAGCTCGGTGTCATCAACTCGTGGTGCACGACTATTTTCTGGTCCCGGAAGCGATTCGGTCGTGCCGTTGCTTTCTACAGGGATTTTTCATGTCATAGAAGCAATGTTTCAAAATTGGTCACTTAATTTCTAATCTGTTTCTCAGTCATCCCATGCGGCTCCCATTTCCTTTTTTTAAAATTTTTCTCATTTCGTAGTTAAAATATATTTTGACGTGTTCAATGCTTTTGCATTTTGAACATGTATTCTTATAGTATCTCCAAATCTGCAATGACGCTTGTAGATGAATCTCCTCAATTATTTCTGGCCTTCAGAGCGCGCATGGGTTCCGTCTTTTCAAGCTATCTTCGTAGATGTTTTTGATGGGATATATCTGCTGTATGGTTCTTAGAGACTACGTAGGAGAGGGTGGTCCTGAACCGAGCGACCGTCAATACATAGCAGGCCATTATTTGAAAAACAAAGAAGGTGGGGATCCGAAACCGACACCGAATAGGAGAAACCTAAACCGATTACAACATTTTTGAGACTTTTATTATTTTTTAGAGGTTTCAAGTAAGGTGGAATTAGTGAAAATAGTGTGTACGAGTGTCGTCTATAGACGACATCCGCGCAAAATAATATAAACAAAGTAAAAGGAAAATTATTTGACTCAGTGACTTACCTTTTCTTAAGTTTCACTCTAGACAGCGATCAGCCAACGTCATCTGTTGAGGCTGCTACTTAGTATAAAAATCGGAGAATATGTTTTTTAAGCCACAATAAAGTGACGAAGTGTGATTTTGAGTCAATTATTATATTCAGTCCCTTTTTAGAATAATAATATTTACTTGGATAATGTTTTGATTACATATTGCCGTCAACGCTTTTTTTTTGTCTTTATTAGAGAGATTTTCAGCCTTAGGCTGGTTCATCTGCTGTCAACGCTGTTTCTTGTATTTGTCAAAATCTGAAATCTGAAACGTGCACTAAATCATATGAATTTCAGTGGGAATCAAAGATAGACGAGGTAACCCAACATGAGAACACTGAATTCAAAACTGGACAATAAAGCGAGAGATGGTCTCAATTCTGCAACTTTTTGATCAAAATATATAAATCAAATCGAATAGACCAGTGATTTTCTGTGGTCATGCGATATAGACTCTATTCGTGACCGGGTATACTTAGGGTTAAATGCTGTAGACTACATGCGGGTGAGTACAAAATCACATCAGCTTGAGATGAATGTTGAGGTGAGACATTTTTTCGTCATAAAAACAGTTGATAAAAGACAACCCAAGTACGAGTAGAGAGTATATATGTTCTTGATACAGCTTGTGAAGCAAAATAAAATATGTGGTATAAGGATTCGCATGTGTGACTGTGTGTTGATAATGGTATTCGCCTAATCTATAATCGTAGTTTTAAATATTCACATTTTTCATATATACAATTTTGTGAAGAAAAAATTATCGAAGATTGCGGCCCCCGCTTCGTATTTAAAGTCTTGATATTCAGATTTCAATTGAAGTAATCCACACATTAACTGTTACTCCGTTGGTGTAGTCTGATCAATGGAAACTCAACAAGTACCAACCCATTTCCCATGACAGTACAGACAGTAACGACGGTAGCAGCAATTTAGTTGGAAGCTATCAGACTAACTGAGCCACAACTCTCTCCTCCTGCGACAAACGCTTCCCACTCCAGGAAGGAAGTATTTCTGACTGTTTTTGTTTGGCCAACGGGGAGCTCAAAACAAGTAAAAGGCACACATACATAAAATGATGTACACATACTCACATACCAGAGCCAGAGAGCAGCATTCAATAACGTAACGTACGAAAACGGATGTATACAATTGATTTGTACAGGCTAATGATACTGGTAGTATTTCGGGAGGGTTTGTGCTTTTTCGTTCTGATAATGTTTTCTCATTACTGTGAGCTCTATTATGTTCTTCCGTTCCGCGACGAGATTTATCTGTTCCTGTGTGTTGGTTTTTCAATCAACGTTTGCTTCTGCTTTTTCATATACCGCCCGAATTGCTATCAGTGCCATTCTCAGCACTGATTATCACAGGTTAGTTCCTCGATTTCGCCTCGAGTAGCCTCCGAGAACGCGCTGACAATGCTGTTTTGTATTCACGACAATCGCACATGTCCTGATGGAACGTTAGATTTGTGTGACTCTAGTTGAAGATGGAAATTTTTGTGCATGCTGTACCTTTTTGGTAAATTGTATCTGTTTCACAATGATTCATTCCTTCTCTATCGATATAATTGGACAAACGAATTTAATATTCGCAGACAACAATGATTTACTCGTACATCGATCGAAACAACAATACAGCTCACAGGACGGAAACGCACCAAAATGACTGAGTCACATTCCGTCAGTGCTTTCATATTTTGTTCATGGTGCAGAGTCACGTGTAGAGCCGTGGTCAGGCTGTTCACTTTCGGTAGGCTTCTTTACTGCGGTACAACATGCCCTATACATTTTTCAAGCGAGAGAAAAAAGTTCGCACGTAACATTTACATATTTTGCTTCGTTTCTCGTAGTAATTGCCGTTGAATGCGATAATAACTGCTTTAGACTTTGGGAATCATCCCAACGATCATAACCAAATAGTAACCAAATAGGAAACAAATTTTCTTGGGTTAGAATAGAATTCACAGTAGAACTGCTGACCGAAGAATGTAGGTCTGAAAGTCGAAAGAATAATTGAATCGTTTGTTAGAGAAAACCCCCCATAAACGCCACTATTATCAAAATTGACTTTTTGGCAGTTTGAGTCCTTGAGGGTACCTACACCGACTATCAAAATTCTAGAAAAAGTTCGTTCTTCGAACCCCCTTAAATCGGGGTTGTAAATATTCGTTTGTTTGTGAAATTCCATAAGTCCATGGGCATGATTCTCGAATACACTTCACGGTGGAAACGAAATAAACGGCACGTCATTGAACTACGTTTTACGAGTTAGTGAAGTGTCGAAGATAATGATGAGTTTCTAAGCAGAATGAGCACTTTTCAAATAAAAAATCATTAATGAAAATTAACTTCTTCGTATCAAACTGGTATTCAATGTGAGTGGAAAACTTTGTTTTCTTCATGTGATATAATAATCTCATACAAAAATTTAATCTGAAGATAATTTGATATTATAATGATAAATTTAGTGGGAAACTAATCTCGCATCCAGATGTCGACACCGTACCGTTGTCATCGCGAATGCGTTTCATACCGTTTCCACCGTGAAGTGTATTCGTAGTGTATTCGAGAATCAGGCCCCATGTTTCTAATTACCACCACGGGCAACGCTGCGATAGATACACAATTTCATTCATTGTTTACATCCAACCCATAAGAAGAATGCGCTACTCAATTTTATCGGAATGTCTTCTGATTTGGGTTGGGACCCGGACATGACCACGGAATATAAACGTGGTATTCGACGAACAGCAGAATGCAATGGGAAATTAATAAAAAGGGCAAGAGTCAATGGAACGGTATACAAAAATAGGAGGGGAAAGGATGTTCCAGCTGTGAAAGTAGGAAGGTATTGCATCTGCAGAGAGGTTTGCTTGGTTGAAAATATAAGCGAACAGAACTGATACTTGCAAAACTTGATCGATTTCAAAAGTGTTGGGATGAGAAATATCTCGAATGGATTAAGTAAACCATTCAGAGGAAATACTTATGGGTAAAATGTTCCGATATCACTCTAACGATTTGAGAGGCAAATCATCCTCCGGAAACCCCAAGCTAAGAACTGTAATTGACTTTGTTAGACAACTCATTTTGTTGTTTCTCGTAAAAGTATCCCACTACACCACCGTCGAGAAAACTACGAGAAACTACGTGAGAAAATAACTATTTCGTTGGAAAGCAGTGGCCGCAAAACCCCCAATGGTCAAAAAATTCACTTCAAGTTTTCGCAGTTCAATCGGTTTTCACACTCGAAAGACTTCAAGGCCATTGCGATAGACATAGACTCATATACGTGACACCAACAGCAGTACTTTTTGGCTTCTGAAATTGAAACCAGGTCAAACGAGTCACCCTGCCAATCCTGCATAACTAGATAGAAAAGTTCCGATCAACATAAAGAAAACCAGGACATCATTGAATCGTTTGTTAGAGAAAACCCCCCATAAACGCCACTATTATCAAAATTGACTTTTTGGCAGTTTGAGTCCTTGAGGGTACCTACACCGACTATCAAAATTCTAGAAAAAGTTCGTTCTTCGAACCCCCTTAAATCGGGGTTGTAAATATTCGTTTGTTTGTGAAATTCCATAAGTCCATGGGCATGATTCTCGAATACACTTCACGGTGGAAACGAAATAAACGGCACGTCATTGAACTACGTTTTACGAGTTAGTGAAGTGTCGAAGATAATGATGAGTTTCTAAGCAGAATGAGCACTTTTCAAATAAAAAATCATTAATGAAAATTAACTTCTTCGTATCAAACTGGTATTCAATGTGAGTGGAAAACTTTGTTTTCTTCATGTGATATAATAATCTCATACAAAAATTTAATCTGAAGATAATTTGATATTATAATGATAAATTTAGTGGGAAACTAATCTCGCATCCAGATGTCGACACCGTACCGTTGTCATCGCGAATGCGTTTCATACCGTTTCCACCGTGAAGTGTATTCGTAGTGTATTCGAGAATCAGGCCCCATGTTTCTAATTACCACCACGGGCAACGCTGCGATAGATACACAATTTCATTCATTGTTTACATCCAACCCATAAGAAGAATGCGCTACTCAATTTTATCGGAATGTCTTCTGATTTGGGTTGGGACCCGGACATGACCACGGAATATAAACGTGGTATTCGACGAACAGCAGAATGCAATGGGAAATTAATAAAAAGGGCAAGAGTCAATGGAACGGTATACAAAAATAGGAGGGGAAAGGATGTTCCAGCTGTGAAAGTAGGAAGGTATTGCATCTGCAGAGAGGTTTGCTTGGTTGAAAATATAAGCGAACAGAACTGATACTTGCAAAACTTGATCGATTTCAAAAGTGTTGGGATGAGAAATATCTCGAATGGATTAAGTAAACCATTCAGAGGAAATACTTATGGGTAAAATGTTCCGATATCACTCTAACGATTTGAGAGGCAAATCATCCTCCGGAAACCCCAAGCTAAGAACTGTAATTGACTTTGTTAGACAACTCATTTTGTTGTTTCTCGTAAAAGTATCCCACTACACCACCGTCGAGAAAACTACGAGAAACTACGTGAGAAAATAACTATTTCGTTGGAAAGCAGTGGCCGCAAAACCCCCAATGGTCAAAAAATTCACTTCAAGTTTTCGCAGTTCAATCGGTTTTCACACTCGAAAGACTTCAAGGCCATTGCGATAGACATAGACTCATATACGTGACACCAACAGCAGTACTTTTTGGCTTCTGAAATTGAAACCAGGTCAAACGAGTCACCCTGCCAATCCTGCATAACTAGATAGAAAAGTTCCGATCAACATAAATGTTACAGTTGATAGTAGATACGGAGCTTAGAAACAAGAACGCAGCCAGAAAGAGTAACGCTTTCCATCTTAGTAGTAGAAAATGTAGTAGAAAAAGAATGTCTCTCTTAGTTCGCCATAGTTAACTCGGTATCACCATTCTCAAAGACTCAATTGTAGAAATAAATGTAGTTTGGTATAAATTAAATGGTTGTACTCCGCGAATAAAGTGTTCTTCATCTGCTACGTATTTGGTGTTATTCGTTTATCCTAAGTCTCGTATCGTTTCCCGTATCACGTAACGTATTGGAAGGGACAGTTGGAATGAGAACAGATTCAAATCACGGGGACGTCCAGGAATTGTCAGCACTATTGAATCCGGTGAATTGAAGAATTCGATAAGGGTTGAAACATTGGTGCCGTGACCAGGATTGTGCATTCTTCAAAGCACCGGTAAATCGCACGTCGCCATTACGAGCAGGTCCATTATTGAAATAGGCGCCGCCATAGCAAATAGTTTGAACAATACAAGGTCTTATTGATAGGCTCACTGGGTGAGTATCTGTCCAAATATAACACTATATCTTGCGCGCCTACCTGGTCCTTTTTTTTCGAGATTCAAGGATCTAAGCAATATTTGGTGGCCGAGTATTCATCGTTTGGATCACGCATTAATTACATCCGCAAATCACGCGCTGGTGTTAGAGAGAATCATCTATTATTCATAATACAACGCCTCATTGACAGGCTCACCAGGTGAGTACCTGTCCAATACGGTTAGTTTCGCGCAAGGGTACTTTGCTTGTCGTCCATTGCAGAACCAGTTCCTGTTACTTTTACGTGTATGTCGCTTCGTTCAACATCAACTATGGGAAAGAAGATGAAGGCGAAAATCAGTCTCAGGGACAGCACGATGGATTTTTTAAAACGAATAGAAATATTCCTTCGTACCGGTGATGTTGAGGATGAAAATCAAATCAAATTCCGACTGGAAAAACTTGAAGCCAAGTGGGATGAGTTCGAAAACATTCAAGGAGAGATAGAATGCTCGGAGGAAGATGATGAAAACGTAGAAATAAATCGCCAGGTTCGGGCGGAATTCGAAGAAAAATATTTTCAAGTGAGGGCGGGTTTGACAAGCAAAATTCCACGACAAGCATCTCAACAAGAAAGTACGAATGCTCAATCGTCTACGAGTTCGGATAATGTGCAATCGTACGTGCGATTACCGCAAATAAATTTGCCTGAGTTCGACGGTAATTTCGAAAATTGGCTTCCTTTCCACGATACATTTAAGGCACTGATAGACTCATCACCAGAATTGAGCAACATACAAAAATTTCATTATTTACGTGCTTCCCTGAAAGGTGAAGCATTCAAATTAATCGATTGCTACCAGATGAGTGAAGTCAATTATCGTGTGGCGTGGAATGGCTTGGTAGCAAGATTTTCAAATGTCTACTTATTGAAAAAACGACACCTGAATGCCATATTGGAATATCCAAAGGTAAAAAGACAGTCTGCTACATCGATTCATGATATTATCGACTGCTTCGACCGAAACACGAAAATACTAGATCAGTTGGGAGAGAAAACAATCGGATGGGGTGCGATGCTGACGCATTTAATGGTTTCTAAACTCGATGAAACGACACAAAAACAATGGGAAGAACAAGCCACACTGCATGAAGATCCTCTGTTCTCGCACCTCGTTGAATTTTTGAAAAGACAAACGCGAATACTAGATGCAGTGATAGTCGATCAAACTGTTGCTGTTCCAGCGAATTCATTCCAGCAAAATTCATCTTCGTGGAACGACACGAGAAATCGTCCAATGAGAATGTCAGTCAATTCTGCAGTCGAAAATGTCGGTCTATCGTGTATTATATGTAACGAAAAACATTCTGTACTAAGATGTCCTGAATTTAACAATTTATCTATAGAACAACGCTTAAAGATAACGAACTTAAAACGACTCTGCAGCAATTGTTTAGGGCGCAATCATATCGCTCGGGATTGCCCGTCCAGATACCGATGTAGGACGTGTTCCAAGAAGCACCATACGTTACTACATCCTGGGTTTCCGTCAGCCAATTTCTCGTCCAATGCTTCCTCGGAGTCATCTGGTACCGTTGTTATGCAGTCAACTTCCGGTTTTTTTACAAATCCAAACGAGACATCTTCAACGTCGATGACTGCAACATCTTCAAATATGGTGGAAGGCAGTACTGAAAAACACGTCTTTTTACTTACTGTTATATTGAAAGTGAAGGATTGTTGGGGAAGAACGCATTTAGCTAGAGCTTTGTTAGATTGTGGCTCGCAAGCCAATCTTATGTCGGAGAAACTATGCACGCTTTTGAACCTACCACGATACGACAAGAAAGTCGAAATTAGCGGAATCGGACGATCACGCCAACAAGCGGTGCATCAAGTTTCCACGACGATAGCTTCACGAACAACGGAATTTACAATGCCAATGAATTTCTTGGTTTTAGGACATGTTACGGATGATCACCCTTCTGCATCGATTTACTTGTCAAACATGAAGGTTCCATCCGGCATAGAATTAGCCGATCCAAATTTCAGCGTTTCCGGTCCTATTGATATTGTGTTGGGCTCCCAGTATTTTTACGATTATCATCTACTTAATGGTGGCCGGTGCCAGATTCATCGAATTGGAGATAATTTACCTGTATTCGTGAACACAGTTTTCGGCTGGATTGCTGCTGGAGAAACAGAATGGAAAACGAAAAATAATAAAGTTACGTGCAATATTGGAACTGTTAATAATCTGCACGAAGTTATTGAAAGGTTTTGGAACGTCGAAGAGCTTCAAGACAAGACGCCACGAACACAAGAAGAGGAGGACTGCGAAATTCACTTTCGAAATACTATTAATCGAGACAGTAACGGTCGCTACGTGGCACAATACCCTAAACGGATCGATTTTCAAAATATGCTTGGCGAATCTAAATCCTTCGCCTTGAAACGATTGTATCAATTGGAAAGACGGTTAGACGGGAATTGTGATTTGCGCAAAAAATATAACGAGTTCATCCAGGAATATATATGCATGAAACACATGACACATGTCGGTAAGCTGGATGAGTTACCCTCAAGGCAAGATCAAGTTGTTTGCTATTTGCCCCACCATCCAGTGCTGAAGGAATCGAGTTCTACAACTAAACTACGTGTTGTATTCGATGGATCAGCGAAAACATCTAAAAATTTTTCTCTCAATGAAGCACTGCTCACCGGTCCTGTAATACAAGATGATCTTTTAGTACTTATGCTTCGTTTTCGTAAACATGCCGTTGCCCTTGTTGCGGACGTGGAGAAAATGTACAGGCAAATCAAAATACATCCCACCGATGCTTCGTTACAAAGAATACTTTGGAGATTTAGTTCGTCCGACCCTGTTCAAGTCTATGAATTACAAACGGTCACATATGGTTTATCCCCATCATCATTCATTGCCACTCGAGTACTTCAACAATTGGCGACGGATGTAGGAAAGAGGTACAAACGGGCTGCGGGTGTGGTAACCGAAGATTTCTATATGGATGATTTACTATCCGGAGCCGAAACAATCGACGAAGCTAAACATTTGCGTTACGAAATTCAAACGTTACTCGCAGAAGGCGGATTCCAGCTACGAAAATGGAGCTCTAACTGTCAGGAAGTTCTGGCTGATATGTCTTCGGGAGAGTTACAAACAACGACTACCTTATATTTCGAAAACGAATCAAAAGTAAAAACCCTTGGAGTTGCATGGGAAACAAAAACGGATCAGTTTTGTATCGATATACAGCCAAATGTGAATGATGGCTACTGGACTAAACGTAAAATATTCTCATCAATTGCTCAATTATATGATCCTCTTGGCTTGGTATCTCCCGTTGTTACTTGGGCGAAAATACGTATGCAACGTCTGTGGCTAGCCTCTCTTGAATGGGACGAACGAGTACCTGACGAAATTGAAATACATTGGAAGGAGTTCAGTAATCAGCTGTCGCTTTTGCGAATGTTTAAAGTACCCCGTTTCGTATTTTTACAAAATTCCGTGGAAACTCAATTTCATGTGTTTTGCGACGCTTCAGAATCAGCCTACGGTACTTGTATATACGCTCGCTCAATGAACGTTACTGGAAAAGTTAAGACCGAATTGATTACCTCGAAATCACGAGTTGCACCTCTGAAAAGAATCAGCTTACCACGTTTGGAGCTTTGTGCTGCACTATTGGGTGCCAAGCTCTACCATAAAACTGCATGCGCATTACGAATGAAGGACACTCCGTGTTGGTTATGGTCGGACTCTATAGTCACTCTATACTGGATTCGAGCACCATCAAATACTTGGCAGACCTTTATCGGGAACCGTACTGCCGAAATTCAGCGGCTTACAAGCGGTAAAAGCTGGAAACATATTAAAGGAACTGATAATCCTGCTGATGTCGTTTCTCGTGGAATGTTGCCGTCAGAATTTATGAAAAGCACAATGTGGCTCCACGGTCCGGATTGGCTCCGTGAAGAAGAGGAAAGGTGGCCTAAGAACACGCAATTGATTCCGCCCTCTGAAGAAATCCTGGAACGAAAACGAACGGTGATGGTTGCTCAAGTTGTCCTGAAACCATTTTTTCTGTTTGAGCGGTATTCCAATTTCCAGCGTTTGCTCAGAATAACAGCATATATATTACGTTTTTTAAACTGTTGCCGAAGCAAGCAAAGAAAGTCACATGAAGAATTTCTCTCAGCGATGGAGTTGGTACAAGCCAAGGAATGTTTAGTGAGGTCAGCCCAGTATGAAGCCTTCGCTGATGAAAAGAGAGCACTGGAATATAAAAGACCTCTGTCAATGAAATCTAATTTGAAACACTTACTACCTTTCGTTGATGATAGAGGAGTCTTGCGTGTCGGTGGAAGATTGGCGCAATCCGCAGAGAGCTACAAAACTAAACACCCTATGATATTACCAGATAAGCATCCATTATCTCGCCTTGTCGCTAAGCATTTCCATATTACAAATATGCACTCAGGACCTCGCATGACTTTGTCTGCAATGCGACAAGAATTCTGGCCCATACGTGGAAAATTACTCGTACATTACGTTTGTCGAAATTGTCAAAATTGTTTCCGATTGAATCCTGTTCCTGTAACACAACCCGTCGGCCAGTTGCCCACTTCACGCGTAGTTCCAAGCCGTCCATTCGCAATTACTGGTGTTGATTATTGCGGTCCAGTATACCTGAAGCCAGTCCATCGTCGTGCCGCTCCGAAAAAAGCATTTATCGCTATATTCATTTGCTTCAGTTCAAAAGCAGTTCATATAGAATTAGTATCCGATTTATCAACAAATGCATTTATCGCTGCCCTGCGCCGCTTCATCGCTCGCCGTGGGCTGCCAAACGAGATCCACTCAGATAATGGAACCAATTTTCGAGGTGCCAACAATGCTCTTGCAGATCTTTACCACCTTCTGAACCGTAAATCGAGTCAAGAGATCTTTTTTAACGAATGTGGCGCGAAAGGAATAACCTGGAAGTTTATCCCACCAAGAGCACCCAGCTTTGGAGGCCTGTGGGAAGCGGCCGTGAAAACTGCAAAAAGTACAATGGTCAAAACAATTGGGAACTCCAAGTTATCATATGAAGATTTTGTTACTGTTTTGACACAAATTGAAGCGAACATGAATACGCGTCCGCTTACCCCACTCTCCGAGGATCCTTCCGAGTTAGATGTTTTAACCCCTGGACATTTCCTCACGGGATCGTCGCTCGCAGCCTTACCAGATCCGGACTATTCGAACATTCCTTTGAATCGTCTCAAACATTATCAACAGCTGCAACAACTAGTTCAAAACCACTGGAAAAGGTGGAAAAAGGAATACTTAACCGAAGTGAATAATCAGCGAAAAAAGACATCGACACCAGTCAGCCTTCGGATTGGTCAAATGGTTCTGTTGCAGGAAGATAACAAATCGTCCATCGCTTGGCCTCTCGCGAGAATCGTCGCAGTGCATCCAGGAGAAGACAATATCATCCGGGTGGTCACCGTCAAAACAGCAAACGGAATTTATAAAAGACCAACCTCACGAATTTTTCCGTTGCCTTCAGATGAATCAATCGGTGTACAGGAATCTGTGCAATAAGCAAATCTGTAAGAAATGTTGACAACAACGGATTCGATAGTTTTGTTTATGTCTATTGTAAATTGTCTAAAGCCAAGTTTAGGTGGCCGGCTATGTTACAGTTGATAGTAGATACGGAGCTTAGAAACAAGAACGCAGCCAGAAAGAGTAACGCTTTCCATCTTAGTAGTAGAAAATGTAGTAGAAAAAGAATGTCTCTCTTAGTTCGCCATAGTTAACTCGGTATCACCATTCTCAAAGACTCAATTGTAGAAATAAATGTAGTTTGGTATAAATTAAATGGTTGTACTCCGCGAATAAAGTGTTCTTCATCTGCTACGTATTTGGTGTTATTCGTTTATCCTAAGTCTCGTATCGTTTCCCGTATCACGTAACGTATTGGAAGGGACAGTTGGAATGAGAACAGATTCAAATCACGGGGACGTCCAGGAATTGTCAGCACTATTGAATCCGGTGAATTGAAGAATTCGATAAGGGTTGAAACAATAAAGAAAACCAGGACATCAGGAAAAGGTTGAAAGTTTGCATTCCAAGTGTGTATTATTTAATACAGAAACCCGGGATGAACATGGACAATAATCCAATTCAAGTAACAAGGTTCATGATGTGAATTGTCTTTCAAAACCATTTGAAAGTTTGCTTGCAAATAAAATTCATTTCGTTTAATGAATATACAATATCCACAAAAAAGGGTTACGAGGGCCCTTTTTTAGCAGCTGCAAAACAAATATTTTAAGTATTACTTGAAAGTAAAATCTGGCAGTAGCGCAGATGGTAAGCGTGTCGGTTTTCCGAGCCACTGCATAATGGTCCAGGAGATGTATTTAAGTAGAAATTAGCATTTAGAGCTCGACAGTTATTCTCTAGACAAAAACTGTCTTCAACAAAGTTGTTACATACAATAAAGCGCTCATTTTTATGTTATCAAAAATAGGTTGACCAAAATTGTCGATGAAAAAGCCTCACTTTCTTATCTTTACAAATAGAGGTAAATATAGTTCGACAATGATGTATTCCCAGTTATTTGAGACATCATTGTAGAACAACTTTTTTTTCTATCTCTTGAAATAACCGATATAGTGCCTTTATTCTAAGTTACGTTAGGGTTACCATGAAAAAAACTGTTTTTTGCTCTAACTTTTGTATTTAAAATTATACATACAAACTGTCTTCGGAAGACTTTTAGAACTTACAAATACAAACATTTAGCGATGCAGAACTTGTCAATATCTCAACTCCACTCAAAGTTATTGATATTTCTTCCAAAAAATATGCTCTCTTCATTTGTTTGTCATTCTTTCTGGGGCAAACATAAACAAAGATTATTGACGGCATTTGAAAGAGCATAGTTCACTCTACATGATGTGTGATTTCCAAAACTATGTTTTTTTTTTGTGTTTGAGTAAATTGAAATTGAAATCATGAGTTTTTGGGTAAAAAAACATCGATAACTTTAAGTAGGATTAAGATATTGACAAGTTCTGCATCGCAAAATGTTTGAATTGATTAGTTCTAAAAGTCATACCAAGACAGTTTTGATGTAGAATTTGAAATATAAAAGTGAAAGCTAAAAAACCCCTTTTTTCATGGTCACCCTAATGCAACTTAAAAAAAGCGCTAAATCGATTATATTAAAAGATAGAAAAAAGCTTCGTTCTACAAAATTGTTTAAAATAATTGGGGCTACAATATTGTCGAACTATGTTTATCTCTATCTATAAAGATAAGAAAGTTAAATTTTTTATTTCATCGGAAAATTTGGTCACCCTATTTTTGATAACATAAAAATGAGCGCTCTATCATATGTAACAACTTTGTTGAAGACAGTTTTTGTCTAAAGAACAAATATCTCCCACAAAGTTGTTTTTGGCGCTTTCTATTTATGTTGCATTAGGGTAACCATGAAAAAACGGGTTTTTTTGCTTTAACTTTTATATTTCAAATTCTACATCAAAACTATCTTCGTACGACTTTTAGATCTTATCAATACCAACATTTTGCGATGCAGAATATCTTAGTCCTACTCAAAGTTATTGATGTTTTTACCCAAAAACTCATGATTTCAATTTCAATTTACTCGAACACAAAAAATAACATAGTTTTGGAAATCACATATTACATAGAGTGAAATCTACTCTTTCGAATTCCGTCAACAAACATTTTTTATGTTTGCCCCAGAAAAAATGAGGAAAAAATGAAAAGAGCGTGTTTTTTGGGAAGAAATATCAATAACTTTGGGTGAAGTTGGGATATTGACAAGTTCTGCATCGCAAAATGTTTGTATTAGTAAGTTCTAAAAGTCTTCCGAAGACAGTTTGTATGTAGAATATGAAATAGAAAAGTTAGAGCAAAAAACTTTTTTGTTTTCATGGTGACCCTAACGTAACTTAGAAAAAAGGCGCTGTATCGGTTATTTCAAGAGATAGAAAAAAACTTTGTTTTACAAAGATGCCTCAAATAACTGGGACTACAACATTGTGGAACTATATTTACCTCTACCTTTAAAGATAAGAAAGTTAGATTTTTTATGTCATCGACAATTTTGGTCACCCTATTTTTGATAACATAAAAATGAGCGCTCTGTCGTATGTAACAACTTTGTCGAAAACAGTTTTTGTCCAGAGAATAACTGTCGAGCTCTGAATGCTAATTTCCACTTAAATGCATCTCCTGGATCATTGTGCAATGGTTTGGGGGTTCGATTCCCACCACTGCACAGTGGGGTGACTTCATACAAAGACTGGCCGAGTAAAAAAAAGTATCATTAAATGCGTCAAAAACATATTTACATAATTTCAGGATGTTTCATTTGGGGCCGTGCATACAGGACGTTATCCATTTTTTTTGGGATTCCATGGCACGCAGTTTTCTTTACATACCTTTCTATATAATTTGGTGATTTTTGAGCATAAGGGCGTTGAAAAAGATCACGAAGTTTATGGACGATTCCTCAAATCAAACAAATTCTGCTATAAATATAAAAGATTCTAAGATTATAAATTATATAATACAGTTTTCAACTAGCAATAATCGCACCTCGGTAAAACCTCATTGGTTACGATATCGCCACTGCGCAAAGCTTATAATACAGTTAATGAGTTAAAATAACAAATAAATACAATAATCTTCTTTTTCTTCATAACTGCATCCAAACTAGCATTGCGAGAAAGCATTTCATTTTCGGCAGAAACCATGTCTTTTTATGCCTCGTAGCGTCAAATGAGCAAATAATTTCATCTGTCCCCCAACGCTTTAAAATGTTTGTATGTATAGGAGCAGACATCTCTTTCTTTTTTCTTGTTTCATCTTTTTTGGGATTGCACCCAAAAAAGTCCAAACGACGTCAACATGGATCGAACCAAGGTCGGCTGGAATGCAAGACTGTTTTACACGACCACGCTATCCACATAGCTAATGATGCTGTTGCGCAGAAGTGTGATAATATATACATTAGGGTGCCAATGAAGGGAGAGCGGCGCAAAGCGGTCAAAGTTTGAATGTTTTGAAAATCGAAAATCACCCAAGAGGGGAGTAAATCTTGACGAGTAATGCAATTTTGAGACATTTGGCATCAAATGTTTTTTTTGAAAACCTTAATTTGATAAATCGAGATAACTTTTTTTATTGGTGCCCAAACTTTTCGTCTCATATTCCGAAAAAAAAATTAGTCTCAGAGTGCCGATTTTTAACAAAAAAATTTCGAGATGATACTAGATCTTGGGTGGTTTTTCGATTTTCAAAAAACTCAAACTTTGACCGCTTTGCTCCACTCTCCCTTAAGTCCGATTGAGCTGAAATTTGGCATAGGGTGTTTTTTCGAGGTGGTGAACATATTGTATTGGGTAACTTTTTGAAAATTTATGGTCGATTTTTCCCATACATTAATTGGCACCCTAATATACATCTCATTACAAATTGAAGTTGGAAAGTGTTTTCTAATTTTACTCTTAGAAAACACTTTCCAGCATAAATGAGATCTATATCCATCTCGGTCTATTTCTATTTATTTCGTCAATCTATAGTACAACAAATTACATACATTACATTACAATTACAATATACTTAATGAATAATTTATAGCTATATTTATGAAAATCAATTGTAAGAGGTATCATGTCTTTAGTATTAATAATAAATTACGAACTGCAACGCAGCAAACATATATGACAAAACTGTAATTCCCGAATGCAATGAACTTTCAGTCAATGACTTTTTCAATAATTTCTTCGTCAATGTCACATCAATTACATTACTGTACTTATTGTACGTTCTCATCATTCTATTAAGTGGAGCATTCATAGCATATAAAGTTCGAAATGAAGTTGGTTTGAACAAATTCCGTGCTCGCAAGGCTCGTGTTGGTGCATAAAAATTTAGATTTTCAAGTAAGTTTTCAGAGCTAATCCTGTGTGAAGCTGAGTCAATTAAACATGAAATTGTGGCATTTTCTCTGCGTTTCTCAAGTGTTTCAATATTTATTAACATACAACGAGCTTCATATGGGGGAAAGGGGAGATGTTGTCCAGCCTAGCTTTCTCAGGGCAAATAATAAAAATTGTTTTTGTACTGATTCTATTCGATTGGAGTGCAGTTCTTGATATGGTGCCCATACAACACTACAATATTCTAAAATAGATCTTACAAAACTTATATACAATGTTTTTATTGTGTATGGATCACTGAAATTGTAACTAAATCTTTTTATGAAACCGAGCATACTATTTGTTTGTTGATCATTGTATTGTAATGTTCGCCAAAAGTGAGTTTCGAATCAAGAATTATACCTAAATCTCTAATTTTGACGCATCTCTCTACAGTTTCAAATCCTAGAGAACATATGAAGTCATAAGTTTCATGTTTTCGAGTATACGATATAATATTACATTTTTTCACATTAATATCTAAAAGACTTTTCACGCACCATTCGAAGAAAACATCTACTTCTTGTTGGAAAATCACAAGGTCACTACATTTGGTTACTTCCATGTACAATTTCATATCATCAACATATATTAGAATGTTGAGGTTAGTTAATACTAGTGACACATCATTTACGATTAGGATGAAAAGTAAAGGGCCTAAGTGAGAACCTTGTGGAACTCCGGATGTGACATTCACTGGATTAGAGATTTTTCCTCTAAAGCGAACAAACTGTGTTCTATTGGTGAGGTAAGATTCTTTCACTTCAATAAAGTTCCAGTTACTCCCATACGTTGGAGCTTGAAAATAAGCATGGGAATATCTACTCTGTCGAAAGCCTTGCTGAAGTCTGTATAAAGAGTCTCGACAACGTTGCCTCTATCCATTACCGTGTTGGATAGAGGCAACGGTTTACTGTTGGATCTGTGGAGGTAAGAAGATGGTTGACTATACCATGATTAGTATTTTCTCGACTTTTTTAATGAGTGAAATTTTAAAATTCATTATACTTATCAGCAGGAAAAGTCCCTTTCGCTGCTATTTTCATTTCGTCTTGTGATTTTCAATACTTCATTGCTTTTTTGATTTGTTGTCTTTCGAATTCGGTTCCTTTGGTTAAAAGAGGATATTAAAATACATGTTACAAACCATAAATAAACAACTTACTCGACGCAAAATTGTGTGGTACCGCTGAAGTTGAAGACTCCATAATAACTCTCAACGAAATTATGAATGTTCTTTGTTTTTGATTGTAAAATAAATCTGCAAACGGACAATTTGCGTGATAGCAAATCTTGTTCAATAATTGAAAAGGACTCAATGTTTTCGAAAGATATTGTTTTGAATATGCTCTAAGTGATAAATTGGTTTGATATCATTTCGATTTAATAAATATTTTTTTACTCTACCCTACATTTATTCCGTTTTTAATCAAACACTTTTTTATAACTTTTTAATGATACATTTTGTGATATATTTTATCCTCTACAGATTACTGTGATACGAAAATTTTCATCAATGAATTATTATGATTTTGTTTTAATTGGATCCTAGATAAAATTTAAATATTAAAAAAATAGAATGAAAAAAAACTTGCTATCGCTTATCTCTCACAAAAAACGCACAGTTTTGGGCATCGTTGGACAGTGTTCAATCGAAAGCTTATATTTTTACCTAAATTTTGAATGTAATCACAACCGCGGCAAACTGCGGAAACAAAAAAAATCACAGTTTTTCATAATTTTTTTGGGTTAGTTTGGGAGTACAAAAGATCGATCCAAAAAATCGGAAATCGGAACGGAAAAGATCGATCTTCTAAGAACCGATCCGAGATCGCCCAATCCTAATTGCCACCCTAGTGTACATACTGTGGAACGAAATATGAATGATTCTTATTTTTTGAATTTTTAACTCTCTACAACCCCACCCCGCCTTTAGTAGGGCTTCACGGATTTTCTTTTCAAATTATTCAGACATTATTTTCAATGTTCACCTCCACTAGAACGTCTTTAGAATATTTTCATCTATCACACATACACATTGGCTTTATGCTGGCAGCTTTCTGCTTAGAGTATTTTATGTTGGAAGTGGGAAATTCGAGATAAAAGTGGAAAGGGTTTTTGAGACAAATAAAAAATTTGTGTCTTAGTGGGTTTATCATTCATTCATACAGCAATCACCGAAAAATAACGTCCGACATCTGCTGCAATGTTTAAAAAATAATCAATTTTCACTGGTTTCAACTTACCCCAGGGTTGAAAAAAACACGGGGTGAGTTAAAATGTTCAGAGTTTTTTTCAGTTTAGTTTTCAAAACTACTACAATTGAATATCCCTATTTGATTACCTGACGTGCAGTTCTGGCGATATTTTTGAAAAAAAAAGTTTCGGACCGTTGGAGTCAGCGCGCAAAAATGTTTGTTTTTTTCATGGAACAAGCGAAAGTAAACGGATTGCGTTAAGGCATTCCAATATTCTGGTAATGGCTGTCATAAGGTGATTTGAAAGTTAATGTTCACTATATATATTTTTATCACTTCAATCGATCATTCCTAGTAAAATTATGGCTTCCGTTTTAACCTACTCTGTATTTCAACTTGTCCCTTTGTACCTTATCTTTTTCGTTTTGAATGACGCGAACAATTCTAGAGAAATTGAGCCTTTCAAATGTAACATTTCTTTGCCTCAAAACAAAAACCAATTACTATGTTCAAATTCCGATTTCCAATAATAATATTAGGTTTTGTTGGACCATTTCTTATATCATCTCATAATTTTTCAGAATGTAGAATGTTCACTTCCGCAACTCGTACGTCCTCGTTGAAATTCTGGAATTCAATACGTTTCCCTTCTAGTGTGATAGGTCGGGTACTTTTGAAATTGTTTAATAAGTGGATATTCCACCAAACCGCACACCTATCCGTTAGGCTGATGTCACATTGGGCGGATTCGCCGCTGCGGATATCGCGACGGTTTTTTTTCTCGATATGAATTCGCTTCCAAAACCGCCCCGCTCTGTGTGACATGGCTCATTCACAATACACTGTAGATCATCCGCATGTGCTTCGTTCGCTCAAAGCAACACAACAACGTGCAGCGCTTTTCTCCTTACACGCTAATGCTCAAATATTGATTTTCATTCTTCTTGCACTTTTGGTTTTGGTTTCTTTGTTCCGTCCAACAACCGACCGGGTGCGCTGATGTGTTGTCTAACTGCTGTTTGAAGCCGGCAATGGTTTTTTTTCACTTCCATGGTTCAATATTATCCGCTCGTTGAACGGAGATTAATTCGAACCACCCTCGAGCCTTAATCACCCTTCAACCCATTGGCCCACAGGGCGGCTCAATTTCATTCATCCATTCCCTACGCTACAATTCCGACTTCGGCTTGTGTTCTCTTTCTGAATCGACGAGCGCTGCCGGCATCAGCGTTTATCCTTATATGGACTTTATTGTTTCGATGTGTCGAGGCGCGAACGTCTCGGCATGAGAGCGGGAGAATTTTTGGAGATGTTTGGAGAAGTACCAGCGTAAAGAATTCTCTCGTTTTGACCAATCCTCCCTTCCACACCGTTTTATTTTTCGAGTTTGCGGAGGAACCACCTGAGCGGCGAACCTTCTGTTGTGATTTCTGTGGCGGCACAGGAGGGAAAACATTGCTGCTTGCGAAGCTGCTAACACCAAAACATTTTTTGTGATTTTTTTTAGCTTCACTCTTATTCGTTCCATGAGCAGCATTCTCAATGTCAAATACTCGGCCTTTTCATCAAACCTTGATCCAATCCGGGTGAGTGTGATTTTACGATTCTAGGAAATCTACGCTTGGAATCTTGCTAGTGGCAATACAATTACTTCTCAGCTATTCAAACTCTCCGGGTATGATAAACGTAGATAAACGTTTGTGGCACTGCTTGGATAAATGATTCCAGTGAAGATTCTATGATTCGATAATCCTAAGAAATTGACGAGTTATACATAATTTCACATGACTACGTTTATCAATGCAAAGATTTATCGTTTAGCGTTGGGTTGGGACCATTTACATTTTGCATTTCGCTTTCATTTTCAAGTTCTAGATTACAATCTGTGTGTCCGTCGGTATATTCTGGCATTCGCACGAAATTTTTGTTTTATCAATTTTAATAGATTTAATATTTTCGATTTGTGAATATGAGTGAAGTTTGCTAGTATCCCTACTTCCACGCCTAAATTGAATTGACAATACTTGTATTCGAGAGTATTTTGTGTCAGCTGTCGATTACAGTGTATGACAACTATTTTACTTAAAACTAACTTAACTAAAAGTGTTGCGGAAAAATGTGCCCTTGCGTGAACAATACACAAACCGGCCGTATGTCGCTATGTCTTTTTTTGCAATTTGAATTGCTACCCTTAGAATCGATATCCTGCATTAGAACACATCACATGGTTTGATAAGATTTTTCCATCAGTTGTTCTACTATCAAAGATTGCTCACCCAACATGGCTCCATCGGTTCCGAAGAAGTAGATGAATTTAGACTTGCTACGCCGTCGTTCTCTGCTGAGACTCTCCTGTTTACTCTTTTTTTGTTTGTTCCTAGTTCTGAACTTTAAAGTTCACCCACCTATAGCGTTAAAAAAGGGCAATTAGAAAATAAGAAACTACTCTATACATACAACATAATACTTCGAAGTTAGTTCATCATTAGTTTCGGAAAAGAGCATTTAAAAGATCAAAACCAGTGTTGGAAAAAATCATCTTCGCTAAGATCAAATGCATAGATTTTCGAGCTAGGTTGCATCGAAAACGTATATATACCAAACGAAAATTAAAATGACAGATCCAGGCAACCATTGAATATGAGCAAATGAACTTTTGTCCTTCAATATGTTTTGATGTTTATTTTTTCCACTCAGTGTCATTTTCATCTTGATTATCGGAAACGTCAGAACTGAATTTCATTTCAGCCAAATGAATATCAGCTGTTGTTAACTTCTAACCTGAGGCTGCTGTGTGCGGTTGGGTTTTGCAGTTGCCGGATGCCGTAATCGGAAATACCTTATGAAATTCCCGATGTCGCAAATGACTTGACGGTAGCTAAAACCACTCGTTGTATCCATTCTGCATATGCCGTTGCTACCGTCTCGCCAAATAAAATTTATTTTGAATTTAAATTCACTGCCAGAACGAATATCGTTTCGGATGTGATGAATATCAATTTGTTGCTTTTGATATCCAAAGTATAAATAACAGCGAAGTTATGAACCCCACTCAATGTCGCATTCATTCATTATAGCAAATTTGCTCATGCAACAGCGATAGGAACAAAATGAACTCGTTTGTTATGGTCATCAATGTAATGAGGGCAGTGTGTTTCAAGCTGAAAAAAAGTCAACTGGAACAAAATAATATTCGTTTCTCGTGAATATTTGTTGATATTCTGATCAACACTGATCAAAAATAACTCTCTCGCAGCGTTTAAAAAATATTTGAACATTCTAGTCTCGAAAGGATCTCGGACGTTTTTGAGCTCTGAACGAATAAAACAAATACTATTTTTATTGTTTTATTATTTTGCTTATTGATCTTTTAAGAATGCATATACAATGAAACGAAAAAAATATCCAAAATTGAAAAAGTCACAAGTCGGTGAAGTGGGGCGTTAAAAACCGTGCTCTGGCGAACAAGATTTCAGCCCTTCTGGTGATTCGAAACAAAGTAATCAAATAGATTTTTGATCTATTAAGATCAAAGATTTAATATGCAGCTATGGTATGATCCTCGGACAAGCGTTTTTTTTGTGAAAAAATGACGCTCGGTTGAAAAAAAAAATTTTCAGCACGGTTCTATGACGATTCCATTTTTGTAAGAATAGAGCAATTCCATGCCAAATAAGTCGGCCGCTACCCTGGTTCACTCCGATTTTTTTGAAACTTTTAAAATACGTTGGTGATGCACCCAGTTCCGAGTGGTTAGCGTCTCACATTATCATGCCGGGTGTTCGGGTTCGATTCCTGTTCTGGCCGGGGAATTTTTCGTTAGAGAATTTCCTTCGACATGCACTGTGGTCACGCGTATTCTAGAGCTTGCCCCTCGGAATACATTCAAGGCGTGTTATTTGGCTTAAGAAATCTCAACTAAGTATTAATAAATGACGCTAGTTGACGTTTCCCGTTGAGAAGAACATACGTTGGTATCTCTCTATCTATCAATCCATCTATCTATCTATCTATCTATGAATCTTAATTTTCATTATAAGATGACCTATACATGTACCAACTATTTCAATAAAGATTTAAACAAATTTCGAATAAAAACCTCTCAATCCATCCATCATCATATGTATCATATGTGCGAGTGACCACTTTACCCCCACAAACAAAAAGATCAATTTTACAGAAAAAATTCTAATGAAAAATGTACAATTTTAAATTTTTGTAGTAAAGCTCGTTTGCTATCTTGAACAAAAATAAGTTGAGCTTCAATATTCTCGGAAAACGGCGATTGTAGCGATATGTGGACACAGGAAATGGCCATGTTCCTTAGTGTAACTCCACTTCCCCTATCCAGAATCATTGAGCCTTGTTGCCTGAAAATCATAACTCGAAATCCAGATGTATGATTAAACTGCAAATACACCGTTGATAAATCATGCTCAAAAACAGAATTTTATATTTAAAATTAGTTACAAACATTTTTTAATATCAAAGATGGCCCCTTCAATATATTTTAAAAATATTTTTCTTATAAAACCCTTTCAATTCAACAAAGTTTGACGTATAGTGGTGCGGTGTAGAACCCACCATGGTGAAGATATGAGGTTTTAAAGATACTTAGCGAAATCGTTTCCATCTGAGAAAAGTGATGCATTTGTGAAATATATACCGGGAATTTGTAATTTTAAATCTTCCCACTGAACATTTTTCAATTTTTTTAAAGTTTGTGTTACTGTCAGTAGTCTTACTATCTGTCATGTAGTTTGTTTAAAGCGTCATTAGAAACAAATTCCTTTTGTTTGCTCGGCGATTTTCGATACGGGTAATTCGATTGGTAAAATATATTGTGTGAAATTTTGTGTTCCAAACAAAATTTCTTGTGCCGAAACGTTTGAAATGTTGCAAATATCTTTGGTGGTTCAACTATGTCGAAAATATGTGTGTATAAGGCATTCAAAGACGGCTGATGAACGATTTGGCACGTCAAGGACGACCATCCTCATCATCAACTAATGATAACATCGACATAACAAAAGTAAATGTGCTCGGAAATCGTCATTTGCGTTTGTGAGAGCTATCCCGTGAATTAAATATTTCTCACGAGACTGTTCGTCCCATTTTGGTTGATGTCTGTGGCATGAGAAAAGTCGCAGTACGAAGTGCCAAAACATCAATTTTCTTCAAAAATTTCATCGTAGTCAAGTGGCTGAAGACATACTTGAACGATCAAGCAACCAAGCTATCATTTGATACCAAAACCCTCATATATGGTTGCTTTCCAAAACCATAAAAAATTATC
Organism: Toxorhynchites rutilus septentrionalis; assembly: GCF_029784135.1. NCBI lineage: Eukaryota > Metazoa > Arthropoda > Insecta > Diptera > Culicidae > Toxorhynchites > Toxorhynchites rutilus. Next base: position 246,470,601 of record NC_073745.1, read on the forward strand.
AAAGTTGCTGTTTGATTTTTCAAACACCCTAATAAAAATTTATTCGTCTCTAGCGTTGTGAAAGGCCAATTAAGAGATGAGAAACGACTCTGACGTTCAGGTCTGTGGCCTAAATAAGGCCAATTAGAAAATCCAAAACAATTCTTTTGTTTGTAACCTGTGGAAAAGGCAACATTTTGAAGTTAACTCTTAACTTTAAAAAAACTGGAAGTGGGTTATATCTTCGATATAACCGCAAGAAGGACGTAGGACTAACGTTGGCTTTGCAATCAATAAGTAACAGGCATCTAAATCTTAGACATTCCATCTTTCGAATAAAGTGATTATCATACTACTTCGTTTAGCATGAAAAGAATTATTAATCGGAATCGATTTCCCCTCGGAAATACCCAGCACAAATAGTACCCCCTCCCTAAGCCCCGACAGGTGAAATCATCGTTGATCCGGAGCAGGATTACCAACACTTGAGAAGGAAGGGATTCCTCTTCGGAATTACACAGCAAAATTAAGACCCCCCCCTTCCCAATAATTACAACTTTCCCATAACGACGATCGATTGCAGCATTCGTAAACAAATAATTTTATAACGTTGCTTTCATAAATGTGATTTCTTCGATATGTAATATAACATCCATTTCAATAATATCCACTACACCATATCATATCGTATTCTTCACTATCAAATCCATAGTCAATGGCACCCATCGGTATCGAATTATCATCGATACCTCGAATTCCGCTAAATGCTCCGTTCGGTTCGACTACAGAAGAGAAATAGAAATTGGAAAAGAAGAGCATAATGCACAGGCCTGAGTGTGAACTTCCGCATATCACATCGCCGCGTCAACTAAATGGCATGTGCGAGTTCATATATGGTTTCAATAACCTATTTTCAAAGCTATTTTTATGCTATTAAAACCATTTTTCGAGTCAATGAGTAGCAAGACGAGTAACATGAGTAGCAGAAGCTTTCCTGTTAATTGCACTTGATTGAAAAATCACAAAAAAAATGTATTTGATCGCAGCATTATATTTATATACATTATATACGGAGATTTCAATCAACGAAATGCGGACTTTATCACTGATTTTGACAATGAATTTATCTTGCTTCCAGTTGTTGGTGATGATAAGACTGCAATTCATTTTTGATAAAACAGCCGGCCTTGGGTTGAATCAAATAAACAATGTTCATAATCGACAGAAATGCTTCTTGGATTTCTTGTTGACAAATATGACGGAAGATTTTTGTGTGACTGAATCATTAACTCCACTTTGGAAAAATGAAGCCTTCCACACAGCTATCGAATGTTCTATATTTAAAGATAGCAAATTATAGATAGTAAATTACCAATCAATTAGGTGTAGCTTAACTATATCAATTGGCAGGATTTATTTAGAAGTGTGGTAAACATTGAAGTAGCAGTGACAACTTTTTACTCGATGATAAATGAAATTATAGAGGAGGAGATACGAACAAGACGAAAAAGCAGAAATATAAACACAAAATATCCGATTTGGTTTAATCAAAACATAAAGAATCTAAAGAATAAAAAACAGAAGGTACATGAAATTTATAAGAAATACAAATCTGACGCTAATCTCGAAAAATATCTGAACATTTGCGAACAGCTCAACTCAACTGTTAAAAGCGCTTTTGAAGATTACAATCTAAATCAGAGTCGGACATAAAGTCTAACCCGAAAAGTTTTTTTATTTACATAAAAACAAAACTAAAAAGCAATGGTTTTCCATCACGCATGTACCTTGACGATACCGTGGAGAATGACCTAGAAAAAATTTGAAACCTCTTTGCAACATTTTTTCAAGAAGTTTATATTGAAACAGCTGAGGAGGACCGAGATAGTGACTTCATTGCATTTCTTCCAGAATTTCCATGTGATGTCGGAGTCAGAAAACTAACTTTCATTGAAATTTTTGACGCATTAAATAAGCTTGATGATTCAAAAGGGCCAGGTCCAGGTCTTGTACGAATATTCAAATCCGGGAATAGATGTAAGAAATTATCGTGGAGAAGCAATTATTTCTTGTATTCCAAAACTCTTTGAAGCCATAATGAACCAAAAACTTTTTCTATAACTAAAGACACGAATTACGAATAAGCAACATGGTTTTTTCAAATGACGATCAACAACAATAAATTTGCTGAATTTGTCACATTCACTTTGAATGCAGTGGATAATGGTAATCAGGTTGAAGCTCAATACACTGACTTTAGTAAGGCTTTCGATCGAGTTGATATACCCTTACTCCTTCTTAAACTTCAAAAAATAAGGATAGAAGTCAAGCTTTTGAAATGGCTAGAATCATATCTGACTGACCGCACGCAAATGGTAAGATTTAATGGGAAAATTTCAAAACCAATATTTGTTACACCCGGAGTTTCTCAAGGTTCTCAATTGGGGCCACTTTTGTTCATTTTAATTGTTAATGACGTTTGCGATTTTCTTAACAATGTAAAGGCACTTATCTACGCAGATGATATGAAGCTGCATATGGAAGTAAAGAATGAAGAAGACTCTCAAATATTAAAAAATGAAGTTGACATTTTTTATAATTGGTGCACTAAGAGTTTATTACAGCTCAATGTTAGGAAATGCACTTTGATAATTTTTACAAGAAGAAGAACACCATTGAACAATGGTGATAAGCTGGGAAATCAACCCATCAGTAGATGTCAACGAGTAAGAGACTTAGGCGTGGTCTTAGATTCGAAATTAACCTTCGTTGATCATTATAATACAATCATCCATAGAGCAAATAATATGTTTAGCTTCACCAAACGCTTTAGTTACCATTTCCACGATCCGTACACAATAAAAACATTGTATATTACATACATCAGATTGATTCTCGAATACTGTAGTATTGTATGACAATTATTTAGACAATATTGACAATCACACCAAAAACCGATGACTTTACGGAAAATATAGATTCGAGACATGTAATGATATTCATTCAACACATCTCGCTCTTGAACATTGGGCTGTTTCCCTCCGGCCTTGAGAGAGCATTCTGAATTCGCTCCATGACTAAACAACATGCTCGATGTCATGATAACAACATTTGTTGCTCCAAAAAAAAACCTTTAGAAGAAAATCACTCAGAAATTAGAAATACCTCGAATGATACGTCCTTGAATCTATATGTGAAAAATTTCTTCTCGGGGTGAAATTGGCCTACACATAAACCACCAACTTCTTCCTATAAGAAAACAAACAACTAGGGTTTGCAGAGCTTCTCGCGCATACCTATATTGGCGGTCGTGACCATGCTCCTGTTATTATTGCCAGCCGCTACAACGGGATGACCTTTAGAAAAACATACGGCAGCGCGCGGCTCCTGAGCAAGTGGAATTCTTGCCAAAGTAATGTAGCGTGAAAATGGCGAGCAAATATTAGTCGAATGAGGATGAAATCGCAAGTGAAAGTGAAACTACTTTGCAATGGTCTGTGAGCACACAGTCTGTGTGGCAGCGGCTGATGTTTTAAATATAAACGCAGCGTACAATCAGCGTGCGAAAGGAAAATAAAACAGCGCAACCAGTGCAGCAGCAACGTGAGCTGCAACTTAACGTCAAGCAATTATCGCCAACCGTTTTCAGAGGAGTGCATAGGACGGAAGGTTCAATGTCTGCATGAGAAAATCATTATGTATGCGTGAGAGTTTTCCAGTTATTATTTGCAACATTAGTCGTAACATTGAATGGGAATTATCTCATAAGCTGGCGGAAGCCATGGTTTTGAAATCGATACAATGTTTGCTGTTTTGTTTCAGAGGTTGTCAACTTCTGGTGCATCCAAATTTTATCCAACAAGGCGACGCGAAAGGAGAAAACGCCGCGTAATCAGCAATGATCGGTTAATTTCCCCCCATTCGAAAAGCAAAGCTCAACATTTTCGTTGCGATTGTTTTCAGCGCCCCAAAAATAAACATCGGCGTCAATAGTTGTAACGTAACTAACGGCGGCCCTCTTGGCACGTAACAGCTGTTATGGAGCAATGTTAATGCCCAGCCTAAATATGTTCACACTTTTGTTCGCGAAATCGCGCAATCTGTTGTTGCCGTGCGAAAGTGAAACTGCCTCTGATTTGTGCTGCGGTCTTTGTCCAAGCTTCTGTAACGAATAATGTATGAATTCGTTGGACGGGGCCAGCCTTAATTAAAACGCCTAGCGCACTCGATTTCAAATAGTGATCAATCAAGGGGGAACCCATACCTTTAAGGGAAACGGGAGAACTGGGAAAAGTTTTAGCATTCGAGTGATTGACGCTTTTTTGACGTGGGACTACGTCTAACCGGAGTATATGGGGGGTAAAATGAAAACCTAAACACAGAACATGCAGGAAAAAAATGAAAGATTCCGAATGCTTATAACTCGAACATTTCTTACTGGATCGGAAAGATGCTTGCATCAATTGATAGGGAATATTTCTACGCTTCTATCGCAATTAATAAAATGTTATTTTTCATTGGATAAACAATTGAATAACTGTAAAATGTTAAGCGTTACCTAAACGTCCTATCTACCTCTTTTTGATTGGTCCGATTTACGGTTTCCCTAACACAGCCATCAAAACCAAGCAGCGTTATAGAAATCGGCATTGCAAATACTTTGAAGTCGGGGGTATTTTTGTTCCGACTGAAATGTTTTTCCCCAACACAGACATCAAATCCAAGGAGCGTGAGGAAATTGGCATTGCGAATACATTGCGGGGGCATTTTTGTTCCGACTAAAATGTGTTTCCCTAACACAGACTTTGAATCCATGGAGCTTGCGGATATTGGCATTGCGAATACATGTATGTCGGAACATTATTGTTCCGACTGAAATATGTTTCCCTAACACGGAATTTAAATCCAAGGAGCGTGGCATTGCGAATACATTTAAGTCGGGGACATTTTTGTTCCGACTGAAATGTGTTTACCTAACACAGACTCCTAAACCAAGATGTTATCATACCAAACGTAAAAGGGCTGTCATTAAATTTACTTGTAACGAAGAACATAATCTATCACAATGCGTGAGTTGTACTTGTATATCATTATACAATCTTTTTACTCACAAAGCGAATATATTAAATTGTTTCATTTGTGGAGGCGATCATCCATACCTCTAACGCTAAAGGTCACGATTTCAATTCTCACTCCCGATATTCTTCCAAAAATGGAAGTAAAAGTGACGAACCAGCTAAAATGTGCTGAAAGTCACTATAATAGAGAAAAAAATTGTTTCATTCAATCAAAAATTTAATCAATACAAACAAATGATTGCTAAGCTAAGGTAGTCCCACGTCAACCTTGCGGTTATATCATAGATATAACCCACTCATTTTTGTTAATATGATTATGATGGAAATGGCACATTATAAACAAATTTTGGAAAGATTTCATAGAAAATATAATGATTGAATCGAAATTTTATTCTTTTTTTCTGATTTTGAACAAACCTTGAAGGTTGACGATGAAAAATGTATTTATTTCGAGAATTCTAAGCGTCGCTACAACATAATACTTTTATAATTAATAGTTTTGCTTACATTAAAATTTTTGGAAATATGTAGAATAGAAGTTGTTTCAAATAGCTGAAATTCCATCATTGAACTAATAAATACATAGATGTTGTTTTTTTTATGATTTCGATGTAGCCCAGCTTATTATACTGCCTCCATATTATTCACATCATTCATGCGGAAAGCAGATCACAATATTTTATAATCTCAATCCGAACCAAACACATTACTGCATTGCGGCGCGATATGGTGGCGCTCATACTGATACAAACAGAATGACCAGATGGGGTACACACAGTGAATGGTTCGTTTATTGCGCGATTGTGATTATATGTTTTGACCACTCAGTTCTGTTATCAGATTGGCTGAACAATTTTGTGTGTGCGATGCCGCAGACGCTGTCGGGAAGTTACATCAGATTATCGTGCAGTAGCTAGCCGGTTGCATTTGCATAGCTTTCAAAGCGTTGTCACGTTTTGTGGGACCAGTTTACCAAATTGGAAAAAATATGTATGATAACACTTCCTGGGGCTAGTTTACGAAAATAAATATCACGCACGACATATGTCTACCACCAAATTCGGTAATTAGATTGTCCGTCACTTTTGGCCTGCGATCTAATATTTATTCCAAATCCATCTTGGCTGGCAGTCTCTGCTCTCTCGCCATTGTTTCCATTTGAAGTGTTGTTATCAAATTCGAACAGAAAACATTACTTTGAATAAACTACTTCCTCTGTGAAATGCGCGGTACACAAATAGTAAATAGCCGCGAGCGTGCGGCGCTTAAGCGGGGGACGATCGCATTTCTAATCCACACACTTCTCGAGAGCAAGCCGGTTTTTTATTTCAACATGTCGATGGTGTCGTTTCCCTGTGGTTCAGTTTGATGCGAGCAATATGCATGCAATGCGACGGCGAATACCTTCGACAAGCGTATCGCAGCAGAGATTCACTGTTCGGCAATAATATTTGCATGTCGTATTTTCTCAATTACATAGATCGAATGAACGCTACGCGTTTCACATAATTCACTGCTCTGGTTATTCTAGTCCATTTTAGGACTGTTTTAGGACCAACACATCCAACTCCCGACAATTATACAGCAATCAATAATTATTTCTTTTTTGTTTCTTTTTTCAGGTGAGCTTAGTTTGATGATAAGATGATTCACCCACAAAGGTTTGAGTTGGACGAATTACCTTGATATTTTATGGTGGAAAATTTCCAACCTTTGTTGAATTTGAACTAAAATCGGACACTATTTATACTGGTAAATAAATAAGAGAAGGCAATCGTTTTTTTCATTTTTATAAGTTTCGTTAGGGTCACCATGAAAAATACTGTTTTTTGCTCTAACGTTTATATTTCAAATTCTACATACAAACTGTCTTCGAAAGACTTTTAGAGCTTGCTAATACAAACATTTTGCGATGCAGAACTTGTCAATATCTCAACTCCACTCAAAGTTATTGATATTTTTTCTCAAGAAATACGCTCTCTTCAATTGTTTGTCATTCTTTCTGGGGCAAACATAAACACAGTTTATTGACGGCACTTGAAAGAGCATATTTCACTCTACATGATGTGTGATTTTCAACACTATGTTATTTTTTGTGTTTGAGTAAACTAAAATTGAAATCATGAGTTGCTTGAAATAACTGGGGCTATAACATTGTCGAACTATGTTTATCTCTATCTATAAAGATAAGAAAGTTAGATTTTTTTATTTCATCGAAAGTTTTGGTCACCCTATTTTTTAAAACATAAAAAAGAGCGCTCTAGCATACGTAACAACTTTGTTGAAGACATTTTTTGTCTAAAGTACAAATATCTCCCACAAAGTTGTTTTTGGCGCTTTCTATCTAAGTTGCATTAGAGTAACAATGAAAAAAAGTTTTTTTGCTTTAACTTTGATATTTCAAATTCTACATCAAAACTGTCTTCCTACGACTTTTAGATTTTATCAATACCAACATTTTGCGATGCAGAACTTGTCAGTATCTTAATCCTACTCAAAGTTATTGATGTTTGTTTTACCCAAAAACTCATGATTTCATTTTCAATTTACTCAAACACAAAAAATAACATAGTTTTGAAAATCACACATTATATTGAGTGAAATCTGTTCCTTAAAATTCCGTCAACAAACATTTTTTATGTTTGCCCCAGAAAGAATGACAAATGAAAAGAGTGTGTTTTTTGGGAAGAAATATCAATAACTATGGGTGAAGTTGAGATATTGACAAGTTCTGCATAGCAAAATGTTTGTATAAGTAAGTTCTAAAAGTCTTCCGAAGACAGTTTATATGTAGAATTTGAAATATAAAAGTTAGAGCAAAAAAAAAAACATTTTTTTTCATGGTGACCCTAACGTAACTTAGAAAACATGCGCTGTATCAGTTATTTCAAGAGATAGAAAAAAACTTTGTTCTACAAAGATGTCTCAAATAACTGGTACTAAAACATTGCCGAACTATGTTTACCTCTATACATGAAGATAAGAAAGTTAGATTTTTTATTTCATCGACAATTTTGGTCACCCTGTTTTTGATAACATAAAAATGAGCGCTCTATCGTATGTTACAACTTTGTCGAAGACAGTTTTTGTCTAGAGAATAACTGTCGAGCTCTAAATGCTAATTTCCAGATAAATGAAGCTCCTGGACCATTGTGCAGTGGTGAACGGTTTTCTCCGAGGGTGTTACTTAACCAGCTTCAACGTTCAACCTTACTTATTACCTTAAAACCGACCTACACAAGTTACAACTCTTCCAACTAAGGCAACTATGAATCGTGAAAAGATTCTGTTATCTTGTATGAGTAAAACATGATGGGAAAGTTTACACTTTTTTTTTCCAAATGCCTGCATGATCCAAAATTTCCAGAGAATCAGTCAGAAGATTCGTTCAATTTTTCAAAAATAATTCCGTCCATCAGGCTTTTGAAATATTTCTAGCAGTCCATTTTCGGTTTCTATATGCTCCAATTGACTGTTCGATCATCGGGCGACAATTTGTTATGTATGTGCTTCATTATCCTTCATTGAATCCTTTTACTCGGTCTCAGCTAGTTTAGAAACAGACATTTCACTCGTCTGATGTCTGAATTCAGTGCCGTATTCATAAATCCACGTCTAGTGTTCGCAGAAGAGATTTAATCCTTAGGCATAAAGATGCCTTTTATTGTGTTATAGTGTCAAATGCACAAATAAAAGCACCTCTTTTTAAGAGTGTAAAATTTTGTATGTATCGAGTCTACTTCTCATTTTTTCAGACTGAATGTCAGCTTGGAATTGCACCCAAAAAATCCCAAATGATTTGTAAGGAATGGATTGTAAGGTTATTCCGTATAAAAAAGGATTTTTGTCTGTTTGATCCTTATATATTTGGAAACTACTGAACCGACGGGCGTGAAAATTTGAATGTAGAGGTTTTCGGGCCGAGGGAGGTTCTTATGATGGTTCGAGACCCTTCATCCCTCTGAAAGGGGGGCTCCCATACAAATGAAACACAAATCTCTGCATAACTCGGGAACTAATCAGGCAAATGGAGCTAAATTTGACATTTCATGGTTCTTGGGCACAAGAAATGTTTCTAGGATAGTTTGAAATACCTTCCTCCTCCAAAAGGGGTTCCAATACCAGAAATGCCACCCATTCGGGAAATGCGAGAAAAAGTCGGGAATCAAAATCCATCGGGAAAAATGTCGGGAATTGTTTCATGAAGTCGGAATTTTTTCGCTCAATGTTTTTTTTCAGCGCTTTAAAATGTTACTGATGCGTTTTAGCGCGTCAAAACGTCGCACGAGATGTAAAAAAAAATTTCTTTTTAGTATACAAAGATGAAGAACGTCTTGTTTTCATTGTAATTTGTTTCGAAATTGGTCGATGTTCGGTCAGACCGGACCATGTGACATTTTTATGATTTCGAGAAAAACTGCAATTATCAGACCTTTCATTTTTTTTTTGTTTAGTATTGTTCCTAGAAATGTTAGCTACTCTCTGACAATACTGTGATGTATGATAATTGCAAAAACATCAAATCTCATGCCCAAAACAGATAACTTGTTTGCTTCCTATACGTACATGGTCCACTCTGACTGAAGCAATGGAGTTCTTTTTAAGACTTGGTTCACTGTGACTGAACAATTTCGAAATATTTTTCAATCAATTAACAGTTGCGAGTCAAAGTTTGCCATTCTGTTATTAAAATTAATGGGAGAAGGGGTGTGAGGATGAAATTGCATAAGGGGCGAACACGAAATTATTGCGACACCGAAAATGTCATGCCAATTTTCTTATAATGTTTAGAATCAAACCAAAATTTTAGGGTAGTTTTATACATATATTTACTTCAAAAATCAAAAGAAAAGTTAATCGATGGAGCCTTGAGTGTAAAATTGAACGCATTTTCGCTTGATGCCCTCCATCAAAGTCTTTACAGTGTCATCCGGTACCAGTTTCTCAGTTTTTTTCCATTTTCTCAACATGTCCTTCTCGTCTTTGACTGTCTTCTTGCTCTTCCGAAGTTCACGCTTCATTATTGCCCAGTGCTGCTCCACCGGGCGCAGCTCCGGACAGTTTGGCGGGTTCATGTCCTTTGGAACAAAATGAACAGAATTGGCCTCATACCACTCCAGGACACTTTTAGAATAGTGGCATGATGCCAAATCTGGTCAAAATAGCGGAGCTTCGTCGTGCTGCTGCAAGAACGGCAAAAGGCGCTTCTCGAGGCACTCAGATTTGTAAATCTCGCCATTTACTGTGCCCTTTGTCACCAAAGGCTCACTCCTCAGTCCGCAAGAGCAGATGGCCTGCCAAACGGGATATTTGGAGGCGAACTTCGACATTTTCTTCTTCTTAAATTTGCCGTCCACATCGAACTTGCTCTTGCCGGTGAAAAACTCCAACCCCGGAATTTGCTTAAAATCGGCTTTTATATACGTTTCGTCGTCCATCACACAGCAGCCATATTTTGTCAGCATCTTTTCGTGGAGCTTCCGGTTTTCTTCCAGCTCCTTTGCCGTGGTCCAACGTCAACCGCTCCTGGAACCGCTTCAACACTCTGGAGACGGTTGAATGGTGAATGTTCAACATTTTTCCCAACTGCCGGTGCGACAGGTCAGGAAATTCCAGGTGTTTGGAAAGAATTTGTTCTCTCGACTCGCGTTGGTTCAGCTCCATTTTCGTTGAATCGAAAAACACGACTTCGAGTTTGACAGCTGTAGACAATACACATCAATGAGAAAGTGTGCAAAATTTGGTTGATTTTTACCCAATGGTAAAAAAGTTATGCCCTGTTGAATGTTTCGCAATAATTTCGTGGTCGCCCTTTAAACATCTGGTTGCGTTCAGCATAATAGTCTCTTCCATCTGCTACAGGCTACAATATGATTGCATGGCTTACCTGATGAAGCATATAACTATTATTTTCAATTAGAATTGTCAAATTCGAATTCATTGTCATCGCTATAGTCTAAACTGCACTCTGAAATAGTACATTTTGCGATCACTCACACTGAAGACTAGCATTTTTCACTGAACCGTTCAGTCAGATCGAACCAAGTTAATTTTTCAATACAGTTGAACCCCGATTATCCGCGAAATAGTCGGACAAAGTCACCGCGAATAACGAAAATTGCGGATAACGCGGACCAAAAATAATGTACAAACACGAAATAAAGATATTTCAGTATGAAAACTATGTTTTATCAATACAGAAATCATTGAACTATCCATCTCTAAGGTCGTGTATATCAGTGGTCAGATAATATGAAAGCCATGACCAAAACAAAAGAGCAAGTGCCTACCTGTCACTGACAAATTTCAGGAAACTCTATAGCATTACTATGAAACCGCGGATTATCCGCTCGCGGATAATCGGAGTTCTACTGTATTTCTTTCTGTGTACTTTCTACGCTAACGGGTTCAAGAATATTTCAACAAGGTAGCTATTTACTTCAAGGAAAGGTTTTTTTGGTTTGAATTTGGTGTTTGGAAATTGTTTGAATTCAATATATAACTGATTAACACATGGTTCACTTTGTCTGCACATTATATAGATTAATATCTGGTCAACTTACTGACAGCAATGAATAACCATAATTACACTCGAAATGCACTGCAGTGCATAAAACGTACTAGAATTCGATGATGGGTAGAATAAAGAGTCCCCTGATACAGAAACTCCTTAAAATCGTTTGTGAAAATCTTCCTTTTCCTTGTTTTCAACAATACGTGACTTTTTTGCATTCGCTATGGTTAATAGCACATGGTTCGCTCTGACTGCCTACTATGAGGGGTTTTACTTGATTATTCAAAACAATTTCGATCCGTTATTCCTGCTGTATGTATTATTTTCCAAATCTGATAAAAGTGGGATGTAGCTCACGAAATGCTAAATCTGATGCAATCGATAAATCGATTTTTTTAAATTCAAGACTTGGTGACTTAAAACCGACCAATTTGAATCAAAGAAATTTGGGTCTAAAAAAATGAAGATTCTGGTTGACACCCAAAGAGATGCAGCCTTGATGGACGAGAAAATTAAAATGCTCAAAAAGAGTTGAAAGTTGAACTGGGTTTGTAATAACGCCTCATAAACATAAATGATTAATTCACATTCTTTTCTCCTATGGTTTTCCTATGGCATCCAATAGAAACATTCGTATCTTTGGAAGAAAGGTAGTTGATAATTGAAATGTAAATTCAACATACGGATCGAAACAAGTCCTTAAAATAAATCAAGGCTCTGGAGTAAAAATGGGACGCATATTAAAGCAAAAGGAGTCAAATTCAGGGTCATTAAAAAAAGTGCTGCTCGCTTCGCTTTTTTTTCTTATATGCGTCTTGTATCATTCCTGCTAAGCATTTTTGTCCAGCGTTATTACAACAGAACAGATTTTCTGTGTAATTTTATTTGCGATAGTTAATGAAATAATTAAGCACGGATTTGTATAAAAACCTGAACAACTACACATATCTTACTGAGCCGTAAAATTAGTTATAGAAACCTAATTGTTCAATTTTTTTGTTCTGATTGTTCAGGCAAGCGGATGAGATTTGATTCAAGAGGAGTATCCGGGACATGCTCTGAATATGTTTGGATGTGATCAATGAAGTTCTGCTTTGTTATTCTAATAAATGAAACTTTTTAAATTCTGAATAAGTATAGCTGGGGTGGATCTAATACCTTTTAAAGCACTTCAGGTCCCAGGTGCATATACAGCCATTCCATGCCAAACCGATATAGTGGTCCTCAGATTTTCGTGAAAAGTGGTAGATTTGTTCTTTATCGCAAACAATTAGACTCGTATTTTTATTTTTTTCGTTAGGGTAACCATTTCCGGTTTAAGGTGGTCCGAAAAATCACTTTTTTTTACTTTTTTCCTAAAATGACTTTCTTCAAAAATTCATAATTGTTTACCATTGAACCGATTCTAAATCGACATATCAAATTAAAACCAATCGTCTTTCTTGGAAAATTACTTCAGCTACAGAAAATTTAAATTTTGTGTCTGTTTTTATCGATTGTATTTGTTTTTTTATTATTTTCATGGTCTCGGGACCAAGGGGCTATATTTTTTCTAGGAAACTGAGGTTTTTTTACATAAATTATCTCAAGATCAGAGATTATTCATTTGTTTTAAGTTGTAGTTTTTCAAAGTTAACCGATAGATATATCTTTCCAACTATGCTGGATCTATGCAACTAGAAAAATCATAACATGAAAACGAAAACAAACATATCTATGATTTTCAGATATGTAAAAAAATGAAGCGTTTATGTATCCATGATCTTTCCATCATTGATTGCGATAAAACATTGGAGGGATAACGGTTCGAGAAGCTTTTGTCTATTAACTATTTTGATATTTGACGGATTTTGAACGTATCCGTAGGCTCCAGCAGACTTTTCACTGAAACAATATTGCTTTCATCATAAGCAATATTGCTCACTATGATCAGAAAAATGAACGCCTGGAGCATGTTTGGAAAGGACAGGTTTACGGAACTATTCTTGTGTCTCTCGTGTGGAAACCCCGACGTTCAGAGTGTTTTTTTCCATTACTACCGAATGTTTTTTAAGAAAACATGTGGGAGAAAACGGTTGTGCGACAAGTTTATAATGGTATACTTCACTTTGGAAAATTTTAGAAAACGCACAGAAGAAAGCCGAGAGAGAGCAAGATGAAGCATTTCATTAAAATCGTAACAGTTTCATGAGATTGATCCGAATCAAACTCCTTCAAGATTGAACTCTAATAGTATATCCATTTTTAAAAATCATTTACGACATCTCTCAGTCGTCGCTTAACGCAATTAAAAATCACAAACAATTCATCTATTGGAAAATATCTACAAATATTCGTGAATTTCATTGTCTAAGATAACTAAATGCTTTAGGAACAACAACTAAAGTACCATCAGAGATTTTGATTACTAGTCCACATCTCGATTTTTTCTGAAAAATTATTGGAAAATCAGGAAATATCGGGGATTTTTTTTCCCGGATTTTCGAGTCCGTGAAAACTATTTTTCAGATACTCCATGCATGGCCTTTATAATTCAGACAATCGGTTTAATACCACTCTTCTCTACTTATAAATTGGATATCACGATTAAATCGAATTTGTAAAAAAAATCAATACGACGGAAGAAGAAAATTATTTGTGTGTCGGAAATTCCTATCTATCGATGCTTATATCTTATCAACAATTCAATTCATGAAAACATCAGAGGAGTGAACAAAAATATATTGACCATGACAGATACAATTTACTATACTGACACACACACACAACTGACACTCTTTTGCTACTTCTAATCATCCAGCCAGAAGTCAGCACATAATACAGATCGCAGCTGATTTTCAAGAAGAACTAAAACATCAACAAGAGGGGGGTTCCAAATTTCTATAACACGTTGCAAAGGAATGAGCAAAAACGCTCCGAAAACTCGTACTTAATGGTGTGGCGCGGACCGTTTCGTGGAGAAAGAGAATGTTGACACGTATGGTATTCAATGCGTGGGTGAGACTTATGATGAACTTCGCCCCAATCCTCATCATTTTCCATTCCAAGATGACGACTTTGAACGTGTGCATACCACAGAGAATAACCATATGTTTCGGGGGTATTTTCCCGTAGCACAATAAAACTGATGTTTTGGACATAACTCCTCACAGATCCCAGTTTTTATCAACATTCTTCGAATGATCATATAATGACGAATTGTTATTCGAACGCTCCCAGTGACTCATTTGAACCAATCTGTTTTTGCTCGATACAGAGATACGGTAGAGTAGGGTCTCTTTTTCTCTATATAACACCAAGCAAGTCTGCGCGACCTTCATTATCTGTTGTATATGAGATTTTGTCTCTCAGTGAATCACAGTTCAACGTTCAGCCGGTCTCGTTTGAATATTTTAACACAATCAACCAACCGTAACAACGCGCTCTGTGGGGCTTGTCCATTTAAAAGTGAGCGTATGCACTGCTGTGTCGTGCCAATGTGTATCGAGACACAATTTTTTTCATGCATTCATGTTTTCGATTATGAGGATAGAATAAATTCGTCGAATACAACTCATATTCTGCCTGCAAAATACTTTGGCGTATTTTGGGGGACGAACTATGAAATCGGTTTATAATGGTACTGATCAGATCATTACAACACATGAGAATATTACAAACGTTAATACATGCCGTTCAGGAATAATACAGCCATCCAAGATGGTTTCATTGATGTTTTCAAGTTAGTAAACCGAAATCGTTTACACCTTTAAATCTGTCACGAATCGGATCAAAAAAAAAACAACGATATTGTTTTGAAGACATACTTTGAATGATAGAATATTTAAGTTTCAAATTAGGAAAAAATGAATCTATCACTGCAAAGCTTTTAAATTAATAATTTTTAAATTATTCTCTAGTTCTTTTTCCATAATTTTGATATCCGTCTAAAGAAATTCTGAATCATTTTCTGCTTTTGGCAAATTCCTTGAAACTCATCAGATGTTTCATATGAAAATTATGCTTCTGACCGACGCTACTGACCAGTTTCTGTTTAAATAATTATATCAAACCTCATGTCCCGTATGCAAATTACACGAGAATGGGAAGGATAAGAGGATTAAACTTCAGAATCTCAGATGGGAGTAGCTCAGATTATACTGATGGATGGATGGATAAATTCGGGTTTATTCTGAGATATAGAAGATATTATTATTCATCAAAACTGTAGAATCGGTTCTCAAAAAATGATTTTAACGTTGACCTATACTAAATACTTCTCACTATTCAAACGAGTAGGGCAGAGCTGAGTACAAGAGTGTGCAAGATATCGATTATTAAACTCATGATAGTCATGTTTTAGCTCTAGAGTAATTTATAGAAACGGGAAATAAAATTACATTCCTATATGTTCAGCAACTACATTATTCAAGAGCAACCTAGTATTCCTCCTCATCTTTGAACCAGCGTTCGATTCAGCAAACTAACGCACCAAGCAAGTGATTCATGGAATGAGTCCGAATAGTTGGCATTGAAATCATCGAATTATAATCGCAAACTTGTCATTCTAAAACATATGTTCAATTAAATGGAATATTATCTCATACACTTATTTGTTTTGCCTACATAACGTTCAAACGTCCGAAATTATGCAACCGTCATAAAGTTCAAACGCCCGAAATCATGCAACTGACATGTCTCTTATAAATTGTGACAGTGATGTTCGTGATCAGGCCCAATGTCTGTTTCATGGCAGTTGATGGTTATGTACGTGGACGTGCTTCTAGAGATGCTCGAAATGTTTATATACAACACATTATGTTACATTCAACTAGATTTCCAAATAGCTTGCAAGAATGAGAATTTTCAAAACTGCAATAAAAAAAACTGTCTGTTGAATATCATAGGAATAGGAATATTGTTTTCAATACATGTGAACACCACTATTAAATCTATCCGTTGCGTGTGCTCGGTATTTTCCACCTTTTATCTAGATCCTATGTTTCTTCAACAATTTGATTCCGGATATTACATGTAGGGGAGATGGGGATAAGACGGACATGTTAAAGAAAACTTCAATTGTATCTTTGGAAACTCATGTTTTCAAAAATTTAAAAGCGGTTTCTTACAGTTCAATATACTGGTTTTCGAAATAACTGGCCAAATGTTTTATAAAAATGTGTTTTCCATGTTTTTTACTGAAATTAAAACAAGCCGAAAAGTAGAACATTTTTATCGGTGCGGGTATAATGGACATGTAGTGGGGGAATATGGACAGGTTCATAATATACGAAGTAGAGGTTTATCGCTCGCGAGAGGAATAATTTTATTCTCTCTCAGTGTTTGAGCGTCCAGTAACTGAAATAGAACAAAAAGATAAACCAATATAAAAAAGAGTTCAATCTTCTTCCCTTCTTTTTCCATCATGCATTGGATGTGATCATGGATGTGACTGTCCGTTTCACCCCCCAGTGCAATTATTTCAATAATTTTAATTTACCACTTACGAATGAATTTACTTTTCCGTACATACCTAATATCGCTTCTTTGTCAATGCACAAACCGAAATATAACCATCAGCGAATTCAATTTGGCAATTAACCCTTTCACGTAAAACATCGAGTCTCACTCGATGTGAAATGATTGTGCCAAAATGTACAACATCGAGTCTCTCTCGTGGGGCGCTTGCATATCACAAGGTACAGAGACGCTCAGCAGAGAAGTGAAATTACTCGATGCGTGATTCATCGGAGCGTTTGCATTTGGTTCGCTCTTTCGCAGTTCAAATCGTACGGGAAGGGGTTAAGCCACTCAAAATGCTTAATATCGAAGCCGCAAAAGTTACATCCACACGCGGAATCATGTTTGATTTGTTTGTTTTCCTATTTTACTTTTGATCAGTATTCATTGTCATAGGATGGTTTAAATATTCTAGAAAAGCATGCAGAAGGGTTTCTCATCAACAGAAATTTGAAATTCATAATGCAACTATACAAATCAATCACCTGTCCATTATACCTCCACTGTCCGTCTTACCCGCAGCTCCCCTATGTTTTATTTTTATTTTGCTATCTTCGATGAGACAGCTATAAACATCGCTAAATTCAACACTTCAATAGAGCAGCATTTCTTCTACTTCCACATATTTGATAGATTCGATACGATATTGTCGACATCATCTAGGAGATTTCCAAAAATAAAATCGTGTCATAAATCCCGACGATTTTTTTTCGAATTTCGTCGGCATTTCTGTAAATTTACACTCTATATTATCTAAGAATCAATCAAGAATCCAACACAGAAGCATGTGCACTGCTGGCACCCGCAATTCACGATCAAATTTGCATTCTCGGAAACGCATAATGCATTCACCCAGTGAAAGAAGCACCGAAAAACGTTCTCGTTTGTAACACAATAATTGATTTGCATAACAATTTATCACTCGATTTTTTTTCTCTCGTTTTCGTTTCCCGCACCACTTTTGTTTTATTTACGTTCTCTGTTCGCGCTTGCCGCTCCCTAAGATTCAGTCGTGTCAATCACGATTAATATTGATGACTCTATGCGATTGTTTTCGTTTGTTTTTGGATGGGAGATTTCCGCTTTTTGTTTCATGCTTTGTTGTGCTAATTAGCGATGGAGTTCACGTTTCCGTTGCTGTGCAAGTGGCTGGTAAGCTCTAGTAATTTTTTTGGGTGTCGATCGGGTGAGTTAATTTAAGCTAGTACACATTGTGCTGTGCTCCTACAGATCAGTAACTTGTAATTATACAACCATCATCCCGCGGTAAAGGTGTGTGCCACATGTAGACAGGAAAGTCAAAGCTAATCAAGATTCGTCTGCGTGCTCCGTTTCGCCGCTCATATCTGTGGCTAGCAGCAATGCTAATGACATAGCTGCGGCTTGCTTCATGTTACCCATTCAGTTACCGGAATCGGACGGAAAGGTGGCTGGTACGATAAGTTGAGTTCGTGATGGTTTAATTTTTTAATGTTTTTCAGCTTCTCCTCTTTAAAATTATTGGTCATAGATCTGATATAACTAATTTATATTGGTTTATCCCTTCCATGATTCATGTTGATGGTTGAGTAAATCTCAGGGGTCTACGACACCCCAAATTATGAAGGTCATTGAATTTTAAAAAAAACTTCCTTTGATTACAGCATTGAATTGTATAGTATGATACTTTTACTATATTGGTAGGACCAATACTGTCGTTCTACGCATAGTTGTCCCATGTCACATTTTGACAATTTTCACATTTCTTCATAAAACGATGTTTTTATACCTACTTTTCCGGAAAAACACAAAAATGTTATTCATCTTCGGCAGAAATTATGCTTTTTCGTGTGCTGGAGGGTCAAATGTGCAAATAATGAGTTGTTTTAAAAGCTTAGAAAAGGTTTGTATTTATGTCAGCAGACATCTCTTTCGTTTTCCTTTTTTCATTCCATTTGGGATTGTACAAAACCAAAACCAAGACCGGCTGGAATGCAAAGTTGTTTCACACGACCACGCTATCCATATAGCTAAAAGTGCTGTTGTTTAAAAGCGCGATAATATTACACCTCATTATAAAATGAAGTTGGAAAGTGTTTTCTAAAAGGAAAAAAAGAGCATAAACGAGAATATATATCTTTCTCTGTCTGGGCCGTGTATTTGGCAAACTATACGAAAAAATTTCATATGCGTTCATTTCAATTTGTCTCCTGTTTCGTTCGCTCATATTGGCTCATAATGGCTCTAGAATATTATACAAATGATACACACGTATTAGGAAGGAAAACATTTTCTGTTATTTTCCGGCTCATGTAAATAAAACGGGATGCCATAACATGTGCTAAAAATAAACTTTGGGTGTAGCTTTTCAAAAAACAATATCAAGCTCAATTGTACCATGTTAATATCCTAGGCATAACTGTCCCATCATATATTTTTGTATATTCATAATAAATGAATCGGTTCAAGTACAAGAATTTTATGTTACGCTTTCAGCAGGGCTAATGCACTCATTTCTGATTTGAAAGAACGAACTAATTCTCAAACTAATAAAAAAATGTAACAGAACAAACACCTTCTTCATAAAAGGGTGTTTTTATGCATAATCTTTCGGAAAACATTAAAGAAAACTTATTGTTTGTTCCCAGTATTTCAGAAAAGAACATCAAGTTCAATCGTCCCATGTTGATATTCTAGACATAACTGTCCCACAATGAATTTTCAAACCCGTACCCAAACTTGGTTGCTTCAAGTGAGGGGAACTTTTCACATTTTATTAGACAATAGTTTACTGCTAGTAAAAACCCGGTGTATTGACCCAGCCATTAAGCGAGAGTTCGTGAACCAAAATAATACCAAACTCGTAGTTCAATTCACGAACAAAGTGAGCAGTAGAATATAAATTTGCCTCGCGAGCATGGAGAAATACCAGAGTAGATCTAACGGATTTTCTTCATATTTCTGAACTAATAATGATTACATGGCCTGATACACAATATAGAAATCGGATGTTCAGTATCACTTAACTGTTTGACTGCGGAACAAATTTTGTGAGCATATGTATGCGGATAAATTTGGATATACTTATGGATGGATCGGTGCAAAAATCTATTATGACTATTTTTTGACACTATGACTTTTACTATAAATTTTACAATTACATTTCGCTTCGTATACCAGGTCAGGGAACAGTCACTACTTTGCTACACTACTGCAAGAAGCTGAATGGTAAACCCTAGCAAACCTTGTCAATTTGGGGTACTGCTTAGAGTTTGATGACTACCAACGTAAGAAACGTGATTGCGATCGATTCGAAATGTTATCGCAAAACAGTCGTCTGAATGCGACGCTGATTATCGTTTGTCACTTCGTTGAAATAATCCCAAAAGTGTCGTGAGCCTCTCGTGTATGGTTTCATTCAGTTTCGTTTCTTTTGCTTCGTTTAATTTGATATGTTGTGAAGTAAGTGTACCCTCTCTCAGATTATCAAGTTGAATGAATATAATTGATTGGTGTTCCTTGCTTATTTGAATTCGTAGTACTTACTATTTTTCGACTAGTATTAGAATCATTTCAATATATCCTCATTGTAACCTTTTCTGTTATTAAATCCTTAACAGAAATAAATCTGTTCAATATTCTTTGTAGAAAACTTGAGACTAAGGGATATTTATTCTATATGAAAAAATTTATCTTTGTTCATTATTTTTATGTAAAAATGTTTCTATTACTTCCTAAAATATATTCCTTTATTTGCTTTATGAACACATGCAATTGTGTTTGAATAACGGCGGGTTCATATCTTCTTCTTCTTCAATGGCACTAACGTTCCTAGAGGAACTTCGCCGTCTCAACGTAGTATTACTTGCGTCATTTTTATTAGTACTTAGTTGAGATTTCTATGCCAAATAACACGCCTTGAATGCATTCTGAGTGGCAAGCTCTAGAATACGCGTGATCACAGTGCAAGTCGGAGGAAATTTCTTTGACGAAAAATTCCCCCGACCAGAACGGGAATCGAACCCGAACACCCGGCATGTTAGTTATGACGCTAACCACTCGGTCACGGGTGCAGCTGCCAACGGCGGGTTCATATGAAAGGTTTAAATTTCATAGTAAATAGTTATCTACTTATTTCGTAGTGTTGCGTGCGGGTTGGGTAGTGTAGTCAAAAGTAGCTATCAGATTACATTCTTCACGGTGAAGAACGGTGAAAAATGGTTTCTATGAACCTGTCCTATGAACAATTTGAACAAACAGAGAAGACGCCACCGGATATATCTGTTTTATCTAATTGTCCTTTTACATGTGGAACTGAAAGTAACATGTAGCCCAATCATATGATAATGAATAGGGCAGTTTCAATCGTCAAGTGAAAGTGTCTGCTTTCTAATTCAAAGGAAACGACAGAAGAACGAAAACAAAATTGAAGAGTCGATGTTTCAGTATGCGTAGTGAATACACACAATCGAAATTTAAATTGGCTGAAGAGAAAGGAAGCAGTAAAAAAGTCATTTTCATCTTTTAGTTTCAAAAGTGTTAAGTTCTGCTCAGAATAACACAGCCCTCACTACTAAACAGTGCATACTTCACATCCTTGAATTGTGTTTTTAGATGGCAAAACTGAGGGAGCAACAGACCAGTCAAACAGATGACTGGACCGGAATCAGAATAAATATCCGTGCGAAAGCGAAGTATACGTATTACATATATTTTTACACATTTTTATGCTGCTTTTCCTCTGCATGCCAGTGCAAGTACCGCACAATCTGCTTTGTGCAAAAACTGAGAATGTAAACTGAAGTAAACAACTTTGCATGTCCGTTCAGTACGATAGCAAACCTTAAGATGATAATTTGCCACATCAGGAGACATACTCATTGAATCGCATCTTTGACTATTAAACCCCTCAATAAGGTGGAACGGTTATATTCGCAATGGTATGGATAAATTCAAAATGTATTTTAGTTCTACTTAACTTGCTCTATTCTGGCGGAAAAACTGGGAAGACAGAAATAAACCAATCAAAACGTGGGATTCAGCGCATTTGAATAATGCTTGACGTTTCACCATTGTTCAATAGTTTGTTGTAGAAAAAATATAATGTGCTTTATTGATGCGTATAAATATTTCCAATCGAGTGATACAACCATCTTTGCGATCTAACAAAAAATGGCCCAGTCATAAGCGTTTGAAAACTTTCATTATTTGATACATATTCAGTTCTAAGATTTTCATTTCAAACCATATACCTTCTTTCAAGTGTAGCCCTACGTTAAACATGCCCGCAAATGCTCTTTATTTTATATGAATTTTGTAAAATATTCACAACAGCAACAACCCTATTTACATTTTTTTTATCATGAATAACAGAAAATGACATAGATATCCAATTTTTGTACAAAACAACGCACTAATATGACATCTGTATTTCATACTCGTGCCCTTGGTAAAGTTAAAATCATCGAATTGCTAACATTTATAATTAATTTAAATAACAAATGTTAATGACATAAGAAATCATTATCCGTATTTTTCAATTTCAATAAAATATCCCGCTTTGAATATTGGTTCCTATAATGTTCACATACACTCTTTCGGGTATGATTGATGCACAGATAATTTTAGCGCTCGATAGTTATTTATACCCATGTGATCTGATATTTTCAATGACAAATAATGGTTTTGAATTACCATCCTAGAGACAGTTTTCCCTTCGAATCATTCGCTCTCGATCTTGAACTATCTCTATTAGCATTTGGGATCGGATAAAAATAAACTAATTAATTAATAAATTCGTTCTGTTTTCTCATGTTAATAATGCCCTTCTTATTTTGTTCTCCATCCAACAGAAGCACTGCTGCAATCCCGACCATTGCCACACATCCCACCACCCGGCAGTTTATTACCGGCTGATTTGCTTGCACAGAGCCAGGAAGCCTCCGAGAATCACACCGGAACGTTGCACTCGCAGGGTAGCTCGAACACTGCCCAATCGAGCTTCGAAAATGCACATCGGTGGACGTCCCGGGAAAATTTGCTCGCACCCGGTCCAGAGGAAGATGACCCTCAGCTGTTCGTGGCGCTGTACGACTTCAAGGCTGGCGGCGAGAACCAGTTAAGCCTCCGGAAAGGCGAAGAAGTACGGATACTGTCATACAACAAGTCCGGCGAATGGTGTGAGGCCCACTCGAGCTCGGGCCATGTCGGCTGGGTTCCTTCCAACTATGTCACTCCGCTGAACTCGCTGGAAAAGCACTCGTGGTACCATGGGCCGATTTCGCGTAATGCCGCCGAATATCTGCTCAGTTCGGGCATCAATGGAAGCTTCCTGGTCAGAGAGAGCGAAAGCTCTCCCGGACAACGTAGTATTAGTTTAAGGTATGATGGTCGTGTATATCATTACAGAATATCGGAAGATTCCGATGGGAAGGTGTATGTAACGGCGGAGGCAAAGTTCAATACTCTTGCCGAATTGGTACATCATCACAGTTTCTTGCACGAGGGCCATGGACTGATAACGCCACTGCTTTATCCAGCACCAAAGCAGAACAAACCAACTGTGTTCCCCTTGAGTCCGGAACCGGATGAATGGGAAATATGTCGGACTGATATTGTAATGAAACATAAACTGGGCGGCGGTCAGTATGGGGAAGTGTACGAGGCTGTTTGGAAGCGATACGGTAATACGGTCGCTGTGAAGACACTCAAAGAGGACACGATGGCACTGAAGGACTTCCTAGAAGAGGCTGCAATCATGAAGGAAATGAAGCATCCGAACCTGGTGCAACTCATAGGTAATAACAAGTTATACACATCTTTTTTTCATCACTCAAGTTCTAAATTTTCACAGGGGTATGTACACGGGAACCGCCGTTCTATATCATAACCGAATTTATGAGCCACGGAAACCTGCTTGACTTCCTACGTTCGGCAAGCCGAGAAACGTTGGATGCCGTTGCGCTTCTCTACATGGCCACTCAAATTGCTTCCGGTATGAGCTACCTGGAAAGCCGTAACTTTATTCACCGTGATCTTGCGGCAAGAAATTGTCTCGTCGGCGATAACAACCTGGTGAAGGTTGCCGATTTCGGGCTGGCCCGATTGATGCGAGACGACACTTACACGGCCCATGCTGGTGCCAAATTTCCTATCAAATGGACTGCCCCGGAAGGCTTAGCATATAACAAATTCAGCACAAAATCCGATGTGTGGGCATTCGGAGTGCTTCTGTGGGAAATAGCCACATATGGGATGTCTCCCTATCCTGGAATCGATTTGACCGAAGTGTTTCACCGATTGGAGTCTGGATATCGGATGGAACGACCTCCTGGCTGCCCGCCGGAAGTGTATGAACTTATGAGAAAATGTTGGCAGTGGAACGCTCAAGACCGACCCACTTTCGAGAGCATACATCACGATCTAGAGCACATGTTTCAGGTAATTGAAAACAGCGTGTCTCCAAGCGCTAATTTTTCTTATCCGTATAGATTTTTTGTTGACAGGAATCGTCCATCACAGAAGCGGTAGAGAAGCAGTTGCAGGGTGCAACCCAACCCGTACAGCTTACGCCGCAAATGGGTAAGAAACCCCAGCTGGGGGCGCAGCAACAGCAACAGCACGAGCCAGCAATCACACCGATTTCCGGTAGTTTGAACTGCGATGTTTCGAAAGCGTTTGACTTCTATATCACACTTTCACACTTCCAGATGCAGGTTCCAACTCGAAGCTCAGCACATTTTCGAACAAGCCAGTCACCGCAGGGGTCCAGATGCGTCGAACCACAAACAAGCGTGGAAAAACGGCACCAGCCCCACCGAAACGGACTAGGTTGGTGTTGCCTCTTGAATGTATTTGCGTTGTTCTGTATTAATCATGAATTAATTTTGGGTCGTTTCTCCGCATACGCTAAACAGCCTGTTATCATCTAGTCGGGATTCAACGTATCGGGACGAGGACGGTGGAAAGAACGGCGAAGGCGAGCACAACGCAAACGGTATTATACCAATCACTAAATCGTCTTCTTGCAGTAGTTTCCTTATCGATAAACTGTTTCGAGGTATTTCTATCATTTATGGAAGTGGTTTCAGTGCGTTTCGCCTGCTCTGCCTAATATCCTAATATTGTTGCTTTGGAAATTAACACTTTGATAGATGCCAGCTGTAATCAATGCGTGCTTTTTTTGTAGTTTCAATAATAATTTCGTGTAACGATGTTATTATCTTAAAAAATAGCTTCCGCATAATGCGTTAATAATTTGGAGGATATGAAACATTTCCATTTCCATTAACATTTCAAAAATGACAAATGAACTGCAAAGTTTTAAGCCTCTTAAAAACAAAGAAGAAAAAGAAGAATTGGTTTGATCTCTTCTTGCTGAATTTGTTATCTCTCTATAAATTGTGTGAAAAACATGTCAATAGCGAAATTGTCCGTCACCACGTCGACGTAAATTCGAGCAGATCCAGAACGCGATTGTTTCTATTTGGCACACTATTGATCGGTTGAGTAACAGTTACCCGAATACCATTCACCAGAAACACGATTACCCGAATATAATATTTACGCAGATGAAGAAGGAAAAATTTCGACAAGTCAGGTTATTAGTTTTGTCGAATCCCCCGATAGTAAATAACACTAAATCAATACTATATGAGAGAGCAACAAAAATACGAAGGTAAATGAAAAATTTTAACGAGGAAATTTGAAAATGATTTTAAAAATTAGTGTAGGTACAATTTTTCCAGAAGCAAGTGACTGTAATTTCGACGTGATCATCATGACTGAGACTGGACTGGACAATTGTATTACCTCGCAACAGCTTTTTGGTTCCGCTTTCAATGTTTTCCGTTGCGACCAATGCTCTGCCAACAGCAATAAATCCCGTTTTGATGGTGTCCTGATTGCTATTGCACAGCTATATGTGAGCCGTGTTGTGAAGAATATGAGTGGGCAACGCTTGGAGCAAATATGCGTTTCCTCGACGATCAAGGGCAGGAAGATCTTGATATGTACAATCTATATCCCACCGGATAGGAGTCAGGATGTCGGCGTAATTAACGACCACCTTTCCTCCATTAATGAGTTATGCAACAAATGTTCAAACGATGATGTTATCTTGACATGCGGTGACTACAACCAACCGCACATACGTTGGCGTTCGATTGATAACGTTATCCAAGGT
Organism: Toxorhynchites rutilus septentrionalis; assembly: GCF_029784135.1. Lineage (NCBI taxonomy): Eukaryota > Metazoa > Arthropoda > Insecta > Diptera > Culicidae > Toxorhynchites > Toxorhynchites rutilus. The sequence goes on from NC_073745.1 coordinate 246,496,834, forward strand.
GATAGTTCTCAACTACCGTCGTCCAGTATCACACTTTTAGATGGGATGGATTATTTGTGCCCCAATCAAAGTAATCTTGTGCACAATTCACTCGATCGCATTCTCGATCTGGTATTTTGTTCGCCTGACGGTGATACTGATGTAAATAACTGCTCGGCTCCGTTGTTGTTCGTAGACTCGCACCATCCCCCGCTTGAAATCTACCTACCCGCGCGTGTGGTATGTGACGAAGCAATAGAGAGAAGAGTGGACCGGCCTCTGAATTTCCGTAAAATCGATTTTGATGCTCTTTTGACCTATCTGTCCATTGGGATATGATTTCTGCTATTAATGATGTCAATGAAATGACCGAAAGTTTTAATTCCATTTTGAACGATTGGCTGGTTACGAATTTTCCAAGAATCAAACCGCCAGTTTCGTCCTTCTGGAGCTCGCACCGTATACGTACACTGAAGCACGCGCAATGCTTGTCAACGGCAATTACGTCGTCAACGTACGCTTACCAACAAACAAAGTTTTCAACAAGCAAGTAATGTGTACGGAAAAAATCAGTGATCCCAAAGAATGTTCATTTGAATGATATAACAGCAACGTCGGCTACAGAATCAAGTCAGTTGTTCGCTGAGCACCTTGCGTCCGTGTTTGCAGAGAATCCCGCTTCAAGGTCTGAAATTGGAGAAGTCATCTATGATGTTCCCGTTGATCTGGTAGATCTTGATATATTTGTCGTAAATCCGGAAATGGTCTCCCTTGCTGCAAAAACTCAAACGATCGCTAACTCCTGACCCTGACGGTTTGCCTGCAGTTGTGATTTGTCGTTGTATTACGGTTCTTGCGCGACCATATTGAGTGACATATTCAATCGCTCGCTGTAGCAAGTAGAATTTCACCGCATCTGGAAGCAGTCGTTCATGACACCAGTTTTCAAACGTGGTGATCGCCATAATGTCGCTAATTACCGAGGGATCACAAGTCTCTCAGCTGTCTCAAAATTGTTTGAGACTATAGTACGGAGAGTGATTCTCGAGGCAACTAAAAGCTATATATCTACTGACCAACACGGGTTCGTGCCTAGGCGGTCGGTTACCACTAACTTATCGACTTCGCGTCACGATGCATAACGAGTATGGAGTATAGAGCACAAGTGGATGTCATTTACACCGATTTAAAGGCAGCATTCGATTAAATTGACCACAGCATGCTGCTGCACAAGCTGACCCGTCTTGGAATTTCTCCGCAGTTGGTATCCTGGTTGGAATTCTACCTTACGGAACGAGAACTTAGAGTGACGATTAATGGATATTTATCACGACCGTTTTCAAAAAAATCCGGAGTCCCACAAGGTAGCAACCGCGGGCCTTTGCTGTTCATTTTGTTCTTCAACGATGCTGCTTCAGCTCTTGGAAAAGGATTCAAAGTGGTTTACGCTGACGGTTTGAAGTTATATGTTATAGTACGCACGGAAGAGGACTGTTGGTTTCTGCAAAGTTTGCTAACTTCGTTTTCCGATTGGTGTCAGAGAAACAAATTGATACTGAGCATTGAAAAATGTCAGGTTATGATTACAAGGTAGGTGGTAACGCATTAACAAGAGTCACGAGCGTAACTGATCTTGGTGTTCAACTGGACCCAAAAATGACTTTCGATCTACACCGCTCTAAGATTGTTTCGAAAGCATCACGTCAACTAGGATTTATTTCGAAGATAGCGAAGGATTTTTCAGATCTATGTTGCTGGAAGTCATTGCATTGCGCACTTGTCCGTCCAATTCTGGAAATTGCATCTGTTGTATGGCACCCTCATCAGGTCACATGGTGCCTAAGGATTGAACGAATTCAACGACGTTTCATTTGCTTGGCTTTACGGAACTTGCCTTGGAGAGATCCTGACAATTTGCCTCCATATCCTGATAGATGCCGATTGTTGGGTTCAGACACACTGGAGGGCCACCGGAAAATACAGCAATCGATGTTAGTGGCCAAATTGATTAACGGAGAAGTAGGTACTCTATTTTTCGTTATTAGTTTGTTTGTCTTGTCCCCCCATCTCACCGTCGCCCACCCTCGACAGATAGTCGAACACCGGATGCTATCCCTGGTTATTATGCACAATGCTACAGTGCGTGCGGCAACTCTCGGTTGAGACAACGATACCTCATATCCATATCCCTAACCTGACCCGTCCCACAAAAATGTTGCCCTTTTAACCTCGAGTAAACCGCGAGTATTCGGTTGCATCCTACTAAACATAGCAATTAGTTGAAACTTTGTATAAACAAACCTTGAATTAGCGGCTCCGCAAAGCTTATGCGATTGAGCCTTACAAATAAATGAATTGGAAAAAAAAGTAGGTACTCCCGACTACTGTCAATGCTGAACTTTCGCGTGTCAAATAGATCGCTTCGGAACACAACGTTGCTGCAAACAAGCTGTCAAGTTGTATTCGTGCGTTTTCGGATGTCGAAGAGTTTTTTGATTTTAATGAACCAACTAAACACTTTGTTAGCAGAGCTAGACATATATTGAATTAACTGTTACTTTACAAATTTTATTCATCAAGACTAGTGTCAAATAAATTACCACAAATAGATAAATTATTAATTAACATGCCGTCTTCTTTTCTTTCTGTATTTCTCCTTAAGACTAAAGGATAATTAGGAAATGAACACGGGCTTTGCAATATTTTTTCGAAGATGAAGCACATGATTTTAACAAAAAATATGAAGCAAAAATATCTTCAAAATGGGAAAGGATTGATAAAAAAAAGGTACTTAAGTATTAACGCTACCGCGGTGCAATTTCTATTATGAATCTATTTTTGTAATGAAATTTAATCTGAGGTCAACGCAATGGGGGCGAAGCCCCCATCTAACGGGAACCGAGAACCGAGAACCGAGCGCAATCCGAGTTGGTCAGTGACCCGACTAGTAAGCACAGGTTTGCTAGCAAGAGGTCGCCGCTTTTGACGGCGGGTTAGCGGCCGCATATTTGAGCCGAATATATGCGCCACATCGGCGGCGCATATTTGAGCTCCAGAAAGCGGATCCCGAATTGATAAGAGACGACTTTATCTGTTTTTCAAATGACTCAAGATACTTTTTTGTTGGATTCCAATTCCTTTTTTCCCCATTTTTTTTATTTATCTAGGCCAATTCCTTTTTTCCCCATTTTTTTTTATTTATCTAGACTCATTAGCATTTTAGCTATAACAGCGCCGGACTTTAATGGTGTACATGTCACATGTTTTGTAGTTTCTATCAATAGTACATTACACAGTAGCCATCTAGGCGGAAAAGTATTCCTTCTGTTCTTCCATTGTTCAGTTAGACCATATGACAGCGGAGACAGTTCATATGATCATTGTTGTGTTAATAACAGAACAACAGCCTGATATTTCTTGCAGAGCATTTGTATGGATGAATCGATTTCCATTCGACCGTGGATCGATCTTCATCACTGTTGATTGTTTCGTGGACGTAGTTATTCTGTAAAAACACAAAGATGGTCAATTGAGCGCCCAGAGTTTTGAGCTTACTAAGCGAACGCGCAACCAATGTGGCTACGAAGACTTCCAATCTACTGACTTTGGAATCTATCAAAAGAGTACTTATAATCAGATAAGAGTGTATAGATCACGTTGGCCATGCTTCACTGTCAATTTTTCGTAAATTTGGAAAAATGTCGTCGAACGAAAAAGAGCGTCGTGAATTAATCCTGCGCACTCATTTCGAGAATCCGGAGTTGTCACATCGGGACATCGGTAAGATGCTGGGAATCGTCCAATCCACGGTCAGCAGAGTACTAAAACGATACTTCGAGAACCTAACCATCGACCGGAAGGTGAAGAACGGCAAAAATGGATGCTCCGTCAGTGAAAAAGATCACAAGCGCGTAGTTAAGCAGTTTAGAGTGATCCGAGAAGTTCGGTCCGGGATGTCGCCAATAAGCTGAATTTGTCAAGTTCATTCGTCCAGCGGACCAAGCAGCGGGAGGGCCTGTGTACATACAAGGTTCAGAAGGCTCCTAACCGCGACGAAAGGCAAAACATGGTGGGGAAGACGCGAGCCCGGAAGCTGTACACCGAAATGCTGACAAAGCCGCATTGCCTGGTAATGGACGACGAAACCTACGTCAAAGCGGACTTTCGTCAGCTGCCGGGCCTGTTGTTCTTCTCCGCAGAGGACAAATTCAGCTTTCCGAAGGAGATTCGCAAGCAGAAACTATCCAAGTTTGCCAAAAAGTACATGGTGTGGCAAGCGATCTGCTCTTGCGGAAAGCGGAGCGCCCCCTTCGTGATGACCGGCACGGTAAACGGGCAGGTTTACCTAAAGGAGTGCCAACAGAAGCGCTTACTACCACTTTTGAAGCAGCACGAGGGCCCGACCATCTTCTGGCCGGATCTCGCTTCGTGCCACTATTCAAAGGACGTGTTGGAGTGGTACGAAGCCAACGGGGTCACCTTCGTGCCAAAGGAAATGAACCCGCCCAACACGCCGGAGCTTCGCCCAATAGAGAAATATTGGGCGATTATGAAGCAGGCCCTCCGGAAGAACCCAAAAGTTGTCAAATCGGAGGCGGACTTCAAGAGAAAATGGATTTCTGTTAAAAAAAAACTACAACCTGACGTTGTACAGAACCTTATGGTCGGGGTAAAGAGGAAGGTGCGAGCATACGGGCTTTGGCTCGAAGTATGAATAAAAAGAAAATGCCAAAAGTTGTTTAATAGTTTTTATTTTACTGTCTAAAATTTTCAAAAGGATCGGTCTACTGGGCGAATTTCTACAGCGTTTTTTCCGTGATGCAATTTGATGTGGCACACCCTTTATACCCAACTGCATTTATTTCTAGCAAATTGGAATTTGAGATTTTGATTGTTAGTTCTAAACTCTAACATTAAGATATCGACAACCACGCTTGTACTATCATATAAACCAAGGAATGTGAAGCCCTACCAATCTAGAATCGGTTCGGTGTCAATCGAAAATGTCGGAAAATATCTGATTTAGAATATAAAATTATTAGAAGAAAATGTTCCATATGTGTTGTAGTTTTTTTTTTTAAATTAAATCGTTTATTTTTACAGGCTCAGTTACATAAGTTTAAAGGAGCCAAACTTCTATCTGTATTGTTACAAGTATATATAAACATTTTTCATTAATTCTAATGTTAATGCAGTAGAGAACTGATTACTCGCGGTTTGCTCGAGTTTAGAAGGGTGACATTTTTTCAGGAAAAGGAAGGGATATAAGGATATGTTGTCAATGTTCACACTCACATTCACACTCACATTCATCATACTCGATTCTTAAGCCTATATTATATCTAATATGTATTTACATTTCACCTCATTCTATTTTTAGTAAGAAGGGATTTGATTTCTCGCGAAGGAAAAGGAGAATATAAGGATATAAGGACAATCACACACGAAGATCGATAGCTTTTAGGGAGACATATATTTGAGACATGTAATCAAGGTCTAACCGAGCCAACACATCTCTCACCGGTACATTGGGCTGCCTTCCTCTAGCCCGAAGAGAGTTTTCTAAATTCGATCTGGCAACAAGATACTCCTCGCACGACCAAACAACGTGTTCGATGTCGTGGTAACCTTGGCCACAAGCACAGATATTGCCATCGGCAAGATTAAAACGAAAGAGTAGCGCGTCTAACGAACAGTGATTGGACATGAGTCGAGAGAAGGTGCGAATAAAGTCCCGACTCAAGTCCAGACTTTTGAACCATGGTTTGAGGCTAACCTTAGGGATAATCGAGTGAAACCACCGGCCCAATTCATCTTCGCTCCACTTACGTTGCCAGTTAGCGATGGTATTTTTGCGGACTAAAGAATAAAATTCATTGAAGGCGATTTGACGCTGATAAATATCGCCTTCAATTGCACCTACCTTTGCCAATGAGTCAGCCCTCTCATTACCCGGAATTGAGCAATGTGAAGGGACCCAGACAAAGGTAATGATATAACAGCGTCTGGTTAAAGCACTCAAAATTTCTCGTATTCTCTCAAGGAAGTACGGCGAGTGCTTTTCCGGCCTCACTGAACGGATAGCTTCGACAGAGCTAAGACTATCCGTTACAATGTAATAGTGTTCAACAGGTCGTGAGGCGACGCTGTCCAGCGCCCAATGAATTGCTGCCAATTCAGCAATATACACTGAGCAAGGATTCTGAAGACTGTGTGAGGTGCTAAAAAATTCGTTGAACACTCCAAATCCTGTGGACTCATTTATAGTGGACCCATCAGTAAAGTACATATTATCACAATTGATACCCCTATATTTTTCATCGAAGATCGTTGGAGCGATCCTCGATCGTTGGTAATCTGAATATCCATGGATATCTTGCTTCATGGACAGATCAAAATGCACAGAGGAATTGATGTAGTCAGGGAAACAAACACGGTTGGGAATATACGAAGAAGAATCAACCTGCATGGAGATGAATTCATGATATGAACTCATGAATCCGGAGTGAAAATTTAGCTCGATCAGCCGCTCAAAATTTCCGATCACCAATAGGTTCATGACCTTACACCGGATGAAGAACCGAAGAGATAATAAATTGAAGCGATCTTTTAGTGGGAGTAGGCCTGCCAAAACCTCGAGACTCATGGTATGCGTTGAGGGCATACATCCCAACGCAATACGGAGACAAAGATACTGAATTCGCTCGAGTTTAATTAAGTGTGTTTTGGCAGCTGATTGAAAACAGAAACTGCCATACTCCATCACTGAGAGAATAGTTGTTCTATACAACATTATAAGATCTTCGGGATGGGCTCCCCACCAGGTGCCGGTAATTGTACGGAGAAAATTTATTCTTTGTTGGCATTTTTTACTCAGATACCTAATATGGGCCCCCCAAGTACATTTGGAGTCGAACCAGACCCCAAGATACTTGAATGACATAGCATGAGTGATCGGTTTACCCAAAAGTTGAAGCTTTGGTTTTGCTGGTCTATGCTTCCTAGAAAAAACCACCATCTCTGTTTTCTCCGTGGAGAATTCGATCCCTAGCCCAATGGCCCAGGTTGAAAAATTGTTCAAAGTATCTTGTAAGGGTTCTTGTAGGTCGGATTCTGTTGATCCTACGACAGAGACCACTCCATCATCTGCAAGTTGTCTTAGGCTGCAATTTTGTGTAAGGCAATTGTCGATGTCGCTTACATAGAAGTTGTACAAAAGGGGGCTTAAACATGAGCCCTGGGGGAGGCCCATGTAAGAGACCCGACTTACTGCCGAATCTCCGTGAGAAAAGTTCAAATGCTTCTCACAAAGCAAGTTATATAACATATTATTCAATAGAGGCGGCAGACCCCGAGAGTGTAATTTGTCTGTCAAAACCTCTATTGAAACAGAATCAAAGGTCCCCTTTATGTCCAAGAATACTGAAGCCATTTGTTTTTTTCCGGCGTAAGCCATTTGAATTTCTGAAGAAAGCAACGCAAGACAATCATTCATCCCCTTGCCCCTGCGGAACCCATATTGTGTATCTGAGAGTAGGCCATTCGTTTCAACCCATCGATCAAGGCGAAACAAGATCATTATTAAAAATTTGAATGTATCCAATTTAAGGATAAGACTACGACAATTCCACTGTAAAACAGTGATATCTTCGACCTCTCTATTTGAATTAGACATCAAGAGAGATAATCATTGCAAGGAGGGGCCATGTTTGCATCAATTGTTGCAAAATTGTCTTTAATACTGGAAGCATTGAAATGACAATGGTTCTGATGGAGTCGGAAACATTAAAGCATGTGAAGATTTGAGCCAGAAGGTCAGTCAACTTTATAAATCCCGATTGGGGAGTTGAGCTGGACGGAAAAATAGGGACATTTGGGGTTTTTGATGTCCCCTCGAGTGCTGGGTCGTTCGAAGGTGAACTATTCCCACGGAAGCCAGGAGGAACCTGATTTTGCTTGTCCGCTGCACTCGATTTTTTAGGCATGCTAACAGGAGGTATAACCGGAGGGGCTTGTCCTCGAACTTTGGGAGTGGTCACATGCACGTAGACAAGATACTCTAGGGAGAATCTCTCGTCGATCACAACTGCATTTGCGTGTTTCCGATCACTCACGACAACACGCAGTTTGTTCGGTCTAACCTTAGAGATTTCGACCACGGAGGAATAATATCTTGCCAGATCTTTCGAAACCTGAATGACATTGATGGATTTTCCGTTCGGTTTGGGCCGGAAAAAAACAATCCATGGGCCAGCTCCAGGTGAATCTTCTGGATAGACCTTGACACGAGGAGAGGAAGCAACTGAGGGGGAGGTCGAGGTCGATTGTTGAGCGGGAGCGGGATCAGTAGGACTTGTTCGGGAGTTGAGCGGAAACGGGAGCGGGAGAATGAGGGGGTGAAGAGAAAAGGTTTGCAAATTTTCTTGAGGGAGGCTTGTTGAGGTGAGTTAACTCTTCCTGTGAAGAGACATCTTCTGAGGGGGGAACGCGTTTAAGCGACTTCCCAGCACCCGTAGCTGGGGAGGGGGAGACAGTGGATTCGATATCCATGTCAACGCTTTCTTCCCCTTCTGCCATTTAAAATGGCAGATGTACACTTTCTTATAATTTTTGCAATTTTTTTTTATAATTAACCTTAACCTAATAACCTTAACCTATTAATTTCAGTATACTTATTATGCACACCAGTGCGGATTATTTATAACGGTGCTGCGTGTTGATCGTTCGGTACAGCTGAACCCGTGTATCGCACCACGCGGTGATGATGTCGAAGACGGTGCTACGGCGATAACACACCAGCACACAGCGCTCGCGTGCAGGGTTTCTTCCTCTCGCTTGTTGTGTCTGCTTCAATGAATTCACAGGGAATCCCGTTAGTGTCCAACACTCACTTCACCAGCCACGAAAATAACGGTATCACTTCAACGATGGACGATAACGATATAAAACCGTCCGGCGGCTTCGAGCTTAGGAAGACGAATGTGTGTTGTAGTTCAAAGATTTTGGTTTTACGATTTTTAATCATCTCGAATGAAAATACGACCTTTGGGCTTTATACGTGCTATCAAGTGCACAATCTGTAGTCAACCTCATCGGATGCTCTCTCCCAGTATCTGGTCATTGAAGTAGTCTTGTGTCGTCCTTTTTCCACTCTTATTCAGTTTAGCTTCGTTGATACCTCATTGCGTTTCGATTGGGCAGTTAATGTATAGCTATCCGTTCATATTGTTGGTTGTGATGAAGATCACAACTTCTTCCGGCCACAGATGCAAGTTTCCTGCCAGATCATCAGCCCACCTGCGAACTAGTCCGCGAAAAACAAATTTGTTCACGGGGAATCCAGCTTTTGCTTTGGCCAACAGCTATTCAACTATTCCACCTTCTGTGGGATCGAGAATGGTTGCTTTTCCAGGACGTGGTCTGGAATACTTTCCCAAGACCTTCTCGCGCAGTGTTTAATACGGAATTCCGTGCAATTTGGCCGCCTTTCGAGAGGGAAATCCGATTCTCGCCATTTCCACAGCGTCTGCTATTTTCGACTTATCCTATTGCATTCGTTTCTGACCGGCGTTTGTTTCACTCATCGCAATATAGCAAATGAAATCTGTTGGGTGGAATAAAAAACAAACAGCAAATATGGGTGTCCTTGTTCCAGCCACGTTTATTTTGGTGATAACCGATCGAATTTGCAATGAAAAGATGTGACAAAACTATTAAATCAATACAGCGCACCTGCATTGTTCAGTTTTTATTACTTTCCGAAGATTTTCAATCGTTTACACATTGTAAATTGATAACAACTGTGGACAATGCTCTTAGCCACTTTGCTAAGGAAAACACAATAAGGGCGAATGACAGGTCGACGAACAATATTGGCTGAAATTTATATAGTTAAGCGTAACTAGTAGTAGTTGGTAGCCAGTGTTTCAAATAATTATAGTTGTGCAAGTATACAGAAAAATAATTTATCAGAAGAAATAAGGTAGCTAGTGTTGGAAACAGTATTTTATGTCAAGTGGGTGGAATTATGCACTGGCTGGTAGAATGGCCGCAGAATTGGAACCTGAAACCTTAGTAATGTGTTTTTTATCATTTCTGAACGGGACTAACACATATCTTTACATTTTACAATGTGTGTGGTACATCGATACTAAGTTTATTCGATACTAACTACTAAATGATCAAACTTGATTTTTCAATCAACAATTTCTAACGAACTTTTAAAATTTTAGGGTTCTCCCGTGATCTGGCTAATCTGGTCAACAGAACCACAGACTCCGAGAATGAACAAACCGAGATCACGCCCGATACTGACACAGACAGCCAGGAGCCGGTTGGGCATTTTCAGAAATCCTCCATGCAACAAAGCTCATTCAAACGTGTTCCAATCATGGGCAATCGTGGTTTGGAAACACGCAGCAGCAAGCGACTACCGCAAGGTGTTCCTCGGAGAGAGCAGATGGTGCCTGGTAGTGACCAACCACCACCATCAGGTATGCCAATCAACGCAGTTTGTCAGCCAGTGGTAGGTGCACTGGCGGTACATAATGTGAAAAAGGCCATCAACCGGTACGGTACCCTGCCGAAGGGCGCCAGAATAGACGCATATTTGGAATCTTTGCGGCAGACCGACGGTACCGTGGGACAACAGGTTCCACAGCAAGTGCAAACAAATTCAGTTCCTCCAGATCCGCCACCACCGATGACTGCGGCAAATGTAATTTCCAATAGCTTGTTAGCCGCGCAACGAACCGCTATCAAAACGCAGCCACACCAACAACAACCGCAAATGATTCGTAGTAACTCATCCAGTGGAGTCACTATGGCGAACTCCGCAACCGCTAGTCTTTCCAAATTACAACGACATAGAACCACTACGGACGGCTCGATGATGACATTCTCTTCCTTCCGCGGCGCAGTTGGCAACAATAGTCCCAAACGATCAATGCCTCCAACGTTGGCCGATCTAGAGTTTCCACCTCCACCAATCGATTTACCTCCTCCGCCAGAAGAGTTTGAAGTTCAACAGCATTCTTGCCCTCCAATGGATAAGCTGGTGAAACCATCGAATGATGTTTCCAACACCGAACCAAGCGTTGAAGAGGCAAGCTCTCGATTTGGCGTTAGTCTCAGGAAAAGGGAACCTTCAACCGATTCATGCAGCTCGCTCGGAAGTCCAGCTGACGCTATCGTTCCGAACAGTGAACCATCGCTGCCCATTCCACCACCACCTCCACCAAGTCTGAAGGAGAAACTAGAAATGAAACTAGCGACCGAAATCAAAGAGAAAGCTATTGTGCCAAAACCAACAGTAAACAGTGAAACAAATCACAGGCCCTCGGCTGATCCGGCTTCACAATTAGTCAGTGAACTGGCGGAAAGCATGAATTTACCAAAACCTCCTCCACCTTTACCCCCGAACGACATTGCTCCTCACTACAAGTCGTCCGATGTAAGTTCGTTGCGAAGAACGAAACCCCTTGAGAACAACAACAGCTCCTCGACCCAACCTCCGTTCAAGGCACAGCTGAAAAAGGTCGAACCGAAACGTATCCCGAATCAAATTCCCAAAAAGGAAGAGTGCAATAGCATTATTGATTTTAAATCCCGACTCCGTAAGGTGGAAAATGCTAGCGACTCAACCACTACTAGTAATGGGACGAGCGTCAGCGATATCAACACCACTGGCAGTAGTGACTCAAGCTCAGACAATAACAATAAATATCATTCGAGCAATGCTAACAGTAATATTCTAAATAACAACCAGCCGAACGACCAGTCGAGTGACGCGGAAATCAAGGCAAAGAAAAATGAGCTGCTTAGAAACGGGACAAACAAAAACGGGGTGGCACTGTTGGACAACAACGAGCTGAATTCTTTGAAGCTGAAGAAGACAAATCCTTCCATAGTGACTAGTGTGGCACCTATCGATAGCAACAAAATTATCGAGTTAAAAAAGACTGAAATAAAAATCGAACTTAGTCAGGAGGATAAAAAGCGGGAGAGTTTGGAAGGGAATTCGGTTAAACCAGATGGGAGCAACAGCGGTGGCGATAATCTATCGACTGGTAGCGGAGGCAACGGGGACGATGGTGACAAACGAAAAAGCACCGGAAGTATTAGCAGCTTGAAAAAGCTGTGGGAGGCGAAAGAATCTCCCAATGATCAGGGTGCTCAGCTGAGTCCTAAACTTGGCGTTAAAAGCGCAGCGAATCTCAGATTGAACAACAATCTCGACGAGGACACGAGTGGCACTAACAATTCCAATATCACAACAACAACAACAACAACAACAACAACGAACAGCAATTCCGGCCAGAATGATGATCATCAGCAATCGCAGCAGTTGATACCTGCGAAGAAGCCTGCAGTGCCAGTAAAACCGTCAAAGTTTGCATCGATCTATGCCACACCTGTTCAAAATCAGATTCCAAGTCCAGCACTAACCAGTTCCACCAATAACGCAACTACCACATCGAAATCAAATGATAGCAACAGTTCGCTTCTGTCGGAGAAATCTACCGCATCGTCATCTTCCGTTCCGTCATCGTCCGCGAGTCGCGAAGGAATCCTCGAGCTGGTTACGACACTCGAGGGGAGTCTCAAGATTCCGGTGAATTCCATCTCGGCCTCCCAATGGCTACAGCTGAGCGAAAGGCTCAATTCGCTGCAATCCAGTTGTGTCACGTTCGCGGATAATGAAACGCTGCCACCGCACACGAAGTTCCACTTTCGGGAACTGGTCGACCGGGTTGAGAACCAGTCGCGGTCGCTCCGATCGGCAGGCAACAAAAACGTGCAGGACAACGAGAAGCTTGTGATAGAGGTTGGTCAATCACTGAAGCAAATATCGAATGCGTTGCACAGGTAATTTCAAGTCACATTAGTTGTGTTCGAAGAACATTTTTAAGAGAGTGATTATTTTACCCCAGCCAAGTTGATCAATGTTTCTTGTATTCGCTTGGGAAATTGAAACACTGAGACACAGATGGTGAGCATGGATTCCTAAATTAGCAACAAATTCAAATGTTTTTTAAAATATTCATTTTTCCTAATGATTTGCATGATTTCCAAAATGAGATATTGCAATGAAATTTTATTGTAATCACATTCAACATATGTGTCGACTTTCGTTTATACTTTTTTGGTCTTTCGTTTAACAAAATGAAACACTACCCCAAAAATAACTCAAGATGTTGCCTGTATTGGTGCGAATACAAGTAGGTGTTCATTGATCAACTTTGGGTGCATCAACAACGTCGGATTGCGACTATATTTTAGTTGAGCCTGATTGATATATCGAGATGAATCACATATTTGAAAATGTATTTATATTATTATCTATGCTATATCTATCCGATACAACAAACTGTTTATAAATACCCTCCAAATTTGTCACGAAAGGATTATCTTGAACAAACTTCGATCGTGTTCAAATGAGGTGCCATAATGGCTAAAGCATCGGGCGAATGAAAATACACAGAATTAATAACACTTTGATTTATCCGTGAACCTATTCCTAAACAATAAGCTATTCAAAAAATCACACAACAACGCCAATCGGTCTGAGAACTATCGGGGCCGATGGTTTGACCCTTTGCCGTTGGTAAGCAAAAAAAAAAGAAGGTATACAATCATAAAAACATAACCCATGTATCAACGCTCAATAAGATTGCCAAATATAAAACAGAATAATTTTAATTGATTTTAGATGATGGTCTAATAGATTTTACTACCTTCAGATGATAAGAAAGCGTTAATAACAAAAAAAAAAAAAATCAGGACTGAGCTTGAAGGAGAATATCCATTTTAATTCCGAGCTTTTAATGTCATAATTATTTGAATTATGTCGGTTGTTTTAAAATTCTTCATAATTTTAAACTAGCATAAGTCTGAAGAACGATTCGCTTCCGAAAGCTTCCCGAAATAAATCTTCAGAAAGATGACAAACATATGCTATGCTCCATTTTAAGCCAAAGAGCTTAAGACTATTTTTTTGTTATTTTAGAAGAAAATTTATCGCATCGTGAGAGTTCATTGTTTGCACTAAGTTCCATAGTATATTTTAACAGAAACACATCTCAAACGGCGTGAAACACGAGAATGCCCATGGTGAAACCCATTAATTCGCGTTTAATCATAAGTTATTCGAGGCCTGTTTCTGAAGGCAACACAGTAAAATGCTAGTCGTAAACATTTATAAATATATTATCAGTAGTGTTAACAAACAATCATTCAATCAATTGCACATTACTCATGAGAAGACCAATCATTCACATCATGCGAACGCGAGGCGGAATTTGACGGAAGTTGCAATTACCACGAGAAAGTGTCGGCGTATTGAACTTTTTCACAGTGCGAGCATTCTTCTGCAGTATAATACCAACGTCTCTCTAGGAATTTACCAAAAAAAAACAAATCAAATGATGAATGAATCAAACGAAATTGAAAAAACCGCGAATAAACTTGATTATAAGCGCGCTATATATTTTTAAATAAAATCGGCAGAAAAAAAAGCATTCATAATCTCACATCTTCATAACATTCATTAAACATTCGTACATAAAAAACGCATAAAGATATTATCGCTAAAGAACAAGAGTGAATCAATCAAAAGAAGAAAGAAGACTTCGTTGTATTGATTCTAGAACACGAATAATAATAAAAAAAATATTAACAATAAGCGAACATTATTATTCACTGAAGAAAAATAAGTGTAGTAGTGACTCTATCTAAGTATGTGAAAACTAAAATGTTATCAACTAATAACTAAACATAAAAACCAAGTGAAAAAGCGTGATATAACAGAAAAATATACACAAAACATATATACATCAGATCACCAACACATACATACACACACTATACACGAACGTATGAATTGTGAATGCTGTCAAGAGGAAAAACATGTAAAAAAACTTCAACCTGCAGTGAAAACGAAGATTCATAAAAATACCGCTGGAAGGCAGTAATCAGAAACAATTAGTTTGTTGTTGTTTGTTTTATTGAATATCCGAATTTTGTAGATGGTGTTTCTTGGAACATATTGGGGGTATGAATTGCAGAGGTGACGCTTGACCAAGTGAGCTACATGTTCAATCAACAATGATGTATGTGTTTTTATCGTTTCCATCGGCTTCGTTCCGCAGAAAACATTGAACTTCAAATGCCATTTCTACGCAAGACGGCGCCTTAGTAGTAGTGATCGCTTCATACATAGCTGAGTGCCTGACCCGTCACTTGAAGATGAGAAAGTGGTTGAAAGATAGCGGGCTCAAATGAAAGGCTTGAACCCTATAGTCATTGGGCGTCGTGCACAAATCGTGCAGCGATACTGCGGCGTAAAAGTCGTCATGTACCTCAAATATAAGAAGTTTCACACGCGGAAAAAAAATCTGTACCAATCTGTACATTTTGACGAAAATCTGTACCCTGTACCGTACAGAATTTGTACTAAAAATAACGAAAAAAATTGTACCTTTTTCAGATAAATCTGTACGTGTGTACACTGCACACGAGAGATTGTAACACTTCGGCTGAAAAGCTCATGAGGTTGACGTCTAGATGGCGTCTCTTGCAAAAGTCTACTTGACTATCACAAAGCATCACCTTTCAATGGATACGTGTCAAAATGTGACAACAATCGGTCGATTGGTTCGTAAGTTACAGCATTGAGAGTGAAGCAACTTCTGTTATTGTTAAAAAAATGGAAAAATTACAAATCAATGAAAACGGTGGCAAAATTGCAAGAATTGGGCTTCGAATTGCTTTCGCATCCACCGTATTCTCCAGATCTGGCCCCCAGTGACTATTTTCTGTTCGGAGACCTGAAGAGAATGCTCGCTGGCAAGAAATTTAAGACCGATGATGAAGTGATTACCGAAACTGAGGACTACTTTGGAAAACCCGAAAGAGTACTATAAAAATGGTATCGGAAAGTTGCAAGATCGCTATAATCGCTGTATCGTCCTCGAAGGCAATTATGTTGAATAATAAAATTGTGTGATGTTAGATGTGTTTTTGGGCAGTCCGTTGAACATGATACAATCATTAATCAATCATTATCCAATGGTTGTGTTCAAACCGTTGGTAATGGTGATCATTGATCCCATAAGGACAGGTTTGTTGTCTACCCGGCCACTAGCAGGACCTCAAGTAGCCTTAAAGCGACTAAATAGGAGAATTTTTGTACCGTACCTCAAATTCAGCAACCGAACGCAGATCTGCGATCTTGTTTTTGGGAATTGAATTTGGGATAGTTATTGGACTTCACATTGGCTTGAGTCAAACGGGAATCCGCCTGCGAATGACAGATCTTTATAGTAATAGGTCCGAAAAAGAGCCTGAAACTATTGAGAACCAAAGCAGAGGGTCCAATGCCCCTAAGGAGGATAGTTGTGATAGTTGTTATTCATGAATATTATTCACTGGTTCAGGCTCAAGCTCAAACTAACTTAGACTTGGGTCAAAGGATGAATGAATTTGTTGGGCCATTCGAAAACATACAATAAGTGATATTTCGAATAGATAGGAGTTAGAAGGATTTGTCACGTTCAGGTCACCCGCATTTAATCAAATATGTTGAACAGATGACGTTAGGGATAATCCAAGACAGTTAACGTGGTATGACTAGAAGATATCGACATTCAGTATAACTAGTAATGTTAATTGCATTTGTTACGCATCTCACAGGCTATCATCCATTTTGAAGAGACGCGAGGATATCACCAAAAGGTGCAGATACAGAAAACTCCACTGGATAAGAAGGGGTATGCCATCAGAATCTGCTTAAAAAAGCGATTTCCGAGAATGAAATAATTACACGCCAATCAATATTTCAGGCAAGAGTTCATCAACAAATGCGTTGCTCATTCATTTTGTTAAAAAACAAAGTTTCATCGCCCTGTTTTCACTAAACTTTTTCGTTTATTCTGAACCTTACAAATTTTAACATATCCAATAAATACTGCTTTTATGCAATTCTACCAAAGAATAAATTATTCTCGAGTATAATGGAAAACTATCTTCGGTTTCCTTTTACATCCTCCAGGTCTTCCGATTCAGTTTCATCATGATCTTCAAGCTCTTCATCGTCGCTAGATTGCGGCTGCTTCTTCGATGATTTGTAATGTGCCTTATGGTTATTGGATGGCTCAGCAACAGTTGTAGAAACAACAGACTCCTCATCATCGTGATGGGAGCTAACAGATGATGGGAGATGGTGCCTGGGTGCCTCGTGAATGTTCTTCAAAATTTGGTCAACAGGTACTGGGCGCACAAAATGCGGTCCAGTGTTATCCCTTTCATCGTAGTTACTACTGCTAGGGATCGGCGCTCTGGTGCTGGTTGGGCGATTGGTAGTGGAAAGTTCATCTTCATCAGCACTTCGCTTTGCCTTTGACACCACAGGCGCTCTTCGGGATTCCGGCCTTGTGGTGGTCGAGCTGCCTTCATTCTGTTTCAATCCTGATTTAGCCAATGGTTCTTCGGAATGAGTATCCCTTTTAGTTTTTGATGTCTCGGTTGTTGTGCTGGATTCGTTCTTATCTACCTCGACACTAAGTTTCGCCCCTTTGGCCGGTACTTTTTGAACGTTAGTTCCATGCAATTTTTGTGAGTCAAAATTCAAAGAATCTTCAGGCTTTTCTTCACTAATGACATCTGGGTCTATTGGTTTGCTGGACGTTGTAGAATCTAATGGTATGCAATTAACGCAGGCAAGAACCAAAACAAGTACGAAAATCTGTAAATATTTCAAAATCAGATATACATCAAAAATAATTCCAATGAAGAGCATTTTTACTTACAGGCTGCTTCATCTCGTCGATCCGATGTGACACACTGAATTGTGATAAATGGCGTCTCCCTGCACTGTCCGATTGCATTTATAATGTGACAAAATTATCACATCGACATTTTTGTTTTGTTCGATCGAATACCAAAGTCTTTTCTATCTGCTCAAGGTGTATGTTCAATAATTCACAAGATGATGACTATAGCAAATAAATGACACAGTGTGATGAAAAAAATCCCCCTGGGCAGCAGTTGAACTTGACCTGGAACATCCCACCTTATTCAAGGGCGTCCTTGTGGTTGAAATCTCAAACTTCTTAGTTACATAACGGCATACGCAGAATCAAAATTATAAACAAATCGAATGTGCTAATTGAATTGGTTAAACAGTTTCTTGGTAAATCTATCCACACTTCAAACGATTTTCTAAGCATGATAAGCGTGTCATGCAGTGAGTCACCGTTTCAAGAAGAGGTAGTGCCAATGTGGTCTTGCAGACCATAGGCGCATAGAAGTGTCCAACTTCTATATTTCTTGTTGTAAATACGTGTTATGAACTCTTGCTGGTTTTTCGTGAAAATTGATATTTATGACATGGAGAGCATGTAATTAACCACTATTTTTTCAGTAACTTTGGAAAACGATATGTCTTGAGGTTATCCATGAATTGATTCAATTTTTAATTTTATCATCTGTCATCGCTCGGAGATAGTGATAATTGAGAGGAACAATATCTGGTGAACACAGAGGATCTTGTGATTCCCCAATCTGAGCGACTCCAAGTAGCTTGTAACCGACTTTTTACATGTGGTTCAGTATTGTTTTTTTTTAAATAAATTTGCTTAAAACCTTTAATTTTAAAGTTCCATAACTTGTGTATGACGCCTTTTCGGTGTTTATGCTTCTGGATAGAGAATATCCGAGGTTGTCCATGGAGAGGGGGAGAGGGGGTAAAGACAGAGTCCAAGTGAACAGGAAGAATAGGAAGAATCAATAAACGGATTGAGCCGCCTGGGAGTGCTGCCCAACCAAACATTCATTTTGAACTTCTTCACTGAAATCTGTATTCTAAAAATATCTTACGTAAACTGCGAAACACCGACCTATTTCCTATGGTCGAAATTTTACATTTACTCAGTGCGCATAAACTTGAAAAAAATAATAATTAAACGATTCCATAATGATTGGGATTTCATGATATGCGTGAATGGTTTAAAAATAAAAAAAATCTATACAAAATTGTTATATCTCGGGAACAGTTAGTCTTAGTAAAATAATGTCTGTACGTTTTTTATACAAAATGGTGTGTAAAATCAAATTTTCAAAGTGTTTTAATTCCGTCAATTTCTAGGAATCAATATTTACATTAGCACGAGATTTTCCATGCATCACTAGTCGCCAAACTTAAAACAACTGTGCCAGTATTTGATGAAAAGATCCTTCTACGCAAATGGTCCATTCTGAGCCCAATTTTATGCTTTAATTTGACTCTAATTTAGAAGGTACGCTACTTAGAATGATTGTGCTGCTTTCTTTTAAAATGGAAAGTTTTGCATATTTGCATGCAGTTATAAAACAGTTATATTTAATTAATTTGGAACCAAGTATCAAGTATCTCTGAAGGAACCTAAAGTTTTGTGTTTTTATGGTTTTTTTTTTCAAATTTCCAAAAAAAAACATCATAAACTGGATTGTTTCTACACCCAAAATCGATATTTAGCTCATGTTTTGTCATCCCGATTTATTACAATAAATGAGCGTAAAAATAACAGAAAATGTCATGACTGGACTAAGCTGGAAAGTGTTTTCTTAGAGTAAAATTAGAAAACAATTTCCAACTTCAATTTGTAGTGAGATATAATATTATCAAACTTCTGCGCAACAGCATCATCAGCTATGTGTATAGCGTGGTCGTGTAAAACAGCCTTACATTCCAGCCGGTCTTGGTTCGATCCCCGTTGACGTCGTTTGAACTTTTTTTTGGGTGCAATCCCATAAAAAGATGAAAAAAGAAAGAGATGTCTGCTTCCATACATACAAACATTTTAAAGCGTTGGGGGACAGATGACATTATTTGCTCATTTAACGCTACAAGGCATGAAAAGACATGGTTTCTGCCGAAAATGAAATGCTTTCTAGCAACGCTAGTTGTATCAACCAAATTGAAACTTTCCAACCACTCTACAATCGCTTCCTCGACTCCACACTGTTATCCTTCTTGTTATCTTCTACTTATTTAAATGTTTCGCAAAAGAGTTTTATGCAAAAATTCCAGATTCATCAAATGAAAGCATTTGAATCGTGCTAAGCAGCATACTTCTTCAATTTGAGTCAGTTTAAGGCAATAAATTTGTCTCAAGAAAAGTTCAATAATTTTTTCGTAGTTGAGGTTTGAGCATAAGCGTGAAAAAATTTTTTTTGTCCTCTATCTCCTTCTTAAATAGTCCGGTTCAGCTACTTTACAACATGTATATAAAAATATTTGAAACAGTGTTACAAGATACAAAAGTTTTCGTTATTTTATTTAATTTATGAGAAAGTTTTCTAAAAACAGTTTGAACATTTCTTTAAAATTTGATTTCAATGATTTACATTGATTTCTCAAAAACTTGTTTCGATCTTGTAGCAGATTTCAGAGTTATGATTTTTGGAAAAAATGAACAACATGAATAAAGTTTGGAAGAAACTAAAACGAATAACTTTTCGGGCAAGGTTAGTACAAAATCAATGAGTCGTGAGTTTCCTGATGTAATTTTTCCCCGCGAGCACTTTGGAAGCCATCTAGATGCTCAATGGAGAATGGTCGATAAGCATTTGAAAAATAATAGAATATTTTTAATACCCTCTGAAAATTCCCCGAACTATTGTGGAAAAGGTTTCGTATTGGGATGACGACTAAAGGTGAATCGAGAGTGAAAATGAACTGACATTTCCTGTGACCGATTATATTCCGGAGCAGGCGAAGAACTATACTCGACAAAAAAAAAATACAGGAGCCAAATGCGACATCGAAAATTTTGAGTAATTTTTGAAACTCTGTAACTTTGTTGAAATAAAATGCATTTGTCAAAGCAACAGCTGCACCTTGTATAGAATATTCTCAAGTTTGAGGTGGGCAGTTTCTACCGTCGATTTGTTGTGCGTTCATTATTTCATGAAACATGCTTAATTCAAAATTATGTCATTTCATAGATAATTCCTCATTCCTCTGTAGTGAAGGGCAAGGCGCGTAGAAGTATATCCTAAGGTGGGCCAACTTACTAAATCCACTCTTCAGCCATCTTGGAAGTCTACTGTGTTTAGTTTGTAAACAAAACACAATACGCTGTGCCGGAGCTCGCTCGTGATCAGTCTGTCTCTTTCACGCTTCAAGGAAATAATTCCCCTTCTGCTTTCTTCGAACTGTTTTCATATACCGCTCCCCTAACCAACTTAGTGACGAAACGGCCTCACCTAGTACCATATACCCGTCATGGTGAAGGGTTCTACTGAAAGTTTTTATGAATCAAATGACAGCGAAATTATGGATTGTTATTGGGACTTTATTTTTAAAATCTATAGAAACTTTGGAAGCAAACCAGAAATGTTTCATGTTCTCTTGCAATGTCTTTTGTCTACATACTACACATACCAAATGAAACTGAATATATATATAGGGGATGTGCGGGTAAGACGGACAGTGGGGGGGATATGGACAGGAGGTTGATTTGTATAGTTACATTATGAATTTCAAATTTATGTTAAGGAGAACCTCTTCTACATTGTTATTCTATGATATTTAAACCATTCTATGACAATGAATACTGACCAAAAGTGGAAAAGAGAAACAAACACTGAAAGTCATATATGACTCCGCGTGTGGATGTAAATTTTGCGGCTTCGATATTAAGCAGCGATATTAATTTCAAAATTCAATTCGCTGATTCTCATATTTCGACTTGCAAGTTAACAGAGAATTATACATACGATATTGGGTACATACGGAAAAGTAAATTCATTATTGTGTGGAAAATTACCAGTGGGAGTGGAGGTAAGATGGACTGCAAAAATTATGTTTATTCTATTTTTTATCGAAGGAAATCAAATCGCCCAAGGTGGACTGCCAAGAAGCTGACTGGAACGAAAAGCAAAATAGTTGAGGGTCAGCCCGTTTATACTGCAGAAAAGTACAATATCATTTCTAGGTGGATTAATTCGATTTTTTCCTTATTTAACGGACATTCGTGATGAGTTCAGACCTTGGTTGTATAAAATTATTCCTCTCATGAGTGATGAACCTCTACGCTTCGTGTATCACAAACCTGTCCATATTCCCCCCACTATATGTCCATACTACCCTCATCGAAAAAAAATGTCCTACTACGTCTGTTTTAATCTCAGTAAAAACATTGAAAAGCACTTTTTTGTAAAATATTTGGCCGTCTATCATAATTGTATTGTAAGAAACTGCATTCATATTTTGAAAAACATGAGTTTCCAAAGATTCTATTGAAGTTTTTCTTAACATGTCAGTCTTACCCCCATATCGTCTATATACGACATCTTCAAATAAAAAAAATTGTCTTGAAGATGCTGCATTTTTATCATCATGTCATTATTTATATCAAAGCTACAACATTCCGAAGTCATTTAAAAGGCGAACGTGTCAGACGTGGTTTGCACGGACATGTGATGACGCAAAACAAGGAGGAACAAACGATTGTCATTGCTTTGAATACAGAACGATACTGAAAGTTTGCCTTCCTTCCTTGCTTGAGGCTTTAAACTTCTTCAGTTCATTCGTCTCTAACCTCCAAAAAGGCCGTTGGAAAACTTTACTTTATCCATCATAAAGGGTGTGTCACATCAAATTGCATCACGGAAAAAACGCTGTAGAAATTTAATTTTTAAGATAAAATAAGATAAGAGTGTATAGATCACGTTGGCCATGCTTCACTGTCAATTTTTCGTAAATTTGGAAAAATGTCGTCGAACGAAAAAGAGCGTTGTGAATTAATCCTGCGCACTCATTTCGAGAATCCGGAGTTGTCACATCGGGACATCGGTAAGATGCTGGGAATCGTCCAATCCACGGTCAGCAGAGTACTAAAACGATACTTCGAGAACCTAACCATAGACCGGAAGATGAAGAACGGCAAAAATGGATGCTCCGTCAGTGAAAAAGATCACAAGCGCGTAGTTAAGCAGTTTAGACGTGATCCGAGAAGTTCGGTCCGGGATGTCGCCAATAAGCTGAATTTGTCAAGTTCATTCGTCCAGCGGACCAAGCAGCGGGAGGGCCTGCGTACATACAAGGTTCAAAAGGCTCCTAACCGCGACGAAAGGCAAAACATGGTGGGGAAGACGCGAGCCCGGAAGCTGTACACCGAAATGCTGACGAAGCCGCATTGCCTGGTAATGGACGACGAAACCTAAGTCAAAGCGGACTTTCGTCAGCTGCCGGGCCTGTTGTTCTTCTCCGCAGAGGACAAATTCAGCGTTCCGGAGGAGATTCGCAAGCAGAAATTATCCAAGTTTGCCAAAAAGTACATGGTGTGGCAAGCGATCTGCTCTTGTGGAAAGCGGAGCGCCCCCTTCGTGATGACCGGCACGGTAAACGGGCAGGTTCGCCCAATAGATAAATATTGGGCGATTATGAAGCAGGCCCTCCGGAAGAACCCAAAAGTTGTCAAATCGGAGGCGGACTTCAAGAGAAAATGGATTTCTGTTCAAAAAAGTCGGGTGGGTAATGTCGGGGACATAACCGGAGTGACGTAGGACTATACAAAGGGGACAGCTTTTGTTAAATATATATTTTAAATATATTGTTTTATTTTCTTCTCCTACGTGAATACCTACCTATCTACCTGAAAAATGGATTAGTTTACTGTTTACTCTTTATGAATATGTTGATGGTTCTGAAAAGAACCTTTGGTGTTGTGTTTTTGTTATCACTCGATATTCCCATCTTGTTCGGTTAAACCTTCCTGTTTAGCTATTGCGTTTGCCACTCGCCACAGCTTTCACAGTTGGAAAATTTCTTCCCATCCAGCTTGTGACATGTTGTTCAGTAAATTACATTTAATGCGACGTGCCGGAGAAACACTTTGCCACTCACTGAAACTAATTGTTGCCTTGATGAGCGCCGAACCGAAGCTGCTCTGTTCTTGATGCGGGTTTTTTGATTGTCGTGAGCAGCTTTGCAAGCCAACTCGAGCACTCCGACGGCCGAAACTCTATAATCGCTGTTAGGTATACTGGTGCTCCGGCACCAATCCGTTCGGCCTAGTTACCCTTGCGGAGCAATCAGTGAATGCGACCAATAGGGAACTGGAGACCTGCACGGTTCGAGTGAGACTTTGCCTTTCCTTAACTTGTCCGCCTTTGTTACGTCCACGATGCCGATGCCGTACAACCACACGGGTTTACGGTTTGAAAGAAAATAAGATATTTTTTTGGGGTCCGCGTGTTTTATACTCTAGCGGTACACACTCACAGTATAGAGACAAATCGGCAGACTCAGCCAGAGGGGCGAGTCCAACGAGACAAACGAATGAGCGTTAAAAGGGAGCGATTGCAAAAAAATACATTCATTACGATTTGTTCGCTCGTTGGATTCACATGCAGGCTAAAAAGGGTCCTTTTCAGAATCACAAAATTATCTTAAATCTAAAGAGTTTATTGTTTTATTATCACTCGATATCCCCATCTTGTTCGGCTAAACCTTCCTGTTTAGCGATTTGTTGCCACTCGCCACAGCTTTCACAGTTGGAAAATTTCTTCCCATCCAGCTTTGTGACATGTTGTACAGTAAATTACATTCAATGCGACGTGCCGAAGCGCCACTCAGTGTCGCATTGGAGGCGATTTTAACCTGTAATGGAACATTTGCGATGACAGTGGACAGTGTCGACTTTCAATGTGGGGTCATAATTTGGATCTCTATGTTCACAAATGTCCAACTAAATAAGTCGCATTACATGTCCGTCCAATTAGCTAAATGTCGAACTAATTGTAAATTACTGTACTTTCAATCTGGAAACAATTTAAGAATTGGTGAAAATTGAATAATCAGGAAAGTCCCCAACTATCAATAAGCTCAGAACAACTGCCAAATTAACATACTCATCAGATCCTGGCAAACAAATTAAGAAAAAATCAATTTGTGTTTTATTATTATTTTGGATAATGTTTTAGAAAGCATTGAACTGTATTTCCTAAACTCTTTTTTGGAAGGTTTAATGGCCCTGAAAAGCGCCTTGTTTTATGGAATGGTTCCAATTTAGAAAACATTGTACTCGTGGTTTTGAAAAAAAAACCATTTCGAACGCCCTCGATGCCGCCTTGTTCTGGATTTGCCACCAAAGCAGTTTGTATAAAGAACAAACTTTTTTTTTCTGCTACCTGATGCCGTTTTGCGATTGCGTTTGCCACTCGCCACTCGCTGCAACTGCCTGTTGTCTTGATGTCCACCGAACCGAATGTGTTCTGTTCCGAATGCGGGTTTTCTTATCGTCGCGAGCAGCTTTGCCAGCTAACTCGATCACTTCGGCGGCCGAAACTATATAACGCCGACTTGTAGGGAACTCCAGATCAACACGGTTCGAGCGGGATTTTGCCTTTCCCTTCACTTTTCCTCCTTTACCATGTCCAGACATGGCTGCTTGGGTTGGTTTGTTGATGTGTTGTGATGCGAACCGATGTGGTGTACGGTTTGAATGAGAATGATCGTTACGGCAGCGGAGCGGGGATTTTTAAGCTGACTGGCTGGCTCGAGAATTACGCATGTGTGAGACTGCGACCAATGTTTCGTTCATTTTTTTCTTTTTCCTTTCCAATCGTTCTTCTTCAATGGCACTAACGTTCCTAGAGGAACTTCGCCGTCTCAACGTAGTATTACTTGCGTCATTTTTATTAGTACTTAGTTGAGATTTCTATGCCAAATAACACGCCTTGAATGCATTCTGAGTGGCAAGCTCTAGAATACGCGTGATCACAGTGCAAGTCGGAGGAAATTTCTTTGACGAAAAATTCCCCCGACCAGAACGGGAATCGAACCCGAGCACCCGGCATGTTAGTTATGAAGCTAACCACTCGGCCACGGGAGCACACCTTTCCAATCGTGCTTCATTCTATTTCGCTGCTGCTCTGGCTGCCCGTTTTGGTCGGTACGATTTGAGGAGCACAAAATGGACCAATAAAAAATGGGCACATAGTGCATTTTGACAATGCTTGATATTTCACAATTATTCAATTATTTATCTCAAGAAAAATGAAATGTTATTCGTTATGATAGATGCGTAGATATATTTCCTATCAATTGATGCAAAAACCTTTGCGATCTATTGAGAAATGCTCGAGTAATAAGCGTTCCAAATCTTGCATTTTTTCCTACTTGTTCAGTGCCTAGATTTCCATTTCACCCCCTATATCTTCCGGTTAGACGTAGTCCTACGTCAAAAAACTACAACCTGACGTTGTACAGAACCTTATGGACGGGGTAAAGAGGAAAGTGTGAGCATACGGGCTTGGGCTCGAAGTATGAATAAAAAGAAAATGCCAAAAGTTGTTTAATAGTTTTTATTTTACTGTCTAAAATTTTCAAAAGGATCGGTCTACTGGGCGAATTTCTACAGCGTTTTTTTCGTGATGCAGTTTGATGTGACACACCCTTTATTACTCCTCCACTCCCATTGCCTTGAGAAAGGCATTCGGTCCATCGCCGTCCAGCTCGCCCAGCAACGATGTGGTTCAGTCGATTTCCTCACGAAGAATGAAAGTTTACCTCAGCGAGATCCACTGTTTATACTCTAGGCAAATATTCCCCTTCGTTCTTCTTATTTTCCTTTGTTCACTTTACATCTTACGATTTCCCCTTCGTTGCTCGTCGATAAGTTGCTCGTTATTGACAGCTCTGTTCGGGAAAGCACACAAATGTATGAGGAATTGGGAATGCTTCCAATTTTCACCAATTTAAACCATATACAGACTATGGGATTGCAATGTATAGCATATCAAACAAATCTTAGGGAATTTCCGATTCGTTTGGTATATAAATCGTCAAAATCCGTTCGCGGCAAAACAAAATAGTTATTAACGTTAACTTTATTTCCTGAAAACGTGACCTGTTTTCTGATTTAGCACCCTTAATGAAAGACGTAGTTCTACGTCAAAAAGTTTGAAGATGAAAAATTGGAGGCTTTACTCGATCAAGATCCGTCACAAACGCAACAAAAACTTGCAGATACACTTGGAGTAGCTCAGCAAACTATATCCGATTGTTTAAAAGCAATGGGAATGATCCGAAAGATAGGACATTGGGTGCCGTATGAATTGAAGCCACGAGACGTCGAACGCCGTTTTTTCACATGCGAACAACTGTTCCAACGGCGTAAAAGAAAAGGGTTTTTTTTGCATCGAATCGTTACTGGCGATGAAAAGTGAGTCCATTACGACAATCCTAAATGTCGGGCACAACGTATGGATACCCCGGCCATGCATCAATATCGACGGCTGGGTCTGGTGTACTATGAGCTGCTAAAACCGAATGAAACTATTACGGGGGCCTCTACCGACGACAATTGACGCGTTTGAGCCGGGCGCTGAAAGAAAAATGGCTAAATACGAACAAAGACACGATAAAGTCATTTTGCGGCACGACAATGATCGGCGGCATGTCGCGAAACCGGTCAAAAGATACTTGGAAACGCTGGAATGGGAGGTCTCATCCCACTCGCCGTATAATCCACACATTGCTCCGTCCGTATACTACCTTTTTCGATCGATGCAACATGTCCTGGTTGATCAGCACTTCTCCAATTTTGATGAAGTCAAAAATTGGATCGATTCGTGGTTAGCCGACAAACCGGCCGATTATTTCCGCAAAGGGATCCGTGAATTGCCGCCAGAAAGATAGGAAAAAGTTGTGACTAGCGATGGGCAATACTTTGAATATTAAATTTGTAACCATTTTTGCAGAATGAAGCATTAATTTTTGAAAAAAAAACGACGAAACTTACCGGTACTTCTATTGTAACAAATTTTTATTACACATAAATAATAAATGAGTACAGTTCGATAATTCACAACAACAAAAACCATACGTCACAATTTCTGTTTAAACAGAAACAGTTGGTTTAGCCGGTGTAGCCGTGTTGGATTTCTGATCATTGTTCTGACCGACCGCTGTCTTAACCTGAGTCGGTTGATTATTGTTAGCAACTGGTGTCAAAGGAGTACGTGCTGCTTTGGTAGAAACTCTGGTGGATGCAGGAGTCTTCGTAGTTACGCTCTTTGTTACAGTAGCTGAGATTGGACGACTTCCAGCACTTGTCGTGTCACGTTTAAGTGCATATTTAGATGGTTGTTGGCCGCTAATTTTCAGCTGGTCGTCAACTTTGGCATCAGCTGCAGTCTTCTCGTTAGATTGCAGTGACTCCTTTTTTGTTTGGTCGTTGACGGAAGTCACATCATGAACAGCTTGTTTAGATAGTTGAGCTGGATGTTGCTGAGTTCCACTGATGGCAGGCTTCGGTTGTACTCGGGCTCCGTAATTATTTATGGCGGGCGAGCTAGTTGATGTAGTTTGAGGATCGACTGGGACAGCAAGCGCACATGACGCGACGAGCAGAAAGCAAACCTAAAGGAAGTTGTTATTATTCAAAACCACTAATATAAATGTTGTGCTCTCCACACTTACGATAGTCTTCATGTTGATGAGGAAATAGTTTCTTCAAAGCTGTTGAAGGATTAATTTCTCCAGGTCTTGGTTGTTATTTATATACCGAAATAAGCTGAGAAACTGTTATTTTGCGAGTAAACAAAAAAAATATTTGCACTTTCGACCATCGTTCAGATAACCGGTCCTCTGATTTCTGAGATCAAATAATACTTACGCAAAATCACCATTAATATTGAGTGATTCATATTTTAATACGTGATTAGCACAATGATGCTAATTTGCAAAATCTCGGCACGGGGTGTATAAGTAATTGACAGCAAGCAGAAAAGTGCTTCTAGAAATAGCGCACGATTTAGAAGATTTTGGGATAGTAGAATTTTGCTTTACCTTGACCAATACAGTGGTCTTCTATGAATCAACAAGCATTTGTTGTTGTCACTCCCATGGCCGGGATGTTAGCGGCGTCAGTGATGACTTGGAGTGATGATTGGTCCCAAAAATTTACTATCAATATATTCTACCAGAACTTCTAATCCCTCCACATTCGTGTAAATAATTCAGCGATTGTTCTTAAAAGCACTCTAGAGTGTGATGGTCACATAAATAGTAAGCGTTCAAAAAAAAAATTTTTTTAGACGTCTGTTGTAACTTATAACTAAGACTAGATCGATAACGAGACATTCGGCCTGATTCTACGCAGCGTGTGAGGTGAGGTGACAATTGTCACATCACCATCACGCAATTCTCCTCATTCTATTCCTACAGTCGTATCGGATGCCGTGAGAGGTTCACTTTATGTATGTGAGAGAATGATCTGCAAGTGACAAGGTGTTCATCCTGCTGGTTGCCAAATCAGATCAGACATGCCACAGTCGCACATATGTTCACGAATTTGCAGACATTTTATTCCAGTCATAACCTTTTATTCCTGCTGCAGGCTGTTTAAAATAATGACAAAACATTATTGATTCCATATGATAAACGAAGCTACCCAGTATGTAAGACATTAGTACATATTTACAAATATTTCAGATTTTTATCGCATATATTTGAGAAAAAACATCTGGCATCCCAGAATTTCATTTGTTTCGCTCAGAGAGGTCAGATATTTGTTTTACTGCAGTCAGTACCGTATCTATAGATCTGATTTAACTTGGCCTGTTGTTAGCATAAAAACTTCGTTGTGTATCAGGACATTCTGTCGAATTTGCAGGTATTTGATTTAGATATAGTGAAACGGTTGATTGCATCCTGTAAAGTTTACTATTTTTGTTTGTTTTGGTCGTAGTTGCTGCTGCTCTCTGCGCTCTCAGTGTTAAATTGTTGCTCTGGTTCCGGCTCGGGCATATACCACGGCTTCTGAAATGGATATGCAGTTCGGTGACGATGACTCGCGGCTAGATAGATGAAACACATGATCCATGTGATAGATAACATGGATTGTGTCTTTTTTTAGAGAAAATAAATAGTTTTCATGAAATGGAAATAATTGCGGTGTGCTTATTTGTCCATTTGAGGGATAACAGATTAACTACCGCTTTCACACAAAAAAAAAATCAAACTACTTGTAATTTGTCTTTCGCACTGTAAAAATTAAAGTTAAATTGAATTTATTGATACATACAATACCATTACTATCGATTCAATACGACCCAAAAAGACATTTATTATTCCTCTTCTATTATTCATTTGTTTTTGTGTTTTTGCGCTGTCGACCTAGAAATCCCAGTTCATCTGACAATCGTCACGTTATTTTGAGAGCGGGAATAAGGTGAGAGTTCATTCAAGTGAGATTTCTCACGGCATACGCCTGGTGGAATCGTGTGACATAAGTGACAATTGTCATCTCACCTCACACGCCACGCAGAATCAGGCCGATTATGGTATTAAATTTAGCCTAATGTTTTAAGTAAAATTTTTTTCTTCCATACAATTATTTATTGAATCTGCCATGATGTGGAAATAACAATATTTGGTTATGCATTTGGTTTTAACATAATAATGAATTACATCTGTTATCAAATCTTATAGTTAAAATTTAACATGTGTGTTGGAGCACAACAATAACGTTTGACCACTTTAAATAATTAAAGTTTTTTTTCTTCAGACGTCAAACCATAGGTTGACCGAGTCGCCTTGCTAATGGGTTTGGATGATTCTTTAACTTTTCCGCATATTTCCTCCTCGTTTTATGAAGTTCTTCTTTAACCGTCGCCATCCTTAAGTCTCGACGTATGACACTATTGCGGATGTACCAAAGGGCGCCAGTAATTTGTTTTAGCAGCTTATTTTGTACTCTCTTGATAATTTCGATGTTACTTGCTGAAGCTTTCAGCCATAGTTGGCAGCCGTAATACCAAATAGGTTTCAGCATGGATTTATATAGAAGTAGTTTCCTCCCGATTAGCCAAGGTAATTGATTTGCTCGGTAATTGATTTGCTTAGCCAAGGTAATTGATTTGCTTTGACTTTTTCACATTGATGTGATTTTAACGTGTCTCAACGTGTCGGTGTTTGGTTTTCATTTTGTTTTGATTTGTTGCACCATAAAATTCGAGCGTTTCTGTATTGTATTGTGTCCGGAAAAAATATGCTGATGCCAAATGTCTTTAAATTGCATGAAACGTCACTGTCACTTACTGTCTCATCGAAAAAAAAATTGTCAAAAATCGACACTCTGGGACCTTTTTTCGGAATACGAGGCACACGCACACGTTAGAGTTTTTTGAAAACCAAAAAATCAATCAAGAAAATCGGGGTTACCATAAAAAATTGATGTCAAATATCCTAAAATTGCATGTAACGTCGCGATTTAAAAAAAAATTTAAAATGTCGAAAATCAACTTTTCAGACGGGAAAACAACTGATTGCGAGTCAGTTTTTGGCAAAAAAAAATTTCGATATAATAGTAAATCTCGATGTTTCGTGCAATTTGAAGACTTTTGGCATATTTTTTTTTGAAAACCTCGATTTCTTGTACTCGCGCCTTGGGGGAATCGAGAAACGACGAAAAAGAGAAACAAGAAACGAAAAAAAAATGGTTCTCAAACGTGGATCAACACTAGGGTCGGAGTCTGCCTGTTGGTCTCAAATGTTCCTATCTCACGCCTCCACGAAGATCATATGACGACATTTTTAGATCGGGCGTGAACTGGAAACACACACCTGGTTTTGGCTCCGAGAACGGGTGTCGAAAGTGGTTATATGAGGGGGTGCGAACGAGTCCCGGGGAAGGACTCCCGGGTCCCTGGAGGCTTAGGGGTGCGTCTGTTCCCCATGTTAGGGGCGATGCTCCGAAAAGGTTCCTCTGGCAAGGTGGGACTCTAATATACCTTGCCAACCCGCTGTCTCCTGGGCAAAGGAGATACACCCAGAAAATGGAGCTAAGGTCGAGGCGAATACTACGAATGCGATGACCCGAGGAGGGTCTTCGAAGTGGAGCTGGTCCTGGAACGGGCGTAAGAACGAGCGGCCAGCGGCTGGAGGGAACTGTGCAAGAGCGGGCCACCAGCCGGGTTCAATCGCCACACAAGTACGCGCGATCAACACATTCGCGGTTCCCCTGCTGACCTTCAGATTTGGTGTAGTCAAATGGAGCAAAACTGACCTAGAGGACCTTGAGAGGAGGATGAGGAAAGCATTCAAAGAGGCCGGAATGCATCATCCTCAATCGGCACAGGAGAGAGTTTCACTACCACGCAAAGAAGAGGGACTTGGAATAGTCGACATATCTGCACTGTGTGTTGCCCAACTACGCGAGTCCTTCGCAGAACGCGCCAACCAAAACGCGCTATACCGGGCTGTCTGGGCCGCTGACAGAGGATACAGCGCTCTGCACTTAGCGCAAGCGGAGTACCATCCCAACTGCAATCTGCAGACAGGGGAGGAGAAGATTCCAGCTTGGAAGCAAAAGGCAGTGCATGGTGCCCACCCCCATTAACTGGACCGGCCACACGTCGACAAGGCCGCATCAAATCTGTGGCTAACGCGTGATGAACTCTCTTCAGAAGTAAAATAGAATAGAGCACATTATGGGAGGTTGTCCCATTTTGGCCAACGTAGCCTACACCGAGCGCCACAACAACGTGGCCCGTATTGTTCACCGACAACTGGCGTTGCAATGTGCTCTACTAGAAGATAACGTACCAAACTACCGGTACCTGCCTGCACCTGTCCTGGAAAACTGGGATCGCACTGTTCTGACCGAACTCTCGATCCACCACAACCGCTCAGATATAATGGTTTACGATAAGAGCGACTGCAAAGTCACCATCATCGTTGTCGCTATTCTACTGAACCAAAATCTGGAGGAAACCCAAGGTCGCAAAATTTGCAAGTACCGACCATTGGCCGTGGAACTCAAAGAATTGTGGGGGGTAAGAAGGTCCCAAGAATTGTTCCAGTCGTTCTCTCTGGAACTGGAATTGTCCCGAAGACTCTTCTGGAAGCGCCTCAGGTGTTGAAAATGGAGAGAGAATTGGCCGGCATCCGAAAGTCGGTCATCCTTAGACCTGCGCGAATTGTCCGACAATTCCTAGGACAGGACATGCAGAACAATTCCTAGGTCACGAGCATGCAGATACATGCATTCCACAGAGCCTACCCAGCAAATATTAAATCGTATAATTTTGCACGTACTAAGTCTTACAAGAAATCAGAATAAATCATAATCGCATATAATATCAATCAAAGTATGTATCGTGTATATTTGAAATCGCCTAAAATGTAAAAACACGATTTCATATATCATTATCAAATTAAGTCGCAATTCGGTATAATAAACATCAATTTTATGATGTACATTGTCGTAAAATATATTTAATCCGCATCATATGCGTATATTACGCTGATGCAGTTTGTGTGTTGTATAAGCGTATATTTTAAATCGATTCAGTACTGTAGTAAACCGTGTTGCATGCTGAAGAAAATCATATTAGATCCTAATAAAGAACATATTACATCATATTGAAATGTCAATCAAATGCTGATGCACGCAAAAGTTTTAACCGCTGTTGAATTAAATTTCAGATAGCCGCGTGAGATAGCTGGTAATCCAGACGACCGGAGTTCGAACCCACATCGGTGCAGTTTTCACCAAATATAAATCTGTGTCATTTTAAACATTCATATTCCACTCCCAACATAAGTCAATCAATCAATTATTATTTCTACGAACATAAATACTCATATATAAAAATGGCGATTCGTGAGGTTATAATAAACATTTAACGAAAATATTTTGCGCCGTTTGTTTTTTTTTCTATGTCTGTAATAAATCGTATATGAGTATGGCAAAAGTCGTATTTGGTGCTTTGACAATTCATGAATTTATTCATATTAGATCGCAATTCAATTCCAACATAATCGCTATTATAGCCGGTCAAAGTTGCATATGCATCCAAACAAATTCGGTAAGCATTTTCCATGTATGTATATGGCCTCCACTTTTGCATGCATATGCCAGTTAGGCGCATTATATGCCAACCAAATTTTAGGGCATATGATGTTGTATATACGCTTGTTATGCGATTTAATGTTTGCTGGGTAGTCCCCCGTTGGCATTCAGAAGCCCGGGGGCAGGTGAATATTCTGGCTAGGTTCGGCTTGTTAAGAAGTGAGATAAGTCTGCAAAAAAAAATATATAAAACTAGTTGACCCGGCAAACGTTGTTCTGCCATATACATTTTTACCAGTGAATATTTTTGTTTAATAAAAAATAATTCATGTATTGTAGGCGTATTTGAATGTTTTAACGATCTATATATAGTACATCTAAGAGCTAATGATAGATATATTTTTGTAATTAAAGCATGCTTCTTCTTCTTCTTCTTCAATGGCACTAACGTTCCTAGAGGAACTTCGCCGTCTCAACGTAGTATTATTCGCGTCATTTTTATTAGTACTTAGTTGAGATTTCTATGCCAAATAACACGCCTTGAATGCATTCTGAGTGGCAAGCTCTAGAATACGCGTGATCACAGTGCAAGTCGGAGGAAATTTCTTTGACGAAAAATTCCCCCGACCAGAACGGGAATCGAACCCGAACACCCGGCATGTTAGTTATGACCCTAACCACTCGGCCACGGGAGCATGCTTATTCCACTCGAAAATCGAGTTGCGTGGCAAGGTTGTCACATTTGCACAGCTCGATTGGACTTGATTTGAGCAGATTACAGAATGCAAGATTGCGAATTGGGTAATTCTATTTCGATCAGATTTGAGAATACGGGTGAGCAGTAGATCAGTAGGCATATTTGGAATTTCCGAGGAAAAATATCTCTTCGGGCGTGTTTTGTTGACTAACCAAACTAAAAAAGAATGAATTGAATCGCTTCCGCCATTCAACCAAAAACATTCAGCAACGTGTGGAACCGAAGAATGTTGTAATGAAGCTCATGTGTGTGTCTCGCAAGTGAATGTATTCTTCCTCACACCGCTTTTGTTGATTGTGTCGTAGAAATCGCAGTCATTCACTCTCTACCTCAGAAATTGTTGGCACAACTAACGACTTCTTTGAATGGCGTTGTCCTGACCATGTCGATTCGTCATAAAAATGCATGGAGCACATCTTCTTGTTTGTTTCGCCTTCTCTAACTGGTGTACATAAATTTGATTCAAAATGAGAAATGATGTTAATAAAGAAAGAAATACGTGTGACGGGGTCTCGTTATTTAATGTTTATGCAATATTCGTCTTGTCTCTTCAGTACGGCTGGGAGATTTTTCGCCAAAAATCCCTTCTGACTTGCACTATAGTCACACTTATTCATGAACATGACTGTATTCAAGCATAGAAATCACAACTGAGTACTAATAAAAATGATCCAAGAATTACTACGATGAGAATGCGAACTTTAGGAACGTTAGTGTCATTGAAAAAGAACGCGAAGAGAGTCGCATCAACGGTGCGTGTCAACGACGTTTTTTCTTCGAATCACAATTTCTCGCTCCATTGTGCAATCGTCTAAAATGATTCCAGTAACGCTTGCGAATTGAATCTATACACATGCTGGTGTTTTATCAGAATTGAGACAATATCGTGATTGTCATTATGTAATCCGAGTAAGTGTGATTTGAAGAATTCCAAAAATTAATTATGCTCATACAAAAAGACTTTCAGCTCTTCGGCGATGCGCCTGGCTTTAGACGAATTGAGTAGCAAGTAGCGCATGTGTGGATGAAAGTTCGTTGAAGCCGAACGATGGTCAAATTTTCGTGAATTGTTTATACAAACATACTCAAATCGCGATTGAAAACAGGCGATGAAGGTTATAATTTGGAGTTATTTATATGGTTTGAACCAAATTGAAAAAAAAATTTATTCACATAAAAATATTTCTGCGTAGGACCACCCTAATATATGGTAATCGGTATCCCAGCGGTATCATATATAGATTACGACCTACTCTCATGCCTATCAAGTTTTTTGTGCATAATTTCATCAAAATCGGTTGAGCCGTTTCGAAGGAGTTCGACCACGAACATCGTGACACGACATTTATATATATATATATATATATATATATATATATATATATATATATATATATATATATATATATATATATATATATATATATATATATATATATATATATATATATATATATATATATATATATATATATATATATATATATATATATATGAGAATTAAAACATTATTCAATGTGTTGGCCATCGCTAGCCACTCCTTTTTCCCACAGGATTGCGTCGAGAAGCGTTCATCTTTTGAGCTTGAGCTTGGGTAGACTGTACACTTTGTAGTTGCTCTCCTTGATAGACCAATAACGACGTCGAACTCGTCCTTACAGTCACCAGGGAAAGGGAAGGAATGTTAGTATGATATTTGCGAAGCGTCGCCCCTATAACGTGATTTGCTTGCGATTATCACGAAAGAAAATTTGTTGTGGTAATGGGTAAGATGAATCAGGATTCACTGTGGTGAGTGTGTGATTCTGAAAACGCGAACTCTCAACTATTCGGCGAAACAAGATTTCAAAAATAGTATCCATTCTGACCTGAGAAGGTGACTGAGAAAACTCAAACTCACTTATTCATCGCACGTATAACATTTCAAATTTTTCCTGAGAAGGTCACTGAGAAACCCCATTAATATTCCTCGAATAGACGATATATTTTTCAAAGCGGGGGGAGTTTATGATTTAGGGGTTTATTTGTTCTTTCTTCTATTACAACCATCCTCCGTACGGGTTTTGGACACTCTGGACCCTTGGTTCTAAATAGGTTCATTCTCGGACATGCTACAATAGAGATCCGTCATTCGCAGGCGGAGTTGCGAAAATAGGGTTCATATTTTGAAGTCAGGAACCAGCCAATTTTTGATACCCTGTTCTGTAGTAAAGCGTATTCCATTCAATGCGTTCTGCATCCGTTGAAACAAATGGAAATCGGAAGGGGCTAGGTCTGGGCTATAAAGCGGGTTTTCCAAATAGTTTTTAACATGAACAGTAACATGAGGACGAGCGTTGTCATGATGAACTATTATCGACTCGTGTCTAGTTGCATAATCTGGATGTTTTTATACAACACCTCGCTTTAAACGGACCAAAGGATCCGGAAACTATTTGACTTTAACACCATAATCACCACTTTTTAATCGTCCAAACCGTTCCCTACAAAATCTATTCGCAAGTGATGCTTATTTGAAACGAAACTCGTCATTTTCAGCGCAGTAAAAGTTAAACTAGTTGTACAAAACTCAATGACTTGTAAACAATATTTGATTGGCAGATGTCGACATTTCACGATTCAGCAAAAATCATCTGTCACCGTCGACTATTCATAGTACCCCCATTTTTTGCACCTCATTAGGTAAAAACATTTCTTCCCTTTTATGTTGAAGAGTTCTAATAAAATAATCAAAATTGACATATTAAGGACCGCTCACGAGTTTTCTCGTGTTTCGCGTTCCGTCTGTTACGGATGGATCACGAAATAATCCGTGTTTCCTACACTTGATGTTTAAATCCTTGGTCTTTCCAAGATCGATAATCAGATTTTTGTTGAACTACGCACAAATGCTTTCAGTGATACAGTGATAGATAATTTCATGAAACCGTAATAACTGACGAATTTAAGAAATAATAACGACAGAAATGAAAGACGTAGTCCTACGTTAAAAAGACTCAGAGTGTCGATTATTGACAGAAAAAAAAACCATTTCGAGATGACAGTAGATCTCGACGTTTCATCAGGGGATAGTAACTTCAAGCAAAAAAGTGGGACCGATTCGAGGTTGCTTTTATGTAAACAGTGAACTTTTTTTACACTCTAAAAATTGCACCGACTTGCACTGACAACTGAATGATATTGTCAATTTGTGCGAGATACCTCAAAACAGCTGGGAATAAATATTGTTTATATATACAGTAAGTTACATTTAATGCGACGTTTAGATTATTGGACAGACCTGTAATGTGACACGTTTAATTTGACATTTTTGTAAACATCAAGTTCGGGGGCGTCTCCTCGGCGACACTGAATGGTACCTCGGTAATGGTATGTCGTATTAAATTTAAATTACTGTATTATATTGTTATTTATGTTCGCATCATAAGCAACGAACACACATTTATTTTCCACTTGCAACAGTATTCACGATGATTGGATGGATGAATATATGACTTATACATGCATCTAGTACGACTATTGTCATGCGTATATACGATTTACTATAGACAACCAAAAAAAAACGAATAGCGGAAAACGTTCTTGATAATTATAATAATTATTATAGATTTTTGGAAATACATGTGTGTTTGGAATATCACGTTTAAAAGTCCGAATATTTCCGATTTCAAGAAAAGTGAAAGTTAAAGTTGCTTTTTTTATTTTTAACTTTTAAGAACGAAAGATTATCTGTTTGCCGGTCTTTTGCGTTCTGATAAGCAAAATGACAAAAAAATTAGTTCAACCTAGTCATTCAATTGCATTTAACTCAAAACTGTAAACATGAGATTATGAACTTGACAAACCAAGCTGCCAAGTATACCAACCCAGCAAACATTAAATCGTATAACTATCGTATATAGATCATCGAATATCTGATATTTTGGGTGGTATATGATGCGCCCAAATAGCATATACATATACTACTCAGTGTCCCATTAGAGGTGATTGGCTTGTAATTGGACATTCACGATTATAGTGGTCGTATTGTCGACGTCTGGTGGCGACTTTCAATCTGGGGCCATACTTTGGGTACCAAACTCGATGTTTACAAAATATCCAATTAGAGATGAAAATGTCCAATTATGTGTGTCCCATTACAGGTTTGTCCAATTAACTAAATGTCGAATTAAAGGTAACTTACTGTACATGCAAGGTTATTAGGCAATACCTAATAACATAATAAGTCTGTTGTTATACGAATATACGATTCATCACTGCCATAAAAAAATGGCGGAAAATATTGAAGTAAAATGTTCGGCCCGGGGAATCACCATTTTTGTATGTACATAGAACCTTTATAAACATTTATGTTTGTAGAAATAATAATTAATCAATTGACTTTTAGGGATATAAATGTTTGATATGAGTGGTGGCGACGGTTATAAAATTGCTCCGATGGGATTTGAACTCTGGTTGTTTGGATTACCGCAGCTATCTCGTACGGCTATCTGAAATAGGATTCTAGGGCATTTAAAGCTCTTACATATGATACGAAAGAGTTGCAATCGGATACGTCATTTCTGATTGTTTATTGTGCTTCAGTGGAAATATCGCAAAATTTATATAGAAATGGTTATATCCGATACACGACCGCTTAGAACGTAGGACTACGCAATCGTTTTTTCTTTTGAAATTTGATGGTTTATCATTTAGAATATTATTTTGCGAATTCGTCGAAATTTCATAAATAACTCTTTAGTAAAAAGTTCCGGGGACCCTGAAAAGGTTTAATGGCTTGCGTAGTTTTGTAGAATCATTTCGAGAAGCGATCATTTTGTGCATTTGCGAGAATAATACACTAATTGGTCATAATGGTCATATTGGTCATAATGTAAGACGTAGTCCTACGTAAAAAATTGGAGGCGATATACATACATCCAAGACACATTACTTGTATGATATGTATAACTGGCATATTCATATGAAATTGGAGGCCATATACATGTATATGGGGTATATGATGTAATATAAACGATAATTATACGATTTCATTTTTCTAGGATGTATGTATATCGCCTCCACGTTTGTATGTATGGGCTGGCTAGGCGCATCATATACATGCAATTTATATTAATCATACTTGTATGTTTGTGAATATAATCCTCAAAATAAAATCATTACATTAAACCTTCGCTTCAAACAACTTATACAGTAACCAAATCACGCAATAAACATCAAGAATTGCTGGGAATCTCTTATCAATATTTGTTCAAATTTAAAAATGTGCTTAACTCCAGTTTTGTTGACAACTTTTATGCATTCAATTAAATCGTACAATAAATCATATTTAATATAAACATAAACATTCCCACCTTTCATCCTTCATTGGACACCTCGTAGTAGAAATCTGTCAGTATGCATACACTCTCCTACGAAACATAGTGGAAAAAAATATATTCGTCGATGTAAACAAGCGGTGAAAAAGGAGACACTTTTCGACGAGTGATTTGTATGAAGTTCCACTGCCGTGGTTTCATGCAAGTTTAAGACATTTGGCATTACATTTTTTTTCGGAAACACCACTTTCATGAATACCCACATTAAAAATCCGTCGTTAATCAGAAACTAATTCGTTGAAAATGATTTTACCGACAGTGTATGATGTCCTGAAACGTTTTCGAGAACGTACAACTGTTGTTCGGATGCTGATCCATCGTAGTGCGGATGCACGCGTCGTAGTGGAAATTGCGATCGAATGCTGAGTTTGAAGGTATTGAGAACAATTAAGACAATCTCCCGGACTACAACAACACCAGAAACACAGTTCTAAGTATCATCCGGAGGTTATCGTAATTCCCGTGAGTGCAAACTACCAAACTAGATCTAAACTGGGGGAACATTTTGAACTATTGCTAAGTCTGTTCCTTAAGTTCCTTAAGTTTCTCTGTAGACCATAGAAGGTACAACTCCCATTGATAACCCGTTTCCGTATCTCGCGGCTGGTATCATTGTCATACGTTACCACTGAGCCAAGGTGGACAAATTGATCCACTACCTCGAACTCATCGCCGTCGATCACTACACTACTGCATAATCGGACCCTGTTGTGTTCGGATCTGGAAGCCAGCATGTATTTGATTTTAGACGCATTGTATGAAAGGCTCGTGGCACGAAGTCTTTTCGGGATGCATTGAGTTTCCGGTAGAACTTTCGCTTCTCATGAGAGAGGTGCAGATGTTCTAGCTTTTTACACTTCTCTTCTCTTCTGTGACAACAGATATAAAATATCATTTGAGGAAATTATTTTTCTGTAATTCAATCAATGTTTTTGTCATGCGAAAATAATGTCAATTTTCATAACATTTCAAATTACATTCGAATGCCCCTCACAGCAAATCTTCCATTTGAATATGGCGTCGATTGTTTACGAAATTCTGCTTTTGACGTAGGACTACGTCTTTCATTTCTATACTAGGGTGTAAGTTCAAAATTTCGAAAACGAAAGCGTTACGCCCGAGAACGAGATTTTGAGCGTTTATAGCTCCTAAACAACTGAACGAAATGGTATGATAAATACTTCATTCGAAAGATAAAATGTCTACGCGTTATATGCTTGTTGCTTTTTGATCCAAAAACTTGTTTCAATAGCCCTAAAATTGCTTTCAAAACAGGCTATTGAAATCATACCAATCGGTATATAAGCGAGTGCCGCTCGGAAATCCACTCAGTTACGATTGCGCAACGATTCAGGTACGATCGCTGGAATGGATGGATGTTTCCCTAACACAGACTTTTAAACCATGGAGCCTGTGGACATCAGTGTAGCAAATTAGATGTAAGCTGCGGGTGCTTTTGTTCTCGCTTGCGTTCCGGGAAATTGGAATGTTTCCCTAACACAGACTTCAAAACCATGGAGCCTGTGGAAATCGGCATAGAAATTTAGATGCAAGCAGTGGGGACTTTCGTACTCGTTTGCGTTTTTGCAAATTGGAATGTTTTCCTAACACAGACTTCAAACCCATGAAGCCTGGGGAAAGGTGCAAACTACGAGTACTTTTGTACTCGCTTGCATTTTTGCAAACTGGAATGTGTTTCCCCAATACAGATTCCGAAACCAAGAAGTTGGGAGAATCGGCATTGCAGATACATTCAAGTCGGCAATACTTTTATACCCCCAAACATTTCTACACTCCAGAATTCTTTTTGCTATCACGGTCTACAAAAGCGAGTACAAATGCAACGCTTTGGCTCGATTATTCAAGACTGCATTGGAAGATATCCCTTCATGTCACCAGCTCACTGAACTTCTACGCATACCGTTTGATGATTAGGCAAAATGTTGATAACTATTTGCTGTGATAACTACTACCATAATGCATGAATTAACTTAAATTGAGATTTGTTTGCAATTGAATTCGTAAATAGTTTCATTGTTCCGCTATTTTAATCAATACACAAAAGATAGCACTGCGCAGCGGTGATATCGTACCCAATGAGGATCATCCGAGGTGACATTATTGCTAATTGAAGAAATACAATTGATTACTAAGCCAACGGCAGTCCTACGTCAACCTTGCGGTTATATCATAGGTATAACCCATCCATAGTTTTTAACTGGTCCAAGGACCAGTTAACGTTCGCCCAGTTAAAACACAGACCAGTTAGCGAACGATTACTGTATTTGCGTTTTGAATTGTCGAATTTTGAATGAGCTTGAAAACAATTAAAAAATTGTAATTAAAATTTTTATGTCAACCAAATTTCACATTACACCCTATTCGTTCTAAGATAATCATCGTCATCCGTAACTTTGGTTAGTCGTGTTTCGAAAAACTCCTGCACCGTATCGGTGTTCCATTTGTTGATAGAAAGTGTCTCTTTCACATTGCCAGCTTCGTCCATTAGCTTTACAATTGGATCCAAACCACGGACGTATTTTATAGTCAAGTTCGGGAACTTCAACGGACGGTCACTCTTGATGAATGCCTGAATCTGGGGGTAGGCTCCAAACTTACAGGTACACACTTCCAGCACCGCTTTCGGATAGACCTTCAGTTTACTGTCGTTATCCGCATCTTTTTGGCAGCACTCGCGGCAGTGGTCTCTGAAATGGAACGAGTTAAATTATGGTTGTTTGTTTATGTTTCAGAATTAAATACTTCAACTCATCAAGGCCATAATCGCCTAGGCTGGAGCAGGATGAACAGAACAGTTGGGATTTAAGGAACCCGAGTTCCCGGCAGTCTTCTAACGTGAATTCAGCAATTGTTTGCCCCTGTGTGAGTGCGAGGAGCACGATTAATAGGATTCATATTATGTTGAGTAGGAACATACTTACGCAGAACACAACCATCAACGATATTAACACTAGACTTAATCGGTACATTATAGTTCCTTTTATCTCCTTCAAAAGTAATGATGCTGCAAACCGATCAACAAACATTCAACAATCTGAAAAACACGTATACCACAGATGTTTTTCTGACTTTGACTTTTACAACACTTCGAGGATGAAGGAAACAAAAACCGAGTTTGTACAGTGTTGCCGGATTTCCGACTTTTTGATCTTAACATCCTTAAAGCCGGGTTGAGACGGTGCGAGTAAGCATACGAGTCGGTCTAGTCAGTTACTGCAGTGCAGCTACTCACACCGTGTGAACACATCATGCCAGTTAGTGTCATGTGTAATCCGGTGTGCGAGCTACTTCAAAATTTTTTGAATTCACTCGCACTTGCATCCCTCAAAACGTGAAAAACAGAATTTAGCGTTCAAATCAGGGATGCCAAATGTAAAGAAATGTCTCTATTTTCAAGATATTTGAAAATATGCGAAGATATTTATAGACTTGAAAATTATTGGAAAAACAAATAAAACTCTCATAGTTTCTAAACGAAATCGTTGTTATTTTGTTTTGCACGCTGGCGGGGCACGCTTTATTTTTGAGATAGTTTTCTTGAGAATTTCTAATATAGAATCATTATCAGGCACGATTTTCATTCAAAATTCACTCACAATTTGCAAAGAAAGTATTGTTCTAAAAAACAGAATACATATT
This sequence comes from Toxorhynchites rutilus septentrionalis, assembly GCF_029784135.1. Lineage (NCBI taxonomy): Eukaryota > Metazoa > Arthropoda > Insecta > Diptera > Culicidae > Toxorhynchites > Toxorhynchites rutilus. Next base: position 246,540,456 of record NC_073745.1, read on the forward strand.
CGATTTCAAAAAGTACATTTTCATTCATTATTTTAATTTTTGACGCATTTAACGTATTTATTCCACCTGCAAATCTACTATCATTTTTATTTCATAAATTGGTACAAGAAGCTGCTGGCAAGGCGAAATAAATAAAATTGTAAAAAGTCTTTTAGGTTGTTACTTATAGCATCACATACTTCCGGAATTATCTTAGCTATGAATGCTTTCGAGATTCTAAAGATTATCGACAATTATCTGAACGATATTCCAGAAGCAAGACACATCAATGTCCTTTTTTTCATTTCACTCTTGCAGGTATAGCATCCCTCATGAGTGTATCTTGTCGTTGTATTTTTGGTCCAATGAAATCCAACAGTGTTTCCACTAATTGAGGTGTTTTTCTCAACACTGCTATGTACTCTAGAGGATCATCATCGTAAAGTTCCTTCAAGATTTTATTTGTTACTCCTGTTCCTTACATCCAATTCCTGGCCCAAATCCTTTCGCCCTTTCTGCTTTTCCGGATAGTACCTTCAGTTCGAAGAAATTCAGCCCAAAGTATTTTTATACACGGTCAGCGTGTATTTCGCGATAAAACTGCAACTAAATAAAATAAATGCAATTGAAAACCTGAGACGAATACTGCCAATAGAGAAGTCGATTTAGGATCAATCATCTTTCAAATTCGGACCTTATTACTGTTTCTGACTATTTGATGGACATTTGAAAAATCATCTGGCATCCCTGGTAAGCCAATGCTGTAGTATCTAGTTTCTCGTCAGCAGCTCACACTGTATGAACGGACAAGGCTGTCTTTTCTCAGCATGCTGTCAGATGTGCTGATATTTGGATTGTGGCTTAGTAGTTAATTTAAAAATCTTATCGTGCAAACGCGTGTAGTCAAAACGTTTAATGAAATATTTTTCGCTCCGAGGCTTCAGCTTTAAGCTATAATCACGATACAATAGTTACGATTGGTTTTCAGAGTTATTCGGCCTGATTCTACGCGGCGTGTGAGGTGAGATGACAATTGTCACATTACCATCACGCAACTCTCCTCACTCTATTCCTACAGTCGTGTCGGATGCCGTGAGAGGTTCATTTTATGTATGTGAGAGGATGAACAACAAGTGCTAAGGCGTTCATTCTGCTGATTGCCAAATCTGATCAGAGATGCCACATTCGCACATATGTTCACGAATTTGCAGACATTTAACTTTTGTCACAATCTTTTATTCCTGCTGCAGGTTGATTAAAATAGTGACAAAACATTATTGATTCCATATGATAAACAATTTTTTATCGCATATATTTGAGAAAAAACATCTGGCATCTCAGAATTTTATTTGTTTCGCTCAGAGAGGTCAGGTATTTGTTTTACTACAGTCAGTGCCGTATCTATAGATCTGATTTAACTTGGCCTGTTGTTAGCATAAAAATTTCGTTGTGTATCAGGACATTCTGCCGAATTTGCAGGTATCTGATTTAGATTTAGTGAAACGGGTGATTGTATTCTGTAAAGTTCAACATTTTTGTTTGTTTTGGTCCTAGTTGCTGCTGCTCTCTGCGCTCTCAGCGTTGAATTGTTGCTATAGCTCCGGCTCCGGCGTATACCACGGCTTCTGAAATAGATACGCAGTTCGGTGACGATGAATCGCGGCTAAATAGATGAAACACAAGATCCATTTGATAGATATATTTTAGAGAAAATAAATAGATTTCATGAAATGGAAATAATTCCGGTGTGCTTATTCGTCCGATTGAGGGATAACAGATTCACTACCGCTTTCACAAAAAAAAACAAACTACTTGCAATTTGTCGCTCGTACTGTGAAAATTGAAGATAAATTGAACTTATTGATACATACAATACCATTACTATCGATTCTATACGACCCAAAAAGACACTCTCTCCTCTTCCATTTTTCATTTGTTTTTATGCGCTGTCGACACCTCAAGACATGTCGACGATTGTCACCTAGAAATCCCAGTTCATGTGACAATCGTCACGTGTATTTGAGAGCGGGAATACGGTGAGAGTTCATTCAAGTGATTTTTCTCACGGCATACGCCTGGTGGAATCGCGTGACATAAGTGACAATCGTCATCTCACCTCACACTCCACGCAGAATCAGGCCGATTTTATCACTGCCAGTGGTGAAAGTAGTGGTAAAGATCGATACCTTTGAAGACAATTCGCGGAATAATTTTCCGGTCTTCAGCTTCGTTTCCGTCGTGTTGACGAAAATGTTAGATTGAACTTTTTAAAAAATCAGGCGAGAATTTTAGTGTACAGAATAACAGAATATACAACTTGGCGAGAAGTAAAATTGAATTATATTCCATTTTAGAGATTTTTTTAAAATTTTCTTTATGTAGTGGATTATTGGCGATCTAACGTACAAATCTACACCTAGGCGGCACTGCGGTGAAAGTGATGATGGTTTTAAATTTTGCAATGTTAGTTTATGGAAGGCTTATAGTTATTTCCATAAATCACAAGGTTATAGTCGTAAAAGATTATTTGAATGCGATTAGTTTGTAAGAAATTTAATTCTACTCAATTTTATATATAACATGTTATTTTCATACCTCTTTCAGTAGTGTAAATTGTATAAATGTTGACAATGGTTGAATCAAAACAGAAAATTCTATAGCAAAATCAAAAACAAGTTGAAAAATGCATGTTTCCTACATGTGAGAACTACCTTCGAAATACCGGAAGTAAAATATACGTTATTAGTTTTTTAGTTTTAGGTTACCTTATCATCATTTGCTTAGTTCAAAAACAAAATCCAGATGTCTCACCGATCGTTTACGTTTTGCGTTAGATCGCCAATTATGAAAAAGTAACACTTTTTTCCTCTCCTGGGTCCTGTTGCATAATCAGCTTCATAACGGGCCTGATTCTCGAATACACTTTGAATACACCTCACGGTGGAAACGGAATGAAACGTATCCGCGATGACAACGGTACGGTGTCGACATCTGGATACGAGATTAGTTTCCCACTAAACTTATCATTATAATATCAAATTATCTTCAGATGAAATTTTTGTATGAGATTATTATATCACATGAAGAAAACAAAGTTTTGCACTTACATTGAATACCAGTTTGATACGAAGAAGTTAATTTTCATTAATGATTTTTTTATTTGAAAAGTGCTCACTCTGCCTGAAAACTCATTATTATCTTCGACACTTCACTAACTCGTAAAACGTAGTTCAATGGCGTGCCGTTTATTTCGTTTCCACCGTGAAGTGTATTCGAGAATCAGGCCCAACATTAGTTACAAGTTACAAGTTAAAAGTTTGGAAGCTACAAGTTCTGATATTTTGAGTTGCATAATAATTGGCGTGACTTGAGTGCGCCTCAATGAAAAATTTGCTCTACATTCACAGGAGTCATCCGAATCGCTGCGAAAATCAGCTTTATGATGAAAAGTGAAATTTATTTTCGGTGCGTAATATTTCCTTCTACGGCCTTTTTATTTATATAAAACAACTTTTTTCGTTACTCGATTCATCCAAAACTTTGGAACGGTATATTTCCCTACTCGAAAAATTCAAACAAATTCGATCATTGAAAAAAACGAACTTGTAATAATATTAGTGTAAACAACTAACATTAGGCTTGTAGATACGTAAAGGGTGTGTCACATCAAATTGCATCACGGAAAAAACGCTGTAGAAATTCGCCCAGTAGACCGATCCTTTTGAAAATTTTAGACAGTAAAATAAAAACTATTAAACAACTTTTGGCATTTTTTTTATTCATACTTCGAGCCCAAGCCCGTATGCTCGCACCTTCCTCTTTACCCCGTCCATAAGGTTCTGTACAACGTTGTAGTTTTTTTTGAACAGAAATCCATTTTCTCTTGAAGTTCGCCTCCGGTTTGACAACTTTTGGGTTCTTCCGGAGGGCCTGCTTCATAATCGCCCAATATTTCTCTATTGGGCGAAGCTCCGGCGCGTTGGGCGGGTTCATTTCCTTTGGCACGAAGGTGACCCCGTTGGCTTCGTACCACTCCAACACGTCCTTTGAATAGTGGCACGAAGCGAGATCCGGCCAGAAGATGGTCGGGCCCTCGTGCTGCTTCAATTGTGGTAGTAAGCGCTTCTGTAGGCACTCCTTAAGGTAAACCTGCCCGTTTACCGTGCCGGTCATCACGAAGGGGGCGCTCCGCTTTCCGCAAGAGCAGATCGCTTGCCACACAATGTACTTTTTGGCAAACTTGGATAGTTTCTGCTTGCGAATCTCTTCCGGAACGCTGAATTTGTCCTCTGCGGAGAAGAACAACAGGCCCGGCAGCAGACGAATGTCCGCTTTGACGTAGGTTTCGTCGTCCATTACCAGGCAATGCGGCTTCGTCAGCATTTCGGTGTACAGCTTCCGGGCTCGCGTCTTCCCCACCATGTTTTGCCTTTCGTCGCGGTTAGGAGCCTTCCTTAACCTTGTATGCACGCAGGCCCTCCCGCTGCTTGGTCCGCTGGACGAATGAACTTGACAAATTCAGCTTATTGGCGACATCCCGGACCGAACTTTTCGGATCACGTCTAAACTGCTTAACTACGCGCTTGTGATCTTTTTCACTGACGGAGCATCCATTTTGCCGTTCTTCACCTGCCTGTCGATGGTTAGGTTCTCGAAGTATCGTTTTAGTACTCTGCTGACCGTGGATTGGACGATTCCCAGCATCTTACCGATGTCCCGATGTGACAACTCCGGATTCTCGAAATGAGTGCGCAGAATTAATTCACGACGCTCTTTTTCGTTCGACGACATTTTTCCAAATTTACGAAAAATTGACAGTGAAGCATGGCCAACGTGATCTATACACTCTTATCTGACTATAAGCGAAAGCTGAAGATATAATTCCTAAAAATTAAATTTCTACAGCGTTTTTTCCGTGATTTGATGTGACACACCCTTTATTTCTAGATTCATTATGCCACAGGAATCTACAAGTTACAAGACTAATATTATTAGTGAAATTATGCAACAGGGCCCTGATTATCGGATTCTTTTTGACATTTCTATTGGATTTTCCTTGACAGTCAATTTGATTCTATCCCCATCACCCAGTTTATCATATGTAGGCTGCGGTAAATACAGTAAGTTACCTCTAATTGAACATTTAGCGCATTGGACAGACCTGCAATGCGTCACGAATAATTGGACTTAGAACATTTTTGTAAACATCGAGTTTAGGACCCAAATTATGGACCCACATTGAAAGTCGATACCAGACGTCGACACTGTATCATTGTCATCATGAATGTCCAATTAAAGGTCACAATCGCCTCCAATGCGACAATGAGTGGCGCCTCCATATTTTGAATTATAGGTAACTTACTGTATATGCAGAAGCTTCTATGAAAATTTGTTTATTCGATTAATACCAAGTACAGTCAAAGCTCATCTTTATAGTGACGAATCTATCTATGACCACATGCTCACAGGCTCCTGTTCCTGTTGTGGATCACGTTTTCTCGGGATGCTCAACATTATTTTGGCGCAAAATCCATTCTATTAAAATAGTGCTGAAAGGAGGCAGAAAAGGAATGCTATCAGATTCCCATATTTCTGCTCAATTGTCAGACTTTTTAATTCGAAACACTCAGCTCGTATTCTACAATGCACACATGTAAAACCTAGAATCTGATAAATATAGGGAAAGCTCTTTGAAGCTAATCAGTTAAGGAGTTGTTGTACAAGTAACTTAAAAAGGAAATTATTGTCTGCGTAATTATTATATGGTTAAAGTTTTGAATTTTAATTCATGTTCAATAGTTTTCTCTTCATCTACATTCTCTTTCATCAATAACTCAGCGGTAAAGGCATTTCCTGATGTGTTCGACGATAATGTGTGTGAAAGGGAATCTCGTTTATCAAACTACATGGCAAAACTGGAGAAAAATCTATCTGATAGGCTGTGGTTATCGAAAAAGAAAGTCGATGAAGAGAATCGATCAAAGAAATTAGCCCCTTTTGACATGTTGCTCTAGAATTCAATGATTCGAACAGGGCATTAAAAACAAAACACGGAAGGAAACATTCCTGATGAGACTAAAAGCCAATTCTCTTAAAACCAGCAAACAAATGCTTTCCAGATTATGAATTCTGGTTTATCATCTACCAAACGACAGCTTCACTATGTTACATGGTCAATAGAATGTGTTCAAGATGGTTATAAATTAATTATTGCCTTTGTTTATAATATAATTTAACTGTTTCTGTGGCTTTGAGGGTTCCTCTCTTTATAACGACATCCAAGTTCACTATAACGACAGTTTCTTATAGCAACAATTCACTTCAACGACGGTCTCTTGCGATGTCGCTATAGAGAGCTTTGACTGTATGTCAACAATTACCTACACCCAGAAAAACGCTTACCAACAGAAGCTACCAAATCTTTGGTAATGCAAATATTGGTAGAATGTACTAATTTTCTGTATAAACTACCAAACAGCTAAACTTGGGTTTGCTCAAACCGCCAGTTTCGCTACAAGGCTGATGTTGTGCTGCCGAAACCGGTCGTTTCTTGTTGCTCTTGGCATCGGTTTATGGACCCGAAGAAGCTGGTTGAGGTAAATTTGGTTTTACTTGAGACATTTTTCGTATGTTAGCTTATTGGTCATATGATTGTAGGTTAAGGTTTTTCATCTCTGACGGTACATGAGTTCTCTGCTCACATGAGTACATGAGCAGAGAACGATCAAACTGTAAAAAACTGGCGGACGATACGAAAGCGCCCGGTTTCTGCAAGACATGGGAAGCGGATTTGATAAAGACCTATCGATTGTTGGAGCGCAACCTCGCGGGATTCAATCTAACGTCGGCATTCAACGAGGACGAGTTTCGCCAGTGGTTTCTGCCCCAAGATAATCGATTGCTTCGTGGTGGTTTTATAAAGCAGATAAAAATAATTAGTATAGCAGATTAAAGTATCAAAACTAATACGTAGCAACAACAAAGGTATATTGTTTTGATTTTTTTTTTTCGATCATGTTTAGGGTACATGTTATGGGTATATGCTAAACGAAGTTGCCGGTGATGGCCTATGTGAATGCTATCATACAATTTCCATGGGAGAATATTTGACATTTCATTCCTTTACGTTGACTTCACGGTGACGGGACGTTAGGTTAGGTTAGGTTTTGAATTAAAGAGACTTTAAACTCTGAGAGTTCATTCGTATCTGACGGGACGTTGTATGTGTAGCGCACTTTAATACGACACTGAGGTGTGCCTCGGTATGTCGAATTAAAGGTAACTTACTGCATGACAATTATTACCTATTCATCCTCTACAAAGTTTTCTGGCAACCCTGGAAGCTTGCACACATTTGTTTCCAAAAAAGTAAACAAATCGTTTCTTTGAAAAGTGTGAATTTTCGCAAAATGTTATCATTTATGCGTTTACGTACTGCAATATCCACGAATTTAACGAGGACATCTTCAGCAACTTCATTATGGTTCAACAATTCGTCCGTTAGGTGAATCTTCGCTGTTCATAATCTAACAGAACTGTTATCAATTCTACATTCGTATATTACAGCCTTCGACATATTTCGACTTCAACTGCATGGCTCAGCATGGGTCCCAAAAGTATGAAAGAGGAACGGTATCGCAAAAAAGACAAAGTTCCGCTGGATTATCGAATCATTTATAAAGCTCCGATGGATTATTATATGACCGGTGAGTGAAATGATCATGTCGGATTTCACATTTGTGGAGATGTGTGAGTGAATTGGTCTGTTTTGTTTACAACGCAATTATCAGCTTGAGTGGAAAACATTTCCACTGACATCAACTAGAAAGCAGATTGACTTTCTGAATAGGGCAAAATGAGTAGAATTTTTGTACAACGATGCCTCTTGTGGTCGGAATTGGAAACTTATTAGTTACTTGTCAAAGTGGGCCGCATATGTTTTGAAGGCAAGCGGGTATCTGTGTTTATGCAATAATTATTAGATTTTTATTGGTATATCCAAAAACAAAATGCATTTGTTTGCCAGAATTCAAAGGGCTGTGTTATCAGGTAGGATAATAGCATGACATTCAAGCAGTTCACTCCACCAGAACAATTTGTTTGCAGGTTTTTTGAAATCCCAGCATAACCAACAAGTTGCCACTTTGAAACATTTTGCACCGCCTCCAGTTTACAATGGCAAGGAATTGAGGGACGATAAATTCTGATATCAATGCTAATGAAACATGTTATTCTAGATATTGTCATACCAGAACGACCTAAGCTGCGGTTTATGGATAAAGTTCCCATTTTGCCCACGAACATGAGAGCCCCTAAAATGCAAAAGAAGCTAAAATTTATGCGCGGACCAGAAACGGTTCATAACACTTTGGTCCACAAGCAGTACGGAATTATGGCTACCGGGGGTGGCCGATTACGATGGGGACACTTTGAAATGATGCGTTTAGGCATCGGTCGGCGTATGGATATTAGTCGAATGTTTGCCATATGGCGCGTGGAAGCACCCTGGCAACCGATTACCAAAAAAGGCCAAGGCCAGCGCATGGGTGGAGGCAAAAGTGCGATTGATCATTACGTTACTCCGGTTAAAAGTGGGAGAATAATCGTTGAAATGGCTGGCAAATGTGAGTTTGCTGAAGTTAAGCCAATTCTGGAGCTTGTGTGTCATAAATTGCCGTTCAAAGCGAAGGTCGTGTCACACGAAATGCTGGAAAAGATGCAAGCGGAACAGGAACGATTAGCGAAGGAAAACCTGAATCCTTACACGTTCAAGTATGTTATTCAGAACAACTTGGGGGGATGTCATAAATGGCTTTCGCCTGTTGACCATAAGTGGTTCGGACAGTATAATTGAAACCTGAATAAACGTGGGTACTAAAAACTGTTTCGTTATTTCTTTTCAAAGGAACATTTTTACCTTTTGAATCAACTTATTCATTCATAGTTTTGCTTTGCTAGCTCTGGATTGAACTGGGAGTTATATTTTTGCTTAATTACCGTTACAGGAACGACCGCTGTCTTCGGTTTCGGTTCTGGATCTCCTCTAATTTTCGCTAGTAATTTCTCCGTTCGGGCCTTTTCTTCTTGCTCCCGGGCTAACCTCTCCTTTCGAAGCATATCCAATTTTGCTTTTTTCTCTTGTTTTTCACTTTCATCTGGTGATTCGTTTGAACTGATTGATTTTTTTCGTTTCCTACGTTTCTTTTTGTCTTTTTTACCACGCTTCTTATGGTGTTTTTTCTTCTTTTTACGCTTCGGTGCATTGATGCTCTCGCTTGAGCTACTCTCACTGCGTTTCCTTTTTCTATTCGACTTTGTACCCGTTAATGACTGATAAACAGAATTTTTGGAAACTGAAGCTTCATGCTCCGTTTTGGCCGCGAGGCTCGAACTTGAAGGAAGCGATGCCTCTTCCGGCAGGTAACGACGAATAACATTCAATGGATCATGGTAAATTTTTGTCTTCAAACCAACTTCAACCCGTTTACCATCCTTATCCAGTGTATCGTCTCTCTTGGGAGCCACATCATACCAATCACGTTTACCTAGCGCCTCGTTAGTGTCCTGACCCAAGTATGTGAGATATCCAACCTGTTTCTCATATTTCTCTTGTTCTTCCTTTTTCTCCTGTTCATGCTCCTTGTTTTTCCGTTTCACCCCATCACATCTGCCAGCCTCTAGGTCTTCGAAAAAATTTACGTGTTCTTTCCCTTCAATTCGTTTCGTTGTTTCATCGGGCTCTACTTCTGGGGCTGATTCGGACTTGCCGGCACGTGCCTTTTGACGGAGAAAGTTGATTTTTGCTTCCTGATCGGCTAGCGCAATCCTCCGCTGACGTTCCTTTTCCTCCTCTGCCGCTTTGGCTTCATCGCGACGAACGCGAGCAATGTTGTCCTTGTTGCGAACATGCCAACTATATAAAGAGTATTTTAATCAATTACATTTTTGGATATCAAATTGCTGATTACCTTTTCTTTGGCAAAATATTCATGATTGTTTGATTGAGATGGTTCTGTTTTGTTTTTGTTTGTTTACAAATAAGAAACTGTCAATGCTGACATATTGTCGGAGTTAAAGATGCATAGGGTGGTCACCGCTAAATAACGATGAATATCGTGCATACATAAAAAAAATTTGACGTAGGACTACGTCTTTCATTTCTTTACCTGGGTGTAAAATCAAAGTTCCGAAAACGAAAGCGTTACGCTAGAGACCGAGATTTTCAGCGTTAATAGCTCCTAAACAACCGAACGAAATGGTATGATAAACGCTTCAATCGAAAGATAAAATGTCTACGCGTTATATCCTTGTTACTTTTTCATCCAAAAATTTGTTTAAATAGCCTTAAAATTGTTTCAACTTGTTTCAATAGCCTTAAAATTGCTTTCAAAACAGCTATTGAAATCACCAATCGGTATATAAGCGAGCGCTGCTCGGAAATCCACTTAGTTATAATTGAACAGTGATTGGAGCATGTTGTCGCTGTTGTGGTGAAGCTAACTTGGTTTATAATGAATGCGCTGATGAACGGTGTCACCAAGAGCCTTTTTGTGCACCTTAGGCCAGAAGGGAATCCATCAGAAGGAGAGTGATGCCACAAACAGTTCCGCTTGAGACTTCGGCGCGTGGAACTATTTTCGTTTGGTTGCCATCCAGCGTCCAGAAGATTCCGGAAAGATGTTATCGTTGCTGAAAAATAATTTACCAGGTCCCCTGGGAATTGAAAAAAAAAAACATTCAAGCGAAAGAATTTATTTTAATGTTTTCTAACCAAATAACACTGTGACCAAATACATTTGGTTTTGTGATTTTTCAATCAAGTGCAATGAACAGGTGGTTATCGAGTTAGCATTGCCCACTGGTGGGCTTCGAGTATCGAGGAGAATTTGGAAAGATGTTATCGTTGCTGAAAAATAATCTGCCAGTTCCCTCGGAATTGAAAATTACATTCAAGCGAAAAAGTTTATTATGTTTTCTATCCATATAATACTGCGACCAAATACATTTCGTTTTGTTGGTTTTTTCAACCAAGTGCGATCAACGTAAGACCACGTCTTTCGGCAATTTATTAGAGGTGCAATGAATATTAAGAAGGAATTCCCGCTCTACGCGCACTGGCAAACGATGTTCGCTCAACAATTTCTCAAACGAGAAATGGGTGTTGTGAGAAAGGATGAGCGAACACAAAAATTATGTAAACTGATTTGATGCAACAGATATTTTGTTTATTGGAAATGGAATACAAATCATATCACAATACAAGCAATGTATTATGTATTATACAACTTTCGTGTGATTGCTTCTTTTGCCACTTCCTGTTTTTTTGACGTAGGACTACGTCTAATCGGAATATATGGGGAGTAAAAGGAAAACCTAAACACAGAACATGTAGGAAAAAATGAAAGATATCGAATGCTTATAACTCAAACTTTTCTTAATGGATCGGAAACATGTTTGCATCAATTGACACGAAATATTTCTACGCATCTATCACAACTAATAAAATGTTATTTTTCCTGAGATAAGCAATTGAACAACTGTAAAACGTCAAGCGCTATCTAAACGCCCTAACTGCCCAGATGCCCTATTTGAGATTTTCCCAACACAGCCATCAAAACCGAGGAACTTGGGTGTGATATCCTGTCACTTGCAGCTCAGTTATCAAAAACCGCAACAGTGATTTTAAATGACGTTCACTGTTTTATAGCTTCGCTCTCTTCAGACACACTAATGGTAACTTACGTAGTATTGTGTAAAAGCTCTGACAAGGATGCCACACTGGGGAAATTGGTATTGCAAATACATGCCAGTTGGGGTGCTTTTGTTCCCACCGAAATGTTTTCCTTAACACAGTCACCAAAACCAAGGTGCCTCACATTACGTGGCGTTTCAATTAATCAATACAAACCAATTATTACTATGCCAAAGGTGGTCCCACGACAATCTTACGGTTATTTCATAGATATTTCGTTTCGAAAACGAAAAACGTTACGAAAACGAAAGCGTTACGCCGGAGCAACCAGATTTCGAGTGCTAATACCTCCTAAACAACTGAACGAAATGGTATGATAAATACATCATTCGAAACATAAAATGTCTTTGTGTTATATGTTTGTTACTTTTTGATCCAAAAACTTGTTTCAATAGCCCTCAAATTATTTTCAAAACATGCTATTGAAAGCACACCAATCGGTACATAAGCGAGTGCCGCTCGAAAATCCACTCGGTTATGATTGCGCAACGATTGAGGTACGATTGCTGGAATGAATGGATGTTTCCCTAACACAGATTTCAAAACCATGGAGCCTGGGGAAATTAGCATGGCAAATTGCAAGCAGCGGGTACTTTTGTGCTCGCTTGCGTATCTGCAAATCGGAATGGTTACCTTACACAGATTTCAAAACCATGGAGCCTGGGGAAATCGGTATTGCGAAATAGATGCAAGCTGCTTGTACTTTTGTACTCGCTTGCATTTTTGCAAACCGGAATGTGTTTTCCCAATACAGATTTCGTAACCAAGAAGTTGGGAAAATCGACATTGCAGATACATGCAAGTCGGCAGTACTTTTATACCTCCATACATGTTTACACTACGGAATTTGTTTTGCTAACACGGTCTACAAAAGCGAGTATAAATGCATTGCAGTCTGTCCACGGTTTTTCCCAATACAATGAAAACATGAAGAGAAGCAAAGCATTTTAATGTAAGCCACTCCCCTTGTGATTCTACCGCAAGTTGAATGGAATAAATTTGACTGTTGCTTTCCGAAAACATTATTCATTTTCTAACCGCGAAGCAGAGCCGATATGCTAAGACCCTCGTTCTAGCAGATCGATCACTCAGTTTCACGAATTCGTGCGTAGTCATTGAAAGAAGCGTCAAAGTACAACGCATTTCAAGGCTATGTTCATTGCTATAGTTAACACCAACACAATCGATTTCGGATTCTTTGTTGCCATTTTGCGAAGGATGCATGAGTATAATTTGTGAATTCTCTGTTCGGGAATTATGTTCTTGGGAGCGTTGGAGATGTAATTTTGCTAATAGTTACAGAAAAACTATCCGAGTAGTTTTTCTGTAACTATTAGCAAAATTACATCTCCAACGCTCGCGATAAGTTAAGTTCCATAAGTTATTTAAATTGACAGCCCTTGGTGTAGTTCGACGTCTTTTCGGTAATGTCCCTGACATTACCTAGCCGTCTGTTTCTCTATATTATAGTGACTTTTAACATTTTTGGCTGGTTCGTCATTTTTATGGAAGGTAAAAATGACGGACCAGCCACAAATGGAAGAATTTCGGGAGTGAGAATTGAACTCGTGATCTTTAGCGTGAATGGTATGGATGATACCACTACGCCAGTTCGCCAGTTCGCCAGTCCATTAAATGAACAAAAACTGTAGCAACAGTGTAATGGCCGATTTGAGTGCGATTCACATATAACATCCACGTCACGTAACATCATTTTACGTCAATGAGACGGGACATTATATGTGTAGCGCACAGTGCTACTGATTATCAGGTGTAGTAGCCAGTAACTAGCTAACATCTACTGGCGCCGTTCACACAGTAAGTGTGCAGTGTATAGTGTACAGTGTACAGTAAGTAAGTCTAATTCGACATACCGAGGCACCACTCAGTGTCGCATTAGAGGCGATTGTGATCTGTGATTGAACATTCACAATGTCAGTGGTAAAGTGTTGACGTCTGGTGGTGACTTTAAATCGGGGACTATAATTTGGGTCTCATAGTCGATGTCCAATTATTCGTGTCGCCTTACAGGTCTGACCAATCAGAGCATCCCCACCGGTGGTTTGCTATAAACGTTGGTAATTTCTCAACTTTAATCGTTGCAATTTTGGATAGCAACTCATTATCGCATCGCATAAAGTTGAGATCTGTTTTTTGCATCATATAGGCATCCGAAATATGATTCAGAACGGTTGTTTCCATGCTGAAATATATTTTTTTGTGTTAGCACTCCATTTTCAGTCATTTGTTGTGTTTGCACATCCGACTATTCCGCGGATAATCGGGGTTCTACTGTACTTTCTTTTTTGCCCCGGTGGTTATCAAACTTCAATGTTTGTTTTTGTTGTTATGATTGATATTGCGAAATAAAAATTCTGACATTTCGATTGAATTCACAGCTTGAACTCTGATCATGAGCCCTTGCTATGCTGTCTACGCTCAATTAGTGTTGGTTGCGATAAAGATGCCAGAGCCCTGAGGCAACATTCTCCGGCGGTTTAACCCTTGACATGACATCATGTTATAGATGCCTTCATTTGGAGCAGCACAATGTCAAATGACAAAATCAATTCTGTGTTCCCCAATGACAGCTGATAGGCATGTACTTTCAGAGTTGCTGAACCCCACTGACAACTGAGATGTTGGCAATGCTCCAGCCAGTCAGATTAGCAGTGTCACAAAAATACTCAAAATGGGCTGACATTATCGATACCCTTTCCACCGTCACCGTAGACAAGAGTGGACAATTTCAAGCGTTATTTCACTGGAATACCCTGTCATCACAATGGTTTTGGTATAAAAACGACAGCATTTTATGATCAAGTACTTTAATGTATTCTTGTCAGTTCATTCGTACAATTTATGCAACAAGTAAGTCGCTATGTGAATTGGTCATGCACTGCATTTCATAACAATAGAACCATTCATTTTTTTCTGAATTTCCAGAGATATATAAGAAGTCGGTTGAATTGAAGTATATAGTGTATAATACAATAACTATCTTCATTTATAAAATTGGCCATTTGAAATTTATTGTTGTGTTCAGGCGCGAAACATTCAAAAAACTAAAATTCCAGTGTTTCATAACTATTGAACCAGATGAGAAAACTCCCCCTCGTTTACAAAATTAACGTCATTTCCACATGAATTACAATAAGTTTTTAATTCGTAGGTCATCTTTAGTTCTCAGTCAGTTCAAATAACCTATTCGTTGTAGTTTCGACCAAGCTGCACCATGTTGTCGTGTGTATCTCGTTCTACGCACAGGATAATGTTCGTTTAGGCTCTACAAATCGCTCATACTGCTTGTAAGCTGCATCTACTATTCATACTCATACTCCTCATAAGTACATGATAGGGTTTTGATATGGTAAACAAGCTAACCGTTCCAAAATCTGAAGCCCCTATTCATGAAACCATGCCATGACTTTCCGGTTTTTTTTAATTGATGCCAAGTTACCCATTTATTACAATGTTTTTGATGCCAAAACAGCAGTAAATGATTCTGAAGTACACGTTGCACTTCTGACTGTTCATTCGTGTTGATGGTAAGCTATCTGAACTAGACCTTTTTGAGAAAATTCTCCCCAAAACAACAAACTGCCGCCTGCAAAGCTACACCTAAACTAGCGTTTCCAGAGAGTATTTCATCTTCGGCAGAAAAGAAATACAGAAATACGGCAGGGCCTTTTCGTGCCCTGAAGCGTTAAATGAGCAAATAAAATCATCTGTCTTAAAAGCTTTAAAATGTTTGTATGTATGGGAGCAGATTCTGGACTTATGAGGAGTGTTCGTACGAATAGTAGATGCAGCTTACAAGCAGTATGAAAGATTTGTAGAACTTAAACGAGCAGTATCCTCTGCGTAGAACGAGATACACACTACAACATGGCGCAGCTTGGTCGAAACTACCCCGAATGGGTTATTAGAGCTGACTGAGAATTAAAGATGATCTACGAATTAAAAACTTATTGTAATTCATGTAGAAATGACGTTCATTTTGTAAAGGAGCGAGAGTTTTCTCATCTGGTTCTATTGTTATGAAACACTGGAATTTTAGTTTTTTGATTGTTCGCGCCTGAACACAACAATAAAGTTCAAATGGCCAATTTTATAAATGAAGATAGTTATTGTATTATACACTATATACTTCAATTCAACCGACTTCTTATATATCTCTGGAAATTCAGAAAAAAATGAATGGTTCTATAGTTATGAAACGCATTGTATAAAAATGAAAATTGCGATTCTAGATTGTTACCATTTAATGTAAAAAGTATAAAAAAGCGCGCGGGGTTCGTCTGTTTCAGGTGATCTTCTCTGGTGAGGAAAAATCTACGTGGATGGTAGTATTTTCAATAAATAAACTTAGGATAGATTGCTTTTACCAAGGAAAACAATGGAGCAATATACTTTTGGGAACAGTACAGTGAATGTGTCGTGCTTTCATAATATTGAGCTTCGAAACTATAGTTTTTTTTTTGCTAGACTTCCTGGAAACATTCTACATGTTATCAATAGTACTAAATGTAATTTTTTTTTCTATACTTCCAATTCGCAGCATGCAACTATACTTCGACCTTTAGTTTTGTAGCATTCGGCGCGATCGCGGCATTTGCGTATCTTCAACCTCTGAATCTAATAGCCTTTCCATACGAGATTGAATTTGGAACCCTTGCAGCTCGTGAAAGTGATTTGCCAATTTTTCTAGGGTTTTTCCTGCTCTTCAACATCGGAATCCGTATCATGGTTAATCGGTATCCATTGCGGATTTACAGGAATGATGAAAAGTGGGTAGATTGAAGATAGAACGGAGAATGTAGTACTATCCGAACCTTTACTTCCAGATATCTAGCTGTTTTCGAAGGATCCCTGCCGTTAACCAAAAGAATATTAAAATTCCGGAAAGGGGATGTGATGCCGGTACCCTTGGGAGGCATTCTACCGTGGCAGGACGCACGATATAAAATAAATGGCAAGCGTGTATTTCTGTTGGATGATTATTTTCGAACTCCTTCGGAACTTAATGCGATGATTGAAAAAATATAATAAATCTAACGTAATGCTGACTTATTATTCCTTATCTATTGTGGATATTTGTTAACTGATAGATGACAATAATTCCTAGGGTTCACTAAAGGGCAACATAATTGTTCTAGTTCCAGAAATTACAAAAACCATTACTTTTACTTTTTCCCAAATCACTCGTTGCTTATATTTTGCTCTCTAGAAGTATGGATAATATTCAGTATTTGTCGGAGTCGGAGCCGCCAAGGCTCATACATTTTTTTTTGTTATTCACGTTGTCCTTAAGGATAAAATATCCTTTGGGGGTTTTGTTTACATGTTGACAGTGTATGTTGTGCATTCCTACTGTGTGTTTCGTCTCATCCTAGTACAGTTGAATCTTACATCGACTCTTCATCTGTACCTATATATATTTAATCTTCCGCAAATCGTTCAATTGTGTGTTACGTTCACTGCAGTTTGCACAGATGCAGTACAAATCGAGTGAGTCTAGTAGGTCCTCCCTGTATGCACACAAGAAACCCAGTGGCTTCACGCAGCGGCACAAACCTTCGGTACCACGGCTGGGAAAATCCCACGAAGGGTTCAATGTCGATTCTGGGTTCGAAACGTCCGAATTCGAGCTCATTGATTTCGCGGAGGACGTGTTCAATTGCCAGGATGAGCATCCTCCACAAATAATCGAGGAAGCTGCCGCGCTTTTCGGGTTGATAGCCGGAAGTGCCAATCGTAAGCGTTCGACCAATCACGGCCACTCTCGGACGTTGGATCCCCAGAAACGTAATCTGGGCCTGTTCCAAACCGGTAGATTCCAACGGCGTAGGAATAGGAGTCGAGTGTGAGTAAAAGTTTAGGTGCATAATATTCAATAGCCCTAGCAAGGAGCAGACAAGTGGATTGTGTAATCTTGGCAGCAATGCTTATCCTTGACACATAAACGCGTATGCAAATAATAAGTGTATGCTGCAGTGATATTACTGTTCTGGTTATCTAACACCACCAAGGCGTGTGGGTGGTGTCAATTTGCATTTGGTATATGTGCGGGTTTTTCGTATGTTTGGCTGAACATGTGTCGTGTTGGGTTTAATTGAATCAATTCCCACTTCAGATGTTGCTTTTAATGAAAAAAATAAAGTGAAATGTTGACGAGGTGAATATATCTATTTAGTTTGTTGTTTTTATGTCTTGTATTTTTTTTTAAATTAATACTACGCTGATGATTAAATTTGCGTTTTAGATCATATTTAATGTTATATGAATTATCCAATGTTCGCGTCCTTAGCGGAGGTACATCAAAATAATTCATTAGCATAAAATATAGAGATAAATATCCCAACATGCCATTTTCGCGCCTTTTTGTTTTTTGTGTGCTTTTTTTCGTTATGTATTTTCCACACATAGAATCCAGTTGAAATTCGGCACAGACAGTCATCAACGTTTTTGACATGTTCCTAAAAAGAAGAAAGTCAGTTTATCAACTTTAACTGAGTAATGCCAAATATGTTTGCATTAATCGACAAAAGCATTGTTGTGAAATATCGTCCCATTATGCGGGATCCAACGAAAATGAAACTCATCAAGCCCTCAATTAATCACCAGTTCCTACCTCTTTCTGATCACTGAGAAGACTGCTACAACCGGTATGGATTTCAACAGCTTACGAAACAGACGAACACTTCTCACGCTTTCATTGCTATGCTTATTACTCAGTATGACAGATGAGAAGTTTGCGTCAATCGATTTCGGCACTCCATAACAATTTTTTACATTGAATAAAATAATATATTTATTGAAACTATCGAACAATTATAAAATTTCAACTGTTATCCAAACGGAAATACCTCGTTCTGATTGTTTGAAATCGAAGATACAAGCTTACTACTGATTTTTTTTAAGAGTGTATGCAGGAACATTTACCTTTTTTTCCAAAAAATCGTAACTCGAAATCAAGATGACCCGAATGTAACATTTACCCCAATGTGACATTTACCCGACCGTAACATTTACCCGAATGCAACATTTACCTGAATGTACTAATTATAACTATATTTAATAAGAAGTTATTTTTATATTTAACTCTGATAGGCCTTATCAAAATGGTCACATTTATACATTAACTGGTATCCAAAAACTCGTATACTTTGTGGGTAGAGGAAAACACAGAGCAAACGCCGTTGCGTACTATATATTTTCATTTTTTATTATTTAAATTATAAATTTTGTATGAATGATAGACTGTCAAATTCAATTTTCAACATTATCCAGTCATTTGGATCACATAGACCTTACACGTAGAAGAAAGCTGTCAATTTCCAGCAGTCGCCATAAAACTCAAAACTCAAACAAAAACAAAAAAAGACAAATAATGCATTGGAAGAAGATAAAAATATTAAAACACAGCGAGATTCTAGAGAATTTACGAGAAACAAAGTCACTCGAATACCTTTCATCTGGATAGAAAATTTACCCGAATGATAAATAATCCCGAATGATAAAGACAGAAATATTTAAAAAAGGGTTAGAATTTTGGTAATCTTCCTAATAATAAATTAAAATCAGTTGAACACACCCGACAGAGAAGCTCATTAATTCTTTAATTTTTGCATTGAAATATGAATTATATATTTCAAAGCAAATATTAACCGGGTAAGCATAATACACCAGGCAAACAGATGGAACGCAGGATTGCTTGCGAGAGACTGCCGTTATATTGTATACCATTAGACAGGAATTTTATCCAGCATTTTTTTGCTTAAAACATGTAGAGTGAAAATAATAAAAAAGTTCACAATTTGATTATTAAAATGGGTATGTTATTTCGATTTTACAAGCCACTCGTTTCCCCGTACAACATAACGAGCAATTTCTTTCCATACAAATCAGGCGTTAGCTAACAATGTGAGTCGATGCGTATTATGAATTATCCTCCATTTGGCGACAAAATGCATTTATCAGTTGGTTGAATTAATAAAAAGATGATCTTAGAATGATCTTGGAGATGATCTTGGATGGTTTTACTCTATTCTCCTCAAAAATTGGACGAGAGCCTGGCTCAAAAGGTTAAACGTTGGTCCAGGATATCATGATATCGAGCATGTTGTTTGGTAAAGTAAAAAATGCAATTGGATGATTCAACTGGCTAGTGATTTAGAGATTAGAAAGGGTATACTCACACATGTCAGATCACGCTAGCTTAAGTAGTTGCGATATCATATTATGATTAGGCAAGGAAGCTTCCACGATGTCTGCTGCCAGCGCTGCTCTAGTTGATGGTTTGAATTTCCTGCACTTTCGGCAATACAACTCAGTTCGCAATTATCGGGCCGGATCTTGGATTTGGTTGTATGTGATGCTGATTGCAATACTGTTGTGAACGAAGCGATATGCCCATTGTTACCTATTGATTTGTATAACCTTCCGCTATTATTCTCCTTACCAATTATCACAGATTGTGAGGACCGTGGTAACTGTGAATCATCTGACCATGTTCAACAGCCGCTAGACTACTCCAAAATCGATTTTGACATGTTCAACGATTATCTGCAGAGTTGTGACTGAAACAGTAGGCTGGCAACAAAAAGTCACATGAGGGTTGTATCCGAGACCCGACCGCATAGTTGACGTAGGATTTCGTTCGACTATCTGTTTATTTTAGATATGTTTGAAGAATTAAACTCTTTGATAATGATTTGGTGGCCCTGGAAAGGACCGTTTTATTTGGTTGTTGGGTATTGTTTGTTCACTTCACCAGCGTTTACCGAGTGATGATGACAGAAGGATGGCAAACAGTCGTTAGATGGTGCATATCAGATAAAAGATACCGAAGTGGAAGGAGATATGATGGGAACCGCCATCTGTAATCCTAGACGAGATGCTTCCTGTGATATGTATGGATGAAATAAAGGGAAAAAAACTCACAAATGTAATATAAGATAATTACCAATACCGATACCAAATAAATTTTTCTCATCAGTAAAAATATGTTACTTTAATATAGAGAAAACATATTTGAAATGGAAAAGGTAATTTTCGTTCATAATTTTTACTTTCTGAATGTTTATTCAACCCAATGCGAATTTTAATTGGACTAACAACAACTGATACTATATGTAGAGCATATGGGAAATCACTTTTTCTAATATTTCTTCACTTTTCCAATTTTTCTCGCCGTATAAACTTTCCTTGGGTGAAAATGAACACAACAAAACAGACAGCTTAAACCAAACGACCCGTTCTCGAGCGGGAACACATCTTGATTTTTATTTATGAAAATTGAAATAAATCGTTTCATATATCAAGTCATTTTTAACACAACTGCTACTATATACAATTTTACACTAACACTTGTGCTAAATTTTTCATACACGATCGGTCATTAATATGAAATTTCACGAAGCAACCAATATTAAAGTTCTAAATTTAAATTTTGTTTGCTAAAATTAATCGTATCACTCTCCTTACTTGCAATACCAAAATGCCCCCGACTTGCACATATTTGCCATTCCGATTTCCCCCAGGCAGCTTGGTTTTGATGTCTCTGTTAGGGACCCGCCGTATGTGTCGTCAATTTCGACCAATCAGAAGTGGGTATTTCCCTTAGGATAGGGGTTGACATTTTTCAATTGTTGGATAATTAGTTTCATGACATATGATTTTCTTCAATATAAAGAATTGTTATGGAGTGCCGAAATCGATTGACGCAAAAATTTCATCAACTGAGCAATAAGCGTTTGAAATTGGACAATTTTCACGATGTACTCGATTTTCGATTTTAATTTATACCCCAATATATTCGCGCAAGACGTAATCCTACGTCAAAACATTTTGCCACATTATTTGAAATTGGCTTAATGACAACACTCTGAGACGAAATCTTGCTGCCTCTCCTGTTTGGATCACTCCTCTCTTGCAACAAGAACTGTGCATATATTCATATATTCATATATTCATATATTCTTTATTTTCTATATAGCCGTTAAGAAATTACAACAATTTTTTGCCGCTGTGTTGATGCTTTAACCTTTAGCCTGTATCTTCACTGCATTGTTGGATCAAGGATTTTTTCCCGAGATATGGAAGCATTCCTTGTTTCCTGTTCATAAGAATAGCGACAAACGAGACGTAACAAACTATCGGGGCATAACAAGTCTTTCTGCTGCTTCAAAAATATCTGAGATAATTGTGAAAGATGCTATCTTCTTTCATGTCAAAAGCTACATCTCTCCGTCGCAACACGGTTTTATGCCAGGGCGCTCTGTGTCATTGAATCTGTTGGAATTTACGTCAACTTGTATTGCACATTTGGAAAACAGAACTCAAGTGGATACCGTTTATACAGACCTGAAAGCAGCCTTCGATCGCATCGATCATTGTATCCTGCTACGGAAATTGTCTCGAATAGTACGTAGTTTAATGGCCGGTCGTTCATTTCGTTTCCACCGTGAAGTATATTTGAGAATCAGGCCCGACATGTTAACATGTTGAGCCCCGTTCTTGTTACGCTTTCCATTCATTCCGCATCAAGAGCAATTGCACAAAATCAGTGTCGGTCCCCGCTCCAAAATATATTTATTCTACAAAAAGAAAATAGTCTCCGGGGCTCCGAATCACCCCCAATTACCCTATTGCTTGACAATGAAGAAAGTTCGTTCTATTTACCCACTGCGATGTCAGCGATGAGATCAGCTTAGATGCAAATTTCTTCCCAAACCATTGCAAAACGATTTTATGGAACCGTGGAATGTTTCTGCCATTGTTTGGTTTTCGACACGAAACGGACCGTTGCAGGGGAGTGCAAAAAAAAAGCTCTTCCGGTGCCTTCTGCGATTGTGAAATAATGATTCTCTCAAACTATTTTTATGCTTCCAAAACAATTTGTTGCATCGAAGCTTTGAGTTTCAGGAGTTCTGTGGAGGTTTCGAAAAATTGTAGCTTTGCCAAAAAATCAGAGGATTGGATTGTAAGGATAAGAATTTAGAATCAATCTCCAATTCCGGCCATCTGACCTATTCCTAAATCATCAAAGCTGATTAAAAAACAGCAGACGAAACATTCAAATTTATTATCTGAAAATTGTGCATAGGCTCATTCATATATTCTTTAGATTACATGCAACGATGATACACAACAACAAACTCAGAAAGAGTATGAGAGAATATAAGGTATGATGTAGATTCTAAGCTTTCGGTTTCATTTGTTTCAGTTAATTTTTTTATTCTTAATTTGCTTACTCGTTCAGTTTGGCACAACAAAATGGAATGCTATATTAAATTATGAACAGCATATTCCGCTCAACGCTATAGGAAATGAGATATGGGAAATATTCTCAAATATGTATGATAACTACGATTTTTTTTTGTATGAATAAATCATGTAACTTGAGACATTTGCCACTTTTAATGCTACAATTTGGTCTACTTTGAAGAATATGTGAAAACTTATTCATTACTTAAATTACATCGTATTCGTTTCTCAATTACAACATAATTAGCATAAAGATGTATACTACAATATTTCAAAACGGCCGGCAAATCATTAATAAAGAGCGAAAAAAGGCTCAAGGCTTAGACTCAAGTGGATAAAGAGACATCATCAAGCAGTAGATTTTTAAACTATTTGAATATATTATAACTACATAGCCATTAACTAAAACTACAAAACAATATAAAAAAGTCACAGGAGGGTTGTGTCCAAGACACGACCGCATAGTTGACGTAGGATTCCGTTAGACTATCTGTTGATTTTGGATATGTTTGAAGAATTACATCGTTAAACTCTTTGATAATGATTTGGTGGCCCTGAAAAGGGCAATTTTGTTTGGTTGTTGGGTATTGTTTGTTCACTCCACCAGTGTTTATCGAGTGATGATGACAGAAGTATGGTAAACAGTCGTTGTGTGGTGCATATCAGATAGAAGATGCCTCAGTGGCCCTAGACGAGATGCCTCCTGTGTTATGTATGGATGAAATAAAGGAAAAAAACTCACCAATGTAATTTAAGACAATAACCAATACCGAACTCAATTATCAATTTTTCTCATCAGTAAAAACATGTTACTTTAATATAGAGAAAATATATTTGAAATGGAAAAAGTAATTTTTTAATGATTTTTACTTTCCGAGTGTTTATTCAACTCAATGCGAATTTTAATTGGACTAACAACACCTAATACTATATGTAAAGCATATGGGAAATCTCTTTTTCAAATATTCCTTCACTTTTCCAATCTTTTCTCGCCGCATGAACTTTCTTTGGGTGAAAATGAACGCAACAAAACAGACAGCTCAAACCAAACGATCCGTTCTCGAGCGAGAACACACCTTGGTTTTTATTTATGAAAATTGAAATAAATCATTTCATATATCGAGTCGTTTTTAACACAACTGCTGCCAACAATTTTACAATTACACTTGTGCGAAACTTTTCACAATACACGATCGGTCATTGATATGAAATTTCACGAGCAACCAACAATAAATTTCCAAATTTAATTTTTGACGTAGGACTACGTCTAACCGGAAGATATAGGGGGTGAAATGGAAATCTAGGCACTGAACAAGTAGGAAAAAATGCAAGATTTGGATCGCTTATAATTCGAGCATTTCTCAATAGATCGTAAAGGTTTTTGCATCAATTGATAGGAAATATATCTACGCATCTATCATAACGAATAACATTTCATTTTTCTTGAGATAAATAATTGAATAATTGTGAAATATCAAGCATTGTCAAAATGCACTATGTGCCCATTTTTGATTGGTCCATTTTGTGCTCCTCAAATCGTACCGACCAAAACGGACAACCAGAGCAGCAGCGAAATAGAATGAAGCACGATTGGAAAGGAAAAAGAAAAAAATGAACGAAACATTGGTCGCAGTCTCACACATGCGTAATTCTCGAGCCAGCCAGTCAGCTTAAAAATCCCCGCTCCGCTGCCGTAACGATCATTCTCATTTAAACCGTACACCACATCGGTTCGCATCACAACACATCAACAAACCAACCCAAGCAGCCATGTCTGGACATGGTAAAGGAGGAAAAGTGAAGGGAAAGGCAAAATCCCGCTCGAACCGTGTTGATCTGGAGTTCCCCGCAAGGGTAGCTAGGCCGAGCGCGTTAGTACCAGTGCACCAGTCCACACAGCCGGCGTTATATAGTTTCGGCCGCCGAAGTGATCGAGTTAGCTGGCAAAGCTGCTCGCGACGATAAGAAAACCCGCATTCGGAACAGAACACATTCGGTTCGGTGGACATCAAGACAACAGGCAGTTGCAGCGAGTGGCGAGTGGCAAACGCAATCGCAAAACGGCATCAGATAGCAGAAGAAAAATGTTTGTTCTTTATACAAACTGCTTTGGTGGCAAATCCAGAACAAGGCGGCATCGAGGGCGTTCGAAATGGTTTTTTTCAAAACCACGAGTACTAAGTTTTCTAAATTGGAACCATTCCATAAAACAAGGCGCTTTTCAGGGCCATTAAACCTTCCAAAAAAGAGTTTAGGAAATACAGTTCAATGCTTTCTACAACATTATTCAAAATAATAATAAAACACAAATTGATTTTTTCATAATTTGTTTTCCAGGATCTGATGAGTATGTGAATTTGTCAGTTGTTCTGAGCTTATTGATAGTTGGGGACTTTCCTGATTATTCAATTTTCACCAATTCTTAAATTGTTTCCAGATTGAAAGTACAGTAATTTACAATTAGTTCGACATTTAGCTAATTGGACGGACATGTAATGCGACTTATTTAGTTGGACATTTTTGTAAACATAGAGATCCAAATTATGACCCCACATTGAAAGTCGACACTAAACCACTGTCATCGCAAATGTTCAATGACAGGTTAAAATCGCCTCCAATGCGACACTGAGTGGCGCTTTGGCACGTCGCATTGAATGTAATTTACGTTTTTTTTTTTTTTTTTTTTAACTGTATTATAGTGACTTTCAACGACTTTCAACTCATTTGGCTGGTTCGTCACTTTTACTTCCATTTTTGGAAGAATGTCGGGAGTGAGAATTGAACTCGTGACCTTTAGCGTGAGAGGCATGGATGTTACCACTACGCCAGATCGCCTCCACATGTAATTTACTGTACAACATGTCACAAAGCTGGATGGGAAGGAATTTTCCAACTGTGAAAGCTGTGGCGAGTGGCAACAAATCGCTAAACAGGAAGGTTTAGCCGAACAAGATGGGAATATCGAGTGATAACAAAACAATAAACTCTTTATATTGAAGATAATTTTGTGATCCTGAAAAGGACCCTTTTTAGCCTGCATGTGAATCCAACGAGCGAACAAATCGTAATGAATGTATTTGTTTGCCATCGCTCCCTTTTAACGCTCATTCGTTCGTCTCGTTGGACTCGCCCCTCTGGCTAAGTCTGCCGATTTGTCTCTATCCTGTGAGTGTGTACCGCTAGAGTATAAAACACGCGGACCCCAAAAAAATATCTTATTTTCTTTCAAACCGTAAACCCGTGTGGTTGTACGGCATCGGCATCGTGGACGTAACAAAGGAGGACAAGTTAAGGGAAAGGCAAAGTCTCACGCGAACCGTGCAGGTCTCCAGTTCCCTGTTGGTCGCATTCACTGATTGCTCCGCAAGGGTAACTAGGCCGAACGGATTGGTGCCGGAGCACCAGTATACCTAACAGCGATTATAGAGTTTCGGCCGTCGGAGTGCTCGAGTTGGCTTGCAAAGCTGCTCACGACAATCAGAAAACCCGCATCAAGAACAGAGCAGCTTCGGTTCGGCGCTCATCAAGGCAACAATTAGTTTCAGTGAGTGGCAAAGTGTTTCTCCGGCACGTCGCATTAAATGTAATTTACTGAACAACATGTCACAAACTGGATGGGAAGAAATTTTCCAACTGTGAAAGCTGTGGCGAGTGGCAAACGCAATAGCTAAACAGGAAGGTTTAACCGAACAAGATGGGAATATCGAGTGATAACAAAAACACAACACCAAAGGTTCTTTTCAGAACCATCAACATATTCACAAAGAGTAAACAGTGAACTAATCCATTTTTCAGGTAGATAGGTAGATATTCACGTAGGAGATGAAAATGAAACAATATATTTAAAATATATATTTAACAAAAGCTGTCCCCTTTGTATAGTCCTACGTCACTCCGGTTATGTCCCCGACATTACCCACCCGTCTTTTATTTGCTAGAATTAATCGTGTCACTCACCTTACTTGCAATATAAAGTTGCCCCCGACTTGCATATATTTGCAATGCCGATTTCCCTCGGGCACCTCTTGTTTTTGATGTCTCTGTTATGGAACCCATATCGGTGGGAATAAAAACTCACCTTACTTCCTGTATTTGCAATGTCGATTTCTCCCAGTCAACTTGGTTTTGATGTCTCTGTTAGGGAACACATTTCGGTAGGAACAGAAATTCATCTTACTTTCATGTATTTGCAACTCCGATTTCCCCCAGGCAGCTTGGTTTTGATGTCTCTGTTAGGGAACCGTCGCATGTGTCGTCATTTTCGACCAATTAGACGTGGATATTTCCGTTAGGATAGGGGTTGAGATTTTTCAATTGTTCGATAGTTAGTTTCATGACATATATTATTTATATTCAATATAAAAAATTGTTATGAAGTGCCGAAATCGATTGACGCAAAAAATTCATCAATCCATCATGAAAGGACTGAGCAATAAGCGTCTGAAATTGGACAATATTCATGATGTGCTCGACTTTCGATTTTCAATTTGTACCCTAATATGTTCCCGAAAGACGTAATCCTACGTCAAAAATATAATTTATTTCTTCGTTGCCTCGTCGGTATTATCCTTGTCTGGAACAGTGCCTGTGGTGGGTCGTAACAACTACATCGCCAGGTGATGTAGCATTGGTATCCTTTGGTAGTGAGTGCCTCATGTAATAGCAATGTAAAGGAGAATGGACAAGTGGGAGTAGGAGATGCGATCTAAATAATTATATTAGCGCTTCTAAGAAAGGCATATATGGGGAACATAAAATTAAGGTCGCGAGTAGCTAAGATATCGCGAACTGGCACACGTGAGTGCACTCCTTGAGTCTCTATATTGGCAACTAGTTTCATTCTTTCATTGTAAAATTCATTACATGACCAAACAACGTGCTCGATGTCATGACATCCTTGACCACAATAACATAAACTGTTAGTAGCAAGATCTATGCGGAAGAGATGCGCATTTAGCGCGGAATGATTGGACATCAATCTGGATATAGTTTTATTAAAATCTCTGTCAAGATCTTACCCTTTAAACCAGACCTTCGTTGAAACTTTGGGGATAATAGAGTATAGCTATCTTCCAAGCTCATCTCTGTTCCATTGGTTTTGCCAACTGCTGTCGGGAAATGGAGAAGGATTCCCAATACGCTATTTGTCTTTCAAAAACTGTACCCTGCACCCATCATTGCGAGAGTATCCACTTTCTCATTACCAAAAACAGAGCAATAGGAAGGAATCCAAATGAAAGTGATTCGAATACTTTTATCATCAAGGATATAAGAGATGCTCAAAGTAATATATTTGTACTGAAGAATAATAAATTGAACACTAAAAATAAAATTCATTACGACATTCACAACCGATTATTATGAATCCTGTCCCGAAGCATGATTCGATTATTATGCTATCTAGCATTCTGCCAACATCGGTATGTAAGCTTTAATCACAGATGCGGTTCAATCCGTTGTGAGCATTACACACCAAACAACACCCACATGTCCTTGAGGGTGCATCCCCGACATCGTTTCAAAACAGCATCTCTCTCTCTTGTGGGGAGACTTCATCGCATCGGGCCAAGATAATATATTTTTCCAAAATTCAGTTTATAATGGCAAATCAATATTTACCGGAAATTATTTTTAGCTCGTTCGACTTTGACCTGTCACATGACCCAGTTGATGATTCGCAGTTGAGTGGGAACCATCGTCGGCACCAGTCGCGTCACTCTTCATTTGGGAAGCAAATCGTACCTCCATCTGTGGCTGCAGAGGCTGGACCGCCGGTGGTGCATCAGAAAATGAACTGGAACCGGAGCGATGCGGCCAAGGCATTACTTTTCGAGACGAAAGCCATCGAGCTGCTCAAGTCGCCCCACGTGCTTGTGTTACGCTTTCCCGATCCAGAGCTGAACAAGGAAATAGTGCAAAGCTACTCGACCAGCATTGAAACGGTTATATTCCATCGACCATCAACACCGCGGTAAAGTTGAATTACACGTGTTGTAACACGTGGTTGAAGTAGGGTGGGGTGAGTGCATATGTTTACATATTTCAGATATTGCCTTGTGCATTTGAAACCAGATGCGGATGTTGACAGTGTTATCCAGCAGCTTTCGAAAATATCTTTTGGCAGTGGGAAAATCGCTGTTGAACGGAAAACGAGAAATGTTGAACTGAAGCCAACGGTGAGTCGGTGTTATTTATTATGTATTTGTTTAGGGTGGATACACGAGGCGGACACAAGAGCAGTAAATTCCATTTGATTTATTATGTATGGTGCATTCCTCGAAACCGGATGAAAGTAATTTTACAATGACAGTTTTGCGCAGTGCATGGAATATGATGAACGGATATGTTGAACATGAAAACATGAAATGAAAACAAACCAAATGTGAATTAAACATTAGGTAATGATTAATTTTTTGCCAGATCAAACCCGAGGAAATAGACCCCCTGACATTGTTCATCGGAAATCTACCCAATGCAGTTACGGTTTATACGGTGAAACAGATGTTCCCCTCGGCAAGGCGTATCGACATTGGTCATGCCCAACGAATGAAGAATACCAGATATGCATTTATTCGATTCCGCAATGTACATGATGCCATTGGAGCTTTTAAGGCGAATTTTAATAAAGTCATCGATGGGAAGAATATTATTCTACGTTTCCGGCGCCATAATGCTCCAATTGCTATGCCTGAGGATACCAGTACTCCAAAAACGTCGAAGCGACAGAAGGGAGCAGGACAATTGTTTGTTTCTATTGAACAGAAGCCGAATCGTTGTGAACGAAGTGATAAACCGAAGCTTGAGATGTATCATTCTGGTAAGTACGGTTATAAATCATAATTATCAAAGTTCTTCTTGATTATTTTGCATTAATCGAATGAATAAATCCAGTTTGTTTCGAATATAGATTTAAATAAGATCAAGTGTTTCTCAACTCCAGGTTTTTTTTCTAGTAGGTCAACATATCGTTTTTAAGTTCGCTCATCGGTACGTGACCAAGAGTCCTGAAACGTGAAAGTGAATGTTGCGTATGATTCATGAATCAACGACGGTGTCGAGAATGAATTGCGCCATATTAATAACGGACATTTTTTTGCTGTTTGGATTTTCGACGCACTGTTTTTGACAGATCACGTGTGATTTATACCATGTAAAAAAAATTAAAGCTGTATCATTTTCATTGCCATTTCATCTTACTTTCCTGAATTTTGGATGTGTTATGTAAAACATCCTCAGCTTTCAAGAAAAAATCTACTATCTTAAATAAATAGTAGATAGTAGATTTTTTCTTGAAAGCTGAGGATTTTTTACAATTATGGAAAAGACGACAAGGAGTCATCATTGATCAGTACATTTAATAAAATCGCGGGGCATATGATGAAACCATTAAATGCGGATAATGGAGATCCAACGTGCCCATCGAGTTTATTTTAGTCTCATCAATGTCCTTGATTAATGAAAGAAGGGGTATGATAACTGCTAACTGCTATTTGCCTAATTATTTTCTTGCTTTTAGTACATTATCTGTATTATTATTATGTTTAATCACAAAGAAACCGTTTAACATAAAAAGTTTTTTTACTTATTTCATTTTATAGTTTTTAGTACATTATTTTTGTATCATCAGCATATTTCTCTATAATAAAACCATTAAATTTTTTTTTAATTTTGTTTCTTTCTTACCTAATTTTCCTCGGAATATTTCAATGATTTATTTATTTTATGATGCACACCCAGGTTTTTTACGCGGGGGATACGTACCTCGTAAAAAAAACCGCGTTAATTGGAAAATCCGCGTAAAAAAACCGCGTTAATTGGAAAATCCGCGTAAAAAAACCAGTTCACCTAAAATCTACGTATGCATCGTGGTAGAGTGCGGCACTAATTTCCGTCATAAGCGCTAAGTTCCGTCGCAAGCACTGATTACCGTCATATGCTCTGACGGAGCATGAAGACGAAATGTGAGCGGAGTGAGAGATGTAATATTGCTTTGGTCTTTTTTTACGGGTACCACGTAAAAAAAATCGCGTTGATTGGAAAATCCGCGTAAAAAACCGCGCTATTTGGAAAATCCGCGTAAAAACAACCGCCTTGGTGTACTGTATTCTATTAGTCAAATCATTTCTTTCAATACCAACATTGAGGAGATTGCAAAAATACATGGTAGCTTCCTCACAGATATTCGAATATACATACAAACAGGTCAAGCTGAATGAAACCATTTGAAAAAGTAATTGGTTATTTGGATACAGCGGCCATCTTGTATTTAGATTTTTCATGATCTACTTCGTTCTGATAGCACTTCCATTTGATACCCATATTAATAGGTATTGCAAAAACAATACTCACCGTTTCACCGTTTTGTAGTGGTGATCATTTTGGATTTGATTTTTTTATAAATAACTATGTTCTACTAGTCAAGCCCTTTCATTTAATATTCATATTGATGATGTTTTTTAAAAAAATATATTTATATTGCGCCATTTTGTGGTTGCAGCTATTTTGGATTTGCATACTTTATAAATAAATGTGATCTACTAATCAATCCCTTTTATTTGATACCCATATTGATGGGATTCTGAGAAAATATGTGATCCGCCATTGTAGCGGCCGCCATTTTTGATTTGCATTTTTCACAAATAACTGTATTCTACTAGTCAAGCCCTTTCATTTGATACTCATATTAACATAAGTTTGAAAAAAATATATATGGTGCCATTTAGTGGTGGCGGCCATTTTCATAAATAACTGTGTTCTACTAGTCAAACAAAATGAGGTTTGAGAAAATATGTAATCCGCCATTTTGTAGTGGCCGCCATCTTGGATTTTCAAGATCATGAAATACGCAGTTTTATAGCGACTGCAGAGATAAAGGTGTGATCCAAATTTCAGATCAATCGGTCAACAGTAAGGGTGTTAAATTTCTATTAATGTGCTACAGACATGTTACAAACATACAAACATTTTACAAACATACAAACATGTTACAAACATACAAACAGGGCAAACAAAATAAAACCGTTTAAAAATACCGGTCTAATGTTTTGCGTTAAAGAACAAAATTACCATTTTTTTGTCCTCATTTTGCCAATGAAATTTTTTTCGACAGACTGAATGCGAAAACGTTGGCCTCGGTTGTCCATTTTATGACAATAAAATAAAAATGATGATATCCGTGGAACAGTGACCTTGAAGTCCCCGCTGACTGCAGATTTTTCATCGTCTAATAGTTTGTTCGGTTCGATTCGGCCGATATAAAGTCTTTAGTCTGCGGAGGCCTTTAGTGTATGAGCGCAACAAAATTAAGACTCGTTGCGGCCGTTATCGCTTCTGTCACTTCTGCCGCTACATGATAGAACGATGGCCTTAGCATATGAGCTCTGCTTCGCGATTAGAAAATGGATGATGTTTTTGTGAAGCAGCAGTCAAATTGATTTGATTCGACTGGCTGTAGAATCACAAGTAGTGTGGCTTACAATGTAATTCATTATGACCAAGATTAGCGCAAATGCAATCCTAGTTGGAGGCAGTTCTGCGACTGGCACGCGAACTCAAATTACTTATAAGGTTCCAGCACGACATTCAAGATCCTTGATATTCCCCAAATAATGTTTTGGTGCACAACCTTAATGCCTGCTTCGCCATAGCGTCAGTTTAATGCATTGATGCAATGTCGAAGGCACTAACGAAGCCTTTATGATGACGGAAAACAAACAATGTTAACTGCTTGGGAAATAACTGAATATTTGCCTTAGCAGAGATTCATTACTAATACCCTAGCACAAATATTTCCCTCCCGCTATATTTGCTTCTCGTTTAAATTTATCATTACGGCTGCATAATTTGCATCATCAATGCACACGGGAGCAGATACAAATGGGGTTTCAGCGTATCGAAGATGCACTATGTTTACGGGTTATGAAGCACTCACGTACGCACACAAATATCCTAATATCGATGGCTTGAAGCATCTAAACATACACATACACACTTATCTCTGTTTTACGCTCTTCTCAACAGAAGCCCTTTCTATTAATATTGTCTGTCTAGATTAGCTTAGCTGTTATACTTGGTGGAAAGAGTTTTGCTACCGTCATGCGAAACCAAATCACAGGCAGAATTCTAGAACAATTATTTTCTCGGTGAGCCGACGATAGCCTAGCTTGATAATTCCCCACACAATTGTGTAGCTCTAAACATTAATGCAATGGCGTCAGTTTGATGCAATGAGACATCAGTGAGTGAGTAGCTTGGTCGCGTCCACAGCTCAGTCCGAAACGAAGACATGTGATAGCGCAAAACAAGGAAGAAAAAGCGATGTTCGTTGCTTCGCATCTAGAACGATACTGAACGTTTGCATTTCCTTTCCTTGTTTAATTAAAGAGACTTCAAACTTCTTTGGTTCATTCGTCCCTAGTCTTCAAAAAGGTCCTTGGAAATCTCTACTCGATCCTCAGGAGGAGTAACCTCCACCCCAATTGCTTTGAGAAAGGCACTTGATCCCTCGCGTTTCAGCTTGTCCAGCAACGGTGTTGTCCAGTCGGTGTTCTCACAAAGAATGAACGTTTGCCTCAGAGAGATTTTTTGTTTTTAATTGCACGATTCAAACTATTCTCGCGAACGCAAAATAAAGTTACGGCAGAATTTGTCAAATTTACAGAAACTATACTGCATAATTTGTCAAATTTACATTATGTAAACAATAAAACATGTTTGTATGTATGGGAGCAGACATCTCGTTCTTTCTTTTTTTCATCTCTTTTGGGATTGCATCCAAACAATGTCAACGGGTATCGAACCAAGGCCGCTACTCAAAATTACAAATAAGGCCGGTGGTATCATTGGTCAGTTTTTTGGAAAAACTTTTCTTCATTATGTCATTCTGTCGAAATTCCCTAATTAAAAATGACTGAATAAATAATAATAAATATTGAATTTTATGATAATAGATAATTAATGAATGTGTGTATTTTAGATACTCTGAACACCATCAAAACAGAAATACTGGACGAGGAAATTGAGAAGATAGTACGACATCGAGTGAAGATAGAACCACCGGAGGTCCCAAACAATGAACTGGAACTCGAAGAATCAAATGATGAGGATGACATTGAGGATTGTCAGTGATTATCCATATCGTAATTGTACCTGATTTTTATGTGCGTGTTAATTTCAGTTTTGGAAGACGACGAAGACGCGGCATTGAATTTCGATGACATAAACGCGGATGAGAATGAATGCACCGCTGAAGATGATGATACCGAGATAGATGCATTGGATAAAAATTACTGGACTTTGGAGCAACTCCGCAGCAAGGCCAGTGACGGAGCGTCGACTTCGACCTCGGACTCGAAGAAAAGTGACATTCTAATGGAACAGGAGTCGGGCACTAAAACAAGCTCCACAACATTTAACACGGTACAATTTTGCTATAGATCGTTTATGTTCAAATATGTTTATGCATATGTTTGAATTATTATTTTTAGACAAAGCCAAAAGATCACAAACCAGCAACTTCATTTATTGTCAGCAAGCGACGTGACGATCAGTTGCAGGATCTGTTCAGCTGCCTGGAACCGGACGATGATTTGTCTCTCTAAATGATTGGTGCGCGTTTATCAAGTCGCGTAATTCTACTTTTTTGAATGTTTCATTAGGTACTTGACGTTCACATAAACGTTGTCACAGTATACTCATTCCTTTAGACAAAACGAATGATAATTAGAATTTTCTCGTTAGCCGGCGTGTTTAAACCAGCTTACATTTGCGTTCTGTGATTTTCGGCCCAAGCAATCTGATCCGCACAACTCGTGATTATATTGATATAGAAAGACTGCTTTTCAGTTAGTTTGTTGTAGTCGCTAGAGAGCTATTCTAGTCATTTTTGAATCCTACTTTAATATTTCTGATGATTTTTAAATCAAAGACTGTTCAATTGCCAATTGATTATTTATTTGCATCTTTAGAATTTCTGAGAATAAAATGGTGAATTTCTGACGAATAATTTCGAATCGAATATACAGTTTTTAAGTGGAACAGCTAAAGAAAGTTTGCGCTTAGGTTCTCGAGATGACGGTATTGGTGAAACGAATTTGTACCTCAGCTCGAGCCATATTGCCGTAAGGATACACGAAGTCTTCCAGATCAGAAACACTAGGCTGTGCAACGCGATCGAACGGGAAGCCCATATTACGCGCATCCGGGTAGAGTCGGTCTCGCAATCCACAGTAGGAATGGGAATCATTGCATGCCACATTTCTGCAAGAGAAAATTAATAAGAACAATGGGTTTAATGTTAAGTAATATACTAACTCATCGAAGTCCTGGTTAACTGTGTCGTCGTTAAAGTTGGAGATCATTACAAATAAATCGTAAACCACTCCCTGCAATGATCCCTTCGGCAGCAACATATGTGTGGGCCATCCGCAATTACAGAAACGGAACTGTGCATTGGTGGCCTGGTTGGATGGTGCGATGTTGCGGAATGTGCGCTCATAGGGAATGGTTACGCTGGACTGTTCCGAACGACGTACAATATTGTTATCTCCCGGGTTCACTGTAATTTAGATATGATTTAATCGAAATATATTTGTGAATTGGTGTGAGAGGATTCTCGGACACGATACAGAAGTTTATACAGCCATTCCATGTCAAATCGATATAGTGGTTCTCACATTTTCGCGAAAAGTAGTTATTTTGTTCCTTTTTGCAACATAGTATACACGTATTTTTTCATTTGTTCCTTGGGGTGTTAATTTCCATTTTAGGGTGGCCCGAAAAATCAACTTTTTCTCCATTTACGAAAAATAGTTTTATGGCAAATAAAAAAAAAACATTTTTTGAATCATCGGTTAACTTTGGAAAATCACAACTCATAAACAACTCAGAAAACAGCTCTCTGATTTAAGGATATATTATATGTAAAAAAAACATATTGTGTCTTCTATCTTTAACCGAGTGAACTAAAAAAAACACAAATAAAATCAATTACGAAAACAAAAGTCATTATTTTTCGTAAGTTAAATATTTTTTTAAGAAGACTATCTCATAGGCTTCAATTTGATGGGTCAATCATCTGAATCGGTACACTCGTTCAAAAGTTATGCATTTTTGTGGTTAAAAAAAAGGAAAAATTGATTTTCCGGACCATCGGTTAACTATGAAAAATCATAACTCAAAAAAAAAACAATAAATAGTGCCTCTCTGATTTTTGGATATGTTGTGTAAAAAAACCTCAGCTTTTACGAAAAACTATAAAAAATACAGTACAACCCCGATTATCCGCGGAATAGTCGGGCAAGGTCATCGCGACTAACGAAAATGGCGGATAACGCAACGATCGACTAAAAATGAAGTGCAAACATGAAAAAAGATAAGAAACATAAAACTATCCATCTATAAGGTCGTGTGCACCAGTGGTAAGCAGGGTTGCCATAATGTTTCCGTATTTTCGACGTAAAAAAATCTTTCTGTCTTAGTTCTTTTCCAGAAAATCTGTATGGATATTTGTATTGAATTTATAAGTCTTATTTTTAGCCATAATTTGAACTTAATTATCAATGTTTGGCATAGTTATTATACGATGTTAAAGTTATCCACGTAGCGCTAGTAAACATAAACGTCGTAGGGAGAACACAATGCTTCATTGAGGTGTAATGAAAGTTCATACAGTTGCATTTTTTTATGTTTGTTTGAATTGTGCTACACGTAAATACCCTATTATAACATATTCTTGAGCTCACAAAAATATGATAATAGCCGACGAATGAAAACGTAGATTCAAAAACTGGATAACTGTCAACAAATGAAAAAGGGAACATTAAATTTTCATGAAGCCATGAGCTAATAGAATTATAGTTACTGATAGAATTTTTTATGCTACATGAATTAATCGGCATTTTTCATTTATGATCATATTTTTTGAACTTTTATTGTTCAACCGTTTAACAAATCAT
This sequence comes from Toxorhynchites rutilus septentrionalis, assembly GCF_029784135.1. Lineage (NCBI taxonomy): Eukaryota > Metazoa > Arthropoda > Insecta > Diptera > Culicidae > Toxorhynchites > Toxorhynchites rutilus. The sequence continues at coordinate 246,577,413 of NC_073745.1, forward strand.
TTCAGCAAATGGTTATTTGTCTACTCTTATACAGTTAATTACCTGTTTCAACAGCTTCAACTCCAACGAAGATTTTGTTAGTTTTAGATTCTACTCAAAATTTTCAGAATCTAATCCTGCGTCCTTAGATTTGATGTATTGTTCTGGGCGTATATTCTCCGAGTAGTAAGATAAAGAGATCTGGTTTCCTAGTTGATCTAATTTACTCAGATAGCAAAACGCAGTTCAAAATAAGAAAAATAGATTTTTTCATCGAGTCGTTCAAATGATGTAAAATTCGTTTCGTTGTTTGGTTTCGTATTTGACTTGAAACTTAAAGAACAGGTTCAGTTCGTTGAACCTCCGTAGGCTGCGTTCAATGACGGATTCCGGTGAGAGCAAGTTTGTTGCAGTTAAATTCAGAATATCCAATGATTTGAGCTCCACCATTTGCTAAATTGAGTTGAACTCAATGCAACTCGATAGATCTATAGAATATATCTTTCACCTGAAACTTATTTTCATCAAAAATTCAAACGACAATAGCTAAAATTTTTAAGGTTCCCAGCTCGGTAGACTCATTAATTATTATTATTATTGAACAGTCCTAATTTTCTACTTTTTCCAAAGGAATAGTTTCCAATGTTCAGATTTTTAGAATCCCTAACCTAACCTAAAACCAGACCGAAGGGAAAGATGCTTAGAGGCGAATGAACTGAATAGTTTATAACCTCTTAAAAACAAAGAGTGAAATGAAGAGAGGGAAAGATGAACATTTAGTTTTGAACATATTGCGGACCGCTCACGAGTTTTCTCGTGTTTCGCGTTCCGTCTATTACGGATGGATCACGAAATAACCCGTGTTCTCTACACTTGATGGTTAAATTCTTGGTCTGCCAAGAATCTAACAAGGTCTACCGATGGCTCGCCTTCGTCTCATCCACACAGAAGGAAACGATCTCATTCGTAGAATCCGAACAAATGAAGCGTACAAGTTTGCCCCAAAACGTGCGGTCCTTAATGTGTTAAAACAATTTGATTATCTCCTCTTTTTGACGTAGAACTACGTCTTTCAGGAAGGGTGCCAAATCAGAAAACAGGTCACGTTTTTCTGAAATAAAGTTAACGTTAATCACTATTTTCACAGCGAACGGATTCTGATGATTTGCATACCAATCGAATTGGAAATTCTCTAAGATTTGTTTGATATGCTATACATTACAATTCCATAATCCCTAAACGTTTTAGATTTATGAAAACTAGAAGCATTCCCATTTTCCCATACATTTGTTCTGCCGATTTGTGTGCTTCCCGTAACCGTACCGTTAATAACGAGCAACTAATACATTCGTTTCTGTCCTTTTCCAACTTATTTGGTATAAAAAAGCCATCCAAGATTTGCCATAATGTTTTCGTTTGTTTGTCATTGCTCATTGCATCATTGCTTCGACAACTCGCAAGCAGATCGGTCGAACCTATATTTGATCCGATACAGGTGTTTTTTTTACATCCGTTTCTAGTGTGTATTTTTTCATCTGGTGCGCTGCGAGCGAAGTAAAGCTCATAAAAAAAGGTGCGCTATCGAGACAATCCGGCAGCACGACACATCATCACACACGCTACACAGCGGCGGCAAGTAGAAGTTTATTTTCCTCTTTCTTCTTCCATCATTCTGTATAGCTTCTGTGCACGATTTACACCATTGTTTAAACTTTGTGTTTACCAAATCGGCAAGCGTTGGCATTAGGGGTGTCCATTTTGATACATCACCGTTGAACTATTATTGGAACTTTTTTCATTTTCAAATTACACATAATAACAAAAATTGAAATAAATAAAATTTTCAACAATAACTAATATAGAAATATAACTTCTTTTACTAATTTATATTTTCCAAATTATTATATTCTGTTCATATCGAACAGTTGTCTACTTCTTCGTTTTTATTAATATGGCAGAGGGCGGGGAGGATCCCCCATCCACGCCAAAGAATATATCAGATAATGAACCTCCTCCTGAAGAGCAGGAGGATGAAACAGAAGATGAGGAGGAAAATTCTGTTTACGAGATAGAAAGCTCTGAAGATGAGGAAAAAGACGAGAAGCAGGATTTTCGTCTAAAAGAATACCCTGATGGCGCCAAAGGCCCATTTATCGTATACTTTAGACGAAAATCCAAACCTCTTAACGTCATTCGCATCTCAAAAGAGTTGACACAGAAATTTTCCGAAGTTACCGAGATTACTCGGATGGGGCCAGACAAATTACGAGTTGTCGTCTCCAGCAGAACCCAAGCGAATGAAATAACGCGCTGCGATCTCATTGCGATCGAGTATCGCGTATACGTACCCTGTTGCAACGTTGAAATAGACGGTGTAATAAACGAAAAGGGTTTGACTCGAAAAGAGATACTCGATGGTGTCGATCGCTTCAAGAACTCTTCACTTAAAAGTGTGAAGATTCTTGCATGCGATCGACTGAAATCTGTGTCACTTAAAAATGACAAAAGAGTCCTCAATCGGACAAACTCTTTTCGTGTGACATTTGAGGGTTCCGCCCTTCCAAACTACGTTGCAATAGGTGCACTTCGTTTACCTGTTCGGTTGTTTGTACCCCGGGTAATGAAATGCAACAAATGTATGCAACTCGGTCACACGGCCGCCTATTGTTGCAACAAAAAACGTTGCGCAGATTGTGGAGAGAGCCATGATGAGAATCCTTGCCCGAAAGAGCGCAAGTGTCTTCATTGCGGCGGGACTCCTCATGATCTTACTCAATGCCCGGTGTACATACAACGAGGGGAAAAAATCAAGCGTTCCTTAAAAGAACGTTCCAAGCGGACTTATGCAGAAATGCTTAAGATTCCCGTTCCAACGACTCAGGACAATCCCTACTCCATTCTGCAGAACGACGAGCCTGTTGCTGACGCTCCCAATGCAGGAAGTTCCGGTACATCGCAGGGTGCCATCAGGAAAAGAAAAATTACTTCTTTTCCATCACTCCCCAGAAAGAAAACCGAAACTTCCCAAGTTGGAATGAAAACTCGAATCGAACGTGCTGAGAATAGACCGAAGCAAGTACCTCCTGGTTTAAGCGGTTCTTCTACGCACCAGGGGTCCTCAGCACTTCCCGGAGCAGCACCCAACACGTCTGCTCCTTTTTCGCGGTCGAGGCAACAGCCACAATCTGGCTTGCTTGCGCTTTCTGACCTGGTGGACAACATTTTAAATGCTTTAAATATAAACGACCCTCTTAAAAGCATAGTATTATGTTTGCTTCCGATTGTGAGAACATTTTTGAAAGAAAAATGTGGTTTTTTGGCAGCGTTCATTTCCCTCGATGCCTGATTCAGTGCAAGAGGTCAAGGATTTGACCACTGTAATACAGTGGAATTGCAGAAGCATTATTCCTAAACTAGATCTGTTTAAATTTTTAGTTCACAGCTCTAACTGTGATGTATGTTCTCTCTGTGAAACATGGCTTTATTCAGCCGATGAGCTGAATTTCCACGATTTCAACATTATTCGCCTCGATCGAAATGACTCGTTTGGTGGCGTACTATTGAGGATTAAAAAATGTCACTCCTTCTATAGAGTCACTCTCCCATCGATGACAGGCATTGAAGTTGTTGCTTGCCAGACACAAATCAATGGCAAAGACCTCTGCATTGCTTCGATATATATCCCTCCCAGAACTACGGTAGGCCGCCATCAGTTCTTTGATACTATCGAGGCAATGCCGGAGCCGCGGTTAATCTTAGGTGATTTTAACTCCCATGGAACAGCATGGGGATCACTCTACGATGACAACCGTGCCACTTTGATTTATGATCTGTGCGACAACTTCAAATTGACAGTTTTGAATACTGGGGAAGCAACCAGAATAGCCAACCCTCCTGCACGGGCAAGCATGCTAGACATATCTCTATGCTCTTCTTCGTTATCCCTGGATTGCATGTGGAAGGTAATCCAAGATCCCCACGGTAGTGATCACCTACTAATAATAATTTTATCGATCGCTAATGAATCAAGCTCTCGTGAGTCAGTCAATATTTCGTATGACCTCACGAAGAATATTGACTGGAGAACATTTGCGGAAATAATATCTGAAGCAATTGTTTCAATGCATGAACTTCCTCCACTCGAAGAGTATAACTTTATATCGAGTTTGATTTACGAAAGCGCACTTCAAGCTCAAAAGAAACGTGTATCGGCTACCACTTTCCGACGTCGTCCTCCATCACTTTGGTGGGACAAGGAATGTTCAAAGGTCTACCTTGAAAAATCATCCGCTTTCAAAAAATTCAGGAAAACTGGATTAGTGGAATGGTTTCTAAAGTACCAAGCTCTAGAAGCCAAACTAAAAGGTTTGATTAAAGCAAAAAAGCGTGGATATTGGCGGAAGTTCCTCAATGGTTTGTCAAGGGAGACCGCTATGAGCACTCTTTGGAATACGGCTAGGAAAATGCGTGGCTGGAACCATACAAACGAAAGTGAGGAATACTCTGACCGTTGGATTTTTAACTTTGCAAGGAAGGTTTGTCCCGATTCCGTTCCTGCACAAAGCGTCGTACGCGACATTCCGCTCCAATGCGACTATGAGAATTTTTCGATGGTGGAATTCTCAATTGCCCTTCTCTCATGTAACAATTCAGCTCCCGGGTCGGACAAGATTAAATTCAACTTATTGAAGAATCTTCCCGACTTGGCAAAACAGCGTTTGCTGAACTTGTTCAACAAGTTTCTGGAGCTGAATATTGTCCCGCATGACTGGAGACAAGTGAGAGTGATAGCCATACGGAAACCCAACAAGCCGGCTTGCGATCACAACTCGTATAGGCCGATTGCAATGTTATCCTGTATTCGTAAATTGTTAGAGAAAATTATTCTACTTCGTTTGGACAAGTGGGTCGAAATGAACAATTTGCTGTCAAATACTCAGTTTGGCTTCCGCCGAGGTAGAGGGACAAATGATTGTCTCGCGCTGCTATCTTCTGAAATCCAAATCGCATTTGCTCGCAAAGAACAAATGGCTTCCGTTTTTCTCGATATCAAAGGGGCATTTGATTCATTTTCCATGGAAATTCTCTCAGAGAAGCTCATAATCATAATCGTGGACTTTCACCAATTCTTAACAATTTCCTGTACAATTTACTGTCAGAAAAGCACATGATTTTCTCTCATGGCAGCTCGAAATCTTCTCGTTACAGTTTTATGGACCTACCACAAGGCTCCTGCCTAAGCCCCCTCTTGTACAGTTTTTACGTCAATGATATGGATGATTGTCTAACTAGAGACTGCATGCTGAGACAACTTGCAGACGATGGAGTTATTTCCATCACGGGTACTAATCCCGTCGTTCTGCAAAAGTCGTTGCAAGATACCCTGAACAATCTGTTCACGTGGGCCCTCAAGCTGGGTATCGAATTCTATACGGAGAAAACTGAAATGGTCGTTTTTTCTAGGAAGCACGGAAGCAAAATTTGAAAGGCAAATTGCTTTTAATGAATTTTTCCACATTCCTCGTCAGTATACGCTCGTAAGTTGGCAGCGCATGTGGAGTGGTGATGAGTTCGGTCGTTGGTTACACACGATTATCCCTAAGGTCTCGACGAGTGCATGGTTCAAGGGATTGAATGTAGGTCGTGATTTCATTCGCGTGATATCTCGGCTTATGTCCAATCACTACAACCTAAACGCGCATCTCTATCGCATTGGGCTCGCAGCAAACAATCTTTGTGATTGTGGCGATGGCTACCACGACATCGAGCATGTTGTCTGGTCGTGTATCCGGTTCCATGCTGCTCGCTCTCAGCTCTCTAGAGCACTGAAAGCACAAGGCAGACAATCGGATATCCCCGTCCGGGATATCTTAGGTAGCCGTGATCCTGATCTTCTGCTTCATCTATACCTGTTCCTCAGAAACGCCGATGTCAACGTTTAATGATGTTTCCTTCGTTGTGTCCCCGTTTCATATCCCTCCTATCCAAACGATAAACTTTTACTTAGTCGCGGCAATACATACACACACTCTTTACAGATACACGGGCCAAAGGTTGTGCAGTCCACTGATCATTCAACAAGAGCCAAAGGTTGTACCACTCATGACTACTCTACACGAGCTGATGATTGCGCCGGCTAGTGACCATTCTATCCTGGATTCCTCGAGTCGAGAAAGACGCACCACGCTAGATATGGGGTACAGACTAGGGGGGCGTTGCTGATTAATGGTCAGCTGCATCCCAATAGGAAGTATCCCGTGTCGGGCACACGTACAGAGCATCGAAGACTGCAACATACCAATTATGAGAACACTTGTAATACTAACCTCGAGCCAACCGCGAGTAATCGGTTACATATTACTAACATAGTTGTAAGCAAACATTGTCAAAATATTGAACTCCCGGCCCCGTTAGGCTGAGCCTTAATAAAATATATATTTTGGATAAAAAAAAGATTTGAACCCACACACGATTCTTTGTGTGGACGCCGACTTGACAACATCGTTGCTGAACGATCGGGGGATCGGGTGCCTTTCTCAAGGCAATGAGGGTGGAGGTGTAGTGCAGAAGTAGAGTAAAGTTTTCTAAGGGCCTTTCTCAAGGCTAGAGACGAATGAACTCTCCAGAGTTTAAAGTCTCTTTAATTCAACTTCCTTCCTTCCTGAACCCACACAACTTTTCGTTTGGTGGTCAGCTCTTCCATCCGCTGATTCGTCCATGGTTGTAAAATCTGTGAAGGGAGGTTCTCCCGTAAATACAATTGAAAGAATGTTGTTATTCAATTGGATTTACGGGGGAACCTAAAAAATCTTAATATTTTAATACAGTAGAACCCCGATTATCCGCGAAATAGTCGGGCTAGGCCATCGCGTATAACGAAAATCGCGGATAATGCAATATAAGACTAAAAATGAGGCACAAACTCGAAAAATATATATTTTAGCATGAAAACTATGTTTCATCAATACAGAAATTATTGAACTATCAATCTGTAAGGTCGTGTACATCAGTGATCAGATAATGTGAAAGTCATGACCAAAACGAAAAAGCAAGACTCTACTACTCACTGACAAATTTCGGGAAGGTTTATATATTTACTAGGGAGCTCACTTTCCTGGATAATCCGCACCGCGGATCAACCGCTCGCGGATAATCGAGGTTCTACTGTATTTCAGTCAACAGGAGTAAGAGCTAGTGCGACATCTCCTCAGCCTAGAGAGGAGTTTGTATAGGATTACCATGAAGGAGGTCAGAAAATGGACTTTTGAACAGACGGAATAAAACCAACTGAAGCATTCGTTCAATCAAACAGTTCAGATGACTGGAAAATATTGGCTTGGCAGTTTTTCGAAACGTAATCCCAATCATTCATTTCGGATGCCGGAAGTTATCTCGTGCCAGAAGGCTGAACAAGGTCTCTGTCGCTGCGCTTTATGATTTTTTGGGAAATGTACTGAAAAATCCGAAAATCACGGCAGATCGGATTTTCAACGCGGATGAAACCATTGTTTGCACTATGGCTATTTATTACAATGTTAATCAAAATTGTTGTTCATGAAAGTATTATGTTAATACTAGATCCCTTCAATGAAACGTAAGGCTGCAACTCCAAAAGCTAAAAACCAGGTAGAATGAATCACGTCTGCTGAGCGTGGACAAACAGTAACCGCTTTGCTATGCATGTCAGCATATGGTCAGAATCTTTCACTTTCATTTTCCCGTGTTTAAAAATGCACGATGCTTTGAAGAAAGGTGCTCCAAAGTACCAAATTCTCGAACAAAGCATCGGTATATATATACCTTGATATCTACAACGACTGGTTTGACCACTTTGTAGAGAATGTGCGGATGAGAATCTGAAGGGAACCTAGTCTTACTTATACGGACATTACTCCTACACCAAAAAAACCTAGCATTTATCGAGAAAGCTATAGGTAATATCACTGGATTGATCTTATCACTTCACTATAGTGGTAAACTACAGCCTCTTGACGTGTCTTTTATGGTACGTTTTCAATCATACTACGCAGCGGAAGTGGAAAGAGTTCTTAACCCTTTCACGTACATCATCTAGTCTCTCTCGTGGTGCGCTTGCATATAATAAGGCGCCAAGACGCTCAGCAGAGAGGTGAAATTACTCGATGCGTGACTCATCGAAGCGTTTGCATTTGGTCCGCTCTTTCGAAAATTAAATAGTACGCGAAGGGGTTAAACTGCACCCGGGAAGGGTAGTTAAAAAATACTACATAACGCAGCTCACGACGCCTGCATTCATAAAAACTTCTACCATGAGTATAAAAATTAACGGATTCTCCAAAACAGGACTTTCAATCGTTATGGATTTGATGTTGATGCCTTTGCTCGATCCATAGTGACAGATGAATCACTTCCACCACCAGATCAACTGGATGATTTGGTCCCTAATTGTGGTAGTCCATTGAATGGTGATAGTCTTTCGTATGATGAAAAAGGAGTACAATTGGATCCCGAAGACATGAAGGCGCATTTCAAATCAGAAGCAACTCAAAGCCATTGTTTCCAGTAGCATCGTTAGCTATATTACCGTTGTCAAAAATGGTTACCCCACGAGTTACAAATAGAGAACGTTAAGTTGAGAAAGCAACATATATAACATCTGACCAGTGTGTTGACACTTTGAAGAAAATAAAGACTTCCAATGACATTCAGGCAACAAAAAGGAGAGCAAGATGCTAATGCCAATAACTAAGGAAAAACCATTGTGTAAAGTCAACACGTGACGCAGATTTAGATGCCGGGACCGGATGGCAAACTAAATTAGATACAGAAAAAAAAATAGAAAGATAACAAGACCCTTCCAGATGATTTCAGTCAGTCAAGCCATTTTTGTTCAATAATGTTCAAGGCCCATTTGCAGATCTCCAAAACTTATTGAGAACATCAACTCGAATTTCAACTTTTCAGTTAGTGTCCATCTTTCCCATCAAGTATCCGTCTTTCCGGACTCTTTCTTATTTTTATCATTTCACATCAATTTTGCAAAATTTCCGCATTAAATTCATTTTTTTATATAAAAAGAGACTCAGACTATCGATTCGCGGTGAGATAGCTATGTTTTTGTGAAATTCACGAAAAAAACAACAACTTTTACTTAAGGTTTCCTTCTTTACCGCCCTTCATCTATCGACGAAATTACATTCGTTGTTGAGCGTGGATTATTGAAAGATTGTGTTTGTTGAGCAATGACATTGATTTTATTTTGTTTGCAAGAAACTTTGATTTCCTCTCTGGCCATATTTCCATTGTTATTTCGAGTAATGAATGCAATGAAACGGTAATTTTAATTTAAAAAAAATCGAATTTTCTGATGTTTTGATGCATTTTAAAGGGAGAATGTTGTCTGTATCAATACAAGGACATAACATCATGAATATATATTCGGGCTCGAAATATCGTAAAGAAAGCGGTGCTTTATTTTCGGAAGATATAGTACCACACTTCTCAACGGAACAACCGAACATAATTTCAATTGCATTACTTTGAAGGGTGATTCTGATGGGGTTGTCAAAAATATATGCTATGGGTTGAAGACATTGTTAACACATTAAGGATCGCACGTTTTGGGGCAAACTTGAACGCTGCATTTGCCCGAATTCCACGAATAAGATAGTTTCCTTCGGTGTGGATGAGCCGAAGGCGAGCCATCGGTGGGCCTTGTTAGATTCTTGGCAAACCAAGGATTTAACCATCAAGTGTAGGAAACGCGGGTTCTTTCGTGATCCATTCGTAACAGACGGAACGCGAAACACGAGAAAACTCGTGAGCGGTCCGCAATGTGTTAAATGAACTTGGTCTTGTCAACATTGGAAGGATTAAACTGCATAAACGGTTTCCTTTTCTTATGGAATTGAATAAACCGGCTGATAGAATCTTCCAAAAGTTTTTTTATGGCTGGAATGAAAAAAACATCAGAAGGGATGTTTCTGGGGAACTGTCGTTTACGGTTGATGAATATTGAGCAGAATCGTATCAACAATCTAAAATTTGAAGTATCGAGTGATTCAACACTTGACGATGAAAAATTAGTCTTTTTCAAATATCAATGAAGATAGTTAATAACTATGGAAAAAACAATTAAACTAGCAGTTGATGGAGAAATTACATCAAACCTCTGTAAACTCAAGCACTTTTCAGAAGAATATTTTTTAAAACTTTTCAAAAATGATAACACCTTTCATCCTGCAGTATAAAATGTTTAGAGTTTCAATAACACACAGATTACCATGGAGGAAAATCTGGAGCTGTGTTGGCCAATTGAGCTAGACGAGTTATTCAACGTTCTATGGTGCCGTTATACGCATAGTTGTCCCATGTTCCAAAATCAGCAACTGAGAAAAACGCATTCAAAGTTCTCTAGCCTATTTGTCTACCAGAAGCTTTAAGCGTTTCGGTTTAGCAATACACTGGGTTTTTTTTAAACAGAAAACATTTGTTTAATGAAATGGGAAAAGATCCCCTCATTCGAATCAATCAATCTTGGTTGCAGACATAAAATATCATGGTTGAACAGTTATGTCTAGAATATCAACATGTGACAATTGAACTTAATACTAGGAACAAACAATAAGTTTTTTTTGTGTTTTCCCGAAAAATTATGCCTAAAAACATCGTTTTATGAAGAAGGGAGTGATCTGCAATACTTTGCGGAATATAAATCTCGTTGTTATTAGGTGTTCGCAAACAGGGTGTACACTAGGGTGCCAATGAATGTATGGGAAAAAATCGACATTGAAATTTCAAAAAGTTACCCTATACAAAATGATCACCACCACGAAAAAACACCCTATGCCGAAATTCAGCTCAATCGGACTTAAGGGAGAGTGGCGCAAAGCGGTCAAAGTTTGAGTTCTTTGAAAATCGAAAAATCACCCAAAGAGGGAGTAGAGGAAATCGGGGTTTTCAAAAAATTTATTTTGATGCCAAATGTCTTAAAACGGCATGAAAAACGAAACGAAAGTATGGTTTAGGGTACCAATAAAAATAGTTATTTCGATTTTTAATTCGGAACTTGCTACGAAATGTTAATTTGCACTATAATATACCCTATGCAAAATACTAGCTCATTCGGACTTCATTTATTGGTGCCGCAGACGTTAAAATTTGAGTTTTTTGAAAACCGAAAAAAATTTTGATGCCAAATGTCTTAAAATTGCATGACAAATTGAGATTTACAGTTATCTAAATTTTTTTTTTGACGTGGAACTACGTCTTACATTAAGGGTGCCAAATCAGAAAACAGGTCAAGTTTTTATGAAATAAAGTTAACGTTAATAACTATTTTTGCCGCGAACGGATTTTGGCGATTCATATACCAAACGAATCGGATATACCCTAAGATTTGTTTGATATGCTATACATTACAATCCCATAGTCTGTATATGGTTTGAATTGATGAAAATTGGAAACATTCCTATTTCCTCATACATTTGTTCTGTCCACTTGTGTGCTTTCCCGAACAGAGCTGTCAATTACGAGCAACTTATCGACGAGCAACGAAGGGGAATCGTAAGATGTAAAGTGAACAAAGGAAAAGAAGAAGAACTAAGGGGAATATTTGCCTAGAGTATAAACGGTGGATCTCGCTGAGGCAAACTGATAGAGGCGAATGAACTGCAAAGTTTAAAGCCTCTTAAAAACAAAGAAAGAAGAAGAAGGCAAACTTTCATTCTTCGTGAGGAAGTCGACTGAACAACATCGTTGCTGGGTGAGCTGGACGGCGAGGGATCGAATGCCTTTCTCAAGGCAATGGGGGTGGAGGAGTAATATGATGGATAAAGTAAAGTTTTCCAAGAGCCTTTTTGAAGGTTAGAGACTAATGAACTGAAGAAGTTTAAATTCTCAAGCAAGGAAGGAAGGCAAACTTTCAGTATTGTTCTGTATTCAAAGCAATGGATATCACTTGTTCTTCCTTGTATTGCGTGATCACATGTCTTCGATTCGGATTGAGCTGTGGACGCGACCAAATTACTCACTCGCTGATGTCGCTAGCATTGCAATCATTGCATCAAACTAACGCTATTGCATTAATGTTCTGAGCTACACAATTGTGTAGGGAATCATCAAGCTAGGCTATCGTCAGCTCACCAAGAAAATAAATGATCTGGAATTTTGTCAGTGATTTGGTACCACATGACGGTAGGAACACTCTCCACAAAGGATGATAGCTAAGCTAATGTAGACTGACAATATTAACAGAAAGGGCTTCTGTTGGGCAGAGCGCAGAACGGAGATAAGTGTGTGTATATTTAGTTGCTTCAATCCATCGATATATGGATATTCGTGTGCGTACGTGCGTGCTACACAACCCGTACGTAAAAATAGTTAGTGTGCGTTGGCCCTGTAACGATGCAAAAATCGCCTATTTTTTATGCTATGATTGTCGATTGTTTTGTGTTGCAAATTATGCAGTCGTAATGATAAATATAAACAAGGAGGGAAGATAGCGGGAGGGAAATATTTACGCTAGGGTTTTAGTAATGAATCTCTGCTGAGGCAAATATTCAGCAGTTAACATCGTTTGTTTTCTGTCATCAATGCATTGAACTGACGCTATGGTGAAGCAGGTGTTAAGGTTGTGCACCATATAAATATTTGGGGAATACCAAGTTATTCAATAAGTTATATTAATTTATTAATTTATTTGAGCTCGCGTGCCAGTCGCAAAACTGCTTTCAACTAGGAATGCATTTGCGCTAATCTTGATCTTAATGAAGCAGTGCTACTCTTTTCAGGTTGATGAGATTAACAGATAGAGTTTATTTCGTTTATTTAGTCACCAAGAAAGTAAATGTCGTTCTGGAATTTTGTATGTGATTTGGTTTCGCTTGCCAGTAGCAAAACGTTCTCCCCTAAGGATGAGAGCTGAGCTTATCTCGAGCAAAGTTTGTTCTGCGAGCACAAGAATGAATCATCAAACAATTATCATCAAATGATTCTACAATAAAAAAAACATTTCAGAGCGACCAAACTGGTAGAATGATTATTTTAAAATTTTCGTTGCATTATAAAATAATATCCGCAGTTCTAAACAGGCGACTTGAATTAAACCACCGCGTAGTTCTACGTCAACAATGCGGTCGTGTCTTGAACACAACCTCCTATATTTTTTTGAAAAATCGATTTTTCAGACGGAAAAACGACCAAGTGCAAAAAAAACATTATTTTTGACAAAAAATTTTTTTCGAGATAACTGTAAATCTCGACGATTTTAAGACATTTGGCATAATTTTTTTTTAAAACCTCGTTTCAGTGATTTTTTGTTTTTTTAAAAAACTCAAATTTTAACGTTTGTGACACCAGTAAATGAATTCCGAATGAGCTAATATTTTGCATAGGGTATATTATCGTGCAAATCATCATTTCGTAGCACGTTCCGAATAAAAAACCATACTTTTCGATTCGTATTCCGAAAAAAAATAAGTCGCAGAGTGCCGATTTTTGACAAAAAAAATTTTCCGAGATGACACTAGATCTCGACGTTTCATGCAATTTTAAGACATTCGGCATCAAATTTTTTTTTCGAAAACCCCGATTTCCTTGGGTGATTTTTCGATTTTTAAAAAACTCAAACTTTGACCGCTTTGCGCCCTTGAGTCCGATTGAGCTGATATTTTGCAAAGAGTGTTTCTTCGAGGTGGTGAACATTTTTTATGGGGTAACTTTTTGAAACTCGAGATGACCATTTTCATTGGCACCCTAGTGTACACGTGTTCTGTTAAACTTTTGTTTGTTTGTTTAAGAATTAGTTCGTTCTTCCAAACCAGAAATGAGTATATTAGACGTGCTGAAAGCGTGTCATAAAATTCTTGGGCTTGAACCGATTTATTTGATATGGATCTACGAAAAATATATGGTGGGACAATTATGAATAGAATATCAACATGGGACAATTGAGTTTTGATGCTTTTTTTTAAAAAAGCTGGGAACAAAGTATAACTTTTTTGGTGTTTTTCCGGAAGACTAAGTATAAAAACATCGTTTTATGAAGAAAAGTGAAAATTGTCAAATCGTAACATGAGCCAACTATGCGTAGAACGGCAGTATAGTAGACTAGGAGAAAAAAGTTCTAGTCCTGATGGACTTACGTATGAATTTTATTTCGCGTTTTTTGAAGATTTAATGTTTCGACTAGCTCAATTTATTCAATTTGTATTTGTCGGGTGCATTTCCTCCACCTCATAACTTAATCATAACTTAAATACCACAAAACGAAAAATAATTTGAGTTATCCGACAGAAGACCGATTAGTATGTTGAACTGTGATTACAATGTTTTCACAAAAATTCTGATGAACCGGCTTCAGTCTTTGTTGCATAAATTAATAGGACCAGGTCGAGCGGCTTGTTTTCCAGTAAAACTTTGTGTTTCTAACATCAAAATACTAAGAAATCTGGCAATCCGAGCAAAACATTCAAAAAGGTTCAAAATGCTTCTTGTTAGTTTAGATTTAGACGAAGCTTCGATCGAGTTGACCATAACATCTTGTCGCTGGTACATGCAAGATTTGGTTTCCTCAAGTTTTTGTGACTTTATTCGTAATCTTTACAAATATTCTTTTTCGAAAATTTTGTTCAACGGATTTTTGACTAATAGCATTTCAGTTCGCTCATTTGTACGGCAGGGCTGTCCTCTTAGCATGACTCTGTTTATACTTTATATTGAAGCCCTGAATACGTTCTCATTAACTATTTTAGCATATATGCTAAAATGAAGTTAATACAAGAAAATTCGCAAACATTAAAATATACAAGTGTTTTTCAGATCTACATGTTCTCAAGAAGGTCCAATTTTTGAAAATTCTGGGAATAAACATACATGATAGTTTCAAGGATATAGATGACCATAACCACTTATATTATGGTCAACTATATGCTTATATTTGTTCATTTCACCCTTCAGCAAACGAAAAAGCATTTTTTTCTGACGTAGCTGAAATGTTTTCTGCCAACACTAGTTTGGGTGTAAAAATGAATCAACTATATTCACATGTTGCTCGTATGGTATGTCCTATGTTGATCAAAATTTCCAAAAATTCAAATAAAGTTCCCAAATAAGCTCAATTTATAATGTTCAATGACACAATATTAGAGGAATTAATGATAATTTATGTGCAATAAGTGGTCTCATGGATTCGTTTAAACATCGAATGCAAATGTGCAAGGAAAGTAGAAGTGTTTGAGAAAAGGTGCAGTGAGAATTAAAAACTGAATATCAAAGAAATATTATCAAAGGATAAATAATCTAAGAGTTTGCAGAGTAAAACATGTTTATGGTTAGGTACAATTGATTAAGAATGTAACAAATTTCAGAAACTTCTGTACGACAAAGATGGAATTCAGGAAAATTTAATAAAAAAGAGTTTGCAGGATGGGTGAATGTGATGTAATGGATGATTGGATGAGCGTAAAGTTGTATGAGTGAGGTAATGTGAGTATACTCTAAGCTAATCCCGACAATACCGGGGGTAATCGGTGTATTATTTTAGGTTCATTTAGGTTAGTGTAGGCTAGTAACACTTACAGTTCACAGTGAATTTATCCATCTCTACCATCAAGAGACGCTGCTCGCGGAAAGGAATAGTGTTGCCTTTCTCGTCCGTCTTAGGTCCCAAAAATATGCGTACCGTTCCACGCTTATTGGTACTACTTTCATTTTTAACGTTGATGCGATACGTAAACGGTGCGTGTTGTATGTGCGTGAATGTAGCGAAAACATTTCCTTCAGGACCAAAATCGAGCCCAGTACCGAGGTCCACTTGAGATCTCTGCCAGAAGGTCAGGAGAATGTTACTCTTGGTGCCTGCCCTGTTCAGCTGTACACTGAACGAATCGATTTCGACGTCGGGATGTGAGAGCTGCGAAAAGATTATCAATTATCACAGGTTATAACGTTTAACTGTTATCTGTCACCTCCTCTTTGTTGTATGGTTTGAACCTTCGCTTATGTCTTTCGAAAATGTTATCAATATGTTGATGCCAACGGTAGAACACAGGATCTCGCATAGCAGTGGTGTTGTCTCCTACAACTCCAAAACCTTCCAGGAACGAGTTATCGGGGTCATGGATGTAACCCAACATGTTGTGGCCTTCGTTATGTAGCCTTCCGTAGTAATTTACATTCGGTGAAAGAGTAGTATTTTCAACCATGTTGCCAACAATGTCAATGCCTATTCTATTCTCCAGTTGTACTCGTTGACCATTAGTCTAAAAGTAAAAGTTATTTGGAGCCGCTCAAAACTACATGTAAACTAACGTACTGAAATCGCAAAACCGGCATCGATTGCCTCGAATATTCTGCTAGTCCAAAGCTCCATATCAGCGATCGTCACCATAACTCGATCTTCCACGCGGTTCAGATCCTGTTGAAACAACTCCCATTATTGTGCTCTCATCTAACAACTAACAGACATACACTCAGCAGCTGATTTCGTGCCCGGCCCGGGTAAGAGCGATTGTTGGAACTTCGAATAATCTTCGGATAATATGCTTCCGGAATTGGGTCACGCAAATTAGCCAGCGGTAGCACCTTTGAAAGCCCATTGCAATATCGTTCTATGTTATACCGTGCCATCGTCTGCCGATGCATGTAGTAGAACAATTCTCCACGTCGATCCTTCCGTACCACAGAATCTGGTCCAGCAGCAGGGTACACCAAATGCCAGTGCCAGTGGTGAAGATTCACACCGATATCTTCTCGCCAATATGCCAACCGCTGTTCGGGTTCCCTTTCCGAGGCCGTGTAGTTCATCGGGATGTCGACGGCCATCTGTGTTAGAAAAACTCTTTCACCACTGAACTAAAAACATCTACAGAAACAAACCAACCCTGTCACCCTGTGCAACAATTCTTCCCTCTTCCTGCATCTGGGGGAATATCGATGGATCGACGAACCGATCGGGGAACAGTTGCAAAAAGCTTGGTATCGGAACATCGGTTGTGTCCTGTCGATGCTGCAAAGCCACTGATAGCGCATATTGGAATAACGGCCCATTCAAACGATCTCTGCAGTACGCGGCAACCCCACACAGAGTATCGGTGTCGGCTTGGTTCAGAAACAATTCCATCAGACGACCCGCAACTTCCATATGCTCCCGATTGAACGTAGAGAATCCTCCCCGGCGAGATACGGTTTGCGCAAAGTTTATATCGGGTGCAGGTATGTTTGGCAGTGGAATCCTTGTGGGTACATTGGACCCGAATCGATTCTGCAGCGTCTCTCCAAGCGGTCGATAGCGATCGGTGAGATAATTCGCCGGAAGATCGAAGTATACCTGACCACCTGATTTGGGCAAAAATGTCGGCTCGTATGGCCGCTGGAGCAACCCGAAAAACTTCGTACTGTTGGAAGCCATCGTGAACGATACAAAACTGAGAGCGATCGCTCGGGCTCGATACTATTTATGTTGAGATGGACGAAAAACCGTACGCACATCGAATATGCTTCTTTACCGCGAACGGATGTTGATAAAAATGCGTTTCGGCGCGGTTTTACGAGTTTTGTGTATTTTGGTTGAATTTCGGTTGATAACGATCATGATTTGGATATCTTTTGGTTTACTGCTTTCGTCCAGTATTGGAGGTCGAAGAAGTGAAGTAATGAATGATAGAAAGAATAGGGACAATGAATCATTCGTCAGTATTCGATTTGCATTTTTTTTGCATTTTGAGAGGCGAAACATACGATTGGTCGAAATTGGATTTAAGTACAGACAATGTCCGCTTCATTAGTGTTATATTATAACGGGGTGTGTTCGATAAAAACAGTATATACAAAATTACTTATCAAAACTCCGCATTTTATCTAATTCTTTCAAAAGTTAATTATTGGAGTTGGGAAAATGTTCCGCGGTGTGAAGTTTTCGATTGATATGTTTAAAGAGAACTTACAATTCTGATATAATTGAATTTGTTCTTCAAAAAACCACCTGGTGCAAGATATTCTGTCTCTCTAGTCTGAATATTAGAATTTTGAAAATTAGAAACTTGGAACCGGTATTTGTAGTCGACAAAACAAATTAGAGGAACAAAGTACGAATTCGAAATTTTTGATGCGATTTGTGAAATGCTGCAACTTCGTGAACAATCAACGCATGGAGATGGGATGTACATCATTCATTCAGTCTGATAGTACGCATAGCATTTTCTACTTCTGGTTCAATTTATGATGAATTGCTGCTCTAATTTACTCTGAACAATGATTGATCGGTTAAAAAAATGACTAAAGGTATCAATACGAAACGTTCACAGGGGCTTAGAGGAAACACTAGACTAAGAATTTTCCTGATGACATTGAAACTCACTGCAATATTTGCGAAGTTATAGAAAATTTCTAAAAGACTAGAAAAATCCTGTGTTTGGTACCGATAATCGAGGTAAAAAAATTAAATATTTTTTGTTCGTCAACATAACTTGCACAGATTTTTTTGCAGTTTTCAAATATATCTCTCAGATTGCGGTGCGATCATCATAAATTATTAATCATCAAAGACGAAGGGGGAAATTTTTCATTCAAACAGAAATATCGCTGTATGGAAATGTCCTATACGAACGTTCTGGAAGTAAAAAAAACCTGGTTGATAGGTTTAACTGTATTTTTTTGAGTTGATTAGCAAAAAATGTGTTAATCCAGAAAATCTTAAAAATATCGAAATCGATTTTTATTTCTTCTAGATATTTTGTTCACTATCACTATTTGTTAAATCTAGAAAGAATTTGATTCAAACTTAGGTGTAGCCTATAGCACAAAATAATGGTAATTGTTGATTTCCGAACGACATATAAAAGCTGTACGTCAGTTATGCGTTCAAACTGTGATTATTCGAAAGCGTTTTTTTCAAAATTGCTCAAATGTTTTCGAACGAAAATATTTGTTTCCATGTTAATCATACGCATTACGTTGTGTAGAATGCGTAGCCAACAGAAAATCTATTTTGTTCTTTTTGTTGCTTACGTCACCTATACAAACATGGGAGGTATAGAATTAGTGTGTTACAGTTTTAGAAAAACTAAAATTTAATAAATTCAATGAACATATTTCACTCGCGCATGAGTTGGAGCAAAACTTTAAATTACTCAGATTGAGAATCAGCTATTCTAATATTATTACATGTATTACTCTATGGCAGGAGTTCTCAAACTGTTTTGGACAAGAGACCCCTTTTCCAGAATTAAGTCCTACCTTAGAGACCCTTAGCCAAATTTCTTCGAAAATCCTATCTTTAGTTTTTTTTTCTTACTGAATAATTATCAATTTGAAAACATTCAGTTAAATACATAAACTCAAATGAATGGAAAATGATTAAATGAATAAATTTGACTTTATTTTCTCACGGAGGCGATCTTGCGTAGTGGTAACATCCGTACCTCTCACGCAAAAGGCCACGAGTTCAATTCACAATCTCGACATTCTTTCAAGAAACGGAAGTAATGTGACAACTCAGCCAAAAGTGTTGAAAGTCACTATAATACAGAAAAAAAATATTTTCTCATCATACTCAACAAAATAAATAAAGATAAAATTTAGCAAATATCAAGTGTAATAAATAATTATTAATACAAATTATTCACAAACTATAAAAACATTCGAATCGCAAGCCAATCTATCCACAACTACCAAAATATCAAAATACGGTTCAATATTGGTTGGTTAAGCCCCTAAATCTCTGCGTTCGTTGATTTTCAAATGGTTCCCTCGGTTTCGTGCTGTGTGTTGCCATAATGATGGCTTTTTCGATAAAGTTTCGATATAGCACTGATTTATTATTTTTTAATTTTTTAATTTTTTTATTTATTAATTTTGAAGATCTACAAACATTTTAGTAAAATCCTTGCGTAATGCGTCCAACTGAGTGACATACGATAATATAACATGGTCTTGAAGCTTTTGCGATGCTGCTGAAATTTTGTTCTGAAAGTTTTGTCAGAAGGGCCGATATTATCGATATTGTTTCAATCAAGTTGAAATCGTCACCCAGGTCTCCGTAGCCACATTGGTTGCGCGTTCGCTTAGTAAGCGATCGATCGTGAGTTCAAAACTCAGGGCCCTCATTGACCATCTTTGTGTTGTTACAGAATAACTTCGTCCACGCAACAATCATCAGCGATGGAGATCGATCCACGGTCGAAATAAGATCGATTCATCCGTGAAAAAAGATCGAAATAAGATCTGCTCTGCAAGACACATCGGGCTGCTGTTCTATGAATAACTCAACAATGATCATATCAACTGTCTCCGCTGTCCGGTGGTGTAACTCGATAATGGAAGAACAGAAAGAATACTCTTACACCTAAATGGCTACTGTGTAAATGTACCATATGCAATGGCATAGAAGAAATTCTCTTACGCCGAAAAATGGCAACTGTGTAATGTGCTAATTATAGATAAGATAACTATGTGACATGTACACGATTAAAATTCGGCTCTGTTGCAGCTAATATGCTAATGAGCCTGAAATAAACAAATGTGATAAAAAAAAATCATCACCCTGCAGCTGAAACACAATTTAAAAAAGATGGGAATCTTGCTATGCAAAAGACTCTTGGTGGTCAACGAACTTCAGCGTGTAGAAGTAGCTGAGTAAAGATTTCGTCGTTTTTCTCATATAGCTGAGCAAATGATCAAGTGTTTAAAGAATTGCTTCGAAGGTTTCTGATAGAAATCATAACATATAGTAAAGACTGAAGCTATCTAGGGCTCAGATTTTTTGCTACTAAATGCTGTCTGTGAATCACGCAGTGAATGGCCGCAGTTGTAACTTTGAGTGAGCTGTAAAACCACGATGACGACTAACCATTGATGGAGAACCATCAGTGTCAATATTCTTCCATGGAATAGCTTTTTCGGTAAAAAAAAACAGATCGATTCTCCTCTGGTACCAGTCTTCATATATGTAGCAAAATCATTTCTTGGCACATATTTTCATCTTTAATATATCGAACATACCCAGACAACAGAGTTTCATTGCTGGGTAATGTAGACTCATCCAACTGGAGAGAAAATATATTGGTCTATAATAAATTGAATAACATTTTTCCCTCTTCGCGACCCATCTCAAGTTTCCTGAAATAATTGATAAAAAAATTCAATCAGTTTATTCTAGTTCACTTCATTTAGCTATGTAAATACCTTATAATCTTTTGAATTAAATTAGAAGTTGAATACATTATCATTCAAGCTCCAACGCATTTCAGAACGCATTTAAACTTGCAACCTAAGGGCAAGCTTGTTATACAGTAAAATATAAGGAGCATGTTTGGACATGAATTTGATGATGACTTCTTTCGTGTTAAATCGCGTATATGTTTAAAATACAGAGAAATGTTAAAGATGCCTGGAGGACTACCTTACACGAACCTGTTCACGTTTTTTACTTGCCGAATTTTTCATCTTGTACTTTTTGTACTTTTTTTTTTCATCTTGTGCACACTCATCGTCTTGTTGAGTTTTTAAAATGTAGAGCAATAATATTTTCCACTAAGATATTAGTCATTCTCAAAATATTCTGTATTTTACAGATTTTTCGCCAAATTTTAGATATAGAATCAGTATATACAGAATTACAGATTTTTTGCAAAGATACAGAAGTTTAAGATATTTTTTCAAATTCAAATTTAAATGTTAAATTAATTAGAGTAATGCAGGGCAAAGGTGCGCACCTAACTGTTGTCGTCCAATAACTCTTGAAATAAAAGCAAATAAAATTCCGTTTGCTTATCAAATTGTAACTATATATATTACCTTCGAAACGTAGTACAAGCATTTCTCGAGTTGTGTTTGTAATTGGACAAATACATATTTTAAAAGAAAAAGACAAATGCGTACCTTTGCCCCATAGTGGGGGCGTAAGGTGCGCACCGTACGGTGCAAAAGTGCGCACTTATGGCATTGAACTTCTGAGAAAACATATACCAAAAATAAATGCTTTATCATCAGAAGCGAAAGAAGCATCATTACTAGAGAGTGTAGGCACCGTCCAGTAGGCAGGAGGGGGTGTTCTATGTTTGGGTAGAGAAGAGTGGGTGTTATGGTCGAACATACCACGTGGAAATTTTTGGGAGGGAGGAGACTGACTTTTATATTGTCCAACATTTGAAACAGAATTTGTTTTTATTAACAACCTAGCTGACCCGGCAAACTTCGTCTCACCCACAATATATATATATTTATATAAATCATTTCGAATACTCAATTTCCCACAGAAATTATTTTTATGTACTCGCGGTATATAATTTCTTATTCGACATATAAACCTGATGCAGACTAAGACGCATCAATCCTGATACTGACTGTTAAATCGTGAAGAACGGACACCAAATCATTTTTATTTATATATATCAAATTTTTAAATACATAGTTACCTTCACTTGATGTATTTGTACTCATTGTTGAAAAAAAAATTTATTGATTTGAAGTTCATTCTGAAAACATAAACATAAACGAAGCATAACCTTTGTTGAATTCGTGCTGGAGGTTGTTGGCTTCCGAAAAATCGAACACCATGCGCCGTAAATCTTTGAGAGTCATACCATAGAAAACTTTGTCCAGTGGCTTGCAGCTTCTCAGACTGCTCACTCGTAAATACTTATCTGAACCGTAGGTGCTCGCTGATTACATTCCAGCAGAAGTATAAATATCAATAAAAGAAGATTCAAATCATAAATCACTTTCTGATATGAGCCTCTTCCTCAGAGCTGATTCAGAAATACCGAGATCTGCCGCAATTCGACTCTTCGACACTCCCTCCCGAAGCCTCTGTCGGTCCATTTGAGCATTTCTGGAGTACATTTCTTCAAATCAGTTTTCTTCTTGTGGGTCCCGTTAAAAATTTTGTTGAAATCTTTTATAATTCTTTTTTCAGAGCAAAATGCTAGTGCGAGCTTTTACCCCACAGACACAGACGCACCTTTGCCCCGCATTACTCTACAGTACATTTTCTCTGTCTACCTTCTTACTAATAAACTTACTTACTTACTTCTTACTAAAAAATTATTTTTTATCGTTGAGTCATGAAGATATGTACCTTGACTTATGAAAACGTTGAACCATATGAAATGTCACCTCATTTCTCCATTCCTGCTAATGATGTTTTTGGGGCACTTTTTGATAATTCCACGTTCATCAGTGTGTGTTGAGTGAATATTCTCGCTTCACAACAAAACAAAGTTCTGAAATCGGTTAGCTTCCACAAGGATGGATTCAATTTTGAAAGCAATGAATTATGTATCGGCTCTACGAAGAGCGCCAAGGATGAAATTGACGGAAATTTAATAAAGGCAAAGTTCAACAAAACCATATATAAAGATCATACAAGAAAACTTTTTTTATGATTTATTTTGTTGTGTTGATACGACTCAATATTATAAGACTATTCATGCGACTGAAATATAACAAAATATATTCAAAATGAGAATAAACCTTTTTCCATTTTTCCCGTTAGTTTTTTGGTACAGATTTTTTGGCTAAAAATACAGATTTATTCAGAATATTTCACAGGATCAAATGTGGCAACCCTGGACATTTTTAAAACAGGGTGGTTCACGTAACATAACTTATGGAGCATCTTAAATATTTCAAATATTTATATAGGGGTCGATATTTAGACCCCGTCGACCCCGAAATCGCCAGGGGGTTGATATCGACCACTTTGAGAAAGCCTGCTCTATGGCATCGACCACTTCGTTAAAAAAAAAGGAATGGTATCATCTTTAGACCACTCAACTACCGTGGTCAAAATCTCTTCTATACTAGCGCATCGGTCTCACATACCGTAACTGCACAATAATCTGCGCAGTTAAGACTTTTCAAAGTTTAAACCATTATGTAACCAAATATATATGCACCATATAACAAAACAGTTAATGCGGTCTTGAAACTCCATCATTAATGTAACATCTATATATATAAAAATGGATTTCTGCCTGTCTGTCTGTCTGTCTGATTCTTATGGACTCGGAAATTACTGAACCGATCGACATGAAAATTGGTATGTGGGAATTTTTTGGGTCGGGGAAGGTGATAGTTCGAGACCCCTCTCCCCTCTCTAAGGGGGGCTGCCATATAAATGAAACGAAAATTTCAGCATAACTCGAGAATTAATCAAGCAAATGAAACCAAATTTGGCATGTGGAGGTTTTAGGGTGCAATAAATGTTTTTATGGTGATTAGACACTCTACTCCTCTCTCTAAGGGGGAGCTGCCATACAAATGAAAGAAAAATTTCTGCATAACTCGAAAACTAATCCAGCAAATGGAGCCAAATTTGGCATGCGAAGGTTTTAGGAGACACGAAACGTTTCTACGGTGAATAGACACTCCTCCCCTCTCTCTGAGAGAGGGGGGGGGACTGCCATACAAATGAAACACAAATTTTTGCATAACTCAAGAACTAATCAAGCAAACGGAACCAAATTTGACATTTGAAGGTTTTAGGGGACAAAAAACATTTCTAAGGTGGTTCAACACTCCTCCCACATTTCATAGGGGGGGGGGGTTCTGCCATAGAAATGAGACACAAATTTCTGCATAATTCGAGAACTAATCAAGCAAATAGAACCAAATTTGGCATATGGAGGTTTTAGGGAGCAACGAATGTTTTTATGGTGGTTTGACACTCTTTTCCCCTTTCTAAAGAGGGACGGGGGAGGTCGAGAACTAATTAAATAAATGGAATCAAACTTTTTTCTTTATCCCATTTATTTATTTATTAGGCTCATTAGCATTTTAGCTATAACAGAGCCGGGTTTAATCGTGTACATGTACATATGTTTATGTTTCTATAAATTGTGAATTACACAGTAGTTAGTAGTAGCCATTTGGGCGTTAAGTTTTCTGTTCCATTACATTATGGTAAATTACACAGTAGTAGCCATTTAGGCGTAAGGGTATTCTTTCTGTTCTTCCATTGTTCAGCAGACCGGACAGCGGAGACAGTTGATATTGATCATTGTTGGGTTATTTATAGAACAGCAGCCCGATGTTTCTTGCAGAGCAGAGCAGTTGTATGGATGAATCGATCTTTGTTCCACCGTGGATCGATTTCCATCGCTGATGATGGTTGCCTGGACGTAGTTATTCTATAACAACACAAAGATTTAACTCACGATCGATCGCTTGGTAAGCGAACGCGTAACCAAGTCGCTACGAAGACCCCCTGGAATCAAACTTAGCATATAGAGGTTTTAGGGATCGATAAACGTTTCTATGGTTGTTCGACACTCTTCCTCCCCTCCCCCCTCCTCTAAAGGGGGAAATTGAAACATAAATTTCTGCATAACTCGAGAACTAATCAAGCAAATGGAACCAATTTCGGTATATGGAGGTTGTAGGGGGCAATACACGTTTCTATGGTGGTTTGACACTCCTAAGGGGGGGCTGCATTACTCGAGAATTAATCACGCAAACGGAACCAAATTTAAGATGTGGGGGTTTTTGGGTACGAGAAATGTTTCTATGATGGTATGACACCCCTCCCTCCTCCGGAATGGAGGAGGGATTTCAAAGAATTAAAACACATATTTCAATCAAACATATTCCAACCAAACATGACAATTGAACATATTCGGAAAACTTTGAAGAAAATGGGAAAATTTGCGAAAATTCAATTCCCATATGTTCTACAATTTCATAGTGACAAGCGTTGTTAGTCCATTTGATGTTTGCGCTAACGAAATTGATCGTTGTTCGAAAATGGAAATTGATTTTAATGTGATAAAATTCACTCTTATAGCTTCTTCTATCTATATAAATAAAAATGGATCGCCGATTGTGTTGGTAAGAGCAAAACTCGAGGAAGGAATTGTCCGATTTAGGGCTGTCTTTCTTCTATAATATTTTCTGTATCAAACATTTATTCCATGTAACGGAGAAACATGTTATTTGCAAGTGATTGGAAAATCTTCAACGAGAGTTATGTCTGAAAAAAAAGCCCTAATAATAATATTGTAATGACGAGTTTTGGTAGAAGTACTAGGAATTTTATAGTAAAATGTAATTGAGTAGATTAGAAGATCAATCAATGAACAGTTCTGCGGTTGGACCCATGAACGTTCGCTTAGCAAGAAAACGTGAATGTGATAACGGAAAATAAATTTTGGGCGGGACGAAGTTTGCCGGGTCAACTAGTATCTGTATAAATCATTGATATTTTTTGAAAAACCTTTGGTCATGTCTATCGCTGGGAGGGAAGTAAAGTTTTGTGTCCTGAATCATGAGTTGATGGAATACAGGCCAACGAGAGATAATGTTTTCGAATTTAATAGTTAATAGGTCATATTTGCATGTAAAAACTTTATTTCCATTCTGAATCATTGTCCGTGTAGCGATACGTGCCGGATACCTTGCTTTAAACTCTCGAAATGACGGTGTTGGTAAAACGAACTTCAATCTCCTTTACAGCCATATTGCTGTTGGAATCCGCGAAATTTTTGAGGCTCGATACTGAAGGAGCGAAAAGACGATCGAATGGGTAGCCCATGGGTCGAGCGTCCGGATAGAGTCGGTCACGTAATCCACAGAACGAGTGGGCATCGTCACAAGCCACAGTGCTGTGAAGATTTGACAACGCTTAGCAATGGTAGCAAGAGTATCAATAAGTGCGACCATACTCACTCATCGAAATTCTGATTCACCGCATCGTCATTGAAGTTAGAAATCATCACAAACAAATCGTACTTGAGTCCCTGAGGAGTTCCTTTCGGGAGTAGCAAATGTGAAGGCCATCCGCAATTGCAGAACCTGAATTCAGCGCTGTTCGGTTGATTGGATGCTGCAACGTTTCGGAATGTACGCTCGTACGGAATGGTTACATTTGACTGATCCGATCGGCGCATGATGGTATTCTGACCTGGATTCACTGTAGAAGTTTTGATGGTTTTATTTAATCTCGGTGGGAAATTGATCGCAAAACTTACAGTTCACAGTGAATTTATCCAATTCTATCATCATGCGACGTTGCTCACGGAACGGTATATTTCGGCCAGTTTCGTCGGTTTTGGGTCCCATGAATATGCGCGCAGTTCCGCGTCTCATTGCGTTACCATTATTTGTGGCCTTGATACTGTATGAGAATGGGGCATGCTGTAGATGGGTGAAGGTCGCGAATATGTTTCCATCAGGTCCAAAGTCAAATCCGGTTCCAAGATCTATCTGTGACCTTTGCCAGAAAGTGAGAAGAATATTATTTTTTGTTCCAGTTCGGTTTAGTTGAACGTTTATGTCATCTATTTTGATGTCGGAATAGGAGAGCTACCAAAAAAGTTTGTTAGTATGAATACTGTATGAATTTAGTTGCATGTTACCTCATTTTGGTTGTACGGTTTGAATCTTCGTTTGTGTCGTTCAAAAATGTCATCAATGTGCTTATGCCAACGATAGAAAACGGGGTCGCGCATAGATGTGGTATTATCTCCGACCACTCCGAATCCCTCGAGGAATGAGTTGTCTGGATCGTGGATATAGCCGAGCATCATGTGACCTTCGATGTGCAGTCTTCCATAGTATGGGACGTTCGGGGATAAAGATGATTGCTCAAGAATATTTCCGAGCACATCGACACCATTTTTATTGTCCAATGGAATACGCTCGCCACTTGACTGTAATATACACAAGAATGGAAACTACGTAATAGAAAAGACACGAAACTTCTTCCTACGGAAGTAGCGAATCCAGCGTCGATTGCCTCGAATATTCTACCAGTCCAAAGTTCCATCTCAGCTATCGTTACAAACACTTGATCTTCAACACGATTCAGGTCCTGGTGGTTTTCGAGAAAGTCTACAAATATTTTCACATTACTAAGGTGTTTCAATCTTACCCTTAACACCAGATTGCGGCCACGTCCTGGATACGATCGATTGATTGAGCTCTGCACTATTTTCGGATAGTAAGCTTCTGGAATTGGATCACGTAATTGCGCAAGAGGACGTACCGCAGACATTCCATTGCAAAATCGTTCCAAATTATATCGTGCAATCGTTTGTTGATGTAGATAATAGAATAATTCTCCACGACGATCCTTTCGTACAACTGCATCAGGTCCTTCGGAAGGATAGACCAAGTGCCAGTGCCAGTGATGAAGGTTCACACCAATGTCTTCACGCCAGTATGCAATCCGTTGTTCCATTTCCCTGTCCGAAGCAGTGTAGTTCATTGGTATATCAATGGCCATCTGTATTTACATCTGGATATTGAAAATTTAACCTTCATTGACCTTTAAATCTATACGAACCCTGTTGCCTTGATTAACGACTCGTCCCTCTTCTTGCATCTGCGGGAACACTGATGGATCAACGTACCGATCAGGAAATGTTTGAAGGAAACTTGGTATCGGCACATCAGCTGTATCCCGTCGGTGTTGCAAAGCCACCGTCAACGCGTATTGAAACATCGGTGCGTTCAAACGATCCCTACAATATGCTGCCACCGCGCAGAGACTATCGGGATCACTTTGGTCGAGGAACAGCTGTATCAGTTGACCCGCAACTTGACGATGCACCGGGTTGAACATGGTAAATCCTCCTCGGCGAGGAACTCGCTGTGCGAAGCTGATGTCTGGAGGCGTAATGTTTGGCAGCGGAATTCTCGTTTGAACATTCATGCCAAACCGGTTCTGAAGAGCCGAACCGATCGGCCGGTAACGGTCGGTGAGAAAATTGTCCGGTAACTCATAGTACAGTTGACCGTTTGATTTTGGCAGGAACATTGGCTCGTATGGCCGCTGGAGCAAGCCACTGAATTTAGTGCTGTTGGAAGCCATCGTGAACGATAGCAGACTAAATGTGACTGGGCGCGCTCGATACTATTTATGCGAAAATTGCACACTCGAAACCAGCACCAGAGATTCGCCATATCTTCAACGGACGTCAACCTCAACGCGGTTTTGCAATTTTATTTTCCAACTGAATTTGTTATCGTGAAATTGCACTGCGATAAAGTATGGTTAATATAAAGATGCATTCGGAATCCTTCTCAGATCGATGTGCATACACATGCTGATATGTTCCCTTCGTAACTATTGACCATTAGGTTGAATAATCGCTGGCATAGCCTTGTGGCTCGATTTAGTCGAGGAGGATCATTCGTTAATGAACGTTGAATACGAACATAAAACGGAAACGAAAATTCAGTGAGATTGAAATTATGAGTTCATTTTATTTCAATGTATTACCGAGTTTTATGCTTATTGTAATACCATCGTGTCAACCTTACTTCTGATGATTCTGGATAGCTCAAGCATTCCCCGAACACGGCCTATCATTTTTGCACCAGCTGGTTTTCCAATTATTGGACAGCCAATTTCAATTTCGTTTGAACTTTTCTCGTCCTCTACAGTTACATTGTTCTCTTTCAGTTTGCGCTTCGCAATCTTAGCTCCGTAGTATGGCCATTGTTTTGACGTAGAACTACGTCTTTCATGAGGAGGTGCCAAATCAGAAAACATTAACGTTAACTTTATTTCATATAAACGTGACCTAAGTATTTTTGCCGTGAACGGATTCTGGTGATGTACATAACAAACGAATCGGAAATACCCTAAGATTTGTTTGATATGCTATACATTACAATCCCATAGTCTGTATATGGTTTAAATTGATGAAAATTGGAAGCATTCCTATTTCCTCATACATTTGTTCTATCCATTTGTGTGCATCCCCGAACAGAGCTGTCTAAAACGAGCAACTTATCGACGAGCACCGAAAGGGAAATCGTAAGATGTAGAGGCGTGTATTCCAGCTCATCATGATGAACAGCTCAGATCAGCTCAGCTCATCTAAAAGAGCTCCTTTTATGAACAGCTCCTTAGCTCAGTTATCAGTGTCGACATCTGGTGGCGACTTTCAATTTGGGCCCCAACTTGAATTAGAAGACACGGATCCAGTTTTAAAATGATAAAATTAAAATGAATATTTTTCACAGTTAAAACAGTTAAAAAGACAAGGAACAAATGAAACTGAACTGATGTCATAACACGAAGAGCGAGACTGCCCATGATTGTATAGGAGACGTAATCGAAAACACCATTAGTGTTGGGAAAACGCAATTTTGTTGTTTTTTGGCCTACAAGCATAGCCATGCAAATTTCCGATGTAATGATCTGTCCAGTTGAAGGATATTATAGACAAAAAGAGGGCCTAGGTGATTTTGCGGATTATAACCTATTTTTTCCATTTGGAAAACGCTTGCGTCTGTTTATGCGGACAATCAATCGTTTCAATGAACATTTGTCCGCATAGCTAGACGTAATCACCAGGTTGCTCTGTTTGTAGCGTTAGCATTTACAATTCCGATTATAGTCAAAACTTCTCCGTCGGTAGTTTCAGTTTTTTTAATTCGTTTATTTTTACAGGTTTAATTACATAAGTTTCAAGGAGCCGAATTCTTAAACATAATTTTAAAACTATATATATACAAACAATTTTCTTACATCTATCGTTAGTAAGGTGGAAAACCGATTACTCGCGGTGTACTCGAGTCTAGAAGGGTGGCAAATTGGTAGTTTCAGTTGTTATCGGATAAAATCAAAATGGTTTGGAAGAAATTTAGTGAAATGTCTGTAAAAGGTGCTCTTGCGAGTCTATGATAGCACTTTCTTCCTGAAGAATACTCTGGGATATGATAAGAACAGCAGGTTCGTGTTTTTTTTCAATTAATTGAATTTTTAAAGGCAATCTGCAATGTTGGTA
This sequence comes from Toxorhynchites rutilus septentrionalis, assembly GCF_029784135.1. Taxonomy (NCBI): domain Eukaryota; kingdom Metazoa; phylum Arthropoda; class Insecta; order Diptera; family Culicidae; genus Toxorhynchites; species Toxorhynchites rutilus. The sequence goes on from NC_073745.1 coordinate 246,608,108, forward strand.
ATTTTAGCAAAATTATTTACCGATAACACGATCAATCGCATAAAGATGGTGGAGTGACTTACACCAACAGTATGAGTAAATGCTGAGTATGTGGAATAATTTAATGTTGAATCCGAAGAGTTATAATGCTAAGAACCAATATTATTTTAATTTTACTACTGATCTGATTGTTTCATTATCTACTTGAAAATTCAAATGCAGAAATTTGGAAAAAATGGAACCAAAAGTGACGAACCCGGCAAAAGTGTTCAAAATCACTATAATACAGAAAAAAAATCAATGGTTTCTAATATTCCTCTGGTAGGAAACATTAAGTAATAAGACACTATCGTGGCAGACATGTTTGGACTCTACAAAGAATGTGATTCAAATGTAGATGTAACTTATAGGACATAATACTGACAATTGTTGATTTTCGAACGATGTATGAAGGCTGTATGTAACTACGCCTGTTATGTGGACAGATAGTGATTTTTCGGAAACGTTTTTTCAAAATTACTCAAATATTTTCGAACAAAAAATATTTGTTTGCATGTCGAGCAAACGTATTACATTGTGTAGAATGCGAAACAGCGAAAAAGTCGATTTTGTTCATTTTGTCGTTTACGTCTCCTATACAAACATGGGCAGGAGAGGCGGTTAGTTCTTTTAAATCTTACAGCTCACACACTCTCTGCAATTCTACAGTTTTTTTTTCTCCTGCATCATTATCAAAGTGAGCTGAAGAGCGGTTTGTTTTTTTTTGCGAGCTGGTCCGTGTCAACTCATTTCAAAGAGTCGATTCTTCAGAACAGCTCATGAGCGGATGACACATCTCTAGTAAGATGTAAAGTCTCAGTGAACAAAGGAAAAGAAGATGAACGAAGGGGAATATTTGCCTAGAGTATAAACAGTGGATCTTGCTGAGGCAAACTTTCATTCTTCGTGAAGAAATCGGCTGAACAACATCGTTGCTGGGCGAACTGGATGGCGAGGGATCGAATGCCTTTATCAAGGCAATGGGGGTGGGGGAGTAATATTATGGATGAAGTAAAGTTTTCCAAGGGCCTTTTTGAAGGTTAGAGACAAATGAACTCAAGGAAGGAAGGAAGGCAAACTTTTAGTAGCTGTCTGTATTCAAAGCAATGAATATTGCTTGTTTTGCGTCTTCCTTTCGGATTGAGCTGTGGACGCGACTTGCTGATGTCTCTGGCATTGCAATCATTGCATCAAACTGACGCCATTGCATCAAGGTTCTGAGCTACACAATCGTGTGGAGAAGCTAGGCTATCGTCAGCTCACTAAGAAAATAATAAAATTCTCTTCACAAAGGATGACAGCTAAGCTAATCTAGACTGGCAATATTAACAGAAAGGGCTTCTGTTGAGAAAGTCGCAAAACGGAGATTAGTGTGTGTATATTTAGTTGCTTCAAGTCATCGATATATTGATATTTGTGTGCGTACGTGCGTGCGTTTGGTGTTGCAAATTATGCAGTCGCAATGATAAATATAAACATGGAGGGGAGATAGCGAGAGGGAAATATTTACGCTAGGGTATTAGTAATAAATGTAGATGTAACATTGTTTGTTTTCTGTCATCAATGCATTGAAATGACGCTATGGTGAAGCAGATGTTAAGGTTGTGCACCAAAAAATTATTTGGGGAATATCAAGTTATTCAATAAGTTACATTAAGTTATTAATTTATTTGGGCTCGCGTGCCAGTCGCAAAACTGCTTTCAACTAGGATTGCATTTGCGCTAATCTTGATCATAATGAAGCAGTGCTACTCATTTCGAGGTTGTTGAGATTAACAGATAGAGTTTATTTCGTTTATTTAGTCACCAAGAAAGGAAATGTCGTTCTGGAATTTTGTATTTGATTTGGTTTCGCTTGTCGTTAGCAAGTAGCAAATATCGAGCACGTATTGTTCTGCGAGCACAAGAATGAATCATCAAACAATTATCGTCAAATGATTATACAATAAAAAACATTTCGACCAAACTGATAGAATGGTTTTTTCAAAATTTTCGTTGCATTATAAAATAATATATATGCTCACTGAACTAGATGTTGACATCAATTCCAGGCGAAAGGTTTCTGTTTGGAACTGGCGCCAAAATTAAGAATCGGCGTTGACTAAATGGCACACGTATGGCACGATTGGCTTTTATGGGATCGTTGTCAACTGAGTTCTGGGTAGATAGCAGTTGTTGAATATCTAATAATCTTTTTTGAATAAATTTGTTTAATTAAACGATGCCCCCTGACAGCACAAGATTGCCAAGAAATTTTTTTTTCTGAACTTCAATATTTTTGTCGCCTTCATGCTGAGGAACAAAAAAAAATGCTTTTAATGCTTGAATAAAGGGTGTGTCACATCAAATTGCATCACGGAAAAACGCTGTAGAAATTTAATTTTTAGGAATTATATCTTCAGCTTTCGCTTATAATCAGATAAGAGTGTATAGATCACGTTGTCCATGCTTCATTGTCAATTTTTCGTAAATTTGGAAAATGTCGTCGAACGAAAAAGAGCGTCGTGAATTAATCCTGTGCACTCATTTCGAGAATCCGGAGTTGTCACATCGGGACATCGGTAAGATGCTGGGAATCGTCCAATCCACGGTCAGCAGAGTACTAAAACGATACTTCGAGAACCTAACCATCGACCGGAAGGTGAAGAACGGCAAAAATGGATGCTCCGTCAGTGGAAAAGATCACAAGCGCGTAGTTAAGCAGTTTAGACGTGATCCGCGAAGTTCGGTCCGGGATGTCGCCAATAAGCTGAATTTGTCAAGTTCATTCGTCCAGCGGACCAAGCAGCGGGAGGGCCTGCGTACATACAAGGTTCAGAAGGCTCCTAACCGCGACGAAAGGCAAAACATGGTGGGGAAGACGCGAGCCCGGAAGCTGTACACCGAAATGCTGACGAAGCCGCATTGCCTGGTAATGGACGACGAAACCTACGTCAAAGAGGACTTTCGTCAGCTGCCGGGCCTGTTGTTCTTCTCCGCAGAGGACAAATTCAGCGTTCAGGAGGAGATTCGCAAGCAGAAACTATCCAAGTTTGCCAAAAAGTACATGGTGTGGCAAGCGATCTGCTCTTGCGGAAAGCGGAGCGCCCCCTTCGTGATGACTGGCACGGTAAACGGGCAGGTTTACCTTAAGGAGTGCCTACAGAAGCGCTTACTACCACTATTGAAGCAGCACAAGAGCCCGACCATCTTCTGGCCGGATCTCGCTTCGTGCCACTATTCAAAGGACGTGTTGGAGTGGTACGAAGCCAACGGGGTCACCTTCGTGCCAAAGGAAATGAACCCGCCCAACGCGCCGGAGCTTCGCCCAATAGAGAAATATTGGGCGATTATGAAGCAGGCCCTTCGGAAGAACCCAAAAGTTGTCAAATCGGAGGCGGACTTCAAGAGAAAATGGATTTCTGTTCAAAAAAAACTACAACCTGACGTTGTACAGAACCTTATGGACGGGGTAAAGAGGAAGGTGCGAGCATACGGGCTTGGGCTCGAAGTATGAATAAAAAGGAAATTCCAAAAGTTGTTTAATAGTTTTTATTTTACTGTCTAAAATTTTCAAAAGGATCGGTCTACTGGGCGTATTTCTACAGCGTTTTTTTCCGTGATGCAATTTGATGTGACACACCCTTTAGAAATATGAAATTTGTATTTTCCGTATAATGAAAAGACCATACTCATATAGAATAAACAGATGAATTGAAGAAAAAACAGTTTTAAATTCTTCAAAAATTGATTCGGCAAAGATCGATTCATTGGTACCGATTTAATCAGTGAATCAATCCCTACGCCGTTTGGAAAATCGATTCGACAAGATCGAACTTTTTATAAAGATCGCCCAATCCTAATCCGAACACAACGCAATGAAGCAGAGCGAATGTACTCAATGCGAATCTTTAAAAAAAACAAGACATTCGTCATCAATTGTTTCGAATATGAAGATTATGCCTGATGGAATGATGGATTACTTGATTAAAGTATATTACAATTATTCTGACTATCAAACTTAACGGCTCTTATTTACCAGATGCAATAGACTTTCGCAATATTCGAGATACTCAACCGATAACCATTCGCAAGTTTGTACGTCAAAGTTCGTGAACTTAACAAGGGTGTAACTGATAACGAATCACGATGCGGTACAAGAAGGGCACACTCATCATTCGCAATATCGCCGTGAAGGTTCTATGACACTTTGTGGTTTTCTTGTGCTTGATTGCAAAATCGCAGATCGAGCTCAGTTTATTCACCTAAGCAGGGATGCAAGTTGCAAACTATAAAAAGAGATGCTTCGCTGCAGTCAACATTCAGTTTTGTCTTTCTATCTTTGCGATTGATTTGCAAAAAAAAGTTTACGTTCATTCGAAATGTCCGATTGGAGAACAGGATTCCTGTGTTTGATGGCTCGTCCCCGGGAACCACTTTTCTACCCCAAGTATGGCGGGAAAACGTACGTGAAACTGCCCGGGAATTTTCTCAGTGATCGGTACCGCCCGGTTGCCGATTCCATTGCGAAACGGTTCGAGAAGGCCGAGCACCATATTGCAATTAAGTCGATCGATCTGCCAGATTTGAGCTATGCAGAGGTGATACCACGTTATGGACATTGTAACTTTTTCGGACCCGAACATCGAAGGATCGCTGGGAGGTTGGTGAAGGAGTTCATGGATCAACCGAACCCGGAAGCACTGTTGTCAATGGCATCGTACGCCAGGGACAGATTGCACCCATCGCTGTTTCAGTATGCTTTGTCGGTTGTGTTACTGGAAAGAACGGATATCTTGAACGTTCCCCTGCCATCGCTTGTCGAAGTATTCCCTCATCGATTTGTTGATCCACTTTTGTTTCCCAGATTGCGAGAGGAAGGATTTGTGGTGGAGCAGTCACAACGAATGGCCATTGATATTCCGTTGAATTATACGGCTTCACAGGAGGATGTAGAACAACGAATGGCTTACTTCCGGGAAGACATCGGGGTGAATCTTCACCACTGGCATTGGCATTTGGTGTATCCACAGGATGGGCCAATCGTAATCGTTCAGAAGGACAGACGGGGTGAGCTGTTCTACTATATGCACCATCAGATAATGGCTCGATATAACACCGAACGGTTCTGTAATGATTTGCCTTCCATAAAACCACTTCAAAATCTGAGGGAATCTGTTCCGGAGCCCTACTTCCCTAAAATATTGAACAGTGCCACAAACAAGACCTATGCATCGAGGAATAGAAATACAACACTAAGCGTAAGCATTTCGATATTCTTGATAAAAATTGTTCGATAAAAAAACTTGATTACAGCACGTAAATAGACCAGCTGATGATGCAGTTGGGACTATTTTGGAAATTGAAAACTGGGTTGCTCGATTTATGGATGCAGTCCAATCACGAACAGTAGTTGGGGTATTTGACATTGATTTGAGTTTGATACATGTTTTAGTATTTGTCATTTCAGCCGAATGGTGAGCGCCTTCCTCTCGAAGATAGCAACGGTATAGATATTCTCGGAAATCTAATGGAGAACTCTATTCTATCTGTGAATATACCATACTATGGAAATATCCATTCGATGTTGCATAATTTGTTGGGATTCGCTCATGACCCAGACAATTTGTACCTGGAAGGACCTGGGGTGATCGGTGAAATATCAACAGCGATGCGTGATCCAATTTTCTATCGGCTGCATCAGTTCATCGATGATCTATTTGAGCAATACAAAAAAGGGCTTACGCCCTATACTAAGCAGGAATTGGGATTCCCTGGTGTAACAATTGGAGACGTTTCGGTACAAGTTACCAATGGGCGAGCGGCAGTGAATCGTCTGCTCACATTCTGGCAAAGATCCCAAGTGGACTTGGCAGTTGGGCTTGATTTCGGTCCGGAGGGTAACGTTTTCGCAACATTCACTCATCTCCAACATGCACCGTTCAGTTATCGAATCGAAGTGATGAACGACACCCAGAAATTCAGAAAGGGTACCGTACGTATCTTCTTGGCGCCGGTGTTTTTCGGAACGAAGAAACCCATCAATTTCCAAAAGCAACGTCGCCTCGCCATCGAGTTGGATAAATTCGTTGTTAACTGTAAGTCATTGTCATGAAAAGGTGGAACCTATAATTGCCAACATTTTTGATAGTGACTCCTGGTTCAAACACCATAATTCGTCGGTCGGACGAGTCCAGTGTAGCAATCCCATTCGAAAGGACCTTCCGACGTCAGGATATTTCAACGATGCGTGGTACACATCGTTATAGAGCATGCAACTGTGGCTGGCCTAGTCATATGCTTATCCCTAAAGGTTCATCCGACGGAATGCCCTACGATCTGTTCGTTATGATCTCCGATTACAAAGATGATTCGGTTAATCTGGATTTCAATGAGTAATACCTTTGTTCTTGATTCCGATGTGGTTTGAGATCGTATTTTTATTTTTGGTTCTCTACAGGAAAGCTGACTGCAACGATTCACATTCGTACTGTGGCCTTCGTGATCGCAAATATCCAGATCGCAGACATATGGGTTTCCCGTTTGATAGGTTCATTGATAAGACGATTGTTCAGATGGAAGATTTCGTGAGATCATTTCCCAACATGAAGCGAACGGTTATCAATGTTCAGTTCACAAATACCGTTATCTCTAGAACTTAATATTGGCGATGAGTTTCTGGCAACGAGTTGAACTCTGTGGAATTAATGAGATGAATGTGCTATACTTTTGAAATCAGAAATAAAGTGTGAAAAAAATTACGAAGCATTATAATAGCATTTTTTCCTTCTTTAAAAATTGATGATATAACCCCATCTGGACAAGAGGTTAGCAGTGTCTTTCAACATAAAATCAAGGCATGTCATTTGGCTAAGCAATCAAAACTAGGAAAGTCTGCAAATATCTTATATGAATCCTAAGAACAGAGGTGTCGATTTCGTGGCCCTTTTTTTGTCAAATCTGGGTCCGATGGTTAGCAACAAACGAAGACACGTTGTTTATTCAAAAAAGGTGTCGATAGATGATTCATCGCTATGTCTAACTTTTTGAAACTTCCAGGAAATCATTCACAAAATAAAAAAAATCTCTTTCGTTCGTATTCACGATTGACGCGCGAATGATAGTTTCTGATGCAGTTATCAAAAACTTTCGGGATCAATATTGTCAGTGAAGGCAACATTATCGTTTTTGATTTTCCTGGTGCCTCATTTAGACCGTGCGTTTTTAGATGTGTTACGTTCGGTCCGTTTTGCAAGTTGATCGAACAAAAAAAAAGTCATAAGAAGACAAACCAGGTGTATTCAATAGATGTTTGCCGAGTAGAGATGAACCAACCTTTGGCTGAAAATGTCTTTAATAAAGAAAAAAAAATAGATGTTGGCCACCGTCTTTTTCAACCGGTTCTATAGCTTATTTTTGATCGAAGGTAAATATGTATCGTGTATTTCTGAGTTGTGTCAGATCTATTCAATGTTATAAATAGGCTGATCAAACGTACCGTTTTGAACGAGACAGTACCGTTATTTTGACAATTTATGATTGTCCCGTATTTTTATTAATCTGCACCGTATTTTGATTGTAAAAAATATTCCTTTGTCATTATTCCCAGTTTTTTTGATTGCATATCTGATTGGAATTTGGATTCAAAATTTCTCACAATGTATTCGTATTCATGTAGAACAATTGGATTTTTTTCTGATTCCTTTGATGAACATTATGCAAAATTGTCTGAGCATAGTAACACACAAAAGGCTTAGTATTTTCGACGGGTTTAATTTTTTTGCACAATGAAAATGTATTGTTGTACATCGACCTATATTTTTACTATGATTTATTTGGAAACACGTGTATAATGGTTGTTTTTTTTATCAGAGATCGGTGACTTTAGTGACATTTAGTGCCTTTTTGAAAGAGACAATATAGCTGAAATTGCTGTCAATTTCGATTAACTTATTAGAGTTCTACAATATAAAAAGGAAAAAGTATGTTTGGCTAGTGAGGTGCAAATGATTCTTAGCACTCTAGTAGATTCAAGTGAAAACATTTTTACGATACTGTATTGGAGTGGAAAATTGAAGACTATTCCAAGTGAAACATGGTAGAATGAAAGGATTTTATTAATGTCGATTTCTGAATGGTCAGAGATTCAAATTAGCATTAATAAAGCACCTTCCTGTTGATATAGATGAAAACGTATCGTTTGGTGAGTGATGATTAAAAAAAATATAATTCGATAAACACGTGGAACAAATATTCCATGCTAGTTTCTAACGATTCGAAAAGCGCAAATATTTTCAGGAACGAAGTGTAAGAAATTCGTGAAGCTAACTGATTATATTTTGTGTTTCTTACCAGTTGAAAGCATTTTTTCTACGATGAAGAATATGTGGATAACGGAAAAGTAACGATTCAATATTGATAACATAAATGCTATGATAATTTTCAAGAATAACCTGGACCTGGTCTATTATGGAATGTGACAAATTTAATGATAAAATTTGCAAAAATCGTAATCTCCTTCGCAATGTCGCTTCATCATCGAAGGATTCGCCGTTATAGAGAACAAAACTGGTATATGGTTTAGTTTGTCTGCAATAAAATTCTCCAAAAATATATTATAAATCAAATTGGATGTTCTATTAATGAATAGTTCTGGAATTGAATCCACGAACGTTCGATGAGTAAGAAACGTGAATTTTTGAAAGTAATCATATGCAAAAAATCAATTTTGGGCTCGACAAAGTTTGCCGGGTCAGCTAGTATGAAATATTTTTTGGCTTACGTGCCCCGTTTTTAATCTTGAACTATTTAGTTAGACTTGTATTAAGTGGGTTCAACTCCAAATGAGTCAAGGATTGAATTTTTGAATTTTTTTTGACACATCTTTGAAAAAATGAAGTTGAGACTATGATTATATCTTTATCGATACGAATAGGAGCATAGTTTGTTCTTTTTAGTTTGTGCCTATTCAGAATGTTCAAACCATATAACTATTTTGTTCGTCCTCATACATTTGTTAAAATCATACAGACTGGAACTAAAAGTATGTCTTCAATCCTAGCCTTGAAAGTATATTTAGACATACCAAAATCATTGGTTGCATGGGTCATTTTGTCCGTAGCTGGTTCTGTGGAATGGCAGATTCGCATAGGGAAATTAAAATTTATCTGTTGCAGCAGTTCAGAGCAATCAATATTTCCTTCTATAATGTCGAATACAAAGGTTTGCTGGAGTTTGAGCTGACTCCATGGAAGCCTATCATGAGGCATACCGAACGAATTGGTTTTGTACTCACTCTAACTTGGCAGCTTGTACTGTCTGATATGGTACCTATATTGGAGCTGCATACTCAAGGATGCTGCGAATCAGAGTGCAAAACAGTGTCTTCAGGGTGTACACATCTGTGAATTGAATAGTCTGTCTGCGAATGAATCGAAGCACCACAACCGCTTCAACTGTGGTGGCTGAGATATGATCTTGCAATCGCAATTTCGAATTTAATTTGACGTCCAAATCGCGAATAGACTCGACCCGCTCCAACGCATTTTTACCGATGTTGTACGAATAGTAGATTGTGTCGAACGGCTGAAAAAAACTAGATCGCCTTGCATTTTGAGATATTCATCGCCTAACTATTTTCACGGCACCACTGCATGAGTTTGTCGATGTCATTTTGCATAGTTAGGAAATCGAGGACAGATGAAATCATTTGATATAATTTGAGGTCATCGGCAAACATTTTAAATTTCTGGGACTTCAGTCGAAAGCATGGTCATTCACAAAAAGGATTCAAATGAACGAACAAAGCACACGCCCCTGTGGCACACCAGACGTGATGAGAAAATTTTCGGAGGAAACTGAGTTGACACACACTGCATCTTCATCGTTGATTAGGTATGATTGTAGCCATTCAGTTATGTGTTCTGGAAATACGATTCAGATTCAAACATGCTGCACTTATCGTCACTTTTAACCTGGAAACAGCGCTTGAATTAGAGAAAATGAAATGATCGATCGGAAAAAGTCACCAAAAGCCTGAAAAAATAAATTCCAATGGTTCTGGCTGATTGCATTCTAAAGTCGATGCCATAGAGCAAATCAATTTAGCAAGAGATAGCTCGATGCAACGTGATACATTCTGTCAAATATATACCGCTCTCTTCAATGTGCAATACACTTTTCCCAACGAACACTCCAGTCTTCGAAACACTTATATAGCTATATTCATTAATTGCTTTCAGTTGGCGCAACGAATTTGTTTTTATGTCTTCAATGCTGTCTTCAATGTGGGTCCTATGAAGTGGTAATTTGAGTTTCGGAATTAGAAGAATGTCTCGTTACCAGTAATTATGCGTAGGATAAACGAGGAATTAGAATTTTATCGTCCAAGCATGTCTTCAGCACGTTGATTGCGATGGATTTTTTTGAAAAAAAGAGTTTTTGTGGCACTAGTCGTGCTGCGACTTTTCTCACTCACGGGCTAGCTCTCTCAAATGGCGATTTCTTTTTTTTCTTTCTGGGCACCATTCCTTTTATTTAGCCGATGTATTCATCAGTTGAAGAGATGGATTGATGTCCGTAGTGGGGCAAATCGTTCGTCTCTTCTCGACCTAATATCCGCGCCTAGGATGGAAGAATCGGTTTGCAGGAAAGATTTCCAGTAAAGCGAAACATCCGCACCCAGGTCGGAATAATCTGTGTTGCACCCGGGGCGAAAGTGTCGGTATCGGAGAAAATGCATGTGTGCAGTTTTGCCACACGTACAGATTTATCTGGAAACGTACAGGTTTTTTCGTTATTTTGATACATATTCTGTACGGTACAGGGCAGGGCCCGAAATCTTCGAAGGTGAAAAATGAAGACCGACTCTACTCTCCGTAGCTTCGCTCCGACTAGAACCGCTTCGGCAGTCACCGCCAACAAAAAGTGACTTGACTATAAAATGAATTGACTAGCGTTGACTAGCGAGGATGACTGATGAACTAGTCCAGTCAGTGGTTATTTGAACTGACGCTAATGAATACAAATGAATACAAATCTGCCTCTTCATGAATGAATACAAATATGCCTCTTCATTCAACTGACTTCAATCCACACTTCCATTTCCCCCTGACACTAATTTTATACCCGCGTCTTATTTTACGTCCATATAAAGAGGAACGAAAACATGATTTCTGATGCAAAAAATAAGTTACCCCATCAATGGACGGTTTATTGTCTACCCATCGTGAATTCAAACCAACGAACTTAGGCATTTATCAAGTATGCTATAAAGGTTCACGCGTTAGTATTAGTAAATAGCGAGCAAAATAGCGCACACACACTGCACGCTATTTTATACGTGTGAGTAATTTTCGTGTACGATACAAAAGAATCTAGCTCACCTGTAGGGTATGTCAAACCACGTTGAACTCAAACATCGATGCTTGCACACGTACATGAGAGAGAGAAACAGAGGAAGGAATTCGTTTTGGGGGATATGATATAGTCGAGTCGGTAGAGGGAGATAGTGACTAAACGCCCGACTGACTGTTGAGTCGTTTTGGCGGAGAAACTGCGTGAAGAAGCCAAAAGTCATTACTAACCGACTACGGATATAGTCAGTCAGATAGTCAGCTGACTATCCTCAGTTAACTATGACTATGCAACTCAATCGGACATAGTGATCCCCGATAATCGTTCGATTAATCGATTAATCGAATACTTCCTACAGAAATCGATTATTAATCGAACGAATACTGCACAACTAATAATCGAAGCGAACGAATAATTTACGTCGATTAATCGATCCAAACCCAGAGAGAAAAAAAAGTACGGCCGCTGAAGTTCTATCCTGAAAATCAATCTTTATCTTTGATGCTCCCCTAAGTTCATAACGATGCTCAATGGCGTTAACGCGAATTAAGCTCCGTTTACGACTTTAGGGGAGCGTAGAAGATAATAATTGATTTTCAGGCGGAACGAACACTTTTTTGATTCCATATGGCTTTCTAGCAAATGAGAAATATTAGTCTAACTAATTATTTCTCTCAGTGTGACGATAAATCGATTAATCGATTATTTGGGGCGATTAATCGTATCGAATAACAAACTGCTGAAAACTATTCGATTAGTTGATGAACGATTAATTTAAATCGGGGATCACTAATCGGACATAAGGGAGTGTGGTGCAGGGTTGCCATGATAAAATCTGTGTTTTCGGTCTGAAACAATGTTTTTGTTTTGGTTTTTTCTCAGAAAATCTGTATTGATATATGTATTGAATGTCTAACTCCAATTTCGAAGCATAATCTTAGCATTAGTACCACTGACTGACATAGTTATTACTGTTACGAGGATGTTGGTGGTATCCAAATTGAGTGTGCAAGCAAATGGAGTGTAGTGGAAACGCAACGCTTTATTGAGGTATAATAAAAATTTACTTAGTTATCAGGGCATGCTTGAATATATAGCGCTGTGTGAATACCTTAAATGCTTTATTATAACACATTTCTGGCACACATAAAAATATAATGGTTGTAGTGAATTCAAAGGTAACAATCCAAAAATTGGAGAACTGAAAAGTGATATAAAGTTGCTATGATGAGGTGGCATAAAACTTCTTCAGATGCTGCTCAAAATCCTCTATAATCTGATCTTGCTACCTGAGATATTATATATTATTCTGGGCATATATTGCAAAAGTGTACTGGTTTTGAAATTAGGCTGAGTGAACTCTGGTGTTTCAGATTGTTTATTTCAACCCCAAATAATACATTCGTTTCACCATTTAGTGTTGGTCGTTGTTGAGCCATTTCAGGTTACATTGAACGATGAATTCTAGTGAGAGCCATCTTTTTGTGGATGAATTCTGTGTTATCAATGGATTGAGAGTTTACCATTTAGGGGAAGACGGGGCAAGACCGCCCGGCAGGGTAAGACGCGCCGCTTCTAGTTTTATAAGAAATCCTCAGTTTTTTGGGAAATATGTTATACAAGAAGCATGATTAGCCTATTATTATTCAGTAGATTGTTCCGGTTCTTTCTGCTTTAAAAGGTATGTAAAATGTAATATAAAATGCGTGAAAAGTGCAAAATAATGCAAAAGGCGCCATACGTCGTGATATTGAATGATTGACTGATTTGACTTGTTGTTCTCTATGGGCACGAAGCATGGACGATGCATGAATGACTTACAGTGACCGGCATAAATAAAAGTCCACTCCATTTAATTTCAAATTTTTAGTTGTGACCAGAGATATCCTGACAAACACTCAATTTGCCTGATTTTTCAGAAATGATCCTGATGTTTCCTGATTTTTATCCTTTTTTTCTTTATCAGAATGAAAATTATCCGAAAAAGATATTCTTGTTAATGTTTTTCTGTTAAGAAATGAGAACTCTCATGTTAGCTATCTGGTCGCACATTTATGAAACTTGCATTCAAATGAACTCTTTTAATACAAAGCTGTACCTAACGTTTTTTTATTAATATGTATGATCGTTGCGAATCGTTTTAATAAGCTTTTTTTAGGGTGAAAACCCCAAATTATATTAAATATGCACTAATGTTTCGAAGTTTTTCAAAATTGTACTAGTTTCTACTAGCAACAAGCTATTTGAATTTCCAGTTAATATAATAAGATTTTGTGTAATATTTGTTCGTCAAATTCAAAGTAACATAAACTTTAATGCTAAAACTATAGTAAATATATCAATAATCGAATAAAATAACATCAAAATAAAAAAAAAATTCATCCACAGCCTCTATGGCCAGCATAAAAATACGAGAGCACCAAACATGTTCTGGAAGGATGAAATTCCTAAGCTGCGTGATAGAAAGCAAATTATTATTGTAGAACAAAATAATAGGAATGTAGATTGTAGAATAAATAAAGCTCAATATATAGTCATTCCATATCGAATCCATGTAGTGGTTTTTGGTTAAAAGGGGGACAATGATTTTTTTAACCATCGGTTAACTTTGAAAAATCATAACTTAAAAACGAAAAAAAACCTCTTTGATTTTTCTCAGCTTTGAAAAAATATAAGTCCGAAGCCATATGAATATATAGTCATAGTCAATATATAGTCAACTTTGAAAAATCGTAACTTAAAAACGAAAAAAAAACCTCTTTGATTTTTCTCAGCTTTGAAAAAATATAAGTCCGAAGCCATATGAACAGTAAAACACAAATACATTTAATGTTTACAAATACAAAATCAAAATTCTTGCAAGTCAACCATCTGTATTGGTTAAGTAGTTCAAAAGTTGTGAATTTTTGAAAAAAAGTCATTTTTGGAAAAAAAAAAAAGTGGAAAAAGTTTGATTTTTCGAATGACCCTAAAATCAAAATGGTCTCCTCAAAAAAAAAAAAAAAAAAAAAAAATACAGGTCTACTGTTTTGCGAAAAAGAACAAAACTACCACATTTCACGAAATTCTGAGAACCACTATGTGGGTTTGACATGGAATGACTGTATATGTAAGTCTGCCTATGAAAATGATGCTTTTGTTTTCCAAAAAATCGGCACAAACTTTTCGGACAACCCAACATAAGCTATCCTGTTTTTTTTTATTTTAAACATGTATTTTCGATTCGAATGAAAGTTTGTATTCCGTGCGATGTTGCAAGATTGCCGGACAGCAGCCCTGCAAAGATGGTGTTCGAAGAGCCCAGCGAGCTAGGTGGTTGTACCAGATGGAGCAAGAGTTGGCAAGAATCGGTGCGGCTGGGAGTTGGAGAACTGCAGCTATGAACCGAGTCCATTGGCAGAACAATGTGATGAATAAGATCCGATATCATCAAGGGAGATAGCCTCATTGTGAATGAAATAAATAAAGGTTAATTTCGAGTGCACTTTTTTTAAATAAGGGCGTTTTGAAGGTAAAATTCGTCCTAAGGTGAATGACTGTTCTGAAAAGTTATTTTTGTGTACTGAAAAGTAATTTTTGTTGATCAAAAAGAATTGGTATAAAATAGCATTTTTCACTCCAAGGTATCAGCTTCCAAAGTGCCCCGTCTGTTCTCAACTTTAGTTTCAGGTTAGATCTGTTAAATAATCGAAGTTCCGCCGAATCATGATTGATGAAACAGAAAATTAATCGAACTTAGAGGCTACAGATTAATTAATTGCTGTTGGGAAAATAAAACATTTCAAATGAATCCAATAATCATATCGATGGAATTTTCTTCCTGCTTGCGCGATATATGCTCTTCTTTACTGTTGATAGGGCAAAAAGATAAGAGTTTATCATGTCTCATACTATTCACATAACATCGGTGATATATTTTTGTTTTATGTTATGCGTTTTTAATAATAGCATAATAATATAATTCAATATCGATATAATTATTAAATACGCTTCGCCAGCAGCGTTGTTTTGTTTCCCATCTTTATCTCGAAACCAAGCACCGCATAATTCTAACGATATTTGAGCTGAAGTGAAACTGTGTTATCAACGTATGAGGTTTGAAAAACCGCAAATAGCCTAGCTGTCCAAATTTTACCAGCTGATATTCGCTTTGTTAGATGCATTTTCAAATTGCTATAAAAGCTGTTGTATTTTGGGGATTTATGCATATCGCTCAGTGTTTTCTTCTAGTGACACAGTCCGTGCAATATTTCAGTACTCAAAATGTCCTCTGCATCGGGAAATCGTAAGCTGCTCGCGCTTATGCAGCGCCCATTGGAGCCAACTTTCTACCCGAAAGATGACGGCAAGACGGTGATCGATCTGCCAGAGAATTATCTCACCGAACGGTACCGCCCGATTGGAGCCAGTCTGCAGAATCGCTTCGGTAATGATGCCGAAGTCAGGATCCCGGTCCGAAATACTGGAGATCCGGATATTGCCTTCGCCGAGGCGATCGAACGTCGCGGTGGATTTTCGCTGTTCAACAAAACGCACCGTAAGATCGCCGGTGATTTGATTGCGCTCTTTCTGAATCAACCCGATGTGGACGCGTTGATGAGTGTCGCTTCGTTCGCTCGTGATCGTCTGAATCCAGTGCTGTTCCAGTATGCACTGTCGGTTGCCATCCAGCATCGGCCAGACACGGCGGATCTCAACATCCCATCGTTTTTGCAATTGTTCCCAGATACGTTCATCGATCCTTCCACGTTCCCAAAGTTGCGCGAGGAAGGAGCTGTTGTTCAACAGGAGAATCGAGTAAGTTTTCACATTTCCTGAAGGATGAATAATTGTGCATTTTCAAAGCATCAATTTATTTGTTAGATGACCATCGAGATTCAGATGAACTTCACTGCTTCGGACCGTGAAGATGAGCAGCGGTTGGCTTTCTTCCGTGAGGATATCGGTGTCAATCTCCACCATTGGCACTGGCATTTGGTGTACCCAGGGGATGGACCGGACCAAGTTGTTCGTAAGAACCGCCGTGGCGAGCTGTTCTACTACATGCATCAACAACTGATCGCCCGCTACAATGTGGAGCGTTTCTGCGCCCGTCTGGCTCGCGTTCGCCCACTCAATAATCTGCGTGAACCCCTTCCTGAAGGTTACTTCCCGAAAATCATCAGAACTGCCAACAATCGAGCTTTCCCCCCACGGCCGCAGAACCAAATTCTGAGGGATGTGAACCGTGTTGACGATGACGTGATCTTCACCGTTAACGATTTGGAACGTTGGGGAAGCCGCATTGCTGAAAGTATTGATGCTGGTTTCTTGATGGGTGTAAGTACGACATTCACTTTTAATAGCACCGTTGTTTCATTGTTATTTTTCCGCAGCCAAATGGAACGCGTATTCCTCTGGATGAAAACACTGGTATCGACTTTCTCGGAGATATAATGGAACCATCTGCTTTGTCCGTGAACCGTCAGTACTATGGAAGCTACCATGGTGATATGCATAACGTCATTGCCTACAGTCATGACCCAGACAACCGTTTCTTGGAAGGCTATGGAGTGGTCGGAGAGTTCCAGACTGCCATGCGTGATCCGAGCTTCTATCGTTTACATTGTCAGGTCGACAATATGTTCCATCGCTTCAAGAATACTTTGGCTCCTTATCCGGCTAATCAGTTGAATTACAACGGAATTCAAATTCAATCGTTTGGTGTTCAGTTGAATCGAGCTAATGCGCCTGCCAACGTTCTGCTAACTTATTGGCAAAGATCACAGATTGATCTGGCCACTGGATTGGACTTCGGACCACAAGGAAATGTATTTGCCTCGTTCACACATCTCCAGCATGCCCCGTTCACTTATCGACTGACCGTAAACAACACTACCGGGTCGATGAAACGTGGTACTTGTCGCATCTTCATTGGTCCCAAAACTGATGAACGCAACACAGCCCTTACGTACAGAGAACAACGCATTCTGATGGTCGAACTGGATAAGTTCCGCGTGACCCGTATGTTATGTTATGTTTTCACAAACATTCTAGTGTATCATATACGTTTTTTATTTCAGTCAACCCCGGATCGAACAACATCGTTCGTCGTTCGGAGCAGTCCAGCATTACTATTCCGTACGAAAGAACCTTCCGTTCGGTGGCTCTATCTAACGAGGCAGGCACGGAACAGTTCCGGTTCTGCAACTGTGGCTGGCCACATCATTTGCTGGTTCCGAAAGGAACTCCCGAGGGAATGCCGTTCGATCTGTTCGTGATGATTTCCGATTACGCTGGCGATACGGTCAACCAGGAGTTCGATGAAAATGTTGACTGCAACGATTCGCACTCCTTCTGTGGGCTGCGTGACCGTCTGTATCCCGATCGCCGTGCAATGGGCTTCCCATTCGAACGTCGTGCACCGGACAGCATTAGAACTCTGCAGGATTTCGTGCGCGGTAATACTAACATGGCACTCACCAATGTGCAAGTTCGTTTCACGAATACTGTGATCGCAAGAACCTAACCTGTACTGATTTTAATACATTGACGCATGCTGAACCTTGAACGATGACGATTGGCTGAATTTTTATTGTATCCGTAGTCTTAGTTTAAATAAATTCATTGCAAAACGAATTTGGTCTTTGTTCTTCTTGAATGATAAATATTTCCAGTTCTGAACATCTTCAAATAAAATACATTTTCTCTTGAGATACTATGGTTGCTTATGAAGTGAAAACTTTAAAGTCATCGACAAATTAACAGAAACGTTCTCTTGGAGTAGCTGTACTCAACCTGCGGTCCGCTGACCGTTTTTGGCTCACCAGGCTCATTTGGTTGGCCCATCTGATGTTACTTTATTTCAATCCATTTTTTGTGTGTAACAATAACGAGCACCTAAGAAATCATTGCTTATTTTTTCGACGTAGGTCTATGTCTTTTAGTAATGGTGCCAAATCGGAAAAAGGGCACGTTTTTTTATTAAATAGGCATAACAAATGTAGTTTTCTTTGTGTGGATAGTGTGAAAGAGAAAATGTTGCCTTTGAGGCTCCGCCCGATTTCAATTTATTGAGTAGAAACAAGCTATTCGGGATTTCACAGTGTTCACATCAGTCTTCCAGTCATAGGGGTAGTGGGGGCAAATTGGTCATGGGGGGCAAAGTGATCACCTGCTTTGCCCCCACTAGATGACCATTTTACCTCCAAACAAAAAAAAGCTTCGAACATTCTCAACTTATTCGCCTCTAGACTTAAAAATTAGACCAATTAGACCAATTCGTAAAACTATACACTCGGTGGAAAGGACATTTGGAAAACCTCGCTGCCGTTGCCATCCGTTAGCGACCAGACGGCTGATTGATAAATCGTGAAGAACTTATAGGCGATATTTTTCTGATCGATCATTGAATTTTCGAATTTTCAAGCATTGTTTCCGGGTTCAAAGTTTAGTTTCCTTAGATTTCAGATAGTCAGCATTTGCACGGAAGTAAATCGTAGAATAATCAGACTGACTTCGTCCATAAGCTTAATAAAACGCTCCAAAGCGATCCATATGTAGATATTATGTTTATAAAGTAGTCAGAAGCTCTTTGTTGAGATTAAAATCGATGTATACTGCAAAAAAAAAATTTCCAAAAAGTTTTTCCAAGGTCGAAATTTAATAAGAAAAAAAATGTTTTCGCAATTTTTTCGAGTGGAGATCAATAAAAAAATCGGAATGAAAAAATCAATTTTCTAAATATCGAACTTGACGCAATTCTACATTGCTTTAATCTTCCCTGCCACACTTTCCCTAGAAGGTGAATACGTCCAGTTCTACAGCTCGAATCTTGGTGGAAGCACGAGCACGAGCTCTCGTGCGAGATTGCATTCACGTCTGTCGTTTGCCGCTCTCGGTCAGCATCCGAGCTCTCACGGTCTCTATCTCTCGACAGCGGGACCGTATTTTCTCTGTTGTTATCGTTTGATAACAATGCGACACATCCACACGGTGTGGCTATTTAGGGATCACTTCTGCGGCTCTTGTTCGACTGGAGAGCGTGTAATTGAAATTCAGCTAACTGAGATAAACAGGGGCGATGTTGAGATTCTCATGCTTCATCTGGGCCATTGTCGAGCCCCGGCGCGGTGTGCTGAGTTGTGGTTTCGCGGTTGAAATTAGTCGAGAATAGTTTGTGGCACATAGGATTGTGTACGTGAAACTGTTCACTGTAACCTTGATAATCATATCTGGATGGCAATATAGATTTATTTTATCATTTTATTCATTCATTTAGTTTTGGGATCACACAGACAGAGGAAACGTATAATGGACATGAGTTTCTCGAAAAAATCTTGTACACAATCAATTAACGAGTCTAACTATAGCGGAGTTAGCAAATCGGAATGCCGATTTTGCATGTATTACCGCACAACTATCGGTTGATGACGTTCGGCACCTTAGTGCCCCCATAACTGATAAAATGTTAAGTGTTCGATTGTTACAATCTTTATCTCTTAAAAACAAGTAATTCTCAGTTTTGTCATTTCTCCCATTCCTTATCTTTCTTTTTCAATTGAAAGAATATCCAGGTATCGATCTAAAAATTATGGTAATTATATAACCATAAGACTAATCCACAAAATAAAAAAAACATATACTTATAAAGAATATATATAGAATATTTTGATTATAACATTTCATAAGATAAAAAAAGAAAGAGCTCAATGAAAACATGTAATTCATTTTTTCCTATTGAGGCGCTGATTGTTCGGAAGATTATCATTTCTGTGAAAAAATTTGCAAAGAAATATTCATAATTTTATCAGAATGCAATTGGATCATTTATTTGAATTTTTTTTTTCTGAACACATACTAACATTTGAAAGCTTTCGAGGCAGATGATTTTATTTGCTCATTTGACGCTTCAGAACACGAAAAAGCATATTTTCTGCCGAAGATGAAACGCTAGTTTGGGTGTAGTTTCCGGGTTAATAATAATACAAAGTACCAGGGAAATGGTCTCGCTCGCTCGGATTGAGAATCTCCAAGCCCAATCCGTTGGCAGAAAAGAAATGGGATTAGGAGAGAAGAGCATACTTTTCAATCCGGTGGCAGAAAAAAAATGGGATTCGGAGATAAGAGCATACTGTTCAATCCGATGGTAGAAATGAGATTGGGAGAGAAGAGCATACTATTCAGTCTTGTTGTGGAAACGAAATGGGATTGGGAGTGAAGAGCATACTATTTACTCCGATGGCATAACAGTAATGGGATTAGGAGAGAGGAGCATACTGTTAAATCCGGTGGAAGAATGGAATTGGCAGAGAAGAGCATACTGTTCAAACCGGGGCCAAATAGAAATGAGATTGGGAGAGTAGAGCATACTTTCCAATTCGGTGGCAGAAAAGAAATGAAGTTGGGAGAGAGGAGCATCCTTTTTTTCAATTTTAGGATTAGGAGATACTGTTAAATCCGGGGGCAAAAAGAAATGGGATTGGGAAAGAAGAGCTACTGTTCAATCCAGTGGCAGAAAAGAAATGTGATTTGGAGATAAGAGCATACTATTCAATCCGGTGGCAGAAAAGAAATGGGATTAGGAGAGAAAAGCATACTTTTCAATTCGGCAGTCTTTTGGCAGAAAAGAAATGGGATTGAGAGAGAAGAGCATACTATTCAGTCTTGTTGCGGAAACGAAATGGGATCGGGAGAGAAGAGCATACTATCCACTCCGATGCCATAGAAGAAATGGGATTAGGAGAGAAGAGCATACTGTGGACCAAAACATTATTCAAATGGTCAAGTTCAACTACAAGCAAAAGCTTATGCGAGAGCAAAAGTTTGGCATCCAAGAGCCAAAGAGAGTCGATGACATGGTTAACCCTTTCGTCGTCCCGTCACCCAGATATGGGTGACACTTTCCTTGTTTAAATTGAATAGGATTTTCAGAAGGATTTTGATAGAATAGGCACCTTAATGTAACTATAGGATATGAAGAAAAATAATAAAATCATAACCGTAATATTCTACTGTTTATACTATACTTTTTATTTATTTATAGTTCGGGTGGTTTGTACTGCAGTTTTTTGCAAAACCCATACAATATGACTTTGGCATCTATTCGTTTTCAATTGAAAACAATCATTGCTAGATCATGTAAAAGTTATCTACAAACTAAGTTTGATCTTCATTCAATAATTTATTCGCAAGTTGGGCCCTACAAGAAACTCAAAAACGTCGCTTTGGGCGACGAATGTGTTAAGCGAATCAACATTAGGGATGCGGCTGATCCCATTGTCAAGTCATGGAAAATGCTGATATCCCGTTGTCGGTTGTAAAAGAACGCATACTTTCGATTGTGAAGAAAATGATTGATGAAGATAATATCGCTTACGACGAGAACGTGGACTTTGAGGCTCTAATCGACGATGACATAGTCAACATTGTTTTACATCCAAAAATAAATACTCCAATGAAAATTCTTTTTCGACTGCCGAGGGTGTGAATGCTTCATCAATCGGAACTACATTAGCTTGATGAAGATGAAGAGTCTGAAAATTGGGTTTCAAATGAACAACTTTATGTAGAATCGAAAAGTGTCTTGAATGATTATTTGAGTTACGAGAATAGTGTCAATCCATCTAAAAGTGCGATGGAAATGTTTATATACAGCCATTCCATGTCAAACCGATATAGTGGATCTCAGATTTTCGTGAAAAGTGGTTGTTGTTTTGAATTATATAGACTTTGAGCTGTATGACAGCCATTCGTCTCTTTATTCCCCTTTACACACCGGAGCAACCACTCAAAGTTACACAATACTTGTAGGTAATCATTTCAGGTGGGCGCAGACACCTCTTTTAGATTACCCTGGTACGTGATACCAGGGTGTAAGCGTTCAAGTTTTTGATTGCAGTATCAAATGTACTGAATCACGTTAGCCTCTTTAAGGAAATCCAGAGTGTCTCTTTCTTTCCGTGTGTCGTTCTGCAAAACGACATCTAGGCCACCGGTTAAGCCGTACCTCCTACGAAGGGTGAAAAGTGGTAGTTTTGTTCTTCATCGCAAAACATTAGACCCGTATTTTTTTTTTTCATTTTATCATCATTCCCATTTTAGGGTTGCCCAAAAAAATAATTTTTTTCCCATTTTTCCCAAAAAATACTTTTTTTTAAATTCATGACTTTTGAACTACTGTACTGATTCGGATGATCTACATATCAAATTAAAAAGGTGACCATTTCTAATTTAGGGTGATCCGGAAGATCATTTTTTTTCTCATTTTTTCCAAAAATAACCTTTATTAAAAACTCATAGCTTTTAAACTACTGCACCGATTCAGATGATCGACATATCAAATTAAAGCCAACTAGCTAGTCTATTTCCTAAAAATATTGGATTTTGGTCTTGTAATTATTGATTGGATTTTTTTGTAGTTTACTTTGTCTCGGGATCATTTTTTTAGTTTTTCTTGATAGCTAAGATTTTTTTAAGATAACATATCCAAAATTCAGAGATGCGTTATTTTGTGTTATTAAGTTATGGTTTTTCAAAATTAACCAATGGCCCGAAAAATAAATGACTTTTTTCAATTTTATTTACTTTAAACCGGGCCGATTCACTCGAATTTAAAGCCACATGAAGTACCACATTTGCATAAAAATTGGATTCTAGTCGCATAGATGTTGTCCAGTCGCATAGGAATATTGAACGAAAACTGAAAACATGTTAACTTTGCAAAATCACTTGAAGACGAAAAAAACACCTCTCTGATATTCAGATATGTTATGTAAAAAAAACCTCAGCGTTCAAGAAAAAAAAAATGAAAAATATGATGACCTTAGCTTCGAAACCATGTAAGCTATGAAAAACAATTACAAACAATAATTACGGAAACAAAATTTGTTTTTTTTTCAAGTGTAATTTGATATATCGATCATCTAAATCGGTCCAGCAGATCAACAGTTATGAAGTATTGAAAAAGGACATTTTTGGAAAAAGGGGGAAATGTTGATTTTTCGGACCACCATAAAATGGAAATGGTCACCCTGATGAAAAAAAATAAAAAAATACGGGTGTAATATTTTACGTTGAGGAATGAAACTACCAATTTTCATGAAAATCTGACTATCACTATATCGGTTTGGCATGGAATTAAATTTTGTGCTTGACCCATTATCACTCCTACTTAGTAAATAAGAGATTATTTCGAAAATATTGAAATTCGAATGGAAAAAAAAATTCATGTTCAATATCAGTAATTACTCATCTGGTAAGACTTTAAAGAATAATATATATATAATTCTAATTTATGAGATTTTTTCTGAGGTGTTATGTGATGGATATTCACACATCAAACTTTGATGAATTATTAAATAATAACTATTTGTACTACAATTAAGTATTATGCATTGTAAGTTGTAGAAATATGTATCCTAATCAACGGCTTACAGCTTTCAAAAATATTCGCAATATTTGTCAAATATTACTAATAGTAACTTTCTCCATTTTTGACCCATTTTCACTCCCATCGACGGTATGTTTAAATATTAAATCAATATACTCGTTTATATTTGGAATTTTCAACGTATATAAATCTACTGCAGATAATCGAAACTAGCTGTATGGAACAACCTCTATTCCAGCCCCCTCCACTAAGCTACGTTCAGTTTTGTTCAAATAATTATATTTATAAAGTGTATTAACAAATTACTCAAAATTTCTGATGAAAAAATCAAAACTGAAAATACTCCGGATAATCGAGTCCGACCTGTAATATGAATATTCATACGCCGAAAAAGGCGACATGGGTATCGATAAGATAGGAATACTCTTACGCCTAAATGGCTATTGTGTAATAGATAAAAATGTGTATCGATGAGAGAGGAATGGAGCAGCTGTGTAATATACAACAAAATTATCGTAAAAATGTACACGAATGAATTCGGCTCTGTTCCAGCTGAATAGCTAAATGAGCCTAATAAAATAAACAGATGGGATAAAAAACTGACTGCTTTTGGGCATTCTACGTATATACAAAGTTTCAGTCTTTCTAGTGTTAATGAATTAATAGCAATGAAGACGCCGCACGATGGTCCCTCAGAAATTCAAGGTGGCATTAAATAGAAAAATGAATTGAAGTTTAGTGTACGGGGGTTTTACTGAATCTATTTTTGAGTCATTTTGGTTATGAAATCCAAAAGCTGGGTTGGGGGTGGGCGTCGTGTGGAGTGTCTAAATATATGTTTTGAAACTTCCTGGAAACGTTTTCAATATTCTCTTACCCAAAACTCAAAAGGGGTGCAGGGGGATGGGATAAAATTAAAAAAAATCGAAAAACACGTGTGGGGTATCAAAATATTTTTGGCATTTTTTCGCAAAGTGGTCGAAAGTGGCCAGAAGTCATAGAGGAAAAGTGTAGAGGGAACCCGAAGGAAGACATTTTTTTATAAAAAACTTTGGAGGTATTTGAAGAATTTTTTGTAGGTCTACTTTTGTATAAATTCAATATAGAAAATGTACTGACTTTCAAACACTCATTTCACAGCTTCAAAATTTTTTAAACTAAGGAAGGAATGTAAATTTGAAATCAGCATAAAATTCTCTATCCAGAAAACCATCATATTATGTTTTAACGTATTTTGTAGCACTTGTGCAGAATTTGAAAAACATGCGTGTTTACCGCTACACTGGTTCACTGCATCAAACATTACGTTGCCACGTTGTTATCGCAACGAAAATTGTCACGGACATTGTTGCCATATGTGATACTAGATGCCTTGAAGGTTATAGAACAAAACTAGACTATTCATTCGGTCAGGCATTGTTTTTCAATTTTCTATTCAGTGCCACCTATTTCTGAGGGACCACTGTGTCGCCTCTCGATTTTTTATGAGATTTGTGAAAATTATTGTTATCTCTGAAGACATTAAAACTATATAGAAAGCTTTGATGCGCATTTAATAAGTGGACTCTTCAAATTGGCCTTGCTATTCTCTTGAGACTAGTTAATAGGCTACTATTGTTGGAACTAATTGAAGACAGCAAGCAGGTCGATTATTGCGTGGCGAAACACGAGAAGTCTCTCCTTTTTGGAGCACCGTGGGAAAATTGTCTGAAGGCGTTGTTCGCTGAAATCATTTTTGTTCCCTTCTAGCAAAGCGAAGCTGAGACGTAAGCCAATAAGTAAATATCTAAATATCGACAAATAAACTTTACTTATTAGCAATATTATGAAAAAGTAGTTGAAATGTCGGGAAATTCAGCGAAAGCGACGTTACCCACCACAACATACTGAACTGAACTTTCTTCTATGCAACATGCATATTGCACCGCCGTCCCAATTATGTATTCGATTCGCTCCCCCAAATCGAGAGCCGTAGAACAAAAGCGGCTGCTGTCTGCGAGAATCGGAGAGAGTGAAAGTGTGTCAGAAACACCGAGAGCGCGCGAGAAAAATATGCTCCAGCGAGTTATCAAGGATGCTAGGATCACTGGAGCCTTCGCATTTTGATCTCGTGCGGTGGCTGGTCGCGTGGGGCTGACGGCGAGTGCGGAAGAAGATAGAAAATCATTGCGTCGAAGAGCATTATAAGGCAAAGCGTGCCGTCGTTGTGTCGTTAGTTATTTGACGTTTTTAAGGTCGTAAGGATCTGCCGTGCTCGTTGTCCACCATAGCTTTTGGTGTGTGTCAGCGATTCGACCATTGGAGGATTGCTCTCCTACGGTTCCGAGTGAGGCTGAAATTATTGCAGCGTTGGTGTTGTTGTTTTGGTGCTCACCTGCCTCCTCAGTGTGGCGCGTGTGGTGTTATATCCTGGTGGCAAAACGGAATCGTAAATCCGGTTTTATCTTCCGAGCAGGGTATGGTTTTGTGATGCTCTGGGTTTTCCCCGAGTGAAGGTGGCAGCTGCAATAAGACGAGAGGGAGGGACGCTTTTAGCATCTTTAAGCTCCCATCCACGCGGTTCGAGGGGAATTGTTCGAACGTAGAAGGGTGTCAATATCAATAAAATACTTTGCATATTACATAAATTTCACATTTCGGTAGATAATCTAGATTTCTAGTCGTGCCCTTCGATTGTCGAGGTGTGGTGTACTATTTTAGAGTAGAATTCAGTGCAGATAATAAACGATATTACATTGAGTTAAATTGTGAACATCAATTGGTAGCATTCGGATTCGCTTCAATTACGAAGTTCGGTATAGTGTTACGTGAGTCCCGTTTTCAGTGCCGTACTCGGAAGCGATGTCAATGTGAAATACGCCACAACGCACCACGTGGCTTTTCCGAGTCGAATAAAGGGCTCCGAAAACAGCGCTCGTAAGAATAAACACTCTGACGGAATCAATCAATTATCGCTTCGCTAGTTGCGTTAACAGCGTGGTCCTTTCTCAGCGTATAGTCCGCTCGGAAAACCCAGGAGTAAAAAAACATATTATCTCCATCTAACAATAGCACAACACACAAAACCCCATGTCGGAGTGAAATCCGAGGAAAATAAACGAAACCCAGCGACGATAGGAAGCAGAAGTAGAAGAAAAATCAGCAGCAGCAGGAGGGTGGATAAGGTAAAACGGTATACAGCTAGTTTTGCGGGAAACTCGTGGGAAACCAAGCTGCTCGATGAAAAGTGAAAAGTGGTGAAGCCTGGAAAGAATCGAGTGAAAAGTGGATCCCGTAAGAGCATTTTCGATAGCTGGCCCCCATCCGCAACTGGCTTTTCCATGCCTTATCCGGTGGTACGACCGGGAAGTGTTTGAAAGTGTATGGATGTTTGTCATCTCCTGCTGTTTTGCTACTCCTGGGCATTTCCATCGCTCCGGGTCCAGGTGCGGCTGTTGCTGTCCTACCGTGAAAACGAAGCACCGAGGAGGCTTCGTTCGCTCGTTTCTCTTTGTGAAAGTGTTATCAGGAAAAAATCGTCAAAACGTGGGGCGAAATCAAGACAGGTAAGTATCTGCTGCTACGTGTTTCGTCGTATAATACATTTATTCAAGTTGATTGGCGATATCTGTTGTTGATAGGATTATCGGCAAACGAAAATAAAGTATTTGTCCGCCTATGTGTTCCGTTCCCAGATATTCCATACATATTATATATCTATCAACCTATACATTTTGAGAGCCACATGTGTATTTTTTGCTGACAAAGGAGTATTTCACCTTATCCATCTACCCCTTAGTGGGCGTAAACATGGGGCTTTGAAGACTCGTCCCAAGCACAAATGATGTCTGCAAGTCATAGACGCTATATTCATACCAGTAAAAACAATACTTATTCGGTAGAATTTAATTATGTTTTTGTTTTGCTTCGTGTGTTTTGTTTCTGCAAATTGGCGAGTTTGAGAGCGTGGTCGTAGTCTTTTTTTTTAATCGCCGGCACTTGCACAATGACAAAGGATCCCTACTCCCAGGCCCCATTCAGTATGTTCTTCACTTTTTGGTGGCTCAGGTTAGTTACGGAACCAGCTACGGGGAGTACAGTTTATCGTTCGCTTAAGGATATTTTCGGTAAACATGAAGAAATTGATCTCGACGACATAAGAATCTGCGCAAAGAATATTGAAATGACTGAATCGGATAAATTTTTGGTATAGATTGAAGTCAAGCATGATCAGAATTGGCCACAATAATACAAATGGATCGATAACCTGTAGCAAAACGTTGACATGCAATGGTTTTGCTCGCAAATATTGAGCAGTTGTAAAGCTTCTTGAATCGGTTCATATTAAGTTTTTAGTATCTTGTATTGACTTTTACGTTAGGTTCTGAGCAATCCCATGCAAAATAGCCGAAATTTTGACCCGACTCTCTCCGATTTTTTTTGAAACTTTGTACATACTTAAAATGGAAGCTACCCAAAACAACAATTTTAATAATCATATGACTCCAGCAATCGGTTGTCGAACTACGGCCGGCTACAATTAAAGGCTGTTTCACACGATAGCGTTCACATAGCTACTGATATTACACTTCATTATAAAATGAAGTTGGAAAGTGTTTTCTAAGAGTAAGTTTTCTTCTCGGTCTGGGCCGTGTATGGGGTAAAGTATGCGAAAAGTTTAATACGTGCTTATTTGCAATGTGTCTCTGGTTTCGCTCGCTCATATTGATCTTATATTGCAATACCATATATAATGGGTATTTCAATAGGGACGCTACAAAAGTAGACTGATAGACAGCAAACGACGCGATATTTTTCCCGCTCTGTTGACATTTCTCTTTAGTGAGGTTTTCCATTTCATAATGGAAAGATATACGATCCAACAACAAATCGAGATTATTAAAATTTACTACCGAAATTCGGAGTCAATGGCCTCAACTCTTAGAGCGCTACATCCGATTAATGGTCGTCGAGATCGTCCTGCTAGATCAACAATTGAGCGTTTAGTGGTAAAAAAATTTGAATCCACAGGCACAGTCCAAAATGTTCCCTTGCCAGTGAGACAAAGAAGTGCCCGTAGTGTCGAGAATATTGCTACCGCTAGCGCATCAATTGAGGAAGACCCAAATCAGCCTCTCACACGTTGTCCTCAAGCGTTGGGCATCTCTGTGACGTCGTTGTGGTGAATTTTGCGAAAAAATCTTGGCCTACATCCTTACAATAAGCAAATTTTGCGATATTGGTCAGGCAGAAATCCACACGTACTCCATGAGTCACCATTGCATCTTGAAAAAATACGGTTTAGTGCGGTTTATGGTCCGGCGGCGTCATTGAGCCGTACTTCTTCCGTGATGGTCAAGACTGGCACGTTACTGTGAATGGAAATCGCTACCGCACAATGATAACCGAATATTTTTGGCCCGAATTGGATGATATGGACTTGGACAATATGTGGTTGTAATAGGACGGCGTTACAACGGCCGTCTTATATGGATCCCGACGGCAACCATGGTGAGCTAACTGTCCTACGGATCACAGACGTGGACGATGAAGGTGAAGATCAAGTGCTCCCAATCGCGCCATTTCTTTTCCGTAGGTTCATAGAAGGCTGTGCGGTGGAAATCGAGGGCTCGTTCCCAGAAGGTGGCAGTTCTACGCACGCGCTGAAAGTTCGTAATTAAAAGCAAGTGGAGAGTCTATTGGCACTGACTCGCCTGGCGGATGAAACACGGTTCCGTCACCAGTACCTCAACAGTACTAATTGCGTGGTGAGTTGTGGCCAAACCGTCTACATGTCGGAGCAAGACATTGTAGAATGTCTCCAAGATCAAAAGGTATCGGCGCTTGACGTATCAAGCGACAAACAGGTCTGAATGCTTTTGAAAACACATCTACAATCTTTCTCACCGTGGATGGTACATACACTCCGGAGTTCGTGAATTTCGGATATCTGCGTGTGAAAACGAGACCCTATTACCGGTAGCCCAGACAGTGCTTCAAATACCGGGCTCTGAAATCCATCGTAGCAGAATTCAACTCCTCAAGACACCAGGCTGGACATCTCATCAGATGCCGACAGCGATGCGGACGTACAGAACTCTTTCCTACGGGAAACACCCTCACCGCCTACGCCACGTCCTGCATCTGCCATGCCATAGACAAAACGGAAAATAAATTCTCCACCTAGCGAAACACCTAAGGACACCCGACGTAAAGAGTGGTCAGCAGACAATCAGCCTGCCTGACAGTCAACTAGCCCTCGGACATCCAACCCCGGCCCACGAATGCGAGAACAACAAAATGATGTGCGTGCAGGGAACCGCATTTCCGCGATAACCCCTTTTTTCAACCCGGATATCACAGTTCCTTCCCCCCCAGAATCACAATTTTCATTATCATATTAGGCTGTCAAAAAAGTCCTGCGGTATTTTTTTTGAATTTTCATTTGTTCATAAAATTAGTTACAATCATCTGTTTTAAGTCAAATATGCGCCGTTTTGTTCGATGACTTGTTTCCAACGAGATGCCAACTTCATAATACCCCTGTTATAGAAGCTCGCTTCCTTATTGGCAAAAAACTCGGATAGCCAATTTTCACAGGACTCTTTTGTGGCTAACTTCTGACTACCTAGCTCGTTCGCCATGTACAAAAACAGGTGGTAGTCACTTGGTGCAAGGTCCGGACTATACGGCGGATGCAAAAGAACCTCCCATCCGAGCTCCCGGAGCTTCTGGCGCGTCGCCAAAGAAGTGTGTGGCCTGGCGTTGTCCTGATGGAAGACAATGCGGCCTCTGTTTATCAAAGATGGCCTCTTCTTCATGAGTGCTACCTTCAAGCTGTCCAGTTGTTGGCAGTACAGGTCCGAATTGAGCGTTTGGCCATAGGGAAGCAGCTCATAATAGATCATTCCTTGACAATCCCACCAAACATACAGCAGAACCTTCCTGGCCGTTAATGAGGGCTTGGCCACCGTCTGAGCCGCTTCAGCGGGCTTCGATCATGACCGTTTGCGCTTCACGTTGTCGTAAGTGACCCACTTTTCATCGCCAGTCACCATCCGCTTCAGAAACGGGTCGATTTTGTTGCGATTCAGCAGCGATTCACATGCGTCGATACGGTCAAAGATGTTTTTTTGCGTCAACGTGTGTGGCACCCATACATCGAGCTTCTTTTTGAATCCAAGCTTCTTCAAATGGTTGATAACGGTTTGATGACTTATCCCCAGCTCTTGGCCGATGCTACGGCTGCTACTATGCCGGTCTTTCTCGGCTAATTCAGTGATTTTGTCGCAATTTTCGACGACAGGCCTTCCGGAGCGTGGCGCATCTTCGACGACCTCTACACCAGAACGAAAACGTTGAGACCATCGTTGTGCGGTGAAAATGGAAACTGTATCGGGTCCATAAACTGCACAAGTTTTATTGGCAGCTTGAGATGCAGTTTTGCCTTTGTCATAGTAGTACTGTAAAATATGTCGGATTTTCTCTTTATTTTGCTCCATATTTGCGACACTATAACTCACGAACGACTTAACCAAACAAAACACTGTCATGGACTATATTATAGCGCGCAAAAATATCTTTCCAACAAGCTATAGTGTGACTCGATACAATGAATACAACTAGAACTACGCGCTTTCAACGACACCTCGCGGAAATACCGCAGGACTTTTTTGACAGCCTAATATAACCAATTTAAATTACGACTGATTTTTTAAAAGGCAGTATTGAAAAACATTTGTCTTTCTTCCAAAAAATCGTAACTCAAAATCCAGATGTTGTTGAAAGTTGTTGGAAAATTAGTGAACTTTTTAGAAAAATGAAGATTTAAATGCACTGTTAAAAATATTACACAAAAATTGAATTTCATATTTAAAATCGTGGGTTATTTCGCAATGTTCTGTTGGCGTCCTCTACCTGGGAGATTTTCCATGGTTCTTTCGTATTTTCACTTGATTATGACTTTCTGTACTGTAGAGTGGGTTCTTCTGACAGTAGCTGCTATTTCCCATAATGTCTTTCCTCGACAAGTCTTACTTGTTATCATTGTATGTATAACAATATCTATTGGGTTCTTCTAACTTGCCACTTTGATAAAAACGTTTTCAAACATCAATAAAAACCAATGATCATCACTGCCCAAGCAGTGGTTTGGTGTTGACATCACAAACTGACGAAAAAAAGTATGCTAATTCGAAAAGAGGTTAGTTTGTTTCGATAAATTTGCGGTATATGCTCAATTCTGCAAAGCTTAGAATGGAGGTTTTTTTCAACTTTTAGCAATAAATAATTAGTGAAATTTTTTCGCGAAATCCAATAACGACCAGATCATGGATTCCATTCAATTTACTCCCTTACACGTAACACCTTACCGTCGTGATTGAGCGGGCGAAAACCAGAGGAGTCAAGGACGAAGTCCATCAACGGTATGCGGTTCTGGAGAAGGAAGTTAAACGCTCCTGCAGACGGGACAAGCGAGCGTGACCGGACTCCCTGGTTGACGAAGCGGAGAAGGCCGCTACAACTGGCGATATGCGTCTCCTCTACGATATCTCACGATGCCTGAGTGGAGCTAGGATGAATCCAATGATTCCTGTGAAACACTGGTTTGAGCACTCCGAAAAACTTCTCCAAGTTTCGACGTTCAATCAACCATGAACATCTCGGCAGGATCCGCCAAAGCTTCGGCGCGTCACTTGTGTCAACTCCGAGGCCCCATCGCTGCACGAGATCGAAACAGCCATCAGGTGTATTAAATCCAACAAAGTTCCCAGTGTCGATCGCATATCAGCAGAGATGCTCAAACCTGACCCCATGCTATCCGCACGAATGCTGCATCAACTATTCTCTAGTATCTGGGACACCGCGACATTTCCGGCCGACTGGATGCAGGACGTCTTAGTGAAGGTCCCCAAGAAGGGTGATCTGATTGTCTGCGATAATTGGCGAGGCATTATGTTACTGTGTATTGTTCTGAAAGTTCGGTGCAAAGTTATCCTAGAACTGATACAGAAGAAGAAAGTGGCAACGATTTGTGGTAAGAAAACGTAACGCAACTCTCCGACGGCAGCAGGCAGGATTTCGTGGCGGAAGATCTTGTGTGGACCATATTATGACCATATTATGGCTCCGAATCATCCTGGACCAGGTCAACGAATTCCAAGAGTCCATATATTTGGTTCTCATCGACTACGAGAAAGCTTTTGACCGACTCAATCTCGAAAATCTGTGGGGCGCCTTGAGACGGCGCTCCGATATGCAGAGTTTGCTGAATGGCCTGGAAGTGGGTTGGTCAGACACTACGAAGGAGTGGAAACGAAATATGCAAACAAACGCTGGATTGGAATCCGGCAGGACATCGCAGCAGAAGCAGACCCAGGAGCTCTTGGTGACGCAGCATAAACAAGGAAATCAAGGAAGTCGACGCGAATCTGATCTGATCTGGCCTGGGCCAGATCAAGGCTAAAGCGAGCATCCACCCAGGATGGAGATCTTTTACGTTGGCCCTCTGCATCCCTAGGGGTGCACAGGATTCATGAAAGAAAAATGAACTCATGAATCACGTTCTCCTTGAAATTTTTCCAAGGTATTAAAAATAACACGCCGACTTATTCAGAACTATTGAATAAGGTAAATGATTTTGGTTTGTCCAGTCGAAAATATGATCAAGGTTTGTCCACTTTTTTGAATACTCTAATTCAGCACACCTTTGTTAAATCAGGTATTCGAATGTTTCTAAACATATAAATGAAATTGTCTTTTTCATGATTTACAGTAGTTTTAAAGTATATTTTTACGGAATCACATGTTTTAAAGGATTATAAAATACACCTACTATTGGCGTCAATGCGCCCCTCATTCGAGCTAACTTTTAATCGATCACCAGATGATTATTTGGCACGTATTCAGACCTTTTCTGGATTATAACACTTAAAAATATTGTTAACATCATGCTTGCACACCACTTGTATCAGATTTACATAGCTAAACCAATAAATTAACGCATTTTGATGAAATCAATTCTGATCATGAGTTGTGATTCACTAATGTTGTTTTATCCACATGATTTCTATGGCAACCGCTAGGCGCGCTGCAGTTTGTTTATTATGTCCTTCGCGCATAGCAGTAATAAAGTTTTCCTGTGTTGAGTGTGTTAAGGGTACTTTCAAAATGCCCAAGAAAAGGCAATATTCTGAAGAAAGCCTAACTTATGAATGGATCAATATGATGACAGTAAACTCAAGCAATGATAAATGCAACATCTACTTCAGAATTCGAATGTTTTCATTCAAAAATGGTGATTTCTAAAACCGGACAAACCATGATCATTTTTTGGATAAACCATGATCAGAGGTGATCAAACCATGATCATAATTTCTTTTTGAGGAAACTCGTTAAAAAACATAAAAATTTGAATAATTTTAACGCCTTATGGTAGTATTAGCAACTAGAAACTTGGGGCTTTTCAACAAACCCAAACTCGTATCGATTATATGTGATTTTCATGAAGAAAAATCGATTTGCAGTTACTAGTCGCGTATAAACACCCCAAATCGGACAAACCAAGATCATTCACCCTATTTCCTACAATGGATTGGACTTAAGAATGAAAATAAATAATGGTTAGGAATCCGCGACATCACAGAGTACGATTTGTGACAAATTTGGTGTGGAATATCGACCGAATCGAGGGTTATGTGAGAAATTTCCGTTTGACCGGATAAATAGCTGTTGTTCAGAAAGTTTGGGGACAACGCTCCACTATCCCTAGAGACGATTCTATGATTGTGAGATGCATTAAGGAGAATCTTTCATAATAATCCTTCAAGGTGCATAAACAGTTATGTGTATAGGATTGAACAGTTATGAATCTGATATCCATTGATGAGAGACATCTCCGTCTCTCAGCGACAACGGTAACGCCACAACTATGACAGCGATCACTGAAGACTTCTACGGGCCCCAACGATATACGGTAGTCCCAACCATTTTAAAGAAATAAAAAAAAAATTAAAACTAATTTCTCTCCTGAGCAATTCCAAATGAAATCGTCCTAAAAATGCAGATTTTAAAAACATGTATTTTTGATTCGAATGGAAGTTTGTATTCCGTTTGGGTTGGAGGAAATATGAGTTTTCCACAGCAATTGGGAATTTTTTGACTCAAGTGTATCTTTTGAAAAGGGCGTATCGTTTTTAGTGAAATAAATCTTTGATAGTTTATATCTCAAAAACTATGAGCCGTACCGAAATAGTGTCTTAGAAAGCTATCTCGAGAAGGGCTGCATTTAGAAGGAGAATGATAACGAGCTTTTTTGTTTTTAATCACATCATGATTCAAAATTTCTGGCTAAAAATAATTGTTAACATACAAAAATTCGATGTTTCGAAAATTTATAAAAATTCGATGTTCCACAAAGTTTGTCAAAAATAGTTTTACCATCTTGGATTTTTTTAAATTAAAGTTTTTTTTGGAATTAAAAAAAGAGTACTATTTTTTTCTCAGTGTATATTTTTTCACGTTTTAATATCAATACTCTATAACTCTTTATATGACACTATTTCAGTACGACTAATAGTTTTTGAAATATAAATTATCAAAGATTTCTCTTACTAAAATCGATGCGCCCTTTTCAAAGTTACACTTGAGTCATCAATTCTCAATTGCTGTGGAAAACTCATATTTCCTCCAACCCAAACTGAATAGAAACTTTCATTCGAAAGTTTCAATGTTTTGTCATTTGTCGATTTCATTTGGACTTGCTTTCCTCTCAACTCTATTATAAAAGTTAGTTAAGAAATACAGATACATGGTACAGAAGTAAGCTAAGCTAGGCAGTACGACTTAGTCCGCAAATACAAACTTCACATACTCTTTCATCGTTTTTTATTGTTCTGAAATCCAGTGGTTACGAATTTTCAAAAGTAACAAAGGTTCCGCAACTTTTTTTTCCAATGACAAAGATAAAACATAAAATAAAATAATTTTGAAAAAGTACTTCAGCTAGAGAACATTGAAAAGTTATGTGTCAAAACTACCGCTTGTCAAAAGACGTCCCGCACTACGGTACTGTAAATCATTGGCTTTGGTTTTTGTCTAATTAATCCGAATTCGAAAAATCATTTCAGAGTTTCTAAGTAGAACACATCACCTCCTAGTCTTCTTGTCTTGCATTGGTATCTTGCTTTGGAGTGAAACTAATGGTGTTTGATAGAGCATGTAGCAAATCAGAAACAGCTTCTTTCAAGTGGCTGCTGTGGATTCATGCACCCTCATTTTCGAAACACCACGTAAAAGGAGCCATAATTAATTTTGTTATTTATTTTCCTGACTCGGTTCAAGAATACATTGCAGAATAAATATGGCAAGAAGTTAGTTTCTCTTGACGCAGTCTTCTCTCCCTCTCTAGCGTGCTATCGAGCATATGTGCAATGATTTGCATCGAGTGCTCTGCTCCGATGGTACGATAATTTATTTGCCCTGCTAAATGAATTCATTTTCTTTGCTGGAAGGAACGATTCGTTAAAAATGAGCTCAAATTAATGGAGGAAGTGTTGTTAGGTGGGACGTGAAATGCGGGTTTCCAATGTATTTTGGGGTGAAACTGGAGAAGACTCAGCTCGTAGAGTAGTGTGGTTTGAAATTTTAATGGAACTGAAAAACTATAATAAAACATTCATGGTAATGGCTTGGATGTTTTCCATTCTAATGAGTGAGCGATAATGTGAAGTGATATTTCCGTATTTTCGATAGCTATCCTTAAATTAAGTTATAGAACTGTTTGAATTGTTTGCGTCATTTAAAACAAATGCGTTCAGTAAATGCCTCCAATAGATACTATTTCATTCGCCGTGGAAGAGTTCCGGTATACCGTGAAAAGGATCTTTGATCGAGAAAATCAAGGACAATTATCCGCGAAGATAACCACATGTCGCCCGAGGTCAGCCCTGATTCCGAGGGTTATTGCTGTCATCAAAGGGAGGATTCGGGCGAATCCAGTGCCACACCTCGAACCGCACTCAGAATTGATTGCAGGAACATCTGCCGTTCTGGGCGAAAGATATGTGACCGCCATCCAGTATCGATCTTAATTCTCTGGACTACTCAGTATGGCGCGTCAGGAGGATCAGTGCCTGTTCTAAACGCCACCCGATTACAGCAAGGCTCATACCAACATTGACCCATATCTGGAGAGAAATGGATCCAGACTACATTATTAGGAGCTGCCGTGCG
Source organism: Toxorhynchites rutilus septentrionalis (assembly GCF_029784135.1). NCBI lineage: Eukaryota > Metazoa > Arthropoda > Insecta > Diptera > Culicidae > Toxorhynchites > Toxorhynchites rutilus. Next base: position 246,645,042 of record NC_073745.1, read on the forward strand.
CTCCGGCAGCATATGCAGGCCGTAATTACAGAAAGTGAAAACTCGATCGATGGTCAATATAATTCAAGTCTCTTAAAAAATTCCCCCTCTTGAATAAATAAAAAAAGCGAAACCGATTTTTTGGAGTTTTTTTTTAATTTTAACCATTGATCAATGGTACGAACATTATCCCGCATACGGTAACTCAATCATGAATGTTTACTTTATCAGACTGTTTCTTTCTTTTCTACCTTGCTTTGTATCAACATATGTCAAACGATGTTGTGAACCTCACAATATTCTTTTATCTAAACTTTAAAATCTTAATAATCTAAAAAAAATATTCCTAGCTTTTGCCTCATTTAATTATATTTTCTGATTCATTCATCCGAACTGTGGACTTGTGTGATTTCTACCTACAACAGAAAAATGAAACAAAGTCCTTAAACCTTGAAATCCATTTCTATAACAATTGGAACACATCTCGAAGTATTGCATTACAATATATTGTTGTGCGTTGCGTTCCGTGGGCCGCCAACGCTTGCCTAATGATTGAGATCCATCCATATGGTTCATTGGGATGGGGTTCACACTCAATCATATCTCGCTCCCTTGCTTCGGGACAATGAGACTAATGAATGCTAGTACATAAATGAACTAAATTTGGACCACTGTAAGCTCAATTTGCATAGCATTCGCTTTCCTTGTTCTTAATGTACATCGCTTTAGGAATAAAAAGCACTGTGTTGGGAATTTAGGCAAACAATGTTAAAACAACGGCCCATTGTTGGCCGAATTTCTCGCTGTCTTTCGGGGTAACTAAACTGCTCTCGAATCAAATTAAAATTAAAATCGCATTTCTCACTGCTTTCGTGGAAGTCGACAGGTTGTTCGTGCAAATATTTGTTGTGTGGAAACTGACGACGGTCCATGGTGGGTTCGCCCTGAATAAAAATTGCATGAAATTTCAAAGAACGCTACAATGAATGAAATGAAATTCTAAAACACCGACACGAAACGTAATCCAACGAGGATTGAACACGAAGTGAGTTGATCGCCAAACGTTTTGTGATCGTTTGGAACAAGATAGGCGGAGATCATGATCCTGCAGCGGTTATAACCAACAGTTACGTTCCGGTCGGAATTATTTTAAAAGAAAAACGAGTCCGTAATTCCATTGGCCGATCGTTGATTATGTCGAACGTGTCGAACGAAGAAGAGAGAACTATGGTTTTCGTAAAAAAATATGCAAAATTGTTTGATTGTCAGGCATTGTTTGTTCACTCCATCAGTGTCTACAACCGAATGATGATGACAGAAGGATGGTGATTAGTCACGATAGAAGATGTCGAAGTGGAATGAGATAAGATGAAAGTCGCCCTCTGTGGCACTGGACGAGATGGTTCCTGTGTAATGTATGGATGAAGTAAAGAGAACTCACCAATGTATTATATTATAAGATAATTATCATTATCGAACACAATTATCAATTTTTCTCACTTGGAATAAACCTGTTACTTTATTATAGAGAAAACAGATTTGAAATAAAATAAATAAATTTCTAAATTTCTTCTATAACTTTTACTTTTTGAATGTTTGTTCAACACATTGTAGCACGGTTCTGATATCGATATTGAGAAGCCCCTCGTTTCTTAAATTTGAAGTTCAGATTCAACACAAACTCGCCTGTGTGGATTTGGGATTCGACAAATTTTCCAAATCTAAGTTTTACTTGCTAGAATTAATCGTATCACTTACCTTACTTGCAAAACAAACATGCCTCCGACTTGCATATATTTGCAATGCCGCAGACGTCCTCCTAATCTGTGGTGGGATCAAGATTGTACAGATCTTTATGAAGAAAAATCGAATGCGTTCAAGGATTGGCGTAAATCGGGCTCCTGCGAACGTTACGACAATTACATTTATCATTTTTGTGAATAGGCTTCCCCGAGAGTTTTCTTTGAGCACTCTTTGGAGAGTTGCCAGACAAATGAGAAATTCATCTCATTCAAATAAACAAGTTGAATATTCTGAAAGATGGATCTATGACTTTGCCAAGAAGATATGCCCAGATTCAGCCCCCGCTCCTCCTCCCTTCTTGGAGACATCTGATGATATTGCGCCTCCGTTCAGTATGGCATTTCTGTCATGTAACAATTCGGCTCCGGGGTCAGATAGGATTAAATTCAACTTATTGAAAAACCTTCCTGATAATGCGAAGAAACATTTGTTAAAATTGTTCAATGTTTTTTTTTTTTGAGCAGAACGTTGTTCCGCATGATTGGCGACGGATCAAAGTTATAGCTATCCTGAAACCTGGTAAACCTGCGTCTGATTATAATTCTTATAGACCAATAGCAATGCTCTCTTGCATTCGCAAATTATTAGAGAAAATGATTCTATGTCGCTTAGATAGCTGGATAGAATCCAAAAACCTTCTCTCACCTTCGCAGTTCGGGTTTCGTAGAGGCAAAGGAACTAATGATTGTCTTGTTCTGCTTTCATCAGAGGTTGACATCGCCTCGTGTGAAAAGCAACAAATGGCATCAGTGTTCCTAGATATCAAGGGTGCATTTGATTCAGTTTCCATTGAGGTTCTTTTTGAAAAACTTCATCTAAATGGGTTTTCTCCAAAATTGAATAGTTTTCTGTTTAACCGAATGCGTGAAAAACATATGAGTTTTTCCCATGGTTCTTCGCCAGTTTTGCGAATTAGCTACATGGGTCTCAAGGCTCATGTCTTAGTCCAATCCTTTACAATTTTTATGTAAATTACATTGATGTTTGTTTATCAGGAAACTGTACTTTGAGACAATATGCAGATGATTGTGTAGCGTCGGTAATAGGCAAAGACAGTATTGATCTGTATAATCCCTTGCAAATTTCTCTTGATAATTTGGTTGATTGGGCTTGTAAATTGGGTATTGAGTTTTCTGCTGAAAAGTCAGAGATGGTCATGTTTTCAAGAAAACACCATCCTGCTCAACTGCAACTTAAACTTTTGGGCAGAACAATTAAGCACTCGTTGTCATTCAAGTATTTAGGAGTTGTGTTTGACTCCAGAGGCACATGGGGTAAACAAATAGGCTACTTGAAACAAAAATGTCAGAAACGAATAAATTTTGTCCGATCCATAACAGGGACTTGGTGGGGGGACCATCCTGACGATTTGATTAGGTTGTATAAAACAACCGTTCTATCTGTTATGGAGTATGGAAGATTTTGCTTCAGGTCCGCTGCCCGTACTCATATTCTGCAATTGGAGAGAATTCAATATCGCTGTTTGCGTATTGCTCTAGGATGTATGCAGTCAACACATACAATGAGCCTAGAAATGTTAGCTGGTATCCTTCCTCTTTCTGTGCGCTTTTTTGATTTATCATTCCGTTTTTTGATACGTTGTGAAACACTCAATCCGATTGTAATGGCAAACTTTGAAAAAATGCTAACCTTAGGCACTCAATCTAAGCAAATGTTTCTATATCATGAATTTCTGAACCTGGAAAGCTCATTTGCTTTATGTGGTTTCCAGTCCATTCCTTCAATTTTGTTCAAACCTTCTATTAATTTTGACTTGTCAATGAAAGTTTATGTGAGTGGTATTTCAGGTGATCTCCGCCAAATAGTTATGCCTGCAATATTCTTGTCAAGATATAAACATATTGACTCAACCAAAACTTTTTTACTGATGGATCCAGTCTTAATGGTTTCACAGGCTTTGGGGTATTTAATATTAACTTCTCCACATTCCGTAAGCTTAGTTTACCCTGTTCGGTGTTGGCTGCGATATACACTGCTTTATAACATATTCAATCCTTGTCACCCGAACATTTTTAGAGGAACTTCGTTCGGTAAGGTCGAGATATTCTTCGTATTTCTTGTCTGGAATCCAACAGTTTTTAAGTGTTTTGATGAGTAGATCATTTAATATCACTTTTGTATGGATTCCTTCTCATTATTCGATGCCAGGAAATGAAAAAGCTGATTTTCTTGCTAAGAAGGGCGCTATGGAAGGAGACTTATTTCATAGGCCCATTACTTCTGATGAATATCTCCATATACCTCGTAAACGTGCACTTGAATCTTGGCTGACAAGTTGGAATGGCAGTGATAAAGGTCGGTGGCTGTATTCTATCATTCCTAAAGTTTCCCTCAAATCATGGTTCAAAGGATATAATTATTCTCGTGATTTCATACGGGTAGTGTGCAGACTCATGTCTTATCAGTATTCCTCGAATGCACATCTTTATCGAGAAAATATTAGTGATAGTAACTTATGTATTTGTGGTATAGGTTATCACGATATTGATCACATTGTGTGGTTTAAGATAACCTGTTATTTTGAAATTCAGAGCAATGAATTTCAAAATAACAGGTTATCTTGAATAGAAAATTTTCGCGAAAAGGGAATGACACCCAATATTTCGATCCGCGACTTTCTGGCTACACGTAATATCGATGCTATTTTGTTGATATATCATTTCCTCAAGTTCATACACTTTCAAGTATGAGTATGTGTGTATTTTTCTGTTATTTTTAATTATCGTTTACATCTCCAACTTTTTTGTTTTTTGTTATTAATAATTTTATTATTTACCAATAATCTATGGTTTTAACGTTTTCATTTTTCTCCAACTATTTCCCTCAGAACTTAAAAATATTCAGATGCACGCAATCGCACGCAATCTTCAAGGAGGTGGTTATCTCTATCAAAAAATCCACAAGAAGAAGCCTCAAAAATAATTTTATTATGATTTGTTATATAATTATTTATATTGTGCCATTTCTTGAAAAAACTATAGGGTTTTTATGCCTTTTTGAGAAAGAACATTTGCATAGTTCTACGCACAGAGGCTTTTCCCTATTCATAAACACGGCTCATTGATGCTTAACGTTGCTGACCCAGTTGAAAATAAATGAATTTATAAAAAGAACGAACTGATTGAGCGTGAACTGTTTGTGAACGAACTAATCGAGAGTGAACTGTTTGGGAACGAATTGATTCCGAACGTACTGTTGTGAGCGCACTTTTTGCGAACGAATGAGTGCAACTGAACTGAATAGATGTGGAAAGCAGTGTTACCACACGTACAAATTTATCTGGAAAGGTACAAATTTTTTCGATTTTTTTGGTAAAGATTACAGATTTCTGTACCAAAGGACAGATATGTACAGATTTTCTGGTGTGATAAATTAATAACACGTTAAGTTGGTAAAACAGATAAGGCAGAGGTATGATTTCAACGATTCAATCCTCAAGGCTGCTGCAATGTTGCATCCCAAATTCTAGCAAGCACCAGAAAAGGATTGGAAGCGTTTTCAGGTGTTTATGGTGGGGAATGGATACCGTGCCTAAAAATGACATTGCTCCGTAAATAAATCTCCACTGGATAAAAATCGGTTGCCGAAAACAAAATTACAGTTCACATTTTAATATTCTTACTATGCCCCACTCCTCGGCAACTCTCGAATGATATGTTTCCGATTCTATTAACAACAAAACTGAACATCTAAATGGACAAAGCAACGATACGATGAACACAATTTTGAATTTTAAACATTTGATCAAAATATAAGGCAGCTCCAAATTTTTATTAACTAATGCAGTCAAAGTTAGACTTCTGCCCTAAAAAAATCAATGACATAACCTCTATTGCTTATTTGGATTATTTTGTGCCCCAGACCCTCAGATTGAATTGTTTGTTTCAGGCTGAAAAACCAAAATTCACGATACTACATGAAGAGATGAAAGTTTTTTATCTAACTATTCTCTCTAATATCTGCGAGAAATCTTGTTTCAAGAAGTGACTATTAGGTCAATAAATGGCGAAGCCACGTAATTTTAAAGAATTGTGGAGCAGTTTTTTCGTAGAGCTAATCAAGAGTCGAATTTAATGATCCGGCGCTCAAACATTTGCAGAATTGGTGAACAAAAAATTGATGCCTAAAATAATGAATGCTTTGCCTTGCGATGCCTTGTTTCTAACCTACGAAGATGGCTGCCAACTCCTTCATTTGCCAAAGCTCAAAAAAAGAAGAATGATTCTACAATGACTCTTAATTTTTGACATCGTTTTCAATAATATTGAATGTGGCGAGCTACTTGCTAAAATTAATTTTCACGCACCGAAAAACCCGACATGTTGAGCTTCTCCGACTACAACTCATCGGTCTCAATATGGACAGAACAACCCATTGGATATATGTTGCCGTTTATTCAACGAAGTTAATGACCAATTCGACTTTAACATTTCCAAAAATGTGTTTAGACTAAGAATAAGTTCATAAGTGTCTGTGCGTCGTTTTCATCGAAGACTAAATAAACAAAGATATCATTCCTCACTCCTCGGCAAACGTTTTTTTCTGAACATAATCAAAACAAGATTACAAGATCGTGGCGGCAGATCGAAATTTTTTTTGAATGATAGTATGCAATCTAAATTTAGAAAGATTATGTATAAGCATCATCAAACGCACGAATGATTCGTAGCGTATAAATGTTAATGAAAATGTAAATATAAAATTAGTAAGTAAATGTTATCTTATATATAAAAATCAAGTGTCACGATGTTCGTGGTCGAACTCCTCCGAAACGGCCCGAACGATTTTCAAGAAATTATGCACAAAAAACTTGGTACGCATGAGAATATGACGTAAACTATATATGATACCGCTAGGCTACCAATTACCATATGTTTAATACCGGTTAGGGTGCCCCATGCAAAAAAATCTAAATAATTTTGATTTCTATTTTTTCTCAAATTTGGCATAAAACTAAATATAACCTCAATGGTCATCCCCCATCTCCTATTTTTAATCGCGATTTTAGTATTTTGGTATGAATAATATTCAAATAATCGACCCGTAGTTTGTTTTTCAAAGAGAGCGAATTTATTTACGTTGTTAAATGACAGATGGCGCTAAGTTGAAGTTCATTGAACACATTCAACCTAACATGCGCCAATAACCGTAATTCGGCTAAAGCCATGCGTATTGCCAGCGAGCTGGAAGACTTTTTGAATAAACATAATGAATTATTGAAATTCTTCATATCATACATGCTCGGTTTGCAAGGTGACGATCACGTTATTTTCATCAATTCTACTGGAGAACACCGACTGGAGAATACATGTGTACATTCAATGCGTATGTCGTTGGAGTTGTCATTGTCGCTGGAGTCATGGTAGGCGACTGCACAGTGACGCGAGAAATTGTGATTCGAAGAAGAAACAACAATCTGGAGTTCATCGTTGACACCCACCATTCAAACGACACTCTCCGTCTTCTTCTTCAATGGTACTAATGTTTCTAATGTTCCTAACGTCCACCATCTCAACGTAGAATGAATTGCGAACGAAAAACTTTTATAGCCTTGCATGGCAGATGGAAAATGTACAATGCATTTTCTTAAAGAATTCACCAACGACACGGCCGCAACCTTAGGTGGATGTACAATATATCAACGACTAAAAACTGATAAAGGCAGACATAAAAATTAACATAAACATTAACAACGCAGACATTGACATGGAACATCGTTCGGCAGTGTTTTATTCGCCTCAGCTGAGCAAAACATTCAATGCTCATACTAATGTTGAGTTCTGTGGTTCGATGAAGAGCAACAAATACATTTGCAACAACGATATATATATTGATATTCTTAATTCAATTTGTCTACTTTACCACAAAAATATATTCCTTTTTTCACTTCAGATTCGTTAATGAAATTCATCGAGAATGGAATACAAAGAATGGTTTGTGTTTTTTTTCAATCGCCATCGACTTGGCGCTCTATTCCTCGGTATGTCAAACACAAGAGTAACGAACGTTTCACGTATATGTAGATCGTTAAAACGTTTAAACACACTTACAATGCACAATAAAACCTATTTATTCTGCAACGAATATTTCCGATGGTACAGATTTTTGGAAGAAAAAGTACAGATGAAAAAGATTTTACACGGTACAGATGAAAATGTGGCAACACTGGTGGGAAGTAGATCGCGCTGGACAGAACGGGTAAATACAACGAGAACGCTTGTAGAAAATTTTAAAAATTTCACGATATTACCATTTACAAGCAAAATGCATGTAATGCAGGGCTTATTTTGTTAACGTATACTCAATTTTGAGGTCTCAATCAGATTAAATTTTCGTAGTTTTAAATGTGAAGCTGTATATTTTCAATTTCTTTTTTTTTAAATCCGCATACTTTTCATGTACTTCCAGAAAATTTCTGGATGAAGCAAATAAGAGCGAAAGAACGTTTGAACAGAACTGGTTCACTTAGATGGATGTTTAGCTACTGAACCGTTCTACAAAGTAAACTGTTTTGCCCATCTCTACTCCCCTACTTTCATGTACAGTAAACATTCACTAACTGGGCGAAAAGAGAAGACCACTTATCGACATTCGCGTTTTAACTGGTCCGGCATGTTAAACGTCAAATAAAATCGAGGGAAACTTCAATGAATTGTTTGATTCGCTTAGTTCCTGTAATTGGATAAATAAAAGGATTCCAATGGAAGTTTCGCATTGAGTGCGACAACAGGTATGACATATGATTTGAGAAAATTGTTTTTCTGTAGTTTAATCAATGTTTTTGTCGTGCGAAAATAATGTCAACTTTCATAACATTTAAAATTACATTCGAATGCCCCTCACAGCAAATCTTCCATTTGAATATGGCGTCGATTGTTTACGAAATTGTGCTTTTTAACTGGTCCAAGGACCAGTTAACGTTCGCCCAGTTAAATAGCAGACCAGTTAAACCAGGACCAGTTAGCGAACGATTACTGTATTTGCGATGCCGATTTCCCCCAGGCGCATTGGTTGTAAATCTCTGTTGGGGAACATATTTTGGTGGGTACAAAAGCTCGCCTACTTTCATGTATTTGCAATGCCGGTTTCTCCAGGCGTCTTGATTTTGAAGTCTGTAGTTTCAAAAAAAATATATTTCTTCCATTTTCACTGTAATTAATTGTTATGGAGTGCCCAAAATGCTTTACCAAAAAATTTCATCAATCCATCATGAAAGGATTGAGCAATTAGCGTTTAGAATAGGACATGTTTCACGATCGCGATCGATTTTCGTTTTTCAATTCGTACCCCCAATATGTTCCCGAAAGATTCAATCTTACGTCAAAAGTTACAACTGCCAAAATGGCGCACTTATCAAAAATTGATGCCAATTCCAATTTCTACACATTTTTAAAATACACATATTAGTAACAATTGGTCATCTTTTTAAGTCGCTCCACATCCTTTTGATGTTCGATTCACAGAAAGCGCTTATCTTGCATAAATAAAAATGGAAGGCCAAATGTGTTGCTAAGCCGAAATCCTGAGAAAGGAATGGTATTTGTCTCTTTCCGTAACAAATTCGGAAAACTCTGAAAGTAGGTCAGAAAATTCGGAAAAATGAATTTTCATATGTTCCTCAATTACATCATGATAAGCGGTGTTTGGAAAATTGGAAAATCAATCAATGGAGAGATCTACGATGGATCTACGATGGACGATGGCGTTTGATTAAATAGTTATAAAACGTGAATGTTAGAAAGGAGTCAAATAAAAAAAAATAATTTTGTGTCAGACGAAGTTTTCCGGGTCAGTAATTAATAAAAAAGAATACGGAACTGCAAAAAAAGTTATATCTGAAAAGTCACATTTTTCAATGTTATTTCTGATATTGCCCCACAGTGTGATCGCGAATCGAAAAGCAATTGGATGAAACGCCGTCTCGTCGTGATTTTCTGCTATGAAATAAAAGAAATTCGCTTTTGATTCGCATGGAATATTGGTGGAAGTTTACGGCGAGCATGTCGGAAAATCGCATTGTTATTGGTGATTTCTTCCGAATACCATTTATTTCCATCGATGGGACACGCACTAGTTGAGTAGCGATTATTTTTTTATGAAAGTGTGCGTTTTATAAAAGATTTCAGTCGTTACATCGTTAGAACCCGAAGTGAAAAAGTCAGTCGGCTGAACATCTTTGATGAGGAAAAACACTACTACTTAATCTCTTGACATTGATTCGTTGTTGACACTGTCGATGTTCAGGTAGATGGAAATAATTCAGCTTGGCATAAGTGCGGCCCTTGAGTTTCTTCTAGGACGAGCATGAAGGTAACATATTTCGAATTTTACCTACCCTCATAGCAGAGGTAGCATAAATGGCCGTGCTACCTCAGCTATGAGGGTAGGTATACGTAAAGCTAAATTTTCTACCCACATTAATCTAAGTCATATATATATTCGGCATATCAGAACCTATCATCATAAAGAATTAACCATCCAGTATTGGTTAATTCCCGACCCTTCCGCTCGACATTTGGTAATCCTATTCAATTTGATAGTCCATAGCTGAAGAAAACCAAAATTTCATTCACTATGAAAAACTCACAAAAATTCGCACCAAATCAACGTCGTAACACCGTTCGAGTACTGAAACGCGGTGTAATTAGTGGTCGCACAAATGACGGCGATGAATTTTGTATTGACAATACTCCCGCAAATTCGGGCATTCTGAAGGGAAAAGTCCATGGTGGAATTCGGCGAAAAAAACACCATCAAACATATATGCACAGCAACTTTGGATTATCAGACGCTGATAGAATTAGGTGGGCTGCCGCGGAAATAAAGAATTTAGTTCAACATTCTAGCATGTATCAACGGGTCGGGGGTTATTCCCCAGCAGGTCTACCTCAAGCACCGGTGTATAATGCTGAACGCCAAGAGTTGCATCCAAATACAGTGCACTCCAACAATCATATTCGGAATTCTGTATACAGCAACAGAAATTTATCAACTCAAACACCACAATTATTTGATTATGATCCGCGTTATGGTCAGCGATCGTTTGAGAGTCTACAAACACATATTGATCGCGATGTTCCTGAAGAGACAGCACACTTCTCTGTCTACTGTGATCTGTACGTTAAACAACAATCGAACAACCGTGACCCAAGAGGAAGGAAAAGGGCTGCCCATGCAAACAAAGATATGCAACCAAACTGTAAAACTGATGCACCTCATCCCACTAACGTTGATTGTTGGAATGCTGTTAGTGAAGAAAATGGGAGAACACTGGACGAACAATTTTGGAAACGTTACATTCAAGAGGCTACATTGTCGATGGAATACGCAGAAAAAAAGAAAATGGATTCTGTAGAAAGATTCAATCCGGTAGAGGAGTGAGTTAAATGGAATATTAGTCCGCTCCGCTTTTCAAGCGAGATGCGAATTTAGGGAAGTGTAGCGTACTCGTAACCGTTTTAGGGAAACTCGGTTTAGATTTCGGTACTAATTATGTTATATTGAATTTTAGTAGTTGATTAGTTTCGTCAAGTTGCGCAAGTGAGGTAACACAAAGAAGATTAGCTGTAAATAATTTTGAATAAAACTAAATTGAAACGAAAGTTCTGAAATTTTTTTAACATCAACTCATCATAACTCTGGTAATAAGAATGAAAAAATTTGGATACATTGTTTTTGCAACAATAGGCTGAAAAGTATTTTTATTCACTCAAAGATGCCCATTATAATGGTACAATAATAATACAACAAAACAGTATCCTCTGTTGCCTCTTAGATTTACTATGTTGGTAAGGAGGTTCTGTTGGTTAAGATGTTGATTCGAAGGTTCCAGCTCGGCACAGTGAAAGTTCCTGTCTATAGCGAATAATTTTATTGGTGAAAAATTCACCTCAAGAGAAGCTTGTGAAAATCGAATAACTAGAAGATGTCCCTTAGTATGAGCATTAGCAAGACTTGAAACAAATCGTGACATAGATAAGAACCTGTTGACGAGTGGTTAGTTTTGGAAATGTTGCTCTGCAGTATGACTGACAGATGAATGAACAGGCTAGATTCGGGTCTGAAATACAAAATATTGGCTCGTCTATATGAGAACTGGACTCTGCAATTGACACAGGATTTCCCTGAACTAATGCAGGAAGATGTTGATTTACCTCGTAAGGTATTTAATTCACATTAGGTATGGCTGGTTAACGCGATGAAATACAGGATGAATGTTTGGATAAATGATTCTTCGGCACCTGGTCTGCACAAGATTTGAACCAGTTTTGATGAGTCTTTGTGAGGGGGGCTTTTCCAGCTTTCATTTTCAAAGACCTTATTGGCTTCATACCACTTCATCACGGTTTTAACATAGTTAAATGATCGGTCAGAACAAAGGACTTTCATCGTGGCTCTTGAGTTTTTGCAGGCACTTTTCTTGGTAAACTTTATTGTAAACTGTGCCAGTGGCGATGAAAGATATATTTTTTTTACTTTTTATGACTTCAATATAGAATGTGCCTTCGACTTTTTGGCGAATCCTGGCGACAATCCCTTTTTCCGAGTCACACACAGCAGGGTCGTTCTGGACAAAGATGTTCAAACATTTTTTCTTATCTTATACTAGCTGACCCGGCAAACTTCGTTCCGCCCAAATTTAGTTTTTTGTTATCAATACCTTCAAACATTCACGTTTTCTTACTATGAGCAAGTTCATGAGTCCAATCGCAGAACTGTTCATTTTTTTTATCCAAAATATATATTTTATTAAGGCTCATAAGGCTCAACTGTTCATTGATTGATCTTCTAATCGACCCCGTTGAATTTACCTTTTACTGTAAAATTCCTAGTATTTCTAACAAAACTCATCATTATAATATCAGATTATTTTCAGACACAATTCTCGTTCAAGTTTTTTCAACCACTTGCAAATAACATGTTCCGATGCATGGAATAAATGTTTTATACAGAAAATATAATTTACCAAAGACAGCCCTAAATCTGACAATTCCTTCCTCGAGTTCAGATTTTATCAACACATTCGGCGATACTTTTTCATTGGCATAGATAGAAGAAGATATAGGAGTGCGTTTCCAGTTTCGAACAAAAATCAATTTCGCTAGCGCAAACATCAAATGGACTAACAGCACTTGTCACTATGTAATTGTAGAACATATGGGAATTAAATTTTCAGAATTTTCCCTTTTTCCTCCAGAATTTTCCGAAAATTTTCAATTGTCTTATTTTGTTTTAACACACTGATAGATATTTTTCATTATCTTCTCCTACACTTTAAGCATATTCGTTGAACTGAATGTTAGTTCTTTTTTCATATTTATTCTTTCTATTTTGGTCCACTGCTCCTTTTTTTCTTCTTTTTGTTTTTCTTGTATGGGACACAGCACATGGACACTGACAGATTTTAGGTAATTTGATTTCTTCATAATTACATTGTGTCAGCCAGACCAATGTCGGCCGAATCGTATCCACACTCACCTGCGGGAGCTGTTGGGGGAGGACCGATAAGCAACAGTCGGTCATCTGCTCCCTAACTCCTCACTACTGGTGTCAAATCACCATAAAACATTTATTTCACCCTAAAATCGCCACATGCCAAATTTGGTTCAATTTGCTTGATTAGTTCTCGAGTTATGCAGAAATTTGTGTTTCATTTGTAGGGCAGCTCCCTCCCCCAGAGAGGGGGGAGGGGTCACAAACTATCACGAAAACCTTCCCCGGCCCCAAAAACCCCTACATACCATTTTTCATGTTGATCGGTTCAGTAGTTTCCGAGTCCATAAGAATCAGACAGATAGATAGACAGACACACAGACAGACAGACAGAAATCCATTTATATATATATATATATATATATATATATATATATATATATATATATATATATATATATATATATATATATACATAGATTTCAGAGGTTGGATGTTTTCAGAGAAGTTGTTCAGAATATTGGTCAGGACAATTGGTCATTTTCATTTCGACTCTTCTTAAGTTAGAATAAAATTGAATAAAACTAACTTTTTTGTACTTACGAGAATGTTGAGATCTGTCTTCAGAAAAATTGTAGAGTTATTTATTTCGTGAAACTCTACTAAAAATCCACAATTTCTATCTGGTTACTCCCAACGGAATGCACGCAAAACAGAATGATTGGAGCTCCTCTGATTTTTCCTTTCCTCTAAGACTTTTCGTTTCTGTGTCCGGAACTGGTGAGGGAGTCTTCCTCAATTTGACATAATTGTACTTATGGAAATTTGGTTCAACGATAATATTTTGTCATCGCAACTTTTCGGATACTCCTTCACAGTTCATAGAACTGATCCCAGCAATGTTAACAGTCGCAAATCACACGGTGGTAGAGTGTCGATCCCACATATTAACTTTGCTTAATTAGTATCGGTGCTATTTTTCTTCCCCCTGATCGCAAAAATGATTCAGTTAACAATCAATTGAAGTCAATTGAAACGGTCTATTTCCTCCTTGGAAATAACGATCTTGCCATTTTGCATATTCTGCCGCTTGAGTTTCGCTACCAAATGGTGTCAGTTTGGTTAGAAGCGCCTCTAATGATACGGCTTTATCGAGAAATATTTTTTTAAAACACCTCTGATTTTTTTTTCAATGGCGCTAGGGTTCTCGAAGAATTTTGCCGTCTCAATGTATACCATTATTTGCGTCATTTTATATGAACGTCGCTGATATTTATTTTGAAAACATTTAATGTAGGTGTAAGCGTGCGAACGAGACAGCAAACTCGGTTGCGCGAAGAAATCAACCGTAATGAGTTTGGCTTGCACGTTACAGATTTCGAAGTAGAGTGTTGTGTGAATTTATCAAGAATAAACTGCATAGACCGCCTTCGCACTAATTCCCTACGGAATTAGAACGGAGGTCGATCAATCTATCGAAATTATTCCCTCGACAAGTTGATTCAACTGCCTTCGCACTAATTCCCTACGGAACGCGTGACGAATGGGAGTTTGAACAATTTGTCGAAATCTACTAAGCGGGAGGATCAACGAGAACAAGATCTTCACGAACTCCGAGCGCAAATTATACAATTATTGCTTCGAACGTTGGAAGTCTGGATGCTGCTGATCTCTCGTTAGCGGACTCAAGACTGTGATATATTCAAGGAACAACACGGGCCTCAATTCTACTTAAGAGAACTTCTGGCTGCAGAAGGCAGCCTAATACTACTTACTTTATTTAATTTTGGTCGGGTTTTTATACAGAATTTTTGCTTACATGATATATCCTAATCCTAGGTCAAACACCGGGAGTGAAGGAGAAAGTGAGTAATGCTTATTCATATAGTCAAAAATTCTATGTGACAATCGGTCAAGAATCAGAGCGAATATCGATATGAATGATCCTTTTGTTTCTGTTCCAGTCACAACCGGCCTTTGGTTTTACGATCGCTCGCGTGCTCGCCTATTTTATGGTTTGTTTTGGTTCTATGTGCGTACTAAATTCAAAACTATATTACTAGCTTAGTCAAACATACGCTCGCTTCAAGCGATAAAAATCTACGCTCCAGATGATCTAGAAGCTATGAATGAAATAGGGAAAAGCAGGTGATACTGATCTTGACCTTCGTTTGCTTACCGTTCCTGTTGGAATAACAAATTCTTTCGATTTCTTACAGTAGGAAAGGTCTGAAAAATCGGAAATTTCAGTAAGGAAATCAGGAAACGTATAAAAAAACTGGATAATCCTGAAAACCTAGGAACACTGACATGACTGTTTAGGTCAATGAACGACAATGATGAGCTGAATAGAGATAACGGAAGGATGTATGCTATAAGATGTTTCAACAAGATCTATACAATGTTTCCTTCTAAGATAAGGGAATAACAGATGGGGCAAAATTTTTTCGATATAACCGCCTGGGCTCTTTTTGAAAATTTACATTTAAACTTTTTGAACATTTTTTCGTATTAATGAGGCCCAATTTCGGCGATGGCGGTATCAATGCTCACAAACTCAAAATGTAACTCCAAAGACAGAAACCTTATCGTAAAGGTCCGGGCAAAAAATGGACGATTTCAATTTGGAGCATTTTTTGATCCCACATTTAACAGACGTTAACATCCCTCGTTTTGTAGGTGTTTACAGAATGCTGTCTCTGATTTATTTTTGCCATTTTTTATACAGTTGTCAAAATGGCTTCGAAGCAAAAGGAAAAGCACATCGAAGTTTTGCTCGTGCATGAACGAGCTCTTAAACATTTCTTCACCGATTTCGCGAAACGACTGAGAAAGTTGAAATGTAATCATGAACCAAGTTAAAAGGACGGTGAAAAGTACGCTGAGGTGGATTTCAAGCCGAGGTGAGACAAGCCAATAGAGGTTTTCAGCGAACCCACTTTTAAAAAAAAGAAATACCAAGTTACCTCAACCAAATGTTACTTAGGAAAAGTATAAGATGACTTTAAGCAGAAAAAAAAAATGAAAATACTTGGTTCATCAAGATTTTTTTTTTTTTTTTTTTTTTTTTTTACAGGATTTAAAGGAGCCGAATTCTTAAATATATTTTTAAAACTATATATATATATATATATATATATATATAAACAATTTTCTTACATCTATGGTTAGTAAGGTGGAAAACCGATTACTCGCGGTGTACTCGAGTTTAGAAGGGTGACATATTTTTAGGAGAAGGATGGGATATAAGGAAATTGTAACAACGTTGATGAACACTCAATTCTTAAATCTATTCGTATATCTATAGTTTATTTACATTTCAACCTATTCTACTATTTATAGCAAGGGGACGAATTACCCGCAAAGGAAGGAAAGGAGGGTATAAGGATGTAGGGACAATCACACACGAAGATCTATAGCTTTAAGGAAAACATATATATGGGACATGTAATCAAGGTCTAACCGAGCTAACACATCTCTCACCGGCACATTGGGCTGTCTTCCTCGGGCCCGAAGGGAGTTTTCTAAATTCGATCTGGCGACCAGATACACCTCGCACGACCAAACAACGTGCTCGATGTCGTGATAACCTTGGCCACAAACGCAGAGATTGCTGCTGACAAGATTGAAACGGAAGAGTAGTGCATCTAACGAACAGTGATTGGACATGAGTCGGGAGAAGGTGCGAATAAAGTCCCGACTCAAATCCAGACTTTTGAACCACGGTTTGAGGCTAACCTTTGGGATAATCGAGTGAAACCACCGGCCCAATTCATCTTCATTCCACTTGCGTTGCCAGTTAGCGATGGTATTTTTGCGAACTAAAGAATAAAATTCATTGAAGGCGATTTGACGCTGATATATATCGCCTTCAATTGCACCTACCTTTGCCAATGAGTCAGCCCTCTCATTACCCGGAATTGAGCAATGTGAAGGGACCCAGACAAAGGTAATGACATAACAGCGTCTGGATAAAGCACTCAAAATTTCTCGTATTCTCGCAAGGAAGTACGGCGAGTGCTTTTCCGGCCTCACTGAACGGATAGCTTCGACAGAGCTAAGACTATCCGTTACAATGTAATAGTGTTCAACAGGTCGTGAGGCGACGCTGTCCAGCGCCCAGTATATCGCTGCCAATTCAGCAATATATACCGAGCAAGGATTCTGAAGACTGTGTGAGGTGCTAAAAAATACGTTGAACACTCCAAATCCTGTGGACTCATTCATAGAGGACCCATCAGTAAAGTATATATTATCACAATTGATACGCCCATACTTTGCATTGAAGATTGTAGGAACGAACCCCAATCTAAGATAATCTGGATTTTCATGGATTTTCTCCTTCATGAACAGATCGAAATGTACAGAGAAATTGATGTAGTCAGGAAAACAAACACGGTTGGGAATATACGAAGAAGGAACAACCTGCATAGAGGTGAATTCATGATATGAACTCATGAATCTAGAATGAAAATTTAGCTCGATCAATTGCTCAAAATTTCCGATCACCAATGGATTCATAACCTTACACCGGATGAGGAACCGAAGAGATAATAAATTGAAGCGATCTTTTAGTGGGAGTACGCCTGCCAAAACCTCGAGACTCATGGTATGTGTTGAGGGCATACATCCCAACGCAATACGGAGACAAAGATACTGAATTCGCTCGAGTTTAATGAGGTGTGTTTTGGCAGCTGATTGAAAACAGAAACTGCCATACTCCATCACTGAGAGAATAGTTGTTCGATACAACATAATAAGATCTTCGGGATGGGCTCCCCACCAGGTGCCGGTAATTGTACGGAGAAAGTTTATTCTTTGTTGACATTTTTTACTCAGATACCTAATATGGGCCCCCCAAGTACATTTGGAGTCGAACCAGACCCCAAGATACTTGAATGACATAGCATGAGTGATCAGTTTACCCAAAAGTTGAAGCTTTGGTTTTGCTGGTCTATGCTTCCTAGAAAAAACCACCATCTCTGTTTTCTCCGTGGAGAATTCGATCCCTAGCCCAATGGCCCAGGTTGAAAAATTGTTCAAAGTATCTTGTAAGGGTCCTTGCAGGTCGGATTTGTTTGATCCTACGACAGACACCACTCCATCATCTGCAAGTTGTCTTAGGCTGCAATTTTGTGTAAGGCAATTGTCGATGTCGCTTACATAGAAGTTGTACAAAAGGGGGCTTAAACATGAGCCCTGGGGGAGGCCCATGTAAGAGACCCGACTTACTGCCGAATCTCCGTGAGAAAAGTTCAAATGTTTCTCACAAAGCAAGTTATATAACATATTATTCAATAGAGGCGGCAGACCCCGAGAGTGTAATTTGTCTGACAAAACCTCTATTGAAACAGAATCAAAGGCCCCCTTTATGTCCAAGAATACTGAAGCCATTTGTTTTTTTTCGGCATAAGCCATTTGAATTTCTGAAGAAAGCAACGCAAGACAATCATTCGTTCCCTTGCCCCTGCGGAACCCATATTGTGTATCTGAGAGTAGGCCATTCGTTTCAACCCATCGATCAAGGCGAAACAAGATCATTTTCTCCAACAATTTCCGTATACAAGACAGCATTGCTATTGGGCGGTACGAATTGAAGTCGGACGCGGGTTTTCCGGGTTTTTGAATAGCTATAACTCGTACTTGTCTCCAATCATCTGGAACAATATTATGCTCCAGAAACCGATTGAATAAGTTCAAAAAGCGATGTTTCGCCACATCAGGGAGATTTTTCAGCAAGTTGAACTTAATTCTATCCGATCCCGGAGCAGAATTGTTACAAGAAAGGAGAGCAAGAGAGAATTCTACCATCGAAAACTCGGAATCAAGATCGCACCTATCTTGTGGTATATCTCGAACAATTTTTTGCACAGGAGCGGAATCAGGACAAACCTTCCGTGCAAAATTCAAAATCCATCGATGTGAATATTCTTCGCTTTCATTCGTTGAAGAGCGATTTCTCATGTTTCGAGCCACTTTCCATAATTTTTTCATTGACGTTTCTCGTGACAAACCTCCCACGAAATTTCGTCAATAAGCACGTTTTTTCCCTTTGATCAAGTTTTTAAATTGATTTTCAAGGTCCAAATACGTCTGAAAATTTTCAGGGGTTCCACGTTTCCGAAAAGCTTTAAATACATTCGATTTTTCTACATAAAGCTTGGAACACTGGCTATCCCACCATGGATTGGGAGGCCTTCGACGAATAGTGGAACCTGGGATGGGTTTCGTTTGAGCGCGAACCGCGCTGTCATAGATCAAACGAGAAAGGAAGTTATACTCCTCCAATGGAGGTAAACCATCTCTGGAATTGATGGCTAGAGCAATCGCGTCCGAATATTTTTTCCAGTCAATGTGTCTTGTGAGGTCATATGCCATGTTTATAGATTCAGAAGAATTCGACCCAATGGTGATGGAAATTTTGATTGGCAAGTGATCACTACCGTTGGGGTCCTGGATTACATTCCACTTGCAATCTAACGATAGTGAATTCGAGCAAAGCGAGAGGTCAAGAGCACTTGGGTTAGCAGGAGGTTTAGGTACACGTGTTGTTTCCCCAGTGTTCAAAACGGTCATATTGAAGTTGTTACAAAGGTCATATATCAACAATGAACGATTGTCGTCGTACTGTTCCCCCCAGGCAGTTCCGTGAGAGTTGAAGTCTCCCAAGATCAATCGTGGCTCAGGAAGGAGTGAGCACATGTCATCAAGTTGTTTGCGGCTAACCGCAGCTCTCGGAGGCCAATACAAGCTGACAATACAGAGGTCTTTGCCTCTGATGTTTGCATGACAAGCAACAGCTTCGATCCCTCCAATAGGTGGAAGGTCAATTCGAAAAAATGAGTGGCACTTATTGATCCCCAATAGTACCCCTCCGTATCTGTCATCGCGGTCCAAGCGTATAATATTAAAATCGTGGAAAGAGATATCATCTCGCGAAGAAAGCCAAGTTTCGGACAGAGCAAAAACATCACACTTGAAGTTATGAATTAAAAATTTGAATGTATCCAATTTAGGGATAAGACTACGACAATTCCACTGAAAAACAGTGATATCTCCGACCTCTCTATCTAAATTAGACATCAAGAGAGATAATCATTGCAAGGAGGGGCCATGTTTGCATCAATTGCTGTAAAATTGTCTTTAATACTGGAAGCATTGAGATTACAAGGGTTCTGATGGAGTCGGAAACATTAAAACTTGAAGATTTGATCCAAAAGGTCAGACAACTTTATAAATCCCGATTGGGAAGTTGAGCTTGACGGCGAAACAGGGACAGTTGGGGTTTTTGATGTCCCCTCGAGTGCTGGGTCGTTCGAAGGTGAACTATTCCCACGGAAGCCAGGAGGAACCTGATTTTGCTTGTCCGCTGCACTCGATATTTTAGGCATGCTAACAGGGGGTATCACCGATGGAACTTGTCGTTGAAGTTTGGGAGTGGACACATTTTTGCGCCGGGGATTCCCTTGGAAAATGAACGGTGTGCCCTCTTCAGCTGTGTCCGCTTCTAATTCGTCAACTGGCAACGTGGAGAAGACATTGTGTGTGGGGATTGGTTGTTCTTGTTGTTGTTCGGCCGGTGGAGAAGCGCCCTTTAAAATTTCCGCAAAAGTACGCTTCGAGCGTTCCTTTAAAGAGCGTTTCTGTTTCTCCCAGTGACTCTTGTAAGTTTCACAAGCCGAGAGCACATGTGGAATTCCTCTGCAATATGGACACTTTTGCTCAGTCGCACTGCAAGATTTACCCACATGTTGCTCTTCGCAAGTGGCACAGCGCTCCTTGTTGGCACAATAAGCTGAAGTGTGACCAACTGACTTGCATTTTTGACAAGTCATGGGCTTTGGCACGAAGAGTCGCACTGGCAGCCTCAATTTGTCCACCATAACGTAGTCAGGGAGAGCGGAACCAGCAAAAGTTACTCGAAACGAGTCGGACGGCGTAAATTTAGAGTTTTCCCCTTCCTGGGAGACTTTGCCGAGTTGTCGGCATTCTAAGATTTTGATTTTCATCAAAGGTAGTTTTTTAAATCTACCATCTCCTTCTATAATTGATTCGCTCGTCAGACCCGTTTCGGTTATCACTCCCGAGATTTCGACGTCATGGGATGGCACGTAGACACGATACTCTAGGGTAAATCTCTGGTCGACGACAATATCGTTTGCTTCTTTCCGATTATCCACGACAACACGCAGTTTGGTCGGTCTAACTTTTGAAATTTCTTTCACGGAGGAGTATCTTGTCAGATCTTTCATGATCTGAATAACATTAAGCGCTTTTCCGTTTGGCTTAGGAGGAAAACCCATGGCTGAGGAAAACAACCCATGGACCAGTTCCAAGTGCATCTTCCGGATAGACCTTGACACGTGGAGAGGTTATAACATGAGAAGGAGATGACGTGGATTGAGTGGGTTCGGTGATAACATGAGAAGGAGATGACGTGGATTGGGTGGGATCGGTGACAACAGGGAGGGGAGGTGGGATCGAAGGAAGGGCGGAAGTGCTAGGGTATGGAGAGGAGTGAGTGGCAGACTTTTTAGAGGGGGGCTTGGTGGAGTTAGCTGACTCGTCCCCGGACGAAGCATCTCTTGTTAAAGTAACGCGTTTAAGTGTTTTCGCTGTTCCTTTTTTGTTGTTTTTTTCTAACATTGGGGAGTCATCGTCAGAGATCTCCATATTTGGAGACCCCCCTTCTGACATTCTACAATTTGTACTTATAATCTAATGTAGTTAAAAATAATAATAAAAAAAATACAAAAAAGAATTAAATATATTAATTTTTATTCACCCAATTGTACACCAGTGCAGATAAACTGGCAACCGATGCTTGCTTCCCAATCGGTTGATCGCGCTCGGCACAATTGAATGTGTGTCGCACACTACCACACACAGTCGCCGGTGGTCGTTGAATCGCACTGTATGCGAATGAGTTGTAAGTGCGACGAGGATGGCGGCTCCTCCTCGATCGGATGATCACGCGCAAAGAATAGCTGCGATTATGAGTCGGCCAACGGCACTTCACCACACTATCCACGGTATGCGCAATCACACTGGTATTGGTGTGTACACGCGCGATATAATGCCAGCAATGGCGATGATACAGCAGAAACCAATCAGTTTTCCAGCTCTGGAGTAGAATTATCCGGAGTCGCAACAATCACGTCTGGCTACCACAAACTTTAGACATGGAATAGTTCATCAAGATGATGTTGGCCGACTTCAACTTTTGTGTGAACTTTTGTAATTTCTGTGGTTGTCATATTATGAGTTCATAGATGACATCTGTTTCCATATAACATTCCTGAGTTTCTCTGTATACATATGAAAGGCAGTTTGAACCCAATAACTCTTGTTGAACCCCTGTATTAGAGTCAATATTATGCCATTAAAATTGAATTAATTATAAAACGGTTAAATAACCTGTAACATGTTTGTCTGTAGCGCTGAACCACATCAATAGAAATTTGACTCCCTTCCTGTAGACCGATTGATCTGAAATTTGGAACACACTTTTATCCCTGCAGTCATTATTAAACTGCGTATTTCATGATCTTAAAAATCCAAGATGGCCGCCGCCGTAAAATGGCGGATTACATATTTTATCAAAACTCCATCAATATGGGTATCAAATGAAAGGACTTGATCAGTAGAACAGAGTTATACATGAGGAAAGCGAATCAAAAGTGATCGCCGACATCGCCGATCGCCGGCGATTTAATTTTTTTTTCGAAACCCTTCGTCCATATGGGTATAAAATGAAAGGGCTTGATCAGTAGAACACAGCTATTCATGAGAAACGCAAAACCGAATGAAGATTTGTGTTGTCTCGCGTTGCCATGACGGAAAATAACACATTTTTAGTTGATCAATTCTGGTCGTTTTTCATCGCTTCTTATAATATACTCAGTTGTGAGACTGAGTTTAGCGATTGCATACCAATCGAATCGGATTTTCTGAGATTTGTTTGATATACTATACATTACAATCCCATAGTCTGTATATGGTTTAAATTGATGAAAATTGGAAGCATTCCCATTTCCCCATACATTCGTTCTGTCGATTTGTGTGCTTTCCCGAACAGAGCTGTCAATAACGGGCAAATTATGTAGCCGCTAGAATAGAAACAACGAAGGGGGAAAGCGAAAAGAGAATATTTGCTGCAACTGTGTGCATCTGTTAGACGCGTGTTTGATGCTTGTTGAATGGCGATGCACGGAAGATGCCGTTTCTTTATATCAATGCGTGCATTGCAATTGCAATTTCACTCATTTTCAATTCAATATAATTTTTGACACGAATGATGAGTTACCAAGATTCTTTTGCAGCCTAGAATGTCAGGTGCTTTGCTACAAAAAATATGGGACACAGTAATTCATACAATCGACTTGCTACACAATTTTCGTTGATATACGATGTTTTGCTCTACTTATTAGAGCTTTTTATATCGGGTTAATACTCTATTTCAGAATAAAGATGAATGAATAGTGCGAATTGCTATAATTTATTTATAAGATTCAATTTCTCTTAGATGAAATAAATCATACAAATGGTTTTCATTTTATTGATGATGATCATAAAAGTTTTACTCAACCGTAAATTTTTGGTTTTTTCACATTTTGCCTTAATTTCGGCTTCCAGTCGTCGTAGCATACTCGCGTTAAGTTCCTGTCGTCGTTTTCCAAGTTGTTTCAAGAGCTTTAGTTAGTAGCCCTTGTACTTTACCATTAAAATTCTCAAAAATATCACACAAATCCTCAGAGGAGTTTCGGATCGGGGACTTTGGAGGCGATACCAGTGGTTTAATTTGAAGTTGTTTTCTCCGCAACGTGTTTCGGATCGATGTCTTGTTGAAAAATATATTTGATCCCCTAGTCTGTTTTCAAAAGTGAAACCTTCGAGTACGCACAAAACAAGTCAATATATCCGTCATTATTCCTGTTATATTTGTCAAATTTCCAACTCAATGCATTACTATACATTACTGTCTTTTGAATACTTCGTTCCCTCAGACCATAAAACTATCCACCGGAAGTCTACAGAAGTTTCAGCGTGTTGTCTGGCAAATCCCCATCGTTTTTTTTCTTTTCCCGCTTGATAAAGAAAATGCGCTTAGATGCAAAACAGTTTTTCAAACCACTTCCATTGTACCGACGGCGAATAGTAGGTCTGCTAACATTGAGATTCATTGTTTCCATTGTTCTCCGATGAACACTCCGGATTTTGTTTGGTCAGATGAATAGTCCGGGTATCACGATTCGTTGTACACCATTCGCCTTCTTCATCGGATAAATTCAATTCATCCTTGCATTTCGCACTTTTCCCATATATGTTGCACAGCTCCAACTGATAGAGCGTACTTTGTGTAATTTTCCGGTAGGAAACAGCTTGTTTTTGAACATTTTTAAGCGGCTTTATTAAACGGTTTTATTTGGCTTGCCCTGTCTGTAACATGTTGTAATGTGTTCGTATGTAGCGTTGTCGCACATTAATCTAAATTTGACCCTGTTTCTGTTGACTGAGTGATCTGAAATCTGGACTCCACCCTTCATCTTTGCTGTCATTATAAAAGTGCGTAATCAATGATCTTGAAAAATTCAATTCGATCGCCGCTAAAAAATGACTGAATGGTTTGATTGGAGAACACAATACATTATAAACAACTTATGCTCAAAAAGGTCGCCGCTACAAAATGGTCGTCTATGTATTTTTTGCAATATCCTCATTATCGGTATCAACTGAAATTATTTGACTTATAGAATACAGTACTTCATGAAACTCTTCCGAAGAAAGGAAAGAAGGTTAGGTAGGAAGGAAAGGTTAGGTAAGAAATAAAAATTTAAAAAAAAGTTGAATGGTTTTATAATGGAGAACTATAATATAAAATAAGTAAAAAAAAAACTTTTTAAGTTAAACGATTTCATTGTGATCAAACATAATAATAATACAGATAATGTACTAAAAGCTAAAAAATAATTAAGCAAGTAGCAGTTATCAGTCTAAATTAAAACTAAAATAAAATCCCAATCTAGTGACAAATAACTGCTGACATATCTTTCATTATTCTATGTGTCATCCCATTTATCTTCTTCTTAAGTGGCACTAACGTTCCTAGCGGAACTTCTCCGTTTCCGATTTCTATGCCAAATAACACGCCTTGGATGTATTTTGAGTGGCAAGCTCTAGAATACGCGTGACGTGATTTTCGTAAAAAGTTGTAATTTTGTCGCATAAAATAAGACCCGTACTTTTTATTTTTTTTGTAGGGTGACCATTTCCATTTTAGGGTGGTCCGAAAAATCAACTTTTTCTTCTTTTTTTTTTTTTTTTTTTTTTTCCAAAAATGCCTTTTTTCAAAAAAATCATAACTTTCGAACTACTAAACCGATTTCGATGACTGACATATCAAATTAAAGGCAATTTTGTTTGAACACTACACTTGCAAAAAAATGGATTTTGTTTTCATTATTATGGATTGTATTTATTTCTCATAGTTCGGGTTTTTTATATCAAACATCCAGAAATCGGAAAGGTTTTTTTTTTTGTTTTTGAGATATGATTTTTCAAAGCTTAGATGTTTTGGTCGCAATAGCTTTATGAACAGAGCATAGGTACCGTTCTGAATCATATTTCGGACGCTTAAGGCATATGATGCAGAAAACAGATCTAAACTTTATGCACAGGTATTATTTGGTTGATATTTTCAATAAATTAGTTCAATATGCGTTTAAGCTTTCTACTTTGGTACCTATTTGATTGAAAACATAAAAAATCATCGAATAAAATGCTTTTCAAATGAAGCGAATACAAATCAAACTTCGGACACTAGATCAAATTTCGGACAGATTAAATTCAAATTTCGGACACTTTATTTTGAAATTTTTTGGACGAAAATTAACTTACACTTGATTATATTTTATAATCAACTTTTTTTTTGTCTGTATTATAGTGATTTTCAACTCATTTGGCTGGTTCGTCACTTTTTACTTCCATTTTTGGAAGAATGTCGGGAGAGAGAATTGAACTCGTGACCTTTAGCGTGAGAGGCATGGATGTTACCACTACGCCAGATCGCCTCTACAAACTATAATCAACTGTGAAACACCTACCTTGCAATCACAGTAAACTGTTAACGATGATGAAAACTGATGAAACACGGGAGAAATTTAAATATTTATGAACGGGTAAATTCTACATTCTCACGCTAAGCAAACGTCAAACACAAACGATAATGAGTAGTGTTATCAGATTTTCGCCGATTATGCGAAAATTCAAATGTAGTTCTCATATGAAATGATAGTGACACCAAGGGATTACTCTAAAGAAGCAATTGTGATATTAATTTTATGGTTATGTCATCAGTGTATTAAGCATTTCAAGATATTAGAAGAAAGTGTCCGAAATATGATGTTGTCCGAAATATGATTCAGAACGGTATCATAGGAAATATAATTCTTTTGCAAGTGTAATATTTTTAAAAAAAAAGGAATAGCTTCAATTTGATATATCGATCATCTGAATTGTCGAGTAGTTCAAAAGTTATGAATTCCTGAATAATGGTATTTTTGGAAAAAATGGGAACATTTCATTTTTTAGACCATCGGTTAACTTTGGAAAATCATAACTTCAAAACGTAGAAAAACCTCTCTGATTTCAGGATATGTTGTGTAAAAAAATGGGAGGGTTATATCTATGATATAACCGCAACGTTTAGGTGGGACTACCGTTATCTTAGTAAGCGTTTGTATTGTATTGATTGAATTATCGATTGAATGGAACAATTTCCGAATTCAATTGAATTCAACCTATTTGCTTTGTAAGTAAAAAGTTTGAACAGTTGCCATGTAAGATCAATTCATGCATTGTAATAGATTATATTCTTCGTTACAAGGAAATTTGATGACCGTCTTTTTACGTTTGATATGATGCCTAGGACTACCAAAATATGTGAACGGAAGAATTGTCAATCGATCATTGTATTTTACATTTCCCTCTGAAATTATTATATCTCTCATGTTTACGTAGTTCTCGAACCGCGAAAGTTCATTTACCTCTATTAGCTGAAATGACGATTTTCCCAGGCTTCTCAGTTTAGAAGTATGTTTTAGGGAAACATATTCCGGCCTGCACAAAGACAAGCGAGTATAAAATTACTCGCAGCATTCATATATTTGCAAAGCAGATTTCCACAGGCACATTGATTTTGAAGTCCGTGTTAGGGAAACACATTTTGGTAGGAACAAAAATACGCCCGATTTGCATGTATATTTGCAACGCGGATTCCCACAGGTACATTGATTTTGAAGTCCGTGTTAGGGAAACACATTTTGGTAGGAACAAAAATACCCCCGATTTGCATGTATATTTGCAACGCGGATTCCCACAGGTACATTGATTTTGAAGTCTGTGTTGGGGAAACCGTGAAACGGGCCAATCAAAACTTGGCAGTTAAGGTGTTTAAATAACGCTTGACATTTTACAGTTATTCAATTGTTTATCTAATGAAAAATAACATTTTATTAATTTCGATAGACGCGTAGAAATATTTTCTATCAATTGATGCAAACATCTTTCCGGTCTGTTAAGAAATGTTCCAGTTATAAGCAATCGGAATCTTTAATTTTTTCCTGCATGTTCTGTGTTTAAGTTTTCATTTCACCCCCTTATACTCCGGTTAGACGTAGTCCCACGTCAAAATCCTCAGCTTTAAAGAAAAATATAAAAAAAATTGCGCTCTTGGTCCCGAGACCAAGAATACTATGAAAAACAAATATAACCAATAATTATGAAAATAAAATCCAATTCTTTTGCGAGTGCAAAATTTTTTCAGAGAAGATTGGTTCATTGCACTTAATTTTATATGTCGATCATCAAAATCGGTGTAGTATTTCAAAAAATCATAATTTTTTTTAAAAGTCGTTTTTGGGAATATGCATCGCTTACGGACTTTATTTAATTGCTATTTTAACACTTCGCGGTTAGTTTTCAGCGAAAATGAATGTTGATGGAAAACACTTACACGTCTTCTCCAGAGAGCTATCTACCATTGCTCATTGTCCTGGACCACACCGTTACCAGTGTTCCACAACAAAAGCCACAAAAATGTTACCTCTGGAGGAGCAGCAAATGCTAATTTCTAGCAAACACCTGCATCTGAGCCGTACTTATAGCTCATTCAAAAACACCCAAGCGTTCTTTTCACCGCCGCGCCGCGTTTGTTTTTATTCGCCCGACACTCGCCGCAACTGTGGTGGGAAATTTTACCACAGAATTTGTGTTCTGTTGCGCTTTATGCACTCGCATATGCAGGCTTCCGCTTCACTCATTTAGCGTTTCATGTTTTATTCTTGCTTTTTTCCACGCCGTTTCTCGCCGTGTCCCGATTTCTCTCATTCCGTAATCCACATATTCAAACACATTTGCAGCATTGTACGAATTATTTTCGTACCGTTCTGTTACTCAACATCCGCAACCAGGATCAGATGTTCCTGGCAGGCGCTAGGATACGATGGCGTGGATTGCAAAAGGATCGGAAGCACAAATAGGAAAATTTTTACTCGTAGAGTAGAATTATTCTAGCAATAAATTTTGGTTGCGTCATGACAGTTTTTTTTTCCAGTCATAAATTGTTACAGATCGTACATTTTCATAAAACTTATTGCATTCGCAAGCACTAGTTGTTTGTGACAAGTTATTCTTTCGACTCATAAAAAGTTCGAGAGAATTATTTTTGACGTAGAACTACGTCTTTCATTAAGGGTGTCAAATCAGAAAACAGGTCACGTTTTTATGAAATCAATTTAAAGTTAATAACTATTTTTGCCGCGAACGGATTTTGGCGATTTACATACTAAACGAATCGGAAATTCCGTAAGATTGTTTTATATGCCATACAATAGAGTCCCCTGGTTAGTAAATGGTTAAAATTCATGAAAACTTTAAGTGTTTCTATTTTCCCATACATTTGTTCTGTCCATTTGAGTGCTTTCCCGAACAGAGATATCAATAACGAGCAACTTATCGACGACCAACGGAGGGGAAATCGTAGGATTTAAAGTCTCCGTGAACAAAGGAAAAGAAGAAGAATGAAGGGGAATACTTGCGTAGAGTATAAACAGTGGATCTCGCTGAGGCAAACTTTCATTCGGCATCGGACTGTTGAGTAATCCAGTTTACTTTGCTTTCGCTGCGCTTCGATCTAAGATTCTAAGACCCCACCAGTGGTAATCCAACTTGGAAATCGTCGTTTGATTTTTCGGTTCGTTTTTCGCGTTATTCGTATCGTGTGTTTTTCTTTCCGCGTCATAAATTGGACGCTATGTGATGAGTAAGAAGAAGAGGAAGGCAGGCTCGAGCCCTGTAAAAAACGAACGCATTGCCAGGGGCAATAAAATTTCGAGGTAAGCGTCATCTAATGATGCACGCGGTGTTGGTGCAGTGAAAAGCGCTCGCACTGAACCGAGCCTTCGCAAATGTGACACCGCACCGAACAACAGCGAAGTAGGCGATTTCGGCGCGTCGGTCGAAAATGTAAACGCCCAGGCAGCAACCAAAATCAAGCTCCCCCCGCTGGTGGTGAAGGCTGTCGCTCTTGACAAACTCATCAGCGAATTCGCATCGATGGGTGTTACAGCAGAGTACAAGCTGTGTGACTTAATTCAGTCTTTTTCCAAGCAGTTCTTCTTCTTCAATGGCACTAACGTTCCTAGAGGAACTTCGCCGTCTCAACGTAGTATTACTTGCGTAATTTTCATTAGTACTTAGTTGAGATTTCTATGCCAAATAACACGCCTTGAATGCATTCTGAGTGGCAAGCTCTAGAATACGCGTGATGCAAGTCGACAGTGCAAGTCGGAGGGAATTTCTTTGACGAAAAATACCCCCGACCAGAACGGGAATCGAACCCGAACACCCGGAATGTTAGTTATGACGCTAACCACTCGGCCACGGGAGCACAAGCAGTTAACATTGTTTATTTTCCGTCTTCATAAGGGCTTCGTTGGTGCCTTTGAGAATGCATCCATGCATTAAACTAACGTTATGGCGAAGCAGACGTTAAGGTTGTGCACCAAAAAATTATTTGGGAATACCAAGCATCTTGAATGTCTTACTGGAATGTTATAAGTTATTTGGGATCGCGTGCCAGTCGCAAAACTGCCTTCAACTAGAACTGCATTTGCGCTAATATTGATCATAATGGAGCATTGCTACTGTTTTCGAGGTTGTTATTAACAAAAAGAGTTTATTTCTCTTGTTTAGTCATCAAGAAAGTAAATGTTCTGGAATTTTGTATGTGATAAGGTTTCGCTTACCAGTACCAAAACTTCCTCCACTAAGGGTGACAGCTGCGCTTCTCTCGAGCATGAGAAAGTAATGCAACTCTTTTCGAGGCCAGTAATATTAACAGAAGCGTTTCTTTTGAGAATAGCGCAAAATGATGAGAAATGTTTATATTGCTAGTAGTTTCAAGCCACCAATGTATGGCTCTGTATGCATGCTATGGTGAACGCTTGTTTGGCGCTTGGTTTACGCTTAGTTTTTACGAACGGTATCTAGAGGTGCGATTCCTTTGAGGCAATACTAAATAACATGTAACATGATATTTGATACTTGCAAGTGTTGTCATTGTTGTTGTTTACATGCGGTGCCAAAGATATAAGTATGTAGTTATGAGATATGGAATAATGGTGCTGGTGCAACATGTATATAATCGACTGTAGTCGAGTCTATGTCAATTTCGAAAAAGGCCAGCGGAATAACCTTCGAGGTAAATTTTCAATGCATTGACATGAAATAAATTGCGACATACGATTGTTTTGCGAGGGCAAGAATGAATCATCAATCAATTATCGTCAACTGATTCTACAATGAAAAAATCATTTCAGAGATGATTCTACTAAGAAGTTTTTTTTGTAAACTTTCACAGCATTATAGAATAATATCCGAATGTATAAAAAAGCGACTTATATAAAATAACAGCGTAGTTCTACGTCAACAATGCGGTCGTATCTTGGACACAACCTCCTATAATTTTTTTGATTGATTGGGAAATAGCACAGAAATCGTTAGAGTTTTCCTTGCTTCTGCGATTTCGGCGTTGCATGAAGGGAGTTTGAAACAAGGAACGTTCACATGTTTCTCATACTATATCAGTGATCATCATTCACAGTTGTTATTTTAATGTTAAAAGCAAAAACAAGATGCCAAGAGAAATAAAAACTGTTGAACGTTGATATGAGAAGGATTTGGAATTCACCCATCCGGTGAGATAGAAGAATCTACAAACAGAAAAAGGAAATTTCATAAATATCATGAACATTGTTCGCACGGATTAGCATACCTTCGTTCAATCTTCCTGGAAGTGAAGACTGATACGTATTTCTTTTTTTTCTCTACCAATCACATATCCTTGTCAGCGTATTCAATAAAACCCAACAACGGGACCCGCATCATATTAATATACGCAATTTGGTTTGCTACTATTATTTCAATATTTTCTCTCTCTTATCTCTGCCCTAAGTTGCATGCAACGTGAGGTCCACGAAATTGATATCCCAAAATGGGATTTGCCGAAAGGGTTCATCAAACATTTTATGTTCTGTGCGAATCCGTGAATTACAAATCCCAACAATGGGGCATCACATTCAGCCTCTTATGTATCGGTGTGCTGGGGGACCTCGAAGGTCTTTGAAGTGTTTCACGGAATCACATTATACCCGGGAATACGCCCACTTTGACTATGCGCTTTCCATCCCCCCGGAACGCTCTTGAAATCGGCATATATGTTTGGGGTTGGGAAAATAAATATACCATCTATCTCGCCAGAAGCGTAGCGCGTTGAAATACTGCTTTTGAAAATCAACCCACAGCTTGATTCAAACAAAACAAGGATGTGATTTCCACTGTTCCGTCAAAATGGGACGCTTTTCCGCGGAAACAAAGGGTTCAACAGAACGGAATCAACCCAAAACTGGAGATGGCTGACGAATGTCGACTTACCGTCCGGGGGCTCATAATGTAACGTTTGTATGTTCTGTAGCGAAGAGACGGTACAATGTGAACCTTTTCCGAAAGGATACCTTTATGAATATTTATTTGTATCCATCGATATTCTTTTTGATTTCACGTCTATCTCTAGGATAGCAGAAATGACTTCTATTGTTATTTTAATTCGATTGCCACATCTATAGACAATACGATATAGTTTTTTTTTTCAATTTCATTTTTCCATTCCCATCCGTTAATTTTTCGCTCCTATACAATGGTTTCTTGTGTTGACATACCTATACACTAAAACACGACAGAACTAACAGTTTTAGTAGCCAGGCGGTTTCATTGGGAGATCATTTAGAAGCATTTTTGTTCGAGGGTGATTTGCATAGCCATTTGAAAATAGTCACTGGAAGAATAGAACTAGACTAACGTTCAACTGACGGTCGAGTTTGCCACTGTGCTCATGTTTATTCATGATGTGACTGTTGGAGCTGAGCATTGCATCCTTGGTTACGTTCAAAGTACATATTGAGCCGTAACTTTCGCGCAAGAGCTTGCGGGACTAATGCTGTGAAGTCTCGTCTTCGATGTCTATTTCCTCAGCGTTCGCCTTCCGAGATCGCTTCATATATCGAAAACCACTGCGATGATCTTCGTAGAAGAATTGACTGCATATCTGATTACTAGAGAACGATCGTGAGTAAAAAAAGACGGGTGGGTAATGTCGGGGACATAACCGGAGTGACGTAGGACTATACAAAGGGGACAGCTTTCGTTAAATATATATTTTAAATATATTGTTTTATTTTCTTCTCCTACGCGAATACCTACCTATCTACCTAAAAAATGGATTAGTTTACTGTTTACTCTTTATGAATATGTTGATGGTTCTGAAAAGAACCTTTGGTGTTGTGTTTTTGTTATCACTCGATATCCCCATCTTGTTCGGCTAAACCTTTCTGTTTAGCGATTGCATTTGCCACTCGCCACAGCTTTCACAGTTGGAAAATTTCTTCCCATCCAGCTTGTGACATATTTTACAGTAAATTACATTCAATGGCACGTCGCATTCCCACCACTCAGTATCGGATTGGAGGTAATTTTAACCTGTAATTGAACATTTGCGATGACAGTGGTACAGTGTCGACTTTCAATATGGGGTCATAATTTGGACCCCGAACTCTATGTTTACAAAAATGTCCAACTAAATATGTCGCATTACAGGTCCACCCAATTAGCTAAATGTCGAGATAAGTGTAAATTACTGTACTTTCAATCTGAAAGCAATTTAAGAATTGGTGAAAATCAATAAGCTCAGAACAACTGCCAAATTCACATACTCATCATATCCTGGCAAACAAATTATGAAAAAATCAATTTGTGTTTTATTATTATTTTGGATATTGTTTTAGAAAGCATTGAACTGTATTTCCTAAACTCTTTTTTGGAAGGTTTAATGGCCCTGAAAAGCGCCTTGTTTTATGGAATGGTTCCAATTTAGAAAACTTTGTACTCGTGGTTTTGAAAAAAACCATTTCGAACGCCCTCGATGCCGCCTTGTTCTGGATTTGCCACCAAAGCAGTTTGTATAAAGAACAAACTTTTTTCTTCTGCTACCTGATGCCGTTTTGCGATTGCGTTTGCCACTCGCCACTCGCTGCAACTGCCTGTTGTCTTGATGTCCACCGAACCGAATGTGTTCTGTTCCGAATGCGGGTTTTCTTATCGTCGCGAGCAGCTTTGCCAGCTAACTCGATCACTTCGGCGGCCGAAACTATATAACGCCGGCTAGGTGGACTGGTGCACTGGTACTAACGCGCTCGGTCTAGCTACCCTTGCGGGGAACTCCAGATCAACACGGTTCGAGCGGGATTTTGCCTTTCCCTTCACTTTTCCTCCTTTACCATGTCCAGACATGGCTGCTTTGGTTGGTTTGTTGATTTGTTCTGATGCGAACCGATGTGGTGTACGGTTTGGATGAGAATGATCGTTACGGCAGCGGAGCGGGGATTTTTAAGCTGACTGGCTGGCTCGAGAATTACGCATGTGTGAGACTGCGACCAATGTTTCGTTCATTTTTTTCTTTTTCCTATCCAATCGTGCTTCATTCTATTTCGCTGCTGCTCTGGTTGCCCGTTTTGGTCGGTACGATTTGAGGAGCACAAAATGGACCAATCAAAAATGGGCACATGGGCAATAGACCTTTGCGATCTATTGAAAAATGCTCGAGTTATAAGCGTTCCAAATCTTGCATTTTTTCCTACTTGTTCAGTGCCTAGATTTCCATTTAACCCCCTATATCTTCCGGTTAGACGTAGTCCTACGTCAAAATCAGAGTACTCAATTGACCAACATTGTGTGTTTATTATAGAATGACTGCTTCCACGTGCCAACATGTGATGTAGATCCAGTTTCTCCCCGTCCACATACGCTCTGCTGCTTGCAACAAGAAATTTCGAAACATCGGGCTCAGGTCCGACGTATTTAATGAAGAACCAATTTTTGCTTACAAAGATGGGATTAAAATCCCTCCACGCCACAGTGACCTAGTAATCAGTATAGATTAACATTGTTGTTTCAAGGTTAGAATAATACATTCTCATACAAGCCTTGAGTGACACATCTATGCTTCCAATGTACTCAAAGTAGCTTGCTTTCTGAGAGAGGACGTTCAAAATCCTTTATTATTCTGTTACATGCTCATTTTTCAGATAATCATTTTACACATCTTACCTTCCTGATAAACGAAGTTCTACATTGAACACGTTGAGCCCCGCGTATTCTTGCTGCGCTTTTCAATAACAGTGTTTGTTGAGTGTCTGGCCCACTTCGATAGACAAGTAAAAAAACTTAGACACCCAACAATGCTTGGGAAAAACTTTCCCCACCAAAACAGTTCTTTATTGCCGTCGGCGAATTACACAAAATCCCAATTGCATTGAACACAATGCCGATGGCGAACAACACAAACGACTACCACAATATTGTTTCTTTTCTCTAGCAAAAACACCGAATTAGCACCAGAACTACATATATTATGCTTCACTGCGATATCCATATATTGACAATATTTCACAATTTTACAATTTTACATAGCATAACATTTCAACAGGGGGGGTCTCCGTAGCCACAATGGTTGCGCGTTCGCTTAGTAAACGATCGATCGTGAGTACAAAACTCAGGGCCCTCATTGACCATCTATGTGTTGTTACAGAATAGCTACGTCCACGCAACAATCATCAGCGATGGAGATCGATCCACGGTCGAAATAAGATCGATTCATCCATACAACTGCTCTGCTCTGCCAGACACATCGGGCTACTGTTCTTTAAATAACTCAACAAAGATCAATCAACTGTCTCCGCTGTCCGGTCTAACTGGATAATGGAAGAACAGAAAGAATACTCTTACGCCTAAATGGCTACTGTGTGAATGTACCATATGTAATGGTATAGAAGGAATACTGGCGAATGGCAACTGTGTGTAATGTGCTAATTATAGATAATGATAACCATGTGACATGTACACGATTAAAATTCGGCTCTGTTACAGCAAAAAAGCTAATGAGCCTCAAATAAATAAATGGGATAAAAAAAAACATTTCAACGATAATACGTATGAATATATAACAATAATTGTTTATTCCATGGTGGACCGAACTGAACTGCCGTCGCTTCTGATATTGGTCCCATACGAAGTTTCGTTTGCCGATGGACCTTCTGCAGACGATGATTATATTCACCACTATGATCTTCCAGTTTGGTTCGTGTTTCTCCAGCATAACAGTAGTGATCGAAAACGTAATAGGAGCGAACGGTAAACCCATTGTTTTCGTTTCCTTCTGTTCTGGCACACATGAGGAGAATACTGCCGTAATCTTGCAAAGTGACGCAAGCGCCAGAGGGACGAATTTTCAGTACGGGACTTTTCGTAAAATTGCATGTACAATCAGCTTACGCGTACATTACGAAAATCTGATCTGTACAAATTGTGTGCACTTGATGGAAAAACATTGCCATCGGCTTGATTTTTGAAAAAATGCCGTTGTATTTAAGCTATGTTACCAACGCCAGTTTCTTGTGGAAACTGCAAATTTTAATCACTGTTTCCACAACCGATTGGCGTTCATCCATAAAAGTATGCGAGAATCTGTTTCCAATTATTTTCTCCAAAATGCCGCCGTTGAGCGGAGCATGAGAAGGCATCAGGAAGAAAAGTTCTACACATTTCCGACTTTGTAACATGCGTTGAACAGGCTAACATAGTTGAGAACCCGATTGTAACAATTATAGACAGCACCATTTTTTTCCAATCCGAAATGCAACTGAAAACATTGAAAACATAAAATAATGCCGTCCAAAATCATCCGATGTAAAGTAGATACAGTTTATGCGAGGATGTTTTGAGTTTTGTTACAAAATGCGTTTCGATGGAGGATTTAGAAAAGTGCAGCTTTTCACCAAATCCGACATTTACCCTTCAATCAACACTCAGCTTCAATCCATCTGAAAGAGAAATGAGCAGGTGAGAAAGTAAACAGCGTCAAGAAGCTTTATCGCTTGATACCTGAGGATAGAAGACATCATTGCCATCGAAAGACATCAATTCTGGTAATCAACAATGAAATTGATGAGTTTAAACTCATTAGTTTCAATTTTTATGTTCAATATGTGATCGATCAAGGATAATTTTTTCCTTTAAGATGAGTTTGATTTTATGAATTTAAATATTTGACGAGATTTTATAAACAGAGCAAAGTACATGATTTGTAGTTCTGGAACAAAATTGCTATTATAAATGTAGCACTGCATGGGGATGGACTGTTTTGAATTAAAATGTTTGGCATGAAGAGCTTTTCGGAAAAGTGATTTTCTTTATGCTAAACGTTTATTACGGAAGATGTTGTTATGTGAAGTTTGCTGTCCCTGCTAATCCATTCTATGCTATCAGATTAGATAAAAAAATTACTTCGCATCACAATCAAATTACGACACACCATAGGGAAAATGGCGCTTGCGCCACATCACAGTGGAAATGGCGCTTGCGCCACTCCGTTTTTAGGCTTTTACGAGGTCATTTTTTTACATTTCTGTAAAACTCCGCAGTTGTTTTAAAGCATTTGGTATTCTTTATCGATCTATAACAAAAACAGTAAAATGTCAATTTTGGCGCTTGCGTCACTTTGCGAGATTGCGGCAGAATAATCCATAATACCGCTACTTTTTTTTTTTTTATCCAAAATATATATTTTTATTAAGGCTCATATGGCGTCAACCTGACGGGGCTGGGAGTTCAATATTTCGACAATGTTTGCCTTATAACTATGTTAGTAATATGTAACCGATTACTCGCGGTTGGCTCGAGGTTAGTATTACAAGTGTTCTCATAATTGGTATGTTGCAGTCTTCGATGCTCTATACGTGTGCCCGACACGGGCTACTTCCTATTGGGATGCCTAGTCTGTACCCCATATCTAGCGTGGTGCGTCTTCTCGAGGAATCGAGGATAGAATGGTCACTAGCCGGCGCAATCATCAGCTCGTGTAGAGTTGTCATGAGCGGTACAACCTTTGGCTTTTGTTGAATCATCAGTGGACTGCACAACCTTTGGCCCGTGTATCTGTAAAGAGTGTGTGTATGTATTGCCGCGACTAAGTAAAAGTTTATAGATCGGATAGGAGGGATACGAAACAGGGACACAACGAAGGAAACATCATTAAACGTTGACATCGGCGTTTCTGAGGAACAGGTATAGATGAAGCAGAAGATCAGGATCACGGCTACCTAAGATATCCCGGACGGGGATATCCGATTGTCTGCCTTTTGCTCTCAGTGCTCTAGAGAGCTGAGAGCGAGCAGCATGGAACCGGATACACGACCAGACAATATGCTCGATGTCGTGGTAGCCATCGCCACAATCACAAAGATTGTTTGCTGCGAGTCCAATGCGATAGAGATGCGCGTTTAGGTTGTAGTGATTGGACATAAGCCGAGATATCACGCGAATGAAATCACGACCGACATTCAATCCCTTAAACCAAGCTTTCGTCGAGACCTTAGGGATAATCGTGTGTAACCAACGACCGAACTCATCTTCACTCCACATGCGCTGCCAACTAACGAGTGTGTCCTGACGAGGAATGTGAAAAAATTCGTTATAAGCAATTTGCCTTTCAAAAAGTGTGCTTTCTGAAGCGCCCACCTTAGCTAGCGAGTCCGCTTTCTCATTCCCCGGAATCGAACAATGAGAGGGAACCCATGCTAAGGTAATCTTGAATAATTTTTCGACCAAAACACTCAATAGTTGTCTTATTCTTGTTAGGAAATAAGATGAGCATTTATCAACTTTCATTGAGCGGATTGCCTCTATTGAGCTGAGACTGTCTGAAAAAATAAAATAGTGGTCGATGGGCAATGTTTCAATGATCCCTAAAGCGTAGTATATCGCACCCAGTTCAGCGACATACACGGAACAAGGATCTTTGAGTTTGAAAGAGGCACTGGAATTTTCATTGAAGATGCCGAAGCCAGTGGACCCGTTTATGCATGAACCGTCAGTAAAGAACATTTTATCAGATCTAACTTTCCCATATTCTGCCGAAAATATCTCCGGAATATAATCGGAGCGTAGATGATCTGGGATTCCATGGATCTTTTGTCGCATGGACAGATCAAAATTGACAGAGGAATTGCAAAAGTATGGGGAGCAAACTTGGTTGGAGATGCCCGGTGAAGGGTGCACTTCATGGGTAAGGTACTCATGGTATAAAGACATAAAACTTGACTGAGGAGTCAGTTGGAGTAGATTTTCGAAGTTATCAATCACCAATGGATTCATGATCTTGCAACGGATGAGAAATCTGTAGGAAAATTCTGTGAACCGAAGAGTAAGCGGGGGTACTCCTGCCAAAACTTCGAGACTCATCGTATGTGTCGAATGCAAACACCCCATGGCTATACGCAAGCAACGATATTGTATTCTCTCCAGCTTGAGAATATGAATCCTGGCAGCTGATCGGGAGCAAAAACTGCCACCGCTACTTGTTGTGACTCATCAGCTGTTAGTTCCCGTTATTTCGTCTGGCTTAATTTGGGCATCCAGACAGACGATTGATGAGGAAATTCCCGTACCAGGGCTGTAGTAAGGGTGTTCGTGCTACTCCCAAACAGTGTTGTTCTCAGAAAGAAGCCACCACATTTTGTATCACATAAAAAAAAATACATATTTTTTATATTGTCATAGAAACAGTGAATTTAGCCCGTTATACATAACATGTTGGAGGATTTTTATTTACGACTTTCGTTTGAAATCTCGTTAAATCCGGTTAATGTCAAATACCCCAAGTCCAACATCCGAGAATCAGAACAAACGTCAAAAAAATGGCTGCCAGTGTATGAATAAAGTCGAGCGTAATCTATCCGGTACGAGAAACAATCATACTTGACGAAGTTTCACAGTAAAACGACTGCATTTTTCTACATGTGAATAAAATGTTAGCCCTACCGTTGCCGAAAATACGAATTTCAGATTACGCAAAAAAATCGAATAGCTCCTTATAATTTTTTTTTCGCTCCGTCGATGGTAACACTACATTCCTCACTTCGAGACAATAATATTCGGCTACTCGTTCAGTCTGATCCGATGGTTTTTAGTGTTAAGATGTACAATTTACAATAACGTTTATTTTTAGTGAAATCGTATTACTCGAACAACCGAAGCCCTAATGGAACTTTGTCCTCTTATGGTAAGAATTTCAACATTTCTCGTCGTTGATTACTTCCTCGGGGGTACGTGAAGGGCCGTTGCTATGTTAATAAGCCACATAATTTGGAGGAACTTAAAGAAGAAATAACTCGGATTTTCAACAGCATCGAAGTCGTAATGTTAAAGTTGTGCATGAAGAATTTAGTTCACCGTTTAAAACGCGTTATCGGAAAAATTATCGGAAAAAGGGGTGGTCACAGTGGAAAATGTCCTAAAATAAGATTTATTTTCGTTTTTTTTAAATAAAAATCAGTTCGCTTTTGTAGAAGTTATTAAAATTTTTTGCGTGACCGTTTTATTTGAAAGACCAGCGTTCTCTCTAATGGGTATAGTTAATGAGTTCACCTTCAATAATACCGACAGTATTATACGACGGCATGTGAGTGACATTTTTTGCAAGGGACAGCAAACATACCAGCTGTTTGCATGTTATTTGGATTGCCACCCGTCGCTGCTACTTGATTTTAAATGGGAATGAGTTTTTCAATTTCAGGTTCGAAGCGCATCTGCACTTATGACGATTGAAAAAACAAATTACTGTTTTAATATACATATAGAGCAATTCCAAATAAAATAAACAAACGACAAAACATGAGTATTTTTGGTTCGAATGAAAGTTTCTATTCTGTTTGGGTTGGAGGAAATATGAGTTTTCCGCAGCAATTGGGAATATTTTGATACAAGTGTAACTTTTTTAAAAGGACGTATCGATTTTAGTAAGAGAAATCTTTGACAATTTATATCTTAAAAAACTATGAATCATACCGAAATAGTATTCTAGAAGGAGTTATAAAATATTGATGTTCAAATGTAAAAAAATATACACTGATAAAAAGTAGTACTCTTTTTTATTTTTAACGAAGAAAACTTTAATTTTCAATATCTAAAATACATATTTTTTAATTATTTTTTAGCACATTCTTGCAAATAATTCTCTAGCAAACAACAAAAGCCTTTTTCAGTTATAATTTGGTCGCATAGAATAGGAAATTTCTCAGCATAGAAATAACGTACAAAAAAAAAAAGGGAAGGATGTCATTTTGTAGGTTTTTTGATGCACTTCTAGGGAACAATATATGAAAACTATTCGTCAGCTGTTCGGATTTATTTTTGAACTTTTCGTGTGATACCACCCTTCATTCTCTGCACAGTACTGCTGGTAGCCGTATTTGCTATCTTGTTTCACCGCTTTTCCATTTGAGCTGATAAAAAGCCAAGCGTAAGTAGCGGGTTCAAATTTGTTTACGCAGATCTTAAGGGATCTGTAGTCGTGGAGAGAAGACAAAGGTTTTCATGAATGGGACAACATTGAATGGAAAAGATTACAAGGAAGAGTGTCTTTAGAACAGGATTTTGCTATTCATTCGATAACACAAAGGTCCGACGAAATTCTAGCCTGACTTGGCAAGCTACCATTGCAGCCGGGATGTCGAAAAGTTGTGGTCCGAAAAATATAGTTCTCCTTTTTTCAAGCCATCTTTAATTCACCAATTGTATGAAAAAGTAAATTTTTGAAAAAAGGTAAAAATTAGATTTTTCGAGCCATTTGAAAAATCATAACTCAAAAACGAAATACCTCTATGATTTTTGGATATGTAATAAAAAATACTCAGCTTTCAAGAAAAAATATAAAAAGGCACCCTGGGAAACCAATGCGATCAATAATTACAAAAAATGCAATTTTTTCGTATTATTTTCAAAGAGATAACTAGTTTTGATTTAATATGTTGATCATCTGAACCATTTAAGTGGTTCTTTAAAAAAAAATTAAAAAAAGTCATTTCGTGAAAATGAGAAAAAAAAATTCGGACCATCCTAAAATGAAAATGGCACCCTACTGAAAATTAAAAAAAACAGATCTAAAACTTTTCGATAAAGAGCAAAAATACCAATTTTGAAATCGAAGAAGCACTATATCGGTTTGATATGGAATGGCTTTTTTCTTTTTGTTTCTTCCTTTGGATAAAATGATGCACGATGGTTAGCTACGCTTGTTTTCATAATACATTCAATTTGTTTCGCGCTGATACATTAGTTGCTCTTTTTGGTAGGCACACTTTAAGGAGCTCACATTGGACCATTTTCCTTTCATATAATGCTTGACAATTGAAATTGTTCAATAGTTTGTTTAGGAAAATTATAATTTAATTATCGATTGAAGGAATCATATCTGCTTTCTACCGGGGAATGGTCAAACGTTTAAATGTTAATAATTTTGTTACACATTTAGTTTTCAGATTTTCACATTACATCTTTCTACGTTGAATAACCTAGTTCTACGTTTAAAAATGTTACATATTATATTATATATTATATATCTAAAATTCATTTGGACCTGAAAGGAATTCTGTGTAAATCAAAGAATAATAAATTAAAGAAAGACGCCCGCTAACCGCAATGACATGCAAAAATCGTTTGATGCATTTGTCGAGCAAGCAAATTAATATATAATTTTCAGTTACAAAAAATATATCAATAAATAAAAAAAAGTTCGGCAAACTTTATATGACTGAGGTTATACATCAAATATGAGAAAACGATGACGCAAAAAACTACTCGGAATTCATACTATACAGACAAGTAGAACAAATACGTAGCATCTTAGTCACTCTATATATCGATAAATTTCCGTAATAGAAAACTGGTCAAAACATTTTTTTTTCATTGCCCACTTCTGTTTCGAGAGTTGCTCTCGTTCTACACGAGTGCGTTTTATTTATGATAGGGTACAGTTATACTACTGTTCAATGAGCGGTTTTAATAACTTCCTCGGTGTGTGTTGAAAACAGATGAATAGCGCACAGATTTGCTCATACAGCATCGTGTATCACAAGGCGAATAACGATTCCGTCACAATGAAAAACTGCTAAACCTTTCAACGGGTTTCCGACGAATTTAGTGGATGCCCATCGATATCCGTGTATTCCATTCGAATGGTTGCCGGTGGCAATAATCGGTCGGATTGATTCTGCAATACACCCGCAATGACAGTGGCTGGCTGGCCATTTGGTTGGTGGTGCACAATCATGGTGAAACTACGTTTTTCTACTCCGATTCGGTTCTCCCCGGCTAACTGTATTTGAAATTTGATCAGTGGCGGTTATATTTCTCGACGTTTTAAGT
This sequence comes from Toxorhynchites rutilus septentrionalis, assembly GCF_029784135.1. Taxonomy (NCBI): domain Eukaryota; kingdom Metazoa; phylum Arthropoda; class Insecta; order Diptera; family Culicidae; genus Toxorhynchites; species Toxorhynchites rutilus. The sequence goes on from NC_073745.1 coordinate 246,688,152, forward strand.
GCCATTTCTTTCGCCACGTCGATATTTTGCCATGCACCGTAGGAAGTGGGTACGTACAAACAGCATAACTGACATTGGAAGTTAAGTATGCTTCATTTGCTTCGGGACTATTTTACGTTTGATGCTGAGTAATGGTTCGACAGTTATTCATGTTCAATTATTTCAAAATTACGGAAGCACATTTCGCAGCGAAGGAATTCCATCGAAATCGAAAATTTTCAATTTACTCTACTCCAATATCGCTGTAATTACTTTCCGGCGCTTCCTCTCGAACAGTTCCGTGACTGAATGGCGTTCCCGCACTTCTGGGAAATCGTTCAATATGAATGATGGAAGGGCTATGAATTTCTGTGAAATGAAAGTGTTGCGAAGATTTCAATCTTTTTCAGCTGCGTGCGGTTAGCAATGCCAGTCATGGTTAGAGGTCCTGCATGAAAAAAGAAGTAAAACGAGCCGAAACTGTTGAGAGATGAAAGGGGCCACAACCATTCTAATCACGGAAAGGTTATAACATGCTTCAAATTTGGGTGGTTGTACAATGTTTTGATTGGATGGTTGGAGGGATACTGTTAAGGTTGAGAGGCCTCTCAGTGGCGGTGAGAAAAATTCCTGACCATTGCAGCTGACCAAACTGATGATTGCGTTACGAACGATGCGTTCCAAATGCCAGCGAGGAATTGTGTAGTCACGCATAAGTGCGGAGGAGTAGTAATCGAAATAGTAAATGGCTGAATCACCATTCCGTTCGAGGATTGTTGTATCTTTCATTCTCTTCAGGAACATAGGTTATTTGAGCGCCAATTTAGACTAATAGAATTTCAAGATGAAAAGACGTACATGGTATATTTTCGTTGGGGGAACTAGGTATTCAAAAATATGTTATTCACCCATACCAACCATCTGTGATAGTAACTGACGGCTTTACCTACTTTTAGTGCACCTACCCTTTCTGAATTCACCGCATATATAGTATAAACTAGCTGACCCGGCAAACGTTGCTCTGCCAAATGAATTATTTCTAGTGAATATTTTGGTGATTGAATAAACACCTAACTATAATTTTTGACGTAGGACTACGTCTTTCATTTCTATACCGGGGTGTAAAACCAAAGTTTCGAGAACGAAAGCGTTACGCTGGAGACCGAGATTTTGAGCGTTAATAGCTCTTAAACGACTGAACGAAATGGTATGATAAACACTTCATTTGAAAGATAAAATGTCTACGCGTCATATACTTGTTACTTTTTCATCCAAAAACTTGTTTCAATAGTCTTAAAATTGCTTTCAAAACAGGCTATTGAAATCACCAATCGGTATATAAGCGAGCGCCGCTCGTAAACCCACTCAGTTATGATTGAACAGCGATTGGAGCATGTTGTCGCTGTTGTTGTGAAGCTAATTTCGTTTATCATGAAAACACTGATGAACGGTGTCACCAAGAGCCTGTTTGTGCACCTAAGGCCAAAAGGGAATCCATCAGGAGGAGAGTGATGCCACGGTTCCGCTTGAAACATCGGAGCAGCCGCCACACACACACACATACACGAGCGGAATTCTCGTTGCTATCATCGTTGCTGAAAAATAATCTGCCAGTTCCCCTGGGAATTGAAAAATACATTCATGCGAAAGAGTTTATTTTAATGTTTTCTATCCATATAACACTGCAACCAAATACATTTGGTTTTGTTATTTTTCAATCAATCGCAATTAACTTTAAGAAGCTTTCCTTCTCAATATTTTTTTCCCCATCAGTGGAAATTTTCGTATCCAATATTGGATGCATAACATGAAAAACGGAAAATGTTTCACATCGCGAAAATCAAGTCATTTTCGAGCGATTATTTGCTTTCTACTCATATAGTGCTGCGACCAAATACATTTCGTTTTGGATTTTTTCAATCAAGTGCGATCAACGTAAGACCACGTCTTTCGGCAATTTATTAGAGGTGCAATGAATCTTTAGGAATTCCCGCTCTACGCGCACTGGCAAACAATGTTTACTCACCAATTTCTCAAACGAGAAATGGGTGTTGTGAGAAAGGATTAGCGAACGCGAAAACGACAAACGGGAGAAAGATACGTTTGTAGGTTGAAGGAAATTGGCAGAAAACTTCTTCATTCTATCATTCAAATAATGTGATTCATACCACATCGTTTTGCCAGAAAGAGATTATTAATGCTCAAAGGAGGAATCGAGTCCTCCGAGGAAATTACCCAGCGCAAATTAGAGTCGACTATCGATTGCGGCATTCGTACACAAATAATTTTATAATGCAGTTTCACCAAAGTGATTTCTTCGGATATATTCACTACATCATGTCATGTATTTCATATTCTTCATAAGGAAATCCATATCCATGGCACCTATCGGTAACGAATTATTATCGAAACCACGATTTTCGCTAAATGCTCCTTTCAGTTCGACCTTTAAAAAACTTTTCTGTACTCTAATCCATTAAATTTGGAGCCCTGAAAAGGGCCGTTGATTATATGCTAAACTAATATAGCACGCTCTCCTCGGATACGATGGGCCAGCTGGATGTCCTTGGGCATGATGTGACGCGTTTTGCATGGATAGCACACAAATTGGTATCTTCGAATAAGCCTCCTGCAGCGTCATAGCCGCGAAACTTTGGAAGCGCAAGTCGGTTTTGAAGTCCTGAGCAATTCCACGATCCAAATGCTGCAAAGGTAGCTGCGGATCAGCAATTCGGTCGACTTCTGATAGCGATGAATTTCACGCAAAGTTCCCGGTCGATAGCGATGTGGCTTCTCCACCTATCCTGCTACTGGTGCGCTTATCCGAGCTGACTTCGTGTGCCTTACCACCGAATGACTAACGAGCTGTCTGCGAAAGACTAACGAGCTCGAGTCCTCACGGTGCGAGAGTAGAGTAAGAAATGAACGAAAGCAAAGGAAGCGTCATTTTATAAACCATAAAAGTATAGAATCTAAATCCCACCCTTATTATATTCGTGAGTATACAGTAAGCTTATATAATAAAGAGGGTGGGGTTTACATTCGATTCTTTTATGTTTTATAAAATGACACTTCCCTTGCTTTCGTTCATTTCTTACTCTACTCTCGCACCGTGAGGACTCGTTTCATCGGGACTAAGCAGACAGCTCGTTAGTCCTTCGGTGGTAAGGCACCACGAAAGCAGCTCGGATAAGCGCACCAGCCGCAGGAAGCGTGAAGAAGCCACATCGCTATCGACCGAGAACTTTGCGTGAAATTCATCGCTATCGGAAGTCGACCGAATTGCTGATCCGCAAGCTACCTTTGCAGCTTTTGGATCGTGGAATTGCTCAGGACTTCAAAACCGACTTGCGCTTCCAAAATTCCGCGGTTATGACCCTGCAGGAGGCTTATTCGAAGATACAAATTTGTGTGCTATCCACGTAAAACGCGTCACATCATGCCCAAGGACATTCAGCTGGCCCGTCGAATCCAAGAAGAGGGTGCTATATTAGCTTAGCATATAATCAACGGCCCTTTTCAGGGCTCCAAATTTGATGGATTAGAGTTCAGAAAAGTTTTTTGCAGGCCAAACTGAAACGATAATTTTCGTTTGGATGCCATACAGCATCGAGAAAATTCCGGAAAGATCTAATCGTTGCTGAAAAATAATCTTCCAGTTCCCTGGGAATTGAAGAATACATCCATGCGAAAGAGTTTATTTTAATGTTTTCTAATTATATGGCGAACACAGCGACCAAATACATTTGATTTCGTAATTTTTCAATCAAGTGTAATTAGCTGGAAAGCTTCTGAAGATTATTCTTTCCCATCAGTAGGATATTTTCGTATCCAATAATGGATGCATAACATGAAAAACGGAAAATGTTTCGTATCGCCAAAATTATATAATTTTCAATCGATTATTGCTCAGTCGCCGAAATTTTCATACTCAGAGAGTTCATTCTCCTCTAGTTTGCCTTCCAAATTGCCATCGTAAACCACACCTTCTCTCGATTCAATCACGCACGAAAAGCATACTGAAATGATATTCTGGTGGTGAAACCCATTCATTTTTCGTGAGGCGTCGTGCACAAATTACGTAACGCGATAAGGGGGGAGGGGTTAGATGTTGCGTTACTTTCTGTTTATTAGAGATAGGAAATTGCGTTACGAAAAGGGGGGGGGGGAGGTTCAAAATTCGGATTTTTGCGTTACGTAATTTGTGCACGACGCCTGAGGACATCGACAAGACAACATCGTTACTGAACGAGCTGAACGGCGAGGGATCGAGGTATTCATTACCTGGCTTGACCTGACCTGAAATGCAATCAGTTTGTTTTAACTGTGAGGGAGCGCAGAAAAGCCGATCGATCAGAAGGAGAAGAGAAGGTGACCAAGAGAGTATCGCGCGCAACTCTTTTCGTTTGCTGGTTATCGAGAGGAAACCTGGAAAGAAATGATCGTTGCTGGAAAATAATCTGCCAGTTCCCCTTGGGATTGAAAATTACATTCAAGCGAGTTTATTTTAATGTTTTCTATCCATATAATACTGCGACCACATACATTTGGTTTTGTGATTTGTCAATCAAGTGCAGTTAACAGGAAAGCTTCTGAAGATTATTCTTCAGAACAAGGTTTTTTGTATCCAATATTGGATGCATAAAACCTTGAGTCTTCAAAGTAACACTCTCGTTTTTGAAGTCACCCAAATATTTATTTATTCATTCATTCAGGATGGATTTAGATTCAACTTCAAACAAATGATCTCTAAATCAACGATAGTCCTACGTCACCCTTGCGGTTATACCATAGATATAACCCACTTCCTGTTTTTTTTATCCTATTTATTTGTTTAAGGCTCATTAGCATTTTAGCTGTAACAGAGCCGAATTTTAATCGTGTACATGTCACATGGTTATCATATCTATAATTAATTAGCACATTACACAGTTGCCATTCGCCAGTATTCCTTCTATACCATTACATATGGTACATTCACACAGTAGCCATTTAGGCGTAAGAGTTATTCTTTCTGTTCTTCCATTATCCAGTTGGACCACCGGACAGCGGAGACAGTTGATTGATCATTGTTGAGTTATTTAAAGAACAGTAGCCCGATGTGTCTGGCAGAGCAGAGCAGTTGTATGGATGAATCGATCTTATTTCGACCGTGGATCGATCTCCATCGCTGATGATTGTTGCGTGGACGTAGCTATTCTGTAACAACACAAATATGGTCAATGAGGGCCCTGAGTTATGAACTCACGATCGATCGTTTACTAAGCGAACGCGCAACCAATGTGGCTACGGAGACCCCCCTAACTATAATAAACAAATAACTAATAAAGGTCGGACTCGATTATCCGAGGTATTGATTTTTTTTCACTCCGGTTAATCGAATCCTCCGGATAATCGAGTCAAAACATTTTTTTTTCTTTATTTGTTTTTTTGCATGTATTTTTCGTTTTTTGAAAATAAAAGAGGAATTTGATTTTTGATTCATCCTCTTAAAGTCAGAAAACACCTTTCTCACATGAACAAAATTTATTTATCCAGTTTCTCTCAAGAGGTGATAGACGATCATATTTGATGAAAAAAATCCTCCTACGCATATGTTCGAATTTCAACAATGACAGAGTAACAGAACTTTTTTTTTGTTTCGGACTCTGTTGCTTCGAACTGGCTCTACATTGAAAAGTACGCTACCGAAGACAATTATGATGCTTTCATTTGAAATATGAGAAAATTTAGTACAGGATATAGTAGTGGAACAACTAAATTAGTGAATTTCAATAACATTTGGAAGTGAAACACTCAAAAGTTAATAATTTTTAATGTGTTATTATTAATTTTATCCTAAAAATTTATATAAAACTAGATTGTTTCTATCAATTAAAAAGAAGATCTTTAACCGCTCCATAATTTTTTCTTTGACGCATAACTTCCATCTTTCTTAATTTGGTTGCAATATCGATATAAAAAATTCCTGGTGAAAATTCAAACAAAATCTTCCAAAACCACGATTTTTACCTCACTGTACATGTAATAGCCACTTAAACTTCACCTTAACGTTGAATGGTTACATTTCTTCATGAAATAAGCCATATTAGGAATAAAAAAAATTCCAAACTGAATATAATCGAGTCCAAAATTGTATATAATCGAATCACATATAATCGAGTCTGTATATAATGGAGTCCGACCTGTACTGTATTTTATTAGTCAAATCATTTCATTTGATATTGAGTTTGAGTTTGAGTGCGTACCGCTGTGGAAATATCACCATGTACCTCGGAGGAATGGCAAACATCATTAATTGGCAACAACCCAAGATAAGTTCTTCTAAAATTTTTGAAAAAGTTAATCTTTTGAATGAATTTATTCTTTAATTATCTAATCCATTAAGTCATTAATTTATCGTTCTTTCATTCTTTCATTTTTCAGTTTTTTAGCCCTTTAGCTCTTGAATTAAGTTCAGAATCTATTTTAAGCTGCGAATGTGCGAGAATGTGGTCGTACGAGTTATGTACGGTCGTGGGATTTCAGCTGCACGGAATTGTATTGGTGTGGGTGCGTTGCTTCCCTTCGCTTGGTTTGGACTCGTATGATTCGGGCTAGCAGAGTGGTTTGTTTATGTTCGCCAGTTGTACAATCAAGTTTTCGTTAGAGCTCGGATCAACTATCACCGTAGCCTTGAGTGCTATTATATTGGATCGGAATACATACGAGGATTTGACTGTACGGTGACTGGCGAGGGGAGTTAGACTATTTTGTACACTCGATCCGTGTGGGGGCAGTGGCGGCCGCACCGGTACAGTTTTGAGTAGTTGTTTACTTCTCGCGATTGCATACGATTCGTACGGCTGCATTTTCGCACTCATGGTTACCTTCTCAGGTTACCCAAAGATAACTCTTCGTCGTCGCGACTGGAGTATGATAAAGAGTATGCGCGAACAATGGAATATACCGTAGATCCGATTGATTTTAGAGGAGTTTCTTCGGTTGCCTTCTTAGGTTTTCCAAAAATAACTCTCTGTTGTCGTGATTGAAGTTCAACAAAAACACAGGATACCTAAAGATAATCTTTGCAGCGTGTACTGACATAGAAGATATTCCGAATTTCAATTCGTCGATTGGTCGATATTTCGCATCACTTACCGCAGTGAATCCTGATTTTTTTTAACCATTCCCACTAACAACTATCCCTTCCATGATAAACGCTAGGGAACCACGCTATAGAGGCGACCCTTCTGGCCTTCGGGCGGCGAATATCATACTAACATTCCTTCCCTTCCCCTGGTGACTGTAAGGACGTGGCCGGCGTCATTATTGACCATTTAAAGCTCGAATCACCGAATATTGCACAACGAGAATGATTTGCTAGTCCCAAGCGTCATTCTGTGTGTTCTTTGAGCAATTTGGTTGGTTCAGGTCAATCACGGAGAGCAACTACGAATTGTACAGTCTACCCACGCTCAAGCTCAAACTCAAATCATTTCATTTGATACCAATATTGAGGGGATTGCAAAAAATACATAGTCGAACATTTTGTGGCGGCGACCTTTTCGAATTTATGTTGTTCAAAGTGTAGTGTATTCTCCAAATCAAGCCATTCAGCCATTTTTTGCGGCGGCCAAATTGAATTTTTTAAGATCATGGTATATAATGACAGTAGAATTAAATGTATGTTCCAAATTTCAGATCAATCAGTCAACAGGAACGGGGTCAATTTTCTATAATTGTGGAACAACCCAACATACATTGTGTAAAAGTTGCCCAATACGCAAACTCGGTTGAGCGAAGGAATCAACCGTAATGAGTCTGGATTGGCACTTTACAGATTTGAAGTAGAAGCGTCGCAAGAATTAGCCTAACCTCGAACAAACTGAATTCACTGCCTTCGCACTAATTCCCAACGGAACCGGCCACGAACGGAAGCTAATCAGAATTATTCCTTTCAATAAATTGAACTGACTGCCTTCGCACTAATTCCGTACGGAACGAGTAACGAACGGGAGCTGGACAATCTATCGAATATCAACTAAGCGGGAGGTTCAACGAGTACAAGATCTTCACGAACTCCGAGCGCAAAATTATACAATTATTGCTGCGAACGTTGGAAGACTTGAATCTGAAGAACTCTCGTCAGTCGATTCAAAATAGGTGTTTCGGATGTATTCGTCACGACACAATTCCAAAGACTACTTACTTTATTCAGAGAACCTTGGGTTTTTATATACAATTTCATTCTATCCTAATTCTATCCTAAATTCAAATCTGACGTGCGAAAGAAAGAGAAAACTAAATACGTTCTTACTCCTTTGCATATAACTCCTTAACCTATCGCTTATCTGTGCTTCACCACATGCAACTCCTGCCTAAAGCTTATCTTTGACTCATAACTGCATTCTAAGGTCAACGGAGCCTAGCGCGATAAGAAATGTATACGATCTTTTTGGTCCCTTTCCTTTCCGTTATTTCTTGCATCAGGTTTTATTGCACCCGCTTCCAATAGGTGAGATTATTAGCTTAGGATCGTTCACACGTTTCGCTCGTATAGTATTTTGCTTCTGTCTGTCTTTCGATCGTTTACGATATTGAAATTCAATTGGCAAATTCTTTTGATTTCTTACACATTGAAACATACATAGAAACAGGTCAAGTTGAATGAAACAATTCAAAAAGTAATTAGTTGTTTAGGGCCTGCGGCCATCTTGAAATTGTATTTTTCATTATCTGCTATGTTATACTAGTCGAGAACTCTGTTTTGTTACATTTTTGGGCATTTTTCTTAAATAACTGTGTTCTACTAGTCAAGCCCTTTTATTTGATACCCATATTGATGGGGTTCTGAGAAAATATGAAATGAGCCATTTTGAAGTGGCCGCCATCTTGGATTTGCATTTTTCATAAATAACTGTGTTCTACTAGTCAAGTCCTTTCGTTTGATACCCATATTGATGGGGTTCTAAGAAAATATGAAATCCGCCATTTTGTAGTGGCCGCCATCTTGGATTTGAATTTTTCATAAATAACTGTGTTCTACTAGTCAAGCCCTTTCGTTTGATACCCATATTGATGGAGTTTTGAGAAAATATGCAATCCGCCATTTTTCATAAACAACTGTGTTCTACTAGTCAAGCCCTTTCATTTGATACCCATATTGACGGGGTTCTGAGAAAATATGAAATCCACCATTTTGTAGTGGCCGCCATCTTGGATTTGAATTTTTCATAAATAACTGTGTTCTACTAGTCAAGCCCTTTCGTTTGATACCCATATTGATGGAGTTCTGAGAAAATATGCAATCCGCCATTTTGTAGTGGTCGCCATATTGGATTTGCATTTTTCATAAACAACTGTGTTCTACTAGTCAAGCCCTTTCATTTGATACCAATATTGATGGGGTTCTGAGAAAATATGAAATCAGCCATTTTAAAGTGGCCGCCATCTTGGATTTGCATTTTTCATAAAAAACTGCATTCTACTAATTAAGCCCTTTTTTTGAGCTATTCTTCCATTTTAGCTATTCAATATAGTGTCTTATATTTGCTTTATACTTTTATTCAAAAAGGGTTTTATTCATTTCTCGTCACTCCACGCGTGCATCCGCGTCGAGTGTCATACAAGAACTCTCTTAATGCTAGTTACATGTGTCTTAAGCTAACTTAGCCAACAGTTTGTGGAGAGTTTCATTGGGAGGAGCCAAGTCGATTTCAAAGGGGAATAGCCAATCAATCGAATGCAGTGTTCGATGTGAATGGTGTCAAGAAATAAAATTGCTTACTGCGCTCATAAGCGCGCATATCGATTTCATGGGAAATCGTAAAGTGTCACGACGACTTTGTGTACGGTCGCGTATTTAATCAGAATAGAACTGGGTTTGTTTTGGTTTCTGGTTTATTGCCTTTAGCTGCGCGCGACATGATGTAAGGGTGCATTCATATCGCCCGCGCATGTTGGCATGGACGAATGTGGGAGAAAAACAATTAACGAAATAATGCAGTTGCGCTTGAGGAATGTTTCGTGGGAATCGTAAATTGAAGTGACCACGCATGAGTCATTTATTTTGAAACAATCAACTGCTTATGAGGAGAAGGATAATTTGTATATTGGGAGTTTTAAGATGGACTTTGGAACGGGGTTTGAAATCATACTACACCATCCCTCTTTAAGAGAATGATGTAATGCAATGGAATCATTCTTAGTATTCAGATTATGGATTAATTATTCCTTGGCTTCTCTCAATGTTACAAATATTTTATAGACTTTTTATAGGTTTCTAAACTTTTATTTTCCAAAGCTGTTGGTATATTGTAAACAATGGTATGTGGTTTTGTATAATATTGGTAATTTGATATATTTCTAAAGATTTCTATAAATAATTGTAATATAATTGGTTTTTGCGAATGAAGTAACTTCTCTAAAAATGAATGTTGTTTGATTTTATATTTTTATCAATCTGTTTTTGTGTACTGTCTGTGTATGTTCTGTTTTGGGGTTCTGAATCCTGCAGTTTGTATCTAGTATTTCTTGAACTATATATGGTCCGTCATAGAATGGATCAAGTTTTCTTCTGTTTTCTATTTTTAGATAAACTTTGTCGTTTACTGTTAAATGAATTGGATTAATGACATTTTCTGAGTTTTTTGCTCTTTGAATTTTCTGCTCAATTAATTTGGTTCTTGCTATTTCATTAGATCGTTGTAATTTAAATTTTAGTTCTTTACTATATTGTTCAAAATTATATATTGGTTCAGTTCCTTTTTCAAATAATTCTTGTGGTAATTTAGCTTTAGTTCCAAAAATTAATTCATGAGGGGTAAATTCATGGTGTGAATGTGGGGTTGTGTTATAATTGAAAGCATAGAATTTTAACCATTCATCCCAATCCGATTGATGTTCGTTAACGAAAGATCTCAGGTATTCATTTAAACATCTGTGATTTCTCTCCAAAGAACCAATCGTCTGAGGGTGATAGGCTGTACTAAATTTTTGTTCAATTTTAAGCATTTCACAGATCTGTTCAAAGACTTCGTTATTATACTCAGTTCCTTGATCAGAACGTAAAGTTAAAAATGTTCCGTAAGTTAAAATAAAATTGTCTACTAATGCTTTAGCAATTACGTTTGCTTCTTTAGTAGGTACTGGAATTAATACGACATATTTCGTTAATTCGCATTGAATACTAACTACATATCTATTGTTGTTGTTACTTTTTGGTAATGGTCCAACTGTATCTATTGAAATACTTTCGAATGGGTGATTTGGTGTTGTAGTAACTACTTGTTTTTCTTTTGTATGCTTTATGACTTTGTTTCGTTTGCATAATTCACAGGCCTTGATGAATTCTGCAATCGATCTTTTCATATTGCTCCAATTATACACTTCTCTAATTTGAAGGTACAACTTATGTTGACCAATGTGACCTCCTGTAGGGGTGTTATGGTAATCATTCAATACTTTTTGGATGTCTTTTATTTTTGTTAAAAACATTGGTGGATTGTAAATAATAATTTCTATTGAATACACTTGAGTATTCGCTAATATTTTAAAGTTTTCAATTGATATCATTTTAAATATTTCGTCTTTTGTCGACAGCGCTAATTTCTTTTGGTTCATTTTAATCATTGTTCCTTCTATTTTCAGAAGTGCAGATTCTAATGTCTGACTTCCATGTAAAATTTGTTGATGCACTTGGGCAATAATTTTATTGTTTTTCTTTAAATAAAATATCATTCCATATTTGTCGACGCGTGTTTCGAGTTTAATTAATTTCTTCGTTTCTGATGGATTATTTGTCATGTACGTAGAGAAGTGATCAGTTTCTCGTGGTACAGAAATTTGATTATCAGATGTTTTCATATTTGAATTATTTTTCGAATTACGAGTCATCGCTCTTGTGCTTACTCCTAATATATTTAAATTTTTTAATTCATCAGAGGAGGTTACTATTCTTGATAAAGCATCTGCTCCTACATTTGATTTTCCTGCTATGTATTCAATTGTAAAGTCATATTCTTCTAAATCAAGACGCATTCTAGTTAATTTTGAAGTTGGATTTTTCATACCGAATAAGAAAACTAACGGTCTATGATCCGTTTGTACTAAAAATTTTCTACCGTACAGGTAAGGTTTGAAGTAATTAATAGCCCAATGTATGGCTGTTAATTCTTTTAGAATCACTGGTTTATTCTTTTCACCAGGTGTAAAAGTTTTGCTTGCAAAAGCTATTGGTAAATTTCCATGTTGTGTTTGTTGAGACAATACAGCTCCACAACCTATATCTGAAGCATCTGTTGTTAATATAAATTGCTTCGTAAAATCTGGATATTGTAATAATCTTGGTGACATTAATGAATTTCTTAGGGTGTTGAATGCATTTTGACAACTATTGGTCCATATAAATTGTGAATTTTTCTTCAATAGTTGATTAAGGGGATTTGCTATTAATGCAAAATTTGGTACGAATTTACGATAATAATTACAAAATGCAACGAATCTTCTAACTTCGTCTGCATTTTTAGGAACTGGATAATTTTGAATAGTTGAAAATTTGGAATCATCTGGTAACATGCCATATTCTGTTATTTTATGACCTAGAAAGGTAACTTCAGTGCTAAAAAATTTGCATTTCTGCGCATTTAGCTTCAAATTGTAATATCTTAATCTTTCAAAAACTTGATTTAGATTTGAAATATGATGGTTTACAGAACATCCTACGACTATAATATCGTCGATGTAAATGAAAGCTAATTCTGGGGTTAAACCAGCCATTGCAATTGTCATCATACGTTGAAAACTGTTTGGACTTATATTCAATCCAAACGGTAATCTTGTATATTGATAATGTCCGTTTTGTGTTGAAAATGCCGTAAATTTTCTAGACTCATTGTCCAAAGGTATTTGATGAAAACCTGACATGAGATCTAATGTTGAAAAATATTTTGCTCTGCCAAGTTGATCTAAAATATCGTCAATTCTTGGTAGAGGAAATTTGTCTGCTAAAATTTTTTTATTTAGTTGTCTAAAATCAACGACTAAACGCCATTTTTTGTCATTATTTTGGGATTTTTTCGGTACTAGCAGTATAGGAGAGTTGTATGGTGAAACTGAAGGTTCCACTATATTACTCTCTAACATTTTGTTTACCTGTTGATTAATTTCGGTTTGTTGCGCATGAATCGTCTTGTAATTAGGAATATATACAGGAACTTTATCACTTAGAACAATGTTCTGTGAATAGAAATTGTTTTGAGTAACATCCTCCTCTGGAAGACAAAATATGTCTTGATAATCATTAATTAATTTTTTAAATTTATCTTTAGCATATGGAGGAATTTTGTCCGTGTTTATGCTTTTAAAAATCTCTTCGGATCTCTTATTATTAATATTTTTGGTATTTACATTAAGAATAGAATAATCGTTTAAAATACTTAATGTAGGCTTAAATTTAGAATAATGTATGTACAAAGGTTTATTCGTAGTATTTACAAATTTTACATAAGGCTTTAAAGGTGAAATTATAGTGTTACCACAGAAAACTCCTGGGTAAATTTCTTCTGAATGGACTACCATATCCTCTCTAATGTTTAAATATGGTATCCTTCTGATAACTTCACTACGACTTGGTAGCATGAAGCCTTCATTTAAGTTGTCTTCTATTGGTACTGAAATTTGTATATTGGCTATATTAAATGTAAGTAGCCAATGTTCATAATCTATTAAACATTTATAATTTATTAAAAAATCTCGACCTAGAATACCATCAGCCGTAATTGGTAAGTCTGCGGTAACTAGGTGAAAATCGTGATTTAAAGTTAATGTATTATTAAAGCATAAAGATGTATTTGTTAAACCTAATGTTTCTACACTATTTTCCGTAATGCCGGTTAATTTAATCTTATTGTTAGTATTTACATGTTGATTTGGGAGAATATTTCGTGCTTTGAACAACGAAATATCTGCACCGGTGTCAATGATCAAGTTGCATATTTTATTTCCAGTCATGTGCACTTTGACTTGGATAAAATTTGATGCATTTAAATTTAATGTCAAAATCGGTATGCCTGTCCGTAACAATTGTTCAGTTAGTCGACATCTGTTAGCAATTGTTACTGGTTGGCTAAAAAATAATCGGTATTTGCTTGATTGTTCCCATTATTTGCAATATTGTTGTTGAACGGTACCATAGCTTGGCAAGTATTATCTGATTCGTTTTGTGGGTGAAATCCATTATTGTTTGCATGATTATTCAGTCGAGGAATGTCTTGCTGATTTACTACGTACATTCTCGCTGGTACATTATTTCTATTGAAATTTCTGTTAACGTTTCTGTTTTGATTTTGATTGAAATTTCGTTGAAAAGGGTATTGTTGTAAATTTTGATTGAAATTTGGTTGTTGTCGGGAATTTTGGATTGAATTTCTATTAGTAGGATACTGATGGTTAATGGGATATTGTCGGTTGAGGTTTCTATTGAGGTTATTTGGATATCTTGCTTGATATCTTCCATGGAAATAATTTCTTTGATTATTTCTTTCATAAACCATAGGGTTTCTGTAATTGAAATTTCGGTTTGTGTTATAATGATTTGGTTGTCTAGCCTTAATCGACTGCAGTACGACTGCGTTTGAATCAGTATTGTCCTTTTCATTTTCTACCATTACGTTGATGGCCTCTTGTAAATTGTCGAATTTGCCAATTTTCAGCATCATTTTGGTCTCTCTGTTGGGTGTTTCTTTGATAAGTGTTTTGATCGCTACCTTTTGAGACATTTTCCTTGCGACTGTGTCGGGAATTTGTTCTCTTATATAGGTATCTTTGAGCTTATCTGTCAATTCATCGAGTTGTTTAGTGAATTTCTCGATTTCATTTGTCGATTTGAGTCTCAAATTCATCAGATTAGCTAAGGCTATGTCTGAATTTGATTTCTCTTCGCAATTTGTTTGGATTTTTGCGACTATTTCGTCATAATCCGTTGGAGATATTGAGAATAAATTTCTCGCTTTTCCAGTTAATTTTGTTAGTATAATTTGAATTGCGGCTGCTTTGCTTTCGATTGGAACTATGGTCTTTGCCAAGTTCACCGCGTCTATAAATGATTTAACACCACTTGCGTTTCCGTCATAAGTGGGTATCAGCGTTGCTAATTCAGCGGCTGTTTTAATATTAAGAGCCATGTTGGATACTTTGTGTATTTTAATATACCAAATTAAAATTTTTGTCAATATTTTAAATTTAATTTTTCTTTGTTTTAAATTAATTTCACTTTTCACTCTCAATAGTGAATCGTCAGTGCTTAATTTATAGGGTTTTAGTAAACCACTTGATTTACCAAGTGTCTCTGGTTCACTATCGTATTCCCTTTGTATTACTTCTGATTCATCTAAAATTTTGATGGCCTTCTGATATATTTGTTTCAGTGCACCATAAGTTTCAACTTCGTCATTCCAGACTGAAGCTCCAAGTCTATACTCGAAAGATTTTAGTATTGTTCGATATTTGGCTAAGTTTTCTTGTAACTGTTGCCTTTTGACTTCAATATTATGTAAAGTTCTTGGTCTGTTTTTATTTTTGTTCAAATTCTGATATCCCTTTTTCAGATGTGATTCAATTTCTTTGAGTTGTTCCATTTAGGAAGACTCATTTTTATTCATAAATTATCAGAATTTTATCTTTTCGGACTAATGGTAAGAACAAATTTGCGAAAAAATATATATATTATTTTATTGATTATTTTTCATTTGCCTTCTATTCCTTTTTGCTTCGGCCAATCTTTGTCGTCTTCTCTCTTTCTGGCCGGGAAGTTTTAGCCACGTAATCGGATCACATCCGGGTAATTCATCTATTCTGTCTAGTAATTCTTCATACGATTCGAGTTTAGTATTTTCTCCAAATACTACTATATCAGGTGCGAAAGCTCCTTCGCCCTTTCCTTTGCTTACATCGGCTAATAATTTCAGAAAATCTTCAAAATCGTCTTTAATCATTTTTATAAGATTTTTGAAGTAGAGGTAAAAAAATAATATATAATTTTCGTTATATTATTTTCTTATGATATTATTTCTTTGCTGTAATTTTTGTATATTAAGTTATTCTATTAGCGGCCATTCATATATAGTCTAAAGCTTTAGGCAATTGATGCCATAGTTTGTGCCGACTGTGCAGCTTTCAGTGCTTCTTTACGTACACACTGCTTATAATTCTTGTATAGTTTAATGAAAGCAAATATTAATAAAATCGCAAGTATAATCCATAATAATAACTCTTGCGTTTCGTGGAATAAAGTGTGTTGTTCCACGTGGTTTAGGATATTTACTTGTGGGTCTCCTGTATTTTGAATAGTTTTCTTGTCAAACAGGCCCATTTCTACTTTCTCGAAGCATATTCAATTAATTACATGCATTGTTTTTCATTATGCATTATACATTATAGTCATTGGTAAATGTATCGAAATTTATTGTTTCTATACCGAATATATTATTATCAAAACTCATTATTTGGAAATAATTTTTATAAATACTTTGTAACCGAGGGTATGTAATTCGAACACTTCATAAAGAAACATATAATCATTCTAGCCTATGCGTTCAGTTCGATAAGTGCTGTACGTTTTATTTTGATATACATCAGTTTCAATTGCTTACTTCATATCGTCGGTTTCATTCCAGATTTAGCTCCTTCTGCTCTCTGTTGGTCCCGCCTGTCAGTTCCTTATTGCTGACAATGGTCTCGCCTTCCGATGTTCCTGCTTCTGTTCATTTATCTTCGCGTTACACTTTCCGCTGCTGCTCTTGCTGTTTCTCCTTATTAAGGTTAACTTTTCATTTTATTCACATGGGAAAATAAGTTGTCTCTGTTGATTTTCTCCCAGCACTTTTGGTTTGATCTTCATTGAAATTATTTTCGTAAGGAGTTTTTTTTTTTTTATTTTGTTTCCCTCCTATTCAGTGTCAGTATTTATATTACACCGCTTTTCTGGCACTTTTCCGATCACATTGTTTGTAACACTTTTTGAATTTCTCCCAGCACTATTTGTTTAGATTTCGCTATTGTTCCAATGTTTGCTGTTCGAATTATCACTCGCCTGTTGGCACGACACTTAATATTCACTATTTAAGCTTGTCCAGTTGTCCATAATAAATATATATTTCATATATATTTTTTTTTTCAGTCTGCGCTAAAGTTGATTACACAAACTTCGGGGATTTTTCTCCCTTTCCTTAACTTTTCTTCTCATACTTTTATTTTGGCTTTTCCATTGAGCTGTGGCGGTAATTGCACTCAAGTTTACCACTCGCCATGTAATTATATAGTTTATATTGTAATGCCAATAATATTGTTCACATCACCAATATTGTTCATCACAAGCGGCCTTGTACTTATTTTCAATATTCTTCACATAAATCACTTCCGAAGATTGCAGGTTTAATTTCACGGTCGCCATGTCTTATATTTGCTTTATACTTTTATTCAAAAAGGGTTTTATTCATTTCTCGTCACTCCACGCGTGCATCCGCGTCGAGTGTCATACAAGAACTCTCTTAATGCTAGTTACATGTGTCTTAAGCTAACTTAGCCAACAGTTTGTGGAGAGTTTCATTGGGAGGAGCCAAGTCGATTTCAAAGGGGAATAGCCAATCAATCGAATGCAGTGTTCGATGTGAATGGTGTCAAGAAATAAAATTGCTTACTGCGCTCATAAGCGCGCATATCGATTTCATGGGAAATCGTAAAGTGTCACGACGACTTTGTGTACGGTCGCGTATTTAATCAGAATAGAACTGGGTTTGTTTTGGTTTCTGGTTTATTGCCTTTAGCTGCGCGCGACATGATGTAAGGGTGCATTCATATCGCCCGCGCATGTTGGCATGGACGAATGTGGGAGAAAAACAATTAACGAAATAATGCAGTTGCGCTTGAGGAATGTTTCGTGGGAATCGTAAATTGAAGTGACCACGCATGAGTCATTTATTTTGAAACAATCAACTGCTTATGAGGAGAAGGATAATTTGTATATTGGGAGTTTTAAGATGGACTTTGGAACGGGGTTTGAAATCATACTACAATAGAATTATTATACAAATTATTCAAAATTTCCGAAAAACAAAAATAAAATACTCCGGATAATCGAGTCTAAAATTCCGGATAATCGAATCCCGGATAACCGAGTCTCCGGATAATCGAGTCCGACCTGTATTATGTAAGTATGTTTGAACGCTTTTACGTTTTTGATCCATTCGTTGAAGATCATGAAGATCAAACGAATATGTGGCGATAAAAGCTATTATGTACATACAGAGGAATTGAGCGTTTAGACAATGGTTTCTCAAACTATTTTGGCCAGAGACCCCTTTTCCAGATTGAAGTGACACACCCCTATAGCCACTTGACGTAATCTTCTCATCAATAAATAGACATAAAATTCAGTAAATATCAGGTGTTATTAATAATTATTAATACAAATTACAAAAACAATACTCTCTACTATTATATTAGTCATTCTTATAACAAGTTGGTTCACGTAACACAACTTATGCAGTATCTTTATAGTTTCAAATATGAACTTATGTTAATTAATAGGGGTCGATCTTTAGATCTCATTGACCCCTAGGAAACTGATATTGACCCCAAGGGGTCGATATCGACCACTTTGAGAACCCCTGGTTTAGACGATGACCGCCGACAACATTGAAAAAAATAAATCATTTGAACCATCTTATTTCAATGTATTTCATGTACGTAACTGATGTGTTTGATGTAAGGTGTTAATATGTAAGTAAGTAAAAAATAAATCATGTTAATAAGTAAAATGTGAAGTGAAAGAAAGTAATATATTTTTGTCTTAAAGTAGAAAATGAAATAAATGAAATCAATATTAATTTTGTTCAATTACGGTCTCGTTAGTGAAAAATAGGTTTTATGAATGGACAGCCAAATTCATTACTGTTGGGTCCCGTTCATGAATTGTGAAACCAAAAATATGACAGACAACTTCAATGATGCTGATATACCGGCCAATTTGTTGGCACATTATTTCGTCGTTGTCATTCAATCGAGAAGTAGTCACATCGATATTCTGAATTTGAAACACAGCCATATTGTTGTATTTACTGCTTTTCGCCGAACAGCGGAACTCAACATTAATATGAACATTGAATGTTCTACTCAGCTGAGGCGAATGTGGTACTACCTAACGATTTCCAGTCCGTCAACGTCTGCGTTACTGATATATATCCACCTACCCTTGTGATCGTGTTTTCCATCAGCAAGGCAAGGCGATAACAGCTTCAGATCATTGCATGGGCCATGAACCATGTTTGTGGGAACAACATCAAACACTAACCCATATTCCGGAATCCGATTGATCTGAAAGCCGATCGGATTCCACGATTCGAACGAAATCGACTTTTGTATTCTGAAATCTGTTCGACTCAAATTTAATCGATCCATGGAAATGTGGCAACTTTGCCTTGACGAAAAATGGAAGCAATTTACTTTCTATTAGATTAGCAGACCGAAAGCAATTTTACATTTGAATGATGAGTTGTCACAAATCTGGAAAAAATTAAATTCCGCCAATCAGAATTTTGATTATTGCAGTAATTAAGAAGTAAATGATACAAAAAAAAAAAAAATATTTGACTACTTTGACTCTCTGTATGTTTTTCTGTGTATGTTGTTTGCTTTTGTACTTAGTGAACTTAGTCCTTCTGAAGGATAAACAGCGCAAAAGTAGACGACTTTTACATGTGCGCTGTTTTTACTGGCATTTGACAGCAGTATCTGCAGTTCAGCTTCAACCAATTTCCCTCCTTTTTTCTTCTTCGAAAGATATCGATAAATTCATGCTTGAAAATCATACTATCAAAGCTGCTGAGATCCTGTGGTGTCCTGAAACAGTTATATGTCACAAATCACTCTGCACTGCTGAAAAAGACATAGTTGTATTGAGAATAATGTTTCATGACACCCAGAAAGCTGAGAGGGTCTATCTAGGGCGCGATAAAATGAGCTTTATGATGATATTTGGCTTTGTCCCGAATTCTAAATCTGAGCTCGATGAAACTTTGTCAGTTCTGCATTGTTGTTGGTTTCGATGAGTCTTTGAGCGAGATTATAAAGATGCGGCAGATGGATCTGAATGTCAGATTTTCGGATGAAAAAGAGAAGGAATTGGTAAATCGTTACATGACGTCAATGTTCTTGGGACGTTCTCAATCATCAGAGATCAACTTGCTGCTTTTGAAGAAGGCCTGAGAATCAATTATTGAACAAACTTCTTCTTGGGGGGTCTCCGTAGCCACATTGGTTGCGCGTTCGCTTAGTAAGCGATCGATCGTGAGTTCAAAACTCAGGACCTCTATTGACCATCTTTGTGTTGTTACAGAATAGCTACGTCCACGCAACAATCATCAGCGATGGAGATCGATCCACGGTCGAAATAAGATCGATTCATCCATACAACTGCTCTGCTCTGCAAGACACATCGGGCTGCTGTTCTATAAATAACTCAACAATGATCATTCAACTGTCTCCGCTGTCCGGTGGTCCAACTGGATAATGGAAGAACAGAAAGAATACTCTTACGCCTAAATGGCTACTGTGTGAATGTACCATATGTAATGGTATAGAAGGTATGCTGGCGAACGGTAACTGTGTAATGTGCTAATTATAGATATATGATAACCATGTGACATGTACACGATTAAAAAATTCGGCTCTGTTACAGCTAAAATGCTAATGAGCCTTAAATAAATAAATGGGATAAAAAAAAAACTTCTTCTTGTCTCGATGGACGGTATCAACGTGAATTGGTAATTGCAACTGGTCTTTCAAAATAGAGAAGAAAAACTCTTAAACTTGGGTAGCTTCGGATTGCATATTTTACATGGTTCATCAAAGGATTGACTGATTCATAAAAACTCGAAATTCACGACTGAAAAATTTCTTGAAATTTCGTCTGGGATGCGAAGCACTGGTTTTAAAGCTTATGATGGGCTGATGTATCCTTGATCTTTCTGTCATTGATTCCGATAAAAAAAATGTCTGGAAAGCAATTCGAGAAGCTTTTAACATTGACTATTTTGATATTTGACGGATTTTGGTCGTATCAGTGGAGCTCCAGCAGACTTATCACTAAAACGATATTGCTAGAAACAAAAATATGTTTGCTCACTATGATCCGAAAAATGAACCACTGGGGCATTTTTGGAGAGGATAGGTTGACGAAACTTATTACCAAAAATAGTCTTCTGTCTCTCGTGTGAAAACCCAAACGTTGAGAAATTAATCCCCTTCCATTAATAGCGAATGTTTTTATGAAAACATGTGGGGGGAAACGGTTGTGCTATGCGACAAGTTTATGATGCTGTACTTCAGATTGGAAGGATAGCATCAATAAAAATGTTGAGCTAGTTAATTGAACTAGTTCGAAATTCTCGAAATTCTTCGATATTATTGTTATATGAATCAGAGTTATTGAAACGGCTACAGGAAGCAGAAGCGAAATCTCTGGAGGTGAAACGATGAACATTTTGAAAAACGCACAGAAATGAGCCGAAAGATTGCAAGATAAATCTTTTTTTCAAAATCGTAACATTTTAATGAAATTGACATGATTCAAAATGAAAGTGTTTGTTTAAGACTCCTTCAAGATAATCTCGAACTGTATTAATAAATCCATGTTTTTAAATCTCTTACCATACTTCTCAGTCAGTTGTGTTAAAATTAAAGATCATAAATAATTTATTTATTGGAAGATATCGACAGACGTTCCTAAATTCATTGCTTAGGCTAACTAAATGTTTTAGGAACTACAGCTAAAGTACTAGTTTGATTACTAGTCTACATCTGGATTTTTTCTGAAAAATTACTGGAAAATCAGGGTATATCAGGGATTTTGTTTCCGTATTTTGAGTCGACACTCTGTTTAACTACATTTTCACTAAAACTTTATCCATAATGTTTTTATTATCAAAAACAATTTTCGTACACGATTTTCACCTACTTGCAGAGAATGTGTTACTGTGTTATATACACAATATTTTTCGTTTCAAAATCGTGTTTATTCCACGCGAAAATCAATTTCTATTTTTACAGAAATAGAACACGAAGATCTTCTGTGTCAAATTTCCATGCATTATCACATTATCACAGCTTGATTGGACTTGAGTCGAACGGATTACAGAATAAAAAATACGATCCGTTCGAGTTTTTCTAAGCCGATCGTATTTCAGAATACGGGTGAGCAGTTGATCAGTAGACGGATCTGGAATTTCCGAGGCAATTACATTATTGATTTCCGTAACAGTGCATTGCGTTTTAGTCTGGCAATATCAAAGGCTGTGTCGGTGTCGCTTTGGATAGCTTCTCGCAGGTGAATTTATTCGTCCTCATGCTGCTTCTTTCGATTGTATCGTAGGAATCGTAGTCGTTCGCCCCCAACCTTCGCGTACATGCTGAACATGAATTGTTGGAAAAGCTCACTACATCAAAGAATTACGTTGCCCTAGCAGCGTTGAATCATCGTTCGGTAATGAAAATCCATCGAGCTCTCTTGTTTGTTTCGTCTCTTGTAACTACATGTTCATAAATATAAATTAGAATCATAGAATTAATACACGTGTTCTCCAGCTGATAATTCATTTGGATTGATGACAACAGCGTGATTAACTTTTTGCTATCGGAGCATGTTTGATCTGGATGGTTTTAATAATTCATTGTGCTTATTTCATAAGGTTTTCCGTACCTTGTTGATGCCCCTAGTTTTAGACGAATTGAGGTTACTTCCGCATGTGTGGGTGAACGTTCGATGAAGCGTAAGTAACGCCATTTGTAATCCAACAACGTAAATAAATTCGTCCTGTTGGAAAATTGAGCGGCGGTTATTTTAATTATTTTATTAGGATATTGTGTTTACAAAAATACTAAAATCGCGAAATAAAATATGAAAAAAAATGGGACGGGGTTAAAAGGATAAAAATTTGAGTTCCTATGTTACACATAGAGAAGAGACTAGGTAAAATGAGCATTTATGCTTGAGTCTCATCAAGCTAAATATAATAAAAAAATGTTGCAAAAAAATTCTAACTGTTAAGTGAGTGTGAAATCTGAAACTAAATATTTCTAATATTCTATAAACCTATAACTCTATAAATCAATTCTGTAGTTGGCAAACAGCAATTGACCAAAAAAAATCACCTGGTATCGCAGCAGGATGTTACCCTCCAATATCTCTTTATCCAGTAGTTTTATGAATGAACCATTTGGGTGTTGAATCAAGAACGCAAAAGTAGATAAACTTCAGCACATAAGACTCGAGTCTGGAGCATCGGTTGTGTATCCAGTTATTACATACAGTAGAGTGTACTCCATGTTTGTGAGTGCACAATGTTGCGATTATATCATTGCTAGTTGCCACGAGTTGTTCTTCAGTCTACCAGCTTGCACCACTTATGGCAATCCTTCAGGACATAAATGTCTCGCTAGTCGCATGGGATTTGTTGTGGCGTGGGGTTTGATTCTCTGCATGTCCTACGGTAGCCGTTCACATACTGTACTGATTTATCATTATTGCATTTGGAGTAAACATATCGGAATGTTGGATAGAAATGGTTGTATCATTTGATAAGAGAGAGTCGTATTGAGAAATGCTCTAATTTATTTTCAATTTAAGTCCAAGTTAAATTCTTGCTGTTTTTGCCCAATGAACTACAGCTTTGCAAAACGTGCCTTAATGTGAATCCGCTTTACGATTCCTGTCCGCTCATGACAGCCGAGCACAATTTCTGCGACAGTGAGATAGTGAAGCTCCTCACTTTGCAGGAGCAGAACGGAAGTAATAATTTAAACATTATTGCCTTCATCCATCCAACTTATGTGACACAATCTTCCTATAATTGAACGGGTCTTTACACCCATTCGATTGGACCTGGAGCTCGAATGAAACAACTAACGCGTCCTCCCTGGCTGCTAGGTACCGGGTAACGAAGGATCCAGTACCTTGGAATGTAATAAAATACGTCTGTTTTGCTGACATGGCTCTGGGCTTACAAGAAAAATGTTTAACAGCGAAACTTTTCCTGTGTAAATTTTGTGCGCTATTATGTGACTTTGACTGTTTCCCACACACCCACTCACCCATACTCGGTTCCAGTTCCCTCGCGGCTCTGGAAGAATACAACGTCGTCTGATTGTCGAGCTTTATGACCCACTCGGTTGATGTTTTCTCCCGGCTTCAGTTTGATGGAAATGTTTCATTTTTGTATGTGAAAAGTTTACTCGTGCTAGGTGTACAAATTTGTCCCCTATTTTACACGAGTTTCCACTTCGCATACTGCAATGTTGTTAGTATGAAGTTTCATTCGGTGGGTGGAAGCAGCTTAGCCAAAGTTTATTCAATTGTATAATCGCATTCGGGTGAATTAAAAGCTTATGGGTGAAGGATATTGCGCGAGATAGCTTGGGGTGAAGTTCTGGGAAAGTTTGATCAAATATATAACCATTAAAAACTATGTATGACAAGCGCCTACAAGCACGGAGTATTGTTAAAACGTTATGAAATGTTTAAAGGAAACGTGATTGCTATTTATACAGGCTAAATGATAATCTCACTAATGCATGTAAAAAATATTCGAATGGTCTCAGTGCGAGTTAGATTTCAAAAAAATACTCATATTTTTTCGTACTTCAAAAAGACTCAAATCTAGTGTTGGGTCTTATTATAGTACCGCCGAGGAATGTTGTATGCTTATGAATCAAAACCAAGCTCACAACTAAAGGGTGTTCGGATCAAAAAGTGGTGAAACTAAATTGCGTGTAAATCGATTATTTGTTTATTAAAAAAAAACAAAGTATCTTTCTTTTTGAAGTTCAATATGTATGAAAGACGGAAAAAAAATACTCAGTTAAGATTCCGCTCGACCTAGTCCAAATTGGCGAGCCTTTCGTTTGACGCCTGCCATCAGATTTTGTACAGTCACCTCATCCACTTTCTTCGCCGCAGAACGCCAGTTTGCTTTGAACTGCTTCTTGCTGCTAACAGTTTTTTGGGTCTTTTTAAGGTTCTGCTTAACTATCGCCCAATATTTTTCGATTGGGCGAAGTTCTGGTGTGTTGGGAGGGTTCTTATCCTTGGGCACAACCTGCATCTTGTTAGCGGCATACCACTCCATGGCCTTTTTTCCATAATGGCAGGATGCCAAATCCGGCCAAAACAGCACAGACAAGTCATGTTTCTTCAGGAAAGGCAGCAAACGCTTTTGAAGACACTCTTTCACGTAAATTTCTTGGTTGACGGTCCCGGTTGCAACGAAAATGTCGCCACAGGTACAGATAGCTTGCCTAACGAGATATTTCTTGGCAAACTTTGATAGTTTAATATACTTGAAAATGTCTGCCACCTTTCCCCTTCCGGTTTCTGTATAATACTCCTGTCCAGGAAGCTGTCTGAAGTCTGCCTTGACGTAGGTTTCGTCGTCCATTACCACACAATCAAACTTTGTCAACAATGTCGTATACAGCTTCCGAGATCTTGTTTTTGCCGTAAGGTTTTGCTTATCGTTGCGATTTGGAGTCACTACCTTCTTATAAGTCGATAATCCGGATCGTTTTTTAGCTTCATGCACGGTTGTAGACGATATTCACAACTTATTTGCGACATCTCGAACGGAGAGGTTGGGGTTGCGCTTGAAAGCGCTAGCCACTCTTCTGTTCGTCACTGCGGCTCCCGGCTTTCGATTTCCCCCAGATCCAGGCTTTCTAGTTGTCGACAAATGTTCCCCGAACACTTTTATTACTTTGGTGACAGTTGATTTGGCCACATTCAACGATTTTGCTATTTCTGCGTGCGTGTAGTTTGGATTTTCACGACGCATGTACAAAATTTTGATTCGCTCCTCTTGCTTTGACGCCATTTTGATAACTAAAGATCTAATGTCAAAATCCAAATAGAGGCATCATTCCACACACACACGTGCAAGGCTTAATATGGATGTTCAGGTGGAATAAGCACAACGAAACATTGTTCCTTCATTAAGTAATTGGAACTTTAAAGGCGTCGTCTGTTATCGGTCGCGAATGTATGAAAAATACAGTTTCTGGAGACAACCAAAAGTTCCCTGTTTCGACATTTTCGGAAAAGTTCATTATCGTTCCCAAGAGACCGACGCAGGGCTCAACGTGTTGAAAAATCGGTGTAAATCTTCTCTCGTAGAGATACGTAAAAACAATCATTCTAAGTATCTTCAATGCGTGCAAGACTTACCCCAATCACACTTCTTCGAATGGCACTAACGTTCCGAAAGGGAACTTTTGCCGTCTCAACGCAGGTATAAACATGCGCCAGAGTTGAGATTTCTTACACCAAATAATATACTTGTATATAATATGGCATGTGCTCCCGTGGCCGAGTGGTTAGCGTCAAACCTAACATGCCGGGGGTTCGGGTTCGATTCCCGTTCTGGTCGGGGAAATTTTTCTTCAAAGAAATTTCCTCTGACTTGCACTGTGGTCACGCGTATTCTAGAGCTTGCCACTCAGAATGCATTCATGACGTGTTATTTGGCATAGAAATCTCAACTAAGTACTAATGAAAATGACGCAAGTAATACTACGTTGAGACGGCGGAGTTCCTCTAGGAACGTTAGTGCCATATAAGAAGATATAATATGGCATGTAATCTGAGTGATAATCATTTATTTATTTATTTATTTTTATTTATTTATTATCACATCATCCGACTATAAGTCTTAATGAAGAAAACAGAACTAAACGTAGATTGGGAAAAGCCACCTTGAACAATAGTCAGGTAAGACTTAAAGCGGCAGAAAAACCCAATATCTTTTGAAAATAACATATAAAAAAGCATACAATAAAAATGGCTAGCAATTATAACAACACTATACTAAGTATACATATTAACAGTCACACACAGAATAAACTAAAAGGGCAAGTAATTTCCACGACGATTATACTCCAACGTCATCTGACGAATAGGTTCATGAAGCCCATAATTAGTGCGGAGCGAATCAATCCGCAGTAAGTATTGATTCCGTTGAGGCCTAAGAGGGCAGTAAAGCTGAAGTCGCGACAAAACAGCAGGGCAGTCAAAAACCTCCAGACAGTATTTTGTGGGCGGTTTTGGCAATAATATCTTTGCGTCTTTGCTCGAGAGGAGCTGTTCATATAAAGATGTACGTAACTAAACCCGGCTCTTTTTTTTTTTTTTTTTTTTTCCAAAATATATTTTTTATTAAGGCACATGTGGCGTTAGCCTGACGGGGCCGGGAGTCCAATATTTTGACAATTTTTGTCTTACAACTATGTTAGTAATATGTAACCGATTACTCGCGGTTGGCTCGAGGTTAGTATTACAAGTGTTCTCATAATTGGTATGTTGCAGTCTTCGATGCTCTATACGTGTGCCCGACACGGGCTACTTCCTATTGGGATGCAGCTGACCATTAATCAGCAACGCTTGGGATGCAGCTGACCATTAATCAGCAAACCCGGCTCTGTTGTAGCAGAAAATTCTAATGAGTCTAAATAAAATGAACTGATAAGATAAAAAAAACACAATTATAACAGACAGGGTTCGATCTTCGACAGAAATGAATGAAGATTTTTCTCAGAAGTGATTCACGTCGCAAGATAAGCATGACGCTTAAGCCAGCCTTTCTATACAAATTACACAAATATACAAAGAAATCGTTTTAAGTAGGACTACAGTAGGACTGAAATAATGAAAGATTTCGATCGCTCATAACTCGACCAATTCATGCTAGATCGTAAGGATGCTTGCATCACTCGATTGTAAATCTTTCTATGCATCTGTCACAATAGTATCACATATATTTTATGAACAAACTATTGAATAATTGTGTTTGCCAATAACGATTCACAAGTGACCTAGCTAGCGACCAGATAGTATCCTTCTTCAAGGATTTACTAATGGTCTTTCTCAAGGCCGAGATGTTTTCCTGATCGTGCCTTTTTCAAGGTAACAGGCGAATGACTGAAAAATTTTAAATTTTGAGCTTCTATAACTCAACAACTATAGGCCAAAATATAAATTCTACCATCGTTTATGAAAAATATATAGAAAACACTAAGCGTAATGGCTAATAGAATATATTGACGGTACGAATATTTTAACGAAATATATCGCTGGCCGTATTGATGTTAGAGAGGTTTTGGTTGTCATCTCAGGTTACCGAAAGATAACCTCTGTCGCCAGAATTGGAAAAGTGTCAGAAAGAACTTCACATGATAAATAACGAAATATACCACTGCCCAATTGACATTAGAGAAATCCTTCACTTTGCTCCGGTTGTCTTCTCAGGGTTCCGACAGATCATCTCCTTCGTCGTGATTGAAAAAAAAAACAATAAAATGTTCTGCGCACAATGAATATCGAGAAACATGGTCCGATTGATTCTGGAGAAGTCCTCAGCCCGCTCATAGGTATGATAATAGGTATGTAATATGATAAAAAAAAATTTACAGGAAAAATAAACATCGTCGGTACGATTGATTTTGGGGAAGTTCTCCCGATTACCTCTTCAGATAATCTAAAGATTGTATTTAAATAAAGACTAGGTGCGTTGGACAACGAAACGTATCACTCTGTCAGTTTATTGTAGAGGAATTCTCTCGGTTACCTTTTTAGGTTTCCCTAAAGATAACTCTCTGTCGTCGGAATTGGATTTCGATAAAAGGTTCGTAGGATAAATAATAGAATATAAAGCCGGTCCAATCAATCGTACAGGTTTTCCTTCTCAGGATACCTAAACAAAATCCCTGTCGCGTGTTGTGATACATAAGATTTTAGAAATTTAGTTGCGTCGGGTAGTCGATAGTTCACGTTCACATAATCACAACACTAACCTCAGTGAATCCTGATTATTACCTTTCCCCACTAACAACTATTCATTCCATGAGGCAAAGTTTACAAAAAATTACCTTTCCAATTTAGTTCTAACGCCTTCAGCCAGCGAACAGTCAGCATCCACACATTTCATACCGTTAGGTGGAGAGTGTTGGCGTATGATTAAATGACACATTCGAATTGTTGTATCTAAAGTTGTCAAATGTTAATAATGGTAAACAAATGAGAAATTCATTTGGAGCATATTCTCGAATCTTTCTCGGCAATCCTTATTTGTTACAGAACAAAACTAGAACACCATCAATGCAGAGCCTAAATAACATTTTTCTAAAGTAAACACCCCGATTAAAGAATGTGTTGATTCTAACTATAATATCAGAAGATTCGGTAGTAATTTTCAAACAACTACAGAAAAGTAATCTTAATACTGCTAGAGTAAACGTACTTTACAAATACCACTAGTTGGACACAACAGCTGAACATCTCAATTTCATTCATATAACACAAAATGAGCGCATAGAAGAACATTTTTGACCACTTTCTGACTAATTTTTGAGAAATTAATGATGTGGAAACTGAATTCTTCAACAAGATAATGCATTGGTTCATTCTTCTAGACAAGTAAAACCCCTTCCCTCATTTTTCGACACGGCAAGTTAATGTAAAGGAATAATCGGAAATACACGATACTTTTCTGGTTTCATTGTTTGATTCTTTGCGCATATGTCTAGCAGATGTCTAAGAGTAATTCTATCGTCTCATGAGTACTGATTTCGGGTATGTCATGTTCCATGTTTTATCATACAATCGGTTAACAAATAGCTGAGCTCACAGAAAGCTTTGATATTAATTTGTTCTCGTGTCACATGCTTATGAAAGATGAAATGACAGAGTTATACATTGTTTTATTTCGTTGGAACGCCCAAGCTGCTATCACACACACCTAATATTTGATGTGTTTAACAGCTAATACTGCTACGTGTTAATTGATTGCGTTGGAATTATTAATCAACAAACAGTTTTGCTTTGCGCTTGTCGTCTCTAACAACGGAGTTTTTTTTTCCGAGAAATTGAATCTGTCTAAGTAATAATTTATTGCTGGAATATGATGAAACGCATCTAACAAAATTCCACTAACGTCACCTAGTTTGATAAAAATGAAAATGGTTTTTTTAACCAAAATCGTTTATAACATCCCATAGACGCATTCTGAACAATACTGATCCAGCTGCATCACAAATTGCAATTTGATTGAAACTCTTTTCCCCATATCACCGAAAAACTGGGCGTTCACCATATGCCACCCAACCAATATCGTACATTCGGTTTGATGCTTGTTATAGCTTGTCAGTTGCGTTCTGTGCCGTTCGGCTTTCACGGAAGTGGGTCACAGCATCGGATAGATTAGGCACAAGCACACATGCTGACTGTCAAACTGTGAAACGATAGGGGAATCCTTTGTCGTCATTTCGCACCACTTGGCTAACAATCACCCAACCCAAACGGTTCTATTGCAATTCAATTTTATAATCCCGGGCTGAGTGTGAATATCTTTTACTATATGGTTTCAATAATCCGAGCACTGTCTCAAGAGGGGTTACACATGAATGGGCAAACATTCAACGCCACACGTGTTTGCACATGATCCTTTTTTATAATACGGATTTTTATTGGGTCGTAATATACCGCTTAAATTTTAAATTTCAGTATGAATTCAGAAAAGAAAACATACACCATTAAAATTTAACTGCCAAGGGCCTGAAGCTCGCACAAAGGGATGCAGCTATTTGGCGTAATTACGTCTATCAGGCAATTGTTGGAGTGGATAAATACCATCGAGCCCACGCGAATGCTACGCGAAAGAAAAGGCAAATTGTTTAATCAAGGAAAGCTTTCAACTTAATTCCTCCTGCACAGAAGTTGCTCCTATGTCTACTCTGAGGGTTTTCTTCTTCTGCTACCGCCCGGAATTCCCCTAGGCGTAAGCAAGGAATTGGCAGGATCAAACCGAATCGAATATAAACACGTGTGTGTTCCTTAGGAGTTGAATACTTTTATGATTTTTAATGTCTTCCCTTTTACGGATTTGAACATTTGACGCAATATTGTACGTATTCGAAGTGCTCTCTATGCCCTACAGATGAATGTTAATTTCGTTTTCAATTGATAAACTTTCTCCATTTTCATCGCCGAGTTTGATTGTGTGATGCCTAGAGTTTTGTATCTTCAGTGTATACATTTATATTGTCTTAGCGTGGAATGAAACGATTATCTCGCGACATTAACATTTATTTTTACTCTCTTCCAGGTGAGTGCGTGAAATTGTTGGTTGACATTATTGCTGTAGTGAGAATATTTCGTTTTTGGTAAGTCAAATACATACAAATATATACAAAAATATATAATAACCGATATAGTGGTTCTCAGATTTTCGTGAAAAGTGATAGTTTTATTCATTATCGCAAAACATTAGACCCGTATTTTTTTTATTTTTTCAGTAGGGTGACCATTTCCATATTAGGGTTATCCGAAAAATCAACTTTTTCCTCGTTTTTCCAGAAATGATTTTTTTCAAAAATTCATACTACACCTGCAGAAAATTCGAATTCTGCTCTCCTTATTATTGATTGTATTCGTTTTTTATTGTTTTCATAGTCTCGGGACCAAGAGCGCTATATTTTTTTATATTTTTTGTGAAAAGCTGAGGATTTTTCACATAACATATGTTGAAACCAGAGAGGCGTTTTTTCGTTTTTGAGTTATGATTTTTCAAAGTTAACCGATGGTCCAAAAAATCATTTTTCACTTTCTTTCCAAAAATGACTTTTTTTCAAAAATTTATTACCTACTTAACTACTGGACCGATTCAGATGATCGATATATCAAATTAAAGTCTATTAGCTAGCCTTTTTTGAAGAAATGACACATTTGCCAATTTTGAATTCTAGTCGCATACATCCAGTCTAGTCGCATAGAAATATTGAACGAAGACTGAAAACATGTTGACTTTGAAAAATCATAACTTAAAAACAAAAAATAACACATCTTTGATTTTTGGATTTTTTATGTGTAGAATATGAATTCTTTGAAAAATAAAATTTTGTTCATCCAACTGTCATAAAAAAAGATAATTCTATTTTTTGAAACAAACTATTGAATAATTGAATCAAGCATTATCTAAAGAAAAGTCCCACGTTCTGATTGGTTCAATATGAGTCCCTTGAACTGTGCAAACCCAAACGACCAACTAATGAAGCAGCGAGGCACAATTTGAATATACAGCCATTCCATGCCAAACCGATATGGTTCTCAGATTTTCGTGGAAAGTGGTAGTTTTGTTTTTTTCGTAAAATATTAGACACATATTTTTTTATTTTTTCGTTAGTGCCCATTACTATTTTTAGGTTTTTCGAAAAATCATTCCGAAAAAAAATTCAGTTCAATTATGATTTTTCAAAATAATCTTATTTTCAGTCTACGTTCAATACTCCTGTGCGAATAGACTAGATCTATGTGACTAGTTACATAGCTCGCTAAACGCAAGTGCGAATTATTTGCTTCAGGACGCATTATCAGAGTATGCCCAAAGCAAGTTGTGTCAAAATCGCTTCGAAGGAACGATAGAGTGTAATGAATGAAAAAGATCACCATTTATAATTTTTATATTTCTCTTAATATTTTACTTGTGCAAGCTCTGCACCATGCTCATTGCTCACATATTCTGAAAATGAATTCTGAGGCGAAAAATTCAGCACGTTCGTTAAACACGGTAACAAAATAGAAACTGAGATCGGCTAGAGTGAGCACGATATTTATACCGCTTTCACGGCCATCCGACGACATGCATCAGCCAGTGACTGAGTTTTTTGTGACATCATCAAAACTTATAGATTTTTGTTTGCTTTCAAAGCAGTTTTTGAGCTTTGGAAATTGGGAATAAATAACAAACATCACTTATACACCTTTTATCATTCGAACGTAATTGTAATACCACTTATCTCAGCCGCCAAAGAGGTATTGACGGTCGAATCTTTGCTCTAAAAATGGAACCATCTCGTTTTCAAAATTCTTAACTTGCACTCCAGTACAGATGCAAGAATGATATTATGTAAAAATAAAGAAATACTCTCCACCAGTCAGCATGAAAATCGAAGCCGAACACCGAACATGCAGGCATCCACATACACTTGCCTTTCATTCGTCCTTCCTATCAAGCAAAACAGCTGTGTCTGAAATCAGTATTGAGAAAGACTGCTGTCTGCTAGTTTGAATTCTAGAGGCTTTAAAATGTCTCAGTTCATTCGTTGTGAAATAGCGAATAGCTTGTTTATACTCGATAAATTGGAAACGCTGCATTTTATATTTCTATTTCAAAAAAGTAGAAAGGTCTGAGCCTATGGGCACGGACGGAAGTTTGACGTAGGACTGTGATTGTTCAGAGCATTTGATTATTTTTAATGTAATTCTTTTCATTGTTCAGATAAACAGTAGATAAATAGTAGGCCTGAAAACGGCCGTTTGTTGTATGTACTCATAACCTTCAAACGGTTTGTAACGAACAAATAAAGAAAATAAGCTTCTGGCACGAAGTTTAACTGTCTAACTGAAAATGATTAATGAATATCAGTAGGACACATAACAGGGTGGAATGGTAGATGAAGTACATGTAAATCGGTAAATAAAAAGAAATATATCGTCACTTATTACATTGAATATGAAATTTATGGGGAAGAAACGGAAAAACAAGTTGAAAATACTCACGATTTCGTGATGAACATGGTAAAATGAACATGAATGAAATGAACAATCATGATGTTGCTTTATTTTAATGGATAGCTATGGTATAGTGTTTTTTTTCCATTGTCTTATTCTTATTTTTAGGCATCGGGAGCAGTAGCTTTTTCGGTGAAATAATGTTCGTTCGCAGACTATCACAATCAACTCGTGTTGGTTCTATTGCTCAATCTATCATAGAAGAAATTGAGTCATTGAGAATTATGAATATGAGTCATGAAGAATACGAGGGTCACTATTTATATTTCGGGAATAGGAACAAAAACAAATAGTTAAGCTGCGAATATATTTTTATTGTTTTTCAAAGTACTCGCCACGATGATCGATACACTTTTGCATGCGCTTAAACCAGTTTTCAAAGCATTTATTCCAATCGACACGAGCCTTTTTTTGAGCGATTGTCAAATTATGTGGGATCCAACGTGAACATAATTTTCGCACAACTAAGTGTTCATGTAAAATCGCATATATGCTGGTGGATGCCTCAATCTCACAATAGGTTACATGACGATCTTGCTTAATCATTTCGTGCACAGCATCGATGTTTTCTGGCACTACAGTCGATTTTGGACGACCTTCACGAAACTCGTCGGACAGCGAACTAAAGGGTGTGTCACATCAAATTGCATCACGGAAAAAACGCTGTAGAGATTCGCCCAGTAGACCGATCCTTTTGAAAATTTTAGACAGTAAAATAAAAACTATTAACAAACTTTTGGCATTTTCTTTTTATTCATACTTCGAGCCCAAGCCCGTATGCTCGCACCTTCCTCTTTACCCCGTCCATAAGGTTCTGTACAACGTCAGGTTGTAGTTTTTTTTGAACAGAAATCCATTTTCTCTTGAAGTCCGCCTCCGATTTGACAACTTTTGGGTTCTTCCGGAGGGCCTGCTTCATAATCGCCCAATATTTCTCTATTGGGCGAAACTCCGGCGCGTTGGGCGGGTTCATTTCCTTCATTTCACACCATGTACTTTTTGGCAAACTTGGATAGTTTCTGCTTGCGAATCTCCTCCGGAACGCTGAATTTGTCCTCTGCGGAGAAGAACAACAGGTCCGGCAGCTGACGAAAGTCCGCTTTGACGTAGGTATCGTCGTCCATTACCAGGCAATGCGGCTTCGTCAGCATTTCGATGTACAGCTTCCGGGCTCGCGTCTTCCCCACCATGTTTTGCCTTTCGTCGCGGTTAGGAGCCTTCTGAACCTTGTATGTACGCAGGCCCCTCCCGCTGCTTGGTCCGCTGGACGAATGAACTTGACAAATTCAGCTTATTGGCAACATCCCGGACCGAACTTCTCGGATCACGTCTAAACTGCTTAACTACGCGCTTGAGATCTTTTTCACTAACGGAGCATCCATTTTTGCCGTTCTTCACCTTCCGGTCGATGGTTAGGTTCTCGAAGTATCGTTTTAGTACTCTGCTGACCGTGGATTGGACGATTCCCAGCATCTTACCGATGTCCCGATGTGACAACTCCGGATTCTCGAAATGAGTGCACAGGATTAATTCACGACGCTCTTTTTCGTTCGACGACATTTTTACAAATTTACAAAAAATTGACAGTGAAGCATGGCCAACGTGATCTATACACTCTTATCTGACTATAAGCGAAAGCTGAAGATATAATTCCTAAAAATTAAATTTCTACAGCGTTTTTTCCGTGATGCAATTTGATGTGACACACCCTTTACGACCACGATTGAATTCACTATACCAGCGATACACAGTGGTTTTTGATGGAGCTTCATCGCCAAAAGTCAAGTTAAGTTGATTGACGCACTCTTGTTGTGATAATCCACGTCGAAAGTCGTAAAAAATCATCGCACGAAAATGTTCACGATTCAGTTCCATTTTTTTGCCGAGACCAAACTTTCAACTAAATATAAAATAAACAAATAGCGTCCGACAAAATGTTGACAAAATGACAAAATGTTCTGAGTACGTATATCGTCAAAAATGTCAAACTTTACGATGGAACCGTCAGATGGACTCACATGACATCAGTGTTGCCAATTCCCGAAATATAAATAGTGACCCTCGTGTTAATATTTCATTTCGTTTAATTTTTGTGCCTCCTCCTAATTAATGAACGATCACTGTATGAGTGAAACTTTTTTCGTTGCTTTGATGAAATCTTGCATGAAGTTTGAGTGATGCATGAAATTTTGCATCTGATTACTTTAACATCTTGCTAATTCCTTAGATAGAACGAATTATTGCACGTAATTTTATGTTACATACAACATTCATGGGAACGAAGTTGGAAGAAAGAATGCATAATACATGATTTACCTTCGCATCCGCTCGCAAAACATACCTCTTTTATTTGTTAAATTGCTGACTTGTTTTATTATTTCCACTGTTGATGTCTCAGGCAAAAAAAATGCTGGATAAATTTTCCTGGTATATATGTATATTTTATAACATATATCGTAAGAATGGTTCTGCGTAATATGCATTTGAAAACTCTTAATAAACGTTATATTTTTCGTATAGTGACCCCCTATATAGAAATCAAAGACGTAGTCTTACGTCAAAAATCGTGTTCTCTTTTTTGATATTGCACTTGATACATTGTAAAATTTAGCCCTACGTTAAAAAATAGGTGATGATTATGTAGGTTTTTGTCGTTGTTACACAAGAGCACGCATACCGTCGACCCTTTACAGGACCGCAGGGTCGCACTTTTTGTTTCGTTTTTGTCAATGCGTATTGCATTGAATAAGCATCTCAAATATTCTTCTTGAAAATCAAAATCAGCAACCGTCGCGGGTGTTTGTTTCGCACCTAACACACACTGTAGCTACTGGCGATTATACATTTGTTACACCGCCAACATTACCTTTGACGAAGCATGAAAATAACAATTCGTATGTGTGATCCAACAATACACTAACACTCTGCGACAACGGGTATAGAAACTGACGCAATGCTTCTTTTCCATATTTCCACCGAAGATTCAAAAACTAAAGGTTAAAAAAGGTAAAAATTTCGCTGTGGTGTTGCATTTCTTGTTTTAAATCAGAACATTTTCATTTCTTAGTTGGTACTCCTGTCAGTCTTATTGTCAATTTCGATCGCGATATATAATTTAGTTTGTTTACAGCATCATAAAGAACAAGTTAACTTTTTTTCGCTCAACGATTTTTGATATGGATAACTCTACTGGATATTCATTGGATAGTGTACATTGTATGAAATTTTGTGTTGCAAACAAAAATCTTGCAAAATACATTTGGTGACTCAATTATGTCGAAAATACTGGCTAACTCCGCTTACGAATTACGGATCTCTGTAGTAGCATATCCGATAAAAGTGAAACTATTGAGAACCGAAGCAGATGATCCAAAGCCCCTGAAGAGGATAGTTTTAATAACTGTTTTTTTATCCCATCTGTTTATTTCATTAGGCTCATTTAGCAATTCAGTTGTATCAGAGCCTAGTTTATTGGTGTACGTTTTTATCTTACGATGATTTCGTTGCCATGTTACCATACGATAACACGGTATCCGTTTAGGCGTAAGAGTATTCCTATCTTATCGACACATATTTTGTGATTACATTCCCATTGTTCGAATGTTCACAGTCGGATCATACACAACGGAACTGTTGATATGAGGCTTCCATTGTTGTGTTATTAATAGCATAAATTTCCGATTTAGCAGACCGTAATTCGAGCTGGTCTCCGGGTGACGAATACCATACTAACGTTATTTCCCTTCCTCGGTGACGATAGGGACGTGGTCGTCGTCGTTATTGACTATTTTAAGGCTTGCTTCACCGAAACTTCATAGAAACTTGTGTGAGAAAAGTCGCAACACAGCTATTACCAAAAAAGCTAATTTTTCTTCAGAAATTTCATCGCAATCAAGGGGCTGAAGTCATGCTTGATCGATCTAGTTCTGATCCTATGGACATCCAACGTATATGGAAATTACCGCTCGTAGTGGTCACGCAGTGACGCGCAGTAAAGATCGGCGATTAGTTGGCATTATCGTAGCAGGATAACGCTGCGTGACGACTACGAGCGGTAATTTCCAATTTCCATGTACCTAGAATCAGAATTATATCGATCGAGGGTTTCAAAAAAATTTTTTTTTACGCCAAATGTCTTAGAATTGCACGATATTTCGAGATTTACTTTTTTATTCGATTTGTTTATTTTAGGATCATTAGCATTTTAGCTGTAACAGAGCCGAATTTTAATCGTGTACATGTCACATGTTTATCATATCTATAATTAGCACATTACACAGTTGCCTTTTTTCGGCGTAAGAGTATTCCCTTCTATGCCATTG
This sequence comes from Toxorhynchites rutilus septentrionalis, assembly GCF_029784135.1. Lineage (NCBI taxonomy): Eukaryota > Metazoa > Arthropoda > Insecta > Diptera > Culicidae > Toxorhynchites > Toxorhynchites rutilus. The sequence goes on from NC_073745.1 coordinate 246,726,099, forward strand.
CATATGGGTACATTTACACAGTAGCCATTCAGGTGTAAAAGTGTTCCTTCTGTTCTTCCATTATCCAGTTAGACCACCGGACAGCGGAGACAGATGTTGGTTGATAATTGTTGAGTTATTCATAGAACAGCAGCCCGATGAGTCTTGCAGAGCAGAGCAGTTGTATGGATGAATCGACCTTATTCGAACGTGAATCGCCATCGCTGATGATTGTTGCGCGAACGTAGTTATTCCGTAACAACCCAAAGAGGGTCCTGAGTTCTGAACTCACGATCGATCGCTTACTAAGCGAACGCGCAACCAATGTGGTTACGGAGACCCCGGTAGATTTACTTTTATCTCGAAAATTTTTTTTTGTCAAAAATTGACTTTTCCGCACTTTTTTGTCGGATTTCAAGAAACTGAAACGTTGACCACTTTGCGACACTAGTAAATGAAGTCCGATTGAGCTGATATTATGCATAGGGTAGTTTTTATGGGGAATCAACATCTTCATTGGCACTCTAGTCTACATTGATTTCTCGCGACAGTATCATGGTTCCATTATCAATACTCATTATAATTACTAATCCTCGACTATTATGTCATACTTGAATCAATTTTGGTGATTGCTATTGCATATCATCTTTCCAGGACTTTAAGGAACTCCATATCGATATCCAATTTCGATTAAATTCAATATTTTGATAAGATAATCTTATGTTTTCTAACTATGCACATGACAGGTTCGGAATAAAATAAGTTCATCTGTTATGTTCTTCATTAAACTTCCTGCGCAACCAAAACATGTGTACTATAAAAAATCATAACTCGAAAACGAAAAAGAACACCTTCTGATTTTTGTATATGCTATGGATAAAAAACCCAGCTTTCAAGAAAAAATTCAATATATGGTACCTTTTGTCTTTAAATCATGTAAACTATAAAAAAGGAAACACAATCAATAATTACGAAAACAAAATCTTTTTTTTTGCAAGTGTAATATTTTTTCAAAGAACAAGTTCAAAAGTTTTGGAAAAGAGGGAGGAAAAGTAATTTTTCGGGATACCACAAAATTGCAATGAGCAGCTTAAAGAGAAAATGCAAAATAAGGGTCTGCGATATATTTTCTCTGCACTGTGCTGCCGTTCTACGCATAGTTGTCCCATGTTCAGCAACTGAGAAAAACGCAATCAATGTTTTCTAGCATATTTGTCTACCAGAAGCTTCAAGCGTCTCAGTTTAGCTATACACCGGGTTTTTTTTATAAGCAGTAAACTATTCTTTAATGAAATGTGAAAAGTTCCTCTCACTTGAATCAATCAAGCTTGATTATGGTTTAAAAATACATGGTGAGACATTTATGCCTAGAATAACAACATGGGACAATTGAACTTGATATTGTTTTTTTAAATATTGGGAACAAAAAATAAGTTTTTTGGTGTTTTTCCGAAAGATTATACATAAAACATCGTTTTATGAAGAAGGGAGCGATCTGTAACACCTTTGCAGATCATAAATCTCATTGTTATTAGTCATTAGCTAACAAGCTGTACATGGGTTCTCCTAATTTTTTTTTTATTCGTTTGATAATTAGTTCATTCTTCGTTCTACAGAAATGTTAATATATTCAACATCGCGATGCGATAGACAAAAAATACAAAACAAAAACATATTTCATTGCGAAAACAACGTGATTATTTCAGATGGGAATTCTCACCACGCTCCCCAAGCAGTTTAACACAAACATCTTACATTAAATACTTCAACTGACTATCATCTGCCGAATATTGATGTAATCAAGATGGATGTTGATTCATCCGAATACGAAACATATGATCTCCGAGTTAGCGCTAGGTGGGATAACATGTTCCGACCTTTGAGAATACGTTACAAAAGTGTGTACTCGTTCTATTCGCTATCCCTCCATATCTTATCAAAAGCGCTGGGAAACAAAGTGGCAGCGGCAATCTCCTGCGCTGTTCCCCTGCCACCACCACCACCATATACGCTTTCCCGGGTGCCGGATCTGCCGTCTTCTCGGCATCGGTAGCATTTGGGAGCACCCAAGTGCTGCTACTTTTATTATTATTATATTTTTGCAGATACACTCCGACATAAACAAGCATTTCTCTTGGATTTACGTTCTATTCGGCGAACAGCGCGAGGGATGCTCGAGAGTGGTGGTTCAAAAATTCTACGTTTCCCTGCTACGGAGGCACTCATGCCAAACCAACTCTGGCATTCATAAATCTGAATGAAATTGCTTTCAACAACGATCAGGCCAAATAAACCTCAGTTTTATTGGACGGATATATTCTTCTTGTGGTGCAGATTTGCGAATGAGTTAAATGAGGAACGTAAAAGTGCGGGCTGAATAATGATCCCCATCAAATCAACCTAACAGTCGTATGTGAAAAGTCGTCTAAGCGCAGCTGTATCTTTAGCTCTGGTTTCAAATGATATCACCGATTTTGAATAATTCCCACTCGAGATGGATTTTGTTGGATTTTATTTGAAATTTTACCATATCTATAAAAATAATGAAAGCTTTGCCAAACATACCCCGTTGGCGCCCCTTTTTGGTGCCTTATTTGCATAAACCAATCACGGTCGTTCGATGTCCTGTGGCAAACGTGTTAATGTCCTGCTCGAAGGAAATGACCGTCCGCTTTGGAAGTAGGTCGTAAAGGAAACGCCACAACAATAGCACACACAAAAAACGCAATAATGCAAAAGCGGAATAAACCAATCAAGCCAATGTCAAAGCCGGGGTATATTTAATCAAAAAAAATTTTCGCCAAATAACACAACAGGAAGGGAGAAAAATCAATGGCAAGGGCGCGCCTGAAAGAAACAGAAGATCGAAATATTTTTCCCGAACAAATCTATTGACTCTGGCAGCTTCCAATATTGAAGCGGGCGGATGGAGTACATTGTACAGGGCGAAGAATTCGTTCCGAGGAACGTCGTTTCTGAACGCTTTCCTTTTGCTTATTTTCCTTTATCGAGTTAAGTAAAGCGTTAGCGTTATTACTTATTTCGGGTGTTTTGCTCGGTTTATGAGCAGCCTGTCGCAATTTGTTTTCTTCCACGAACTGATTTAATGATCTCTGTATTTCGTTCGTTTACGGTTTATGGTTTACAATCGGTCATGGCTGTTAGTAATTTGAGTCATTGTTGAAATCGGCAGATATTCAATATATTCTCTTATTGCTCCGTTTTTTCTGTTTTGAACTAGAGATGACGTGCTGTGTGCTTAACAAATATGTTAGATTCTATAACACTTTCGAATAAATGTATACGATAAACATTCCAATTCATTATTGTTTGAAGGGGGCTCGAATTTCTACTGGATTACTCTTAACTCTTAACCCGATAAACAATTTTAGCAAGTCTAAGATTTTTAGCGTCCTTAATTGTGTTCGGATTTTGAATCATGATCCGCACACTTTTTCAATCATGATTCGAATTCCTGATACATTTGTCAGCAGCATTTCTTTGCTGCTGTGGAGCAAAATTGACGCGAAATATTCTGCACTGCGCCGAAAAGTATGCATATCGCGCTGGTGTGATCGATGAGCAGTATCACTCTGATTCTATAGACATATAGACGACGCTCGTAGCGAAAGGGTTAATGGGAGCGAAAAAATATTTGTATTTAGTTTATTGAGTGTAGAGGCAATGAAACCAGAATGACCCTCTCTCTCTCTCTCTCTCAAAAACATATAAACATTATGTATACCCTTGTTGGGTCATCAAGAACGTCCAAAACTTCCGCAACTTTCAGATACACACCTGCTGCTTGATAACATGTGCAAATATTGTCTTCGTGTACAGCTCGCCGCTTGACCATTTTCCAGTTGTCCTTAATCCATTCTCAACTGAGATGATTAATCTTGAGGGAATTGTATTTTCTGAAATTGTTGACGACATTTCCTAACGTTTCCATTCCACGATAACCTTTTTTTCTTTGTTTAGAAGAATGCCGATCCTTTTTTTTTGTGAATCATGTGAAACAGAAGCGTTACTTAATCCGATCTCCCATTGTACTCTTTGGCATTCAGAAGAGTTTTACGGCCTCCCGGATCGAAAATCCTTGCTCCATTCTTTTTAGGGCTTGTAACATACTCTCATGAAATTCCTGCAATAAGAAATTTGATCGTGCAGTTTTGATTCGTTCAGATTTAAAGTTGTCTTTTTAATGTGTTTCTTTTAATTTAGACGTTTCGCATTATTTGAAAATAATCGTTTTTGAAATCATTTCGATGTTTTCTTGGGATTGCGTATCAATCTATTTACCTTCGCCCATTTAGGCAACAAGACTAACTGAATCGCTTCTGAAACCCCATAAGTCCAAACTGTATTTGACCCATTCTAGCGTGACGTGACAACGGTTTGACTCACTAAAAACAGGTTTTATCTCGTTTTCATGTATAAATCACACGATTTCCAAATGGTAAACGATTTTAAAGTGAAATTGAGAAAATTTCCTACAAGAATCTTCAGTTGGAGAATATTTTGCAGTTGAATTCGCTTGTTGCCAGCCCAATACTTTTGTGACGTGACAACACCTGTCTTTTCGCGGGTTCCGACTTTTGAACAATAATGTTGTATTTTCAGTTCCGTTTCAAAACATACCAATAAACTTTGTTCCATGATTTGCCAATGAAAGATGAACGTAGATTCCTGTATACACCGTTTTTCAATAAAACTCGCAAGAACATGCATTTTGACAGCATGCATTTTGTGACGTGACAACGCGCTCTGTGCGAATAAACAGTCTCCACGAAGCGTTGTCACGTCACACAATCAATAAGTTGTATTAAATGAGAATTTCCTCGTATTGTAGCAATCGATATACTATTTTTTATGTTTTTTTATTACTCTGAATACATCTTACTTTCCTCTGAGATTTCCCCTTCCCCTTCCAAATGTCCTTCCCCTTCCAAATTGATTTGATTTTGCTATCAGAAACTTTTGATAAACTCTTTGTGTGCGTCCGCGCACTTACCTGTGCAAGCGCGTTTATGTTTGCGTGTTGCAGATGACTTTGACTTTGACGTTGTCTTTGATCGTGGATCGTTGATGTTAGCGTGTGCATTTGTATGTGCACTTCCTTTGTATAACTCCACACAAGTCGCTCTAAGGCTAAGTTCTTTCCATTCAAATATTATCTCCCTCTCACTTAAATCCTACCTCTCACTATCAAACATTAATCTTTTTTTGTTCCTCTTCGCGCACCCATGGATATATGCCAACATTGCCATTTCATGCCATTCCCGGTCTTTTATATCCGTTTTTAACGAACCGGAAGTCACCATCGTCGATTCCAAAATGGCATCGGAATACGATATTCGACTTCCGCTTTTAAGTCCATATCATATGGGTTTTCCATATTTTTTTAGCATTTGATACTACCACCAGCAAACCGGAAGTTGAAATAAGATTATATCTTATATTATGGAATCTACGTTCATATATTGTTGATAAAACATAGGAGAAAGATCATTTGTATGTTTTCAAACGAAACTGTAACTAATTAAATTAAATTGATATTTAATGTTCAACAGTCCTCCGAAACAGCAAAAAGTCAGGAGTTGCCACGTCACAAAAGTATTTGACTGACAACAAGCCAATCTAACTATAAAATATTCTCCAACTGATGATTCTTGTTAGAAATTTTCTTAATTTTACTATAGCATCGTTTAATTTTGTGTGCTTTATTCATGAAAACGCAAAAATGTGTTTGTAGTGAGTCAAAATGTTGTTACGTCACAATGGAATGGATCGTATACTTTTCGTGACGTGACAACAACTTCTGGAGACAGTTGATACTCCTCTATTTGTGGACCGATCTCAACCAAATTTTGTGGGTTGTTGACCTTCATTGTTTGCTCAGAGAAACCCAAGTATAAAAATGTTTGACCCTATGTTCATCTGATAAACTAAAAAAAAAATCTTTTTTGTGACGTGACAACGCTTCAAAATACCTCTTTTTCGAATGCTTGTTTCTCATAAATTACAAAACGAAACGTAGGTCTACCCATGGCTTTTCAAACAAGCATTTAATAACTCATTCAATGGTATATAGACATTGAAGTTTGGTTAAGCATGTGCAGAAATATCTCAAGAAACGTATAAATAGTGAAAACCTAAAATATTTTAAATATAATTATGTAGTTTTTTAAACTCGCCTCTCTCAAAGGTTGGTGCATAAAAATTGAATTTGTTACAAAAAATTTATGATATAACTAGTGCTTATTCAAATAGCGTTTTCAATTTTCTCCTTCAACTTGATTTGAAATTTGGTTCTCTGGTGCATAACCTCATGGAATGGGTCATTTCTTAAAATTTTGACCTACACTACGTTTCACAACTATAGTATAACTCATTTTTTTTAATTTCCAGAGATATGTAAGATGTCGATTGAATTGAAGTATACAATGTAGAACACAATAACTATCTTCATTTATAAGACTGGCCATTTGGACTTTATTATTGTGTTCAGGCGCGAAATATTCAAAAAACTAAAATTCCAGTGTTTCATAACCAAGCAAACCATTTGTCATGACAATTGTCATGCGAAAATGCGAAAACAGAATAGAAACTGAGAGAGGTTGGCGTCGACATCATGTCTCATACCGTATGTTTCTATTCTGTTTTCGCATTTACGCATGACAATTGTCATGACAAATGGTTTGCTTGTTCATAACTATAGAACCAGGTGGAAAAACTCTCACTCCTTCACAAAATAACGTCAATTTAACATGAATTACATGAATCCCATTTTCAAAGCTGCGAGTCCAAAAACTAATGTAGAAGGTAATCCTATGGGTTTCGTAATTCCAGGAGAACTTATTACAAGATATTCAACTACCTGATAAAAAGAAATTCAACTTGAATAGAATTTCTTCACACTGGAAGGATTTACGGAACGTGTCATTTAATTTTTCAACTCGTAACTTTGCAGGCGGCCGTTTGATGGTTTGGGGAGAATTTTCTCAAAAAGGTCTGGTTTAGATAGCTTACTATCAACACGAATGAACAGTTAAAAGTGCAACGAAATACTTCGGAATCATCAACTGCTGTCTTTACATCAAAAACAATTGGGTGATTTGGCATCAATTCATGAAATCCGGAAGATCATGGCATGGTTTTATGAATAGGGGCTTCACATTCTGGACTAGTCAGCTTGTTTACCAAATCAAAACCCTGTCAGGAACTTATGAGGAGTGATCGGACGAATAGTAGATGCAGCTTACAAGCAGTATGGGTGATTTGAAGAACTTAAACGAGCAGCATCCTCTGAACGAGATACACACTACAACATGACGCAGCTTGGTCAAAACCACCCCGAATGGGTTATTAGAACTGATTGAGAATTAAAGATGACCTCCGAATTAGAAACTTATTGTAATTCATGTGAAATTGACGTTAATTTTGCAAAGGAGTGAGAGTTTTTCCAACTGGTTCTATAGTTATGAAACACTGTAATTTTTGCTTTTTGAATGTTTCGCGCCTGAACACAATAATACAGTTCAAATAGCCAGTCTATTAAATGAAGATAGTTGTTATATCCTACACTATATACTTCAAATCAACCGACTACTTACATATCTCTGGATACTCAGAAAAAATGAGGGGTTCTATTGTTGTGAAACGCAGTGGAGTCCTCCTATTTGTTGGTACCTGAGTTAGGTTATTGCACCCAAAACATACATTGTGAAACCACTTTTTAATCATTATAACAGTTAAAGCTTAAAATATAACGCTTTGAAGTTTATGGGCTTAGGGTATTTCTCACGAGAAATCGAGAAATCAGAAACGAAGTTTAGCGTGTTTGAAGTGATTCAATTCAATTTGATGTATTTTTTATGTTCATAATGCTCATACCAAGTAAGAATGGGGCTGTTCATAAATTATGTGCTGCATTAAAGAAGGGTGGAGAAAGAGTGTCGGATAAGCATTATTTGTTTGACTCTTAAACATAAGAAATACCGAAAATGTGTTATGGAAGGAGATAGAGGATATTTTAAAATTATTTTCCATGGCTTTCCGCTTCCACGGTTACATTTTGGTTGCATTTCGGATTTTATTATTTTTTGTAAGAATAACATGAACAAAACATTTAAAAAATGTATATTAAAAATGTTATTATTTGTTTCATTTCATTTAACTGATATCGTCGTATATTCGTATAGAAGTCAAGCTATTGAAATGGCTAGAATCATATTTGACTGACCGCACCCAAATGGTAAGATTTAATGGGGAAATTTCAAAACCAATATTTGTTACATCCGGAGTTCCTCAAGGCTCTCATTTGGGGCCACTTTTGTTCATTTTATTTGTTAATGACGTTTGCGTTTTTCTTAACAGTGTTAAGGCACTTATCTACGCAGATGATATGAAACTGTATATGGAAATAAAGAATGAAGAAGACTCTCAAACATTCAAAAATGAAGTTGACATATTATATAATTGGTGCACTAAGAGTTTATTACAGCTCAATGTTAGGAAATGCACTTTGATTACTTTTACAAGAAGAAGAACACCATTGAACAATGGTGTTATACTGGGTAATCAACCCATCAGTAGATGTCATCGAGTAAGAGATTTAGGTGTGATCTTAGATTCGAAACTAACCTTCGTGGATCATTATAATACAATCATCCATAGAGCAAATAATATGTTGAGCTTCATTACACGCTTTAGTTACCATTTCCACGATCCGTACACAATAAAAACATTGTATAAAGGGTGTGTCACATCAAATTGCATCACGGAAAAAACGCTGTAGAAATTCGCCCAGTAGACCGATCCTTTTGAAAATTTTAGACAGTAAAATAAAAACTATTAAACAACTTTTGGCATTTTCTTTTTATTCATACTTCGAGCCCAAGCCCGTATGCTCGTACCTTCCTCTTTACCCCGTCCATAAGGTTCTGTACAACGTCAGGTTGTAGTTTTTTTGAACAGAAATCCATTTTCTCTTGAAGTCCGCCTCTGATTTGACAACTTTTGGGTTCTTCCGGAGGGCCTGCTTCATAATCGCCCAATATTTCTCTATTGGGCGAAGCTCCGGCGCGTTGGGCGGGTTCATTTCCTTTGGCACGAAGGTGACCCCGTTGGCTTCGTACCACTCCGACACGTCCTTTGAATAGTGGCACGAAGCGAGATCCGGCCAGAAGATGGTCGGGCCCTCGTGCTGCTTCAATAGTGGTAGTAAGCGCTTCTGTAGGCACTCCTTAAGGTAAACCTGCCCGTTTACCGTGCCGGTCATCACGAAGGGGGCGCTCCGCTTTCCGCAAGAGCAGATCGCTTTCCACACCATGTACTTTTTGGCAAACTTGGATAGTTTCTGCTTGCGAATCTCCTCCGGAACGCTGAATTTGTCCTCTGCGGAGAAGAACAACAGGCCCGGCAGCTGACGAAAGTCCGCTTTGACGTAGGTTTCGTCGTCCATTACCAGGCAATGCGGCTTCGTCAGCATTTCGGTGTACAGCTTCCGGGCTCGCGTCTTCCCCACCATGTTTTGCCTTTCGTCGCGGTTAGGAGCCTTCTGAACCTTGTATGTACGCAGGCCCTCCCGCTGCTTGGTCCGCTGGACGAATGAACTTGACAAATTCAGCTTATTGGCGACATCCCGGACCGAACTTCTCGGATCACGTCTAAACTGCTTAACTACGCGCTTGAGATCTTTTTCACTGAAGGAGCATCCATTTTTGCCGTTCTTCACCTTCCGGTCGATGGTTAGGTTCTCGAAGTATCGTTTTAGTACTCTGCTGACCGTGGATGGGACGATTCCCAGCATCTTACCGATGTTCCGATGTGACAACTCCGGATTCTCGAAATGAGTGCACAGGATTAATTCACGACGCTCTTTTTCGTTCGACGACATTTTTCCAAATTTATGAAAAATTTACAGTGAAGCATTGCCAACGTGATCTATACACTCTCATCTGATCAAGCGAAAGCTGAAGATATAATTCCTAAAAATTAAATTTCTACACCGTTTTTTCCGTGATGCAATTTGATGTGACACACCCTTTATTACATACGTCAGATCAATTCTCGAATACTGTAGTATTGTATGGTCCCCTTACATAACTTCACACGAAGACAGAATTGAATCTGTACAAAAACAATTTTTGTTATTTGCACTTCGTAAACTAGGCTGGTCTTCATATCATCTACCTCCATATGAAGCACGCTGTATGCTAATCAATATTAAAAGCCTAAAAGAACGTCGGAACTCTGCCATGATTCTATTTATTATTGATATCATATCACAACGAGTGGACTCAGAAGAAATATTAGGAAACCTGAATTTTTACGCACCGATTAGGAACCTGAGAAACCATAACATTTTTTACATAGATTATCGAAGAACGAATTATGCCAAATATAGTCCTATTAATCGTATGATGAGCCTCTGTAACGAACACAGTGAAACATTTGATGTAACCATGTCAAGATCAATGCTCAAAGACTATCTGAATAGCATAAGATATCGTTAAATTTCACTGTAATATTTGGGTAGCATTTTTAGTCTACGCTGGTTTGACGAAATAAATAAATAAAAAAAAAATTGATTCTGTAACTTGTTAAAATCGTCTTTTAAATTAAACGAATAAATTATCCAGTCAGCTCTCTTTAGATTTTTTAGTTTTAAGTAAGTAGTTTTAAGTAGTATTAAGAATGTATCGGTCTACAATTTAGATTGACGACAATAAAAATTAAAAAAAAATATATATTGGCGGATAAAAATGAACTGCGGCGAATATATGATCGATTAACTTATTGATATAATTCTTACTTGTGCTTAAAAAAATCTTCGAATATAGTCCCCAGCCATATAGAAAGCAAATAAGGTGTGTGTATTCAGCCGAACATTATGGCCCCGAAGCAGATTCGCGACAGCTTCACAATGAGAACATGTGGACAATTGTAATTTGCTCAACCGTAGCAGATTGTCTTGTCCTTTCTCCACCAGATCCCCTCCCCTCTTAATTGTTCTCGGGTTCACCTAATTGGTAATTTGTTTAATTACAACCGATTAATCGCATTTGCCTCAAATGATTCTCGAACAACAAACATTTTGCTGATTTCGATCTTTGCTATTGCGAGCAGGACCGTTTGCACGCCGCTTCCGTTGCACGGATGTGCCATACAGCTTCCAGCTGGTAGTCATTTGAATTGCTACAAGCATCGTTCTGCTGACCACGGTTTCCTATTTTCGAGATCGGCACACACCACCACAAAACGCATTAAGGGATTTTTTGTGGTTCTCGTTGTCGCCACAAGTATTCACCTTTCGATGCTGTGTTCTGCTGTGGGACATTGTGCAAACCGTTGTTCGAGGAAATCGATTGAAATTTTTGCCTCACTAACCGGTCTAGCAAATTCTTGATTTATCCGCAAATTAAATTTAATTGAACATAATTAGGAATTAGGATCTATTGTATTACAGTGTACCAGAGGAAGAAATGCAGTCATGGGATTAGATAGAACAACGATTGAATGGTGTGCAAGGTTAGCAGTTTCTATGTATGGTTTTCCGTAATATTAGGCTGTCAAAAAAGTCCTGCGGTATTTCCGCGAGGTGTCGTTGTAAGCGCGTAGTTCTAGCTGTATTCATTGTATCGAGTCATACTATAGCTTGTTGGAAATGTATTTTTGCGCGCTATAATATAGTCCTTGACAGTGTTTTGTTTGGTTAAGTCGTTCGTGAGATATAGTGTCGCAAATATGGAGCATAATAAAGAGAAAATCTGACATATTTTACAGTACTACTATGACAAAGGCAAAAATGCATCTCAAGCTGCCAATAAAATTTGTGCAGTTTATGGACCCGATACAGTTCCCATTTCCACCGCACAACGATGGTTTCAACGTTTTCGTTCTGGTGTAGAGTTCGTCGAAGATGCGCCACGCTCCGGAAGACCTGTCGTCGAAAATTGCGACAAAATCACTGAATTAGCCGAGAATGACCGGCATAGTAGCAGCCGTAGCATCGGCCAAGAGCTGGGGATAAGTCATCAAACCCTTATTAACCATTTGAAGAAGCTTGGATTCACAAAGAAGCTCGATGTATGGGTGCCACACACGTTGACGCAAAAAACATCTTTGACCGTATCGACGCTTATGAATCGCAACAAAATCGACCCGTTTCTGAAGCGGATGGTGACTGGCGATGAAAAGTGGGTCACTTACGACAACGTGAAGCGCAAACGGTCGTGGTCGAAGCCCGCTGAAGCGGCTCAGACGGTGGCCAAGCCCTCATTAACGGCCAGGAAGGTTCTGCTGTGTGTTTGGTGGGATTGTCAAGGAATAATCTATTATGAGCTGCTTCCCTATGGCCAAACGCTCAATTCGGACCTGTACTGCCAACAACTGGACCGCTTGAAGGTAGCACTCATGAAGAAGAGGCCATCTTTGATAAACAGAGGCCACATTGTCTTCCATCAGGACAACGCCAGGCCACACACTTCTTTGGTGACGCGCCAGAAGCTTCGGGAGCTCGGATGGGAGGTTCTTTTGCATCCGCCGTATAGTCCGGACCTTGCACCAAGTGACTACCATCTGTTTTTGTCCATGGCAAACGAGCTAGGTAGTCAGAAGTTAGCCACAAAAGAGGCCTGTGAAAATTGGCTATCCGAGTTTTTTTGCCAATAAGGAAGCGAGCTTCTATAACAGGGGTATTATGAAGTTGGCATCTCGTTGGGAACAAGTCATCAAACAAAACGGCGCATATTTGACTTAAAACAGATGATTGTAACTAATATTATGAACAAATGAAAATTCAAAAAAAATACCGCAGGACTTTTTTGACAGCCTAATATATGCCCATTTGAGGAAATAAACTATTGCTAATTCAACCATTGGTCTGATTCAGAGCAAATATTCAATCGATTCTATATATTATCAGGATTTTGCAATGTAGATCAATGAAAATGTTGAATAAAAATGTATACTTCCAATATCACAGCACTGTCCTCATAACGATCTAGAAATATCAACATTTTCTGTGCCATAACATTACCAATCAAATATAGTTTATCCAGTTGAGATAAAAATAAAACATTCTCATCAAGTACGCAGCACTACGCACTCAGTCGCTCGTAGAACCAGAGCCGGGTGCACATAAAATAGCACTAGAGCGCTCGGAAAAAATACGGATTCACGCTCCGCAGAAACAATGCCGAGGTCAGGTTTATCACATCATCTATCATCCGTGGTTGGTATATTTCCCTGCGCTTCGGCAGGCTGGTTCGCTCACTGGTTGGCTGGCAGTGCTCTCTGTATTATGAGGAAAACATCAAACATAAGCACACCCCCATCCCGTTTCCAGTGTGGTCCTGCTGCTACACTGCGTCGTTAAACACAGACAGACAGCGAGGAAGTGAAGATGAATCTCCCGACGACGTGTCAATGTTGGTTTTCCATCCCCTACGTGTGGCGGGATCAACCAGAGTCATCTCGCCCGCCGCAGGATGTCATAAGGATGCATAAATTAACATGTCTTTCCATAAATTCTATCTTTCCAGTTGGGGGGTGATGGGTACTAATTTACCGTTAGCTTTTTGTTAAGCAAACGGAAGCATGTTTATTCTAGAGGAAAAATCCATTAGACATTGCATTTTCCTATTATTTTATACATTACAAAAAAAAATTAAATTTATGTAATGGAGATTGATGAAAAATTGTAATGACTCTAGCCATGATTCGCGCTTTGGAAAAAAAATCTACCGTTTTCAAATGTAAAAAATGCGTAATGTTGGATAGTGAAGTTCTAGTCACTGAGAATTCGGAATCACGGCCCATTTTACAGCAGTCACACTTTTCTCGATCAGAATGAATAGGACTTTTTGAAGAAATTTGATCAAGTAGGAATTTTAAAATAAATATGGGATATATAGAACAATAATAAAATCAAAAACACAAAAATTATAATTTTTGAACTATCCTTTTTATTTATTTATATTCCGGATGATTTGTCGTACTGATTTTGACGAAACTCATATTATATGACATTGAGTTTTTGTTGTCCTGTTGTTCAATGACGTGCGTCTGTAACAAAAACAGAGGCGTAGCGTGACCGGATGACGCCCGGGGCGGGTTATTAGAGTGTGGCGGGGTTAGGAGGATACAAAGTTTTCGTTTCCGAATGAAAAATCAAAATTATCTAAACAAGAATCGTGTTTATTATAACATTAGATAGGAAGAATAAGAAATCACAAAATCTTCACAAGTTTTTCCTGGGACTGACAGTTACAAAATACTTGTGTTATGTCTGTGTATTCATAAATTACGTAGAACATACTGAGGAACGAAATATGAATTTATCTTATTTTTTGAATTTATCATCATTCATTCATACAGCAATCACCGACAGATAACGTTCGGCATCTACAGCAATTGGTTGAAAAATAATCGATCACTCTTCTCCACTTACTCCAGTGTTGAAAAAACATGGAATGAGTTGAATTGCTCAGAGCTATACGGAAAAAGATTTTTCAATTTATCTTTCGATACCACTACACTTGATTATCCCTATTTGAAATTCCGAACACTTCATCTTAAATGTAAATTTACTACACTTTAATGTTATAAATAATTGTATAATGGGAGCCTTGACATTCTTTGGGATATAAGCTTCATTTTGACATCATTCACAGGTATCGATACTGCTTATTCTTAATATCTTCTTTTTTGTTAGGATGACCATTTTCAATTTAGAGTGGTCCAAAATTACATTTTTCCAATTTTTTTTCCTAAAAAACCATAACTTTTGAACTACCGAACAGATTCGGATAATCTACATATTAAATTGAAGTCAATTAGCTAGTCTTCTTTGAAAAAAATATTGAATTTGCATAAAAAAATAATATAGTCGTATAGGAATATCGAACGAAGACTAAATCATTTTAAATTTTGAAAAATAATAACTCAAAAACAATGGAAAACACATCTCTGATCATATCTTTTGGATATGTACACTCGACAAAAGAATTAAAGGAACAGAGTGCGAAGTCGGAAATTTTAAACGATTTTTGACATGTTGTAACTTGGTGAAAAATTAACGCATATCGATGAGATGTACACAATTTTAAGGTATTGGAATAGTTTACGTACATATTTTTATTTTGGTGTTTGTAGGTATAGTGGACAACAATGCCGGGAAGAAATAAAAAATCGATTTTTTTTTGGTTTGTCAAAGATTTTGTGGACTAACACAACTTTTTGAAAGCCAACTCTACAGCAAATCCAATTAACCTTATCAATTATTAACCTTTCATTCGGTTTCTAGAACGTTCCTGTAAGACCGTTTCATACAGAGATATTTCAGTTTGAATGAAAAATTACCCTTTCGTGTTTGATGAAGAATAATTCAATATATAATCATTACACCGCAAATTGAAAGACAGTTTTGAAAACTTTGAAAAATTGGCTACACAAAAAGGTTAAACATATGTACGTAAAATATTATGCTACCTCAAAGCTTTAAAATGATGTATATTCCATCGATATGCATTAATTTTTCACCAGGTTACAGCATTCTAAAAATCGCTTAAAATTTCCGGCTTCGCACTCTGTTCCTCTAATTCTTTTGTCGAGTGTATAACAGTTCGGGTGAAAAATTTATAAAGCAACACAGTAAACTATTTTTTTTTGCAACATGCAATTTTATTATTCAACATAATTGCCTTCGAGGGTGATACAGCGATTATAGTGATCTTGCAACTTTTCAATATCATTTTTATAGTACTCTTTCGGGTTTTCTTTAAAATAGGTCTCAGTTTTGGTAATCACTTTATCATCGAACTTAAATTGCTTGCCAGCAAGCATTCTCTTCAGGTCTACGAACAGAAAATAGTCGCTGGGGACCAGATCTGGAGAATACAGTGGATGCGGAAGCAATTCGAAGCCCAATTAATGCAATTTTGCCATCGTTTTCATTATTTTGTGACACTTTAAGGAGTTTCGCAGTAACAAAAGTTGCTTCACTCTCAATGCTGTAACTCACGAACCAATCGACCGATTGCTGTCAAATTTTGACACGTATCCATTGAAAGATGGTGCATGGTGATAGTTTGCAAGATGCGCCATCTAGACGTCAAACTTATGAACTTTTCAGCCGAACTGTTATGAAAAGATTTAGGAAAATCACGGTGAGATGACTTCGGAAAGAGTACTGTTCTAGGAGTACTTCTTGATTTAGGATCTATTTGTGGCAATGTATTGGTAAAAAATATGACAGGTACCCTTTTTATACTTTTGATATCTTGCTTCTAGATAAAGTAGCAACCTAAAACTCAATAAAAAAATCAGATTTTTCAAAAATTCAAAATGATGTATCGCTTACCATTATAGTGAAAATCGCTCATATCAAGGACTTCCATATTTGTGCCGAAGGCAATGAAAAACCATAGATAGAACTCATGGCAGAAAAAAGTGAAATTTTGTTGCACTGTGTTACTGTGTTATTGAACATCAGAGGCGAATGAACTGCAAAGCTTAAAGTCCCTCAAAAACAAAGAATGGAAAGAATAACAAAGAAATATTTTTTTTTGTTTATACTCAAAATACGGTACAAGTTCATTAAAAGACGGGACATTCAAAAAGGATCGAAACGGTAACGGTATTGGTAAACGGTATTGTTCGTATAAAAACGGTACGTTTGGTCAGCCTAGTTAAAGCATTCCAGTATTCTGGTAATGACTGGCATAAGGTGAATGGAAAGGTATTGTTTACTGAAAAAATAGATCACGTCAATCCATCATTCCTAGTAAAAGTTATGGATTCCGTTTTAACTTACCTCGTATTTCAACTTGTCCATGAAACTCGCGTGAGAGTATACATGTCCAAAATTCAAAGATGTTTTCTCCAAATATCATTAATTTCAGCAGCATTTATAAACTTTCAATAATGTTACGTTGATTGAAGAGCTGGTTCGGATCCTGCTGAATGAAACTCATTAAATCTGATTGACACCGATATCAACCCATGGAGGATGATTCATTGCACGCGTTGCGGCACTTCATCTCGTTTGAGCTTTATAAAAACAGTGGATACATATGTGCATCTGTGTTTGTTTTATATATGAATATATATGGATGTGCTCTCACTGGACGTAATCGATTGATGCTACTCGATTCCGACAGCTGTGTCATCACCAACATAACAGACAAACAAAAGTTTCATTCTGTTCTGTTTTGTTTCCTGTTGCAGGAAGAGATTTCGTTTTATATGTGCGAATTTGTTTTCCCCCTCCCTATTACACGGATGAATACTGACCAAGTGTTGAGCGGCATCAAAAAGCGCTGGTATCGAAAATTGTACACTATTATGGGACTTCAAGTGGAAAATACTACCCATGTTGCCCTGGATAACGGAACACTGTATTCCCATCGACACGATAACGCTATTTCATTTGAATTCCGTAGAGCAGAAATGTCGGATTTAGGTTGTAATTACGATCTCGAGTCGATTTTCAAAGACAAACAAATTTCTGAAACCAGATTCGCCAATGGAGAGAATATTCAAGCCACTACCAAAGGCGGTAAATCCTTCTTTTATGCAGTCGAGTTACCGAACGTAATTCTTCTCCTCGGATTTACCCGGTATTTGTTTTGCAACTCTCGATGATGCTGGCTTTCAGAAACATAAAGGATACAACTCCCCAGTGGATCATAGTAATTACCCCGAGTCTGGATATAAATGGATTCTTCACAAATTGGGTCTGGATTCGAGATAGGAACAGAAGCGGTGATAGATGAAGTGCACTTTCGGTACTCGAAACCCATTGAGAAACCCACAACTCACAAAGAATCAACGGAAATTAATCCTGTTCGCCAGGAAGAATATTTTTCACCAGTCGAGAGCGATGCGAATAAGATAAGTCTCAGGGGTTAAGAACGGATGCAATTCTCCGTGGGAGTTGCCAAATGAATCCAAAATTCGCTGTTCGTCGACAGCGATTACAATCAAATTATTACATAATTTCGTTCCTTTATTTGCAAATTACAGAGCAAGGACAAACGTTACAAAATTTGAATTGTGAAAATTTTCTACCAAACGATATCTACTTCGACGCACCCTCCAGAATCCAAGTCTGTATGAATATAAACGAGTTCAGCCGCATGCGAAAGCCAAAAATCTGTTATCTACACGAATTATTAGCACTGGCTTAGCTTTCGTCGTCATTCTCCCTCTCTCGCCACCTCTGCTATCCTAATGACGTTTAGGACCTCCGAACGTCATTGTGGCACCATTGTCTTTCTCTCATGCCAAATCATCCGTAATAATATGGCGCGTCGGATGTTACGGTTCACATGCGTACGAATGGCTAATGCTTGGGATGCTGGAATATGATTCGACACGAGAAAGTGTGGCTTTTATGATGTTGCTTGCTGTCTTTGCGACGTTATGTGTGATGTGTGTGTGTGAAGAACAGCCAGTCGACCGGAAGGGCAAGAGATACAGCCCGCAAAGTCATATCTTTAACCCCGAGCACCGAGCGCAAAATGGTTGGAGGGTGGGTTGTGCGGTTTGGGTATTTTTTAGCCTGGGTGGAGAGATGGAAAAAGCAAGTCAGTGTTGATAATTTTAACACCGCCAGGGCTCACACGAAGTCACACACCCGCATGGGATAATTATTAACGCCGTTAGCAGTAACACATCAGTGGAAAATCATTGCCTTGGAACGGTGATTGATGAGTATGGGAACAAAGTGAGGGTTCGAAACAAATTCATCATGTTTCGTTGATGATGAATTAATCGGTGATGTCTCCTAGCGTCTATAGCATAATGTCACACGAAGGAAAACAATGCGAATAGTTTAAATTAGTGCCTATGGCGATTGTACGAAGACTTTTGTGGGAAAATGTGTTCATGTTTTATGCGTCGGTTTTCCCGAAATCATTCCAAATAATGAAACTACATAGTTCTTATGATACTAAGGTGCATTTTTACTGACTTCCTGTCAAAACTTCAATTAGAAATCGTGTTATTGCAATGTGAATAAGGTTGTGTGAACTGTGTAGATGCAAACTGTTTTTTTTTAGTTTGAACTCGCCAAAGTCTCACCAACTCACCATTTCGCTCTGGTCCTCAGTTTCTGGATCATATTGTTATTTTTAGGTATTATAACTTTGTTCTCCAAAACACTTTAAACTATTTAAATGAAACTATTTTCTTTTTTGTAACCAAATTGTTCTGTAAACAGTCGATCTGATAGTGCTCCCGCGTTACAACATGTAGGGAAGATGGGGGTAAGATGGACATGTTTAGGAAAACTTCAATTGTTTCTTTGGAAACTCATGTTTTCCAAAACATAAAAGCAGTTTCTTACAGTTCAATATACTGGTTTTCGATATAATTGGCCAAATGTTTTATAAAAATTTGTTTTTTCATGTTTTAATGAAATAAAAACAAGCCGAAAAGTTGAACATTTTTATCGATGCGGGTATAATGGACATGTAGTGGGGGGAATATGGACAGGTCAATAATATACGAAGCGTAGAAGTTTATCGCTCGCGAGAGGAATAATTTCGCTCTCTCTCAGCGTTTGTGCGTACAGTAACTGAAATAGAACAAAAGAGAAAGCAATATAAAAAACAGTTGAATATTCTTCCCTTCACTTTCCATCATGCATTGGATGTGATTATGGATGTGACTGTCCATTTCAACCCCACCAGTGTAATTATTACAATAATTTAAATTTACCACTTACGAATGAATTTACTTTTCCGTACAAACCTAACATCGCTTCTCTGTCAACTCACAAACCGAAATATAACCATCAGCGAATTCAATTTTGCAATAAAACCACTTAAAATGCTTAATATCGAAGCAGCAAAAATTACATCCACACGCGGAATCATGTTTGATTTTCGGTTTTTGTTTCCCTATTTCACTTTTGATCAGTATTCATTGTCATAGGATGGTTTAAATATTCTAGAATATCATGTAGAAGGGGTTCCCATCCACAGAAATTTGAAATTCATAATGCAACTATACAAATCAACCACCTGCCCATCATACCCCTCACTGTCCGTCTTACCCGCGGTTCCCCTACACTGACTATTGTACAATGGGCAGAAGATTAGTGAATACAATATTGATATTAAATAAGAGAGGGATAGAGAGAGAGAGAGAGAAAGAGAGAGAGAGAGTAAGAGAAAGAAAGTTACTCTAAGCTCTGGTAATAATAATCATGCGATCGACAGAGACGGATTCATTACCGTAATTTTTTGATGGCAATTCGGCTCTTATGACCAAAATAACACTCCTCAGACTAAAAAGTTGTTCGATTTAGGCCTCAAAACATCAGTGACCACATTAGATGTACGTTGGTAACCTTCTATCGGCTGCTCTCACTCAGGAAACCGAAGAGTGACCAAACGAACAACACTTGACAGGAATACCACTAAAATCCACCACTTACGATCAGCTATGTATTCCTTTTCTTATACATTATTCAGAATAGGAGCGCCTAGCAGTCTATGGATTTCGGAATATATCCGAAGCACTGTTCGCCTCCTGATGTCGAAATCAAAGGTTACCCCAATATATATCCAAAGCTTCCTTCGCTTAGACCTGTGCGCTGCTCATCTCCTTTTCAACTTTCTGGCCCAAGCAGAGCTTTGATATTGACGACTTACCATCATGCTAGTTTGGCACTCACCGCCTAAGTAGACTGCTTGGTTTGTAGTAATTAAAAGCAGAACATGGAGCAGGGTGGCCCTGGCCCGACACCCTAAATTGCAACGGCCATTCATAATATAAAATTCTTGTTTTTTTGCGACTTCGCCATTGAAATATGTACTATACCTCTTTGACCACGTTTTCTTCTGGTTGGTGGGGTTCATGAGTGTTAAAAAAGAGGAAAACTTTTTTCGACATCTTAAAAAATGGTGGTCCTAAACCAATGACTTTTGGCTTCTTCACACGCAGTTTCTCCGTCATCATGACTCAATAATCGGGCGTTTAGTCGCTAGTCGTTATCTCCCTCCACGACTCGACTATCCCATTTCAGTCTTCCCCGTCAAATGGACTTCATTGCATTTTGAAGTGACTCCCCTCAAAATGAATTCATTTCTCTCTCTCATGTATCACGTATGCAGGTAGCGATGTTCGTATTCAATGTGGTTTGATATATATTACGGGTGAGCTAGATTTTTTGTATCGTACACGGAAATTAGGGGAAGGGAGGGTAAGCCCGCCACTGAGGATAAGACCGGCACCCCCTAAGTTTTACTAGAAAACTCTGATTAGCTACGTTTTTGAATACTCTACATGTTAGTATTTATTATTTTAGACGTTTTCAATCACATCGAACCCACCGTGATCCGTCAATTGTCAAAATATAAATCAAAACAAACGCGAGTGCCGATGATATGTAGCCGGATGTAATTTTCCGTCAGTGAAGTTGAGGCTTTTATTGTTGAACGCGGTTTCAAATTCTCTTCCGTTGCTCTACAGTTTGTCCCCTGGATTGTTAGCAATCACTGGGATTCGAGTTGAGGTAAGTTAAAGCAATAAGTTAATAGAAATAGTCTTCTTGAAAAATGTGTGCTGTCGGGGTAAGTCCGTCACCCTTTCAGTGGGGGATCCCGGCATGGTTTGCGATGAGTTGAAGGTTTTTAAGACATGTTTTTCATCAATTTCAGATGCCTCGCAGCTACCAAAGGAAAACGAATCGAGGGAGTTGGTCCCAGGAGAACTTCACCCTTGCAAAAGAGGCTATTGTTAGTGGAGTTTCTATCAAACGTGCTTCCACGACTTTTGAACTACTGATGTAAATTTAATGTTGGATTTAAGCTGTTCGATAAAATTAAATGAACTTCATCATTGAACGAAAAATAATGGCTGAATGGTCTTAACGAAAATAATAAACTAATTACAACTAAACATAATTTAATTAGTTTTATTGCCATCATAATCACAAAAACCTGAAAAAATTACCTATAGTCATGAACTCATTCTTCTCTGTGATTTCAAGTCGAATCCTAGTGTGATTAATAGCGTCGTATGACGGATATTGATTCAAGTAAGAAGAAAAACTGACCACCGGTAAGTGTTCAATGTGGTCCTAGATTCCATTTAACTTGTAATTGAATTGTGGTGTGGTTTGGTGATTTCTTCTCCATATTCCATGTTCATAGGAACTTGTTCCGACCATATCTCCGGAATCGGTTGAGCGATTCGTACCATACTCGACAGCGACATTTAGAATTAGAATACCTTCTACTTGCCGACTGTCACATTCAAACTGGTTCATCTGTTGCCAAGTATATATATTGAGAAATTGAGATGACGGTCTTACCCCATAGGGTACCGGTGTTATCCCCATGGGGTGCCAGTTTCACCCGCACTGGTTGATGAGCTTCATTTTTATGGCAGTTTTTTAAATTGACTATTACTTGAGAAAATTACCGTTTAAATGTACTGATATTCCTTATATCTCATGGCAAATAAACTAGACAATGATTCTGTGGAGGAAACATATCAATATGTGCCCGCAGGTCTCACAAAACAATACTTTTCCTTAGGGGGTCGGGCATACCCCACATTCCCCTACTCATAAATTAGCGTGCAGTGTTGTCTTCAGAACCACTGACAAATTTTCGAATTTTGTTGATATACTAGGTATGGCTATTAAATAACGAGACTGCGTGCCTGGAGGGCGCCCTAGAGGGGTGGGGGTTTGCTTTGAATGAAACGTCATTTGTGACGAAAAACACGGACAACAACGTACCTGCAGATAACGCGCTGTCGGTGAAGCAATTTTTAGCCGATAAGGGCATTCCAGTGCTCGAACATGCCCCATACTCACCAGAACTAGCCCCAGGCGACTTTTTTCTATTCCCTAAGATCAAATCCGTGTTGAAAAGTACCCGATTTCAGTCCGTAGAAGAGGCGAAGGAAAAAGCGATGCGACTTTTGAACGCCATAACAAAAGAAGAGTTTCAGCACTGCTTCGAACAATGGAAAAAAACGTATGGAAAGGTGTGTGAGGAGCCAAGGGTATATTGAAGGAGAGCATATCGTTGTACCGTAAATTTTAAAATATAACCTTTAGAACTTTATAAAGGTTCTGTAGTTTGATGAGCTTTACAAAAACAAAACAAAAAAGAACGTGTATGGGACAGACCAAAGGATAGCTTACAACGTTATGATTAGGTGGTGGTTTTCATGGCTGGAGTGGAGACTCCTGTGAATGCCGATTCACACATCAAAAGTTTTCATGAAATACCTTGAAAATTATTCTAATTTATTCAAATGGGTCTGGAAGAAACATTATTTCGCATATGAAGTATCAAACCCACCCAAACTTCATTGTGAATTTGAGGACCATTTTCGTTGCCCTCGTCGATAATACCGGAGTAACCATCAGGCAGAACTACTTTAGGGCACTTGTAAGAGCCTGTGGAAATCTGGATTTGCAATATCTAAAAGCATTTTGTAAAGTACGCCAAAATCTCTACTGAAAGCGAAAGATTAGCATATCGATTGCTGAACGACTCAATAATGCATTGAATTGTTGATCACGGTAAATGTTAATGGAACGGGCTCTCTTTTGTCAAAGTTTTTTTTTTTTGGACGAATACCAATTTTTTTTTATCAAATCTGGCTCTCTCTTATTTCTCGTTAGTTTATGAATGGAACTCAAAATGAGTACGATAAATCTAATTGCAAACGATGTTAGATAGCGTAGTGAAGGGGGGGGGGAGGAAGAAAAATGTTTCTGAGCCACACAGGTGTGTTGTTGAAAAAAATGTCGCAAACTCGATGGAGTGCTCATTATAATGCTGTGAAACCAATTTATGGGGTAATCACAGCCACTGGAGTATTGTGCGACTCAAATACTGGATCAAGTGCACGGTTAAACACAAATTTCTGCATTACTCGCGAATTAATCAAGCAAATGAAACCAAATTTGGCATGTGGAGATTTTAGTGGGCAAGAAATGTTTCTATGATGGTTAGACTCTCCACCTCCTCTTTACGGAGGGGGGGGGGGAGGTGGTTCTGCCATACAAATAAAACACAAATTTCTGCATTACTCTGGAATTAACCAAGCAAATGAAACCAAATTAGGCATATTGAGGTTTAAGGGTGCAATACATATTTCTATTGTGGTTAGACTCTCCACCCCTCTCTCTGAGGGGGTGCTGCCATACAAATTAAACACAAATTTCTGCATTACTCGAGAATTAATCAAGCACAATTTGGGATGTGATGGTTTTTGGGTATGAGAAATGTTTCTATAATGGTATGACACCCTCCCTCCTCTGGAATGGAGAGGGAGTCCCATAAAAATATATACATATTTCAACCACAAATATTCCAACCAAACATGACAATTGAAAATTTTCGGAAAACTCTGATGAAAAAAGAGAAAATTCGGAAAACTAAATTCCCATATGTTCTACAATTACATAGTGACAAGTGCTGTTAGTCCATTTGATGTTTGTGCTAGCGAAATTGATATTTGTTCGAAACTGGAAATGGATTTTAAAGTGATGAAACGCACTCTTAAATCTTCTTGTATCTATACCAAAAAAAAATAATCGCCGGATGTGTTGATATGAGCAGAACTTGAGGAAGGAATTGTCCGATTTAGGGCTGTCTTTATTCTATCAAATTTTCGTATAAAACATTTATTCCATGTAACGGAGAAACATGTTATTTGCAAGTGGTTGAAAAATCTTGAACAAAAATTGTGTCTTAAAATAATCTGATATTATAATGATGAGTTTTGTTAGAAATACTAGGAATTTTATAGTAAAAAGTAAATTCAACGGGGGCGAATAGAAGATCAATCAATGAACAGGTCTGCGATTGAATCCATGAACTTGCTCATAGTAAGAAAACGTGAATGTTTGAAGGTATTGATAACAAAAAACAAATTTTGGGCGGGACGAAGTTTGCCGGGACAGCTAGTATTTTATAAAAACGTGACATTTCTCTAAGCTGGTGCCTTTCCAACGTAGTCTAACGTCAATAACTTTCCTGGCCAGGGAGGAAACACTCCACCCATCCCTCGCATTGGCTAGAGCCCTTGGTACAAATTTTAATTTTGTTCCAATTACCTTGCTCATGCTGTATCTTGAAGATAACTTTTACAGGTTTTTTGTTTCATCCGGCTAAATGAAATGATTGCTCATAAATAAGTCAGTCAGTACAGGAAAATGGGAACTAGCAAAAAAAAGCTAACCAAACATCCAAGAAAAGTATGTCTGCATGCTTGTTCCTAATCCGTCTCAGCTACTCGAACTTTTAATCTATGCAATATTAATTTGATATCCGCCCATTCGCGAGTTTGTAGATTGGATGGAAAATTGTTCTTTCTACTTCCACTTTCAGGGTGGCTATTTGAGTGCACGTGCCTTTATGAGCAACTGTCCTCCGATGGAGTCTGTCGAAATGGTAAAATTGCTTCACCATCTCCACAAAACGTGCTAATGGTTTAATCCGGGAAACGAGATATTTACGTAATACAGGTCAGACTCGATTATCCGGAGTATTGATTTTTTTTCACTCCGGATAAACGAATCCTCCGGATAATCGAGTCTAAACAATTTTTTTTCTTTATTTGTTTTTTTTTGCATGTATATTTCGTTTTTTGAAAATAAAAGAGAAATTTGACTTTTGATTCATCCCCTTAAAGTCAGAAAACACCAATCTCACATGAAAAAAATTAATTTATCCAGATTCTCTCAGGATTTGATGAAAAAAATCCTCCTACGCATATGTTCGAATTTCAACAATGACAGAGTTATAGAACTTTTTTTTTTTTGCTTCTGACTCTGTTGCTTCAAACTGGCTCTACATTAAAAAGTACGTTACGGAAGACGATTCTAATGCTTTCATTTGAAAGATGAGAAAATTTAGTACAGGATATAGTAGTGGAACAACTAAATTAATGACTTTTAATAACATTTTGGAAGTGAAACACTTAAAAGTTAATAATTTTTAATGTGTTATTATTAATTTTATCCTATAAATTTATTTTAAACTAGATTGTTTCTATCAATTAAAATGAAGTTCTTTAACCGCTCCACAATTTGTTCTATGACGCACAACTTCTATCTTTCTTAATTTGGCTGCAATATAGATATAAATAATTCCTGGTGAAAATTCAAGCAAAATCTTCAAAACATCGCGATTTTTACCCCATTGTACATGTAATAGCCACCTAAACTTCACCTTAACGTTGAAAGGTTACATTTCTCCATGAAATAAGCCATATTTGAAATATAAAAAAAATATTTTTTTCAAAACCAAAATTTTTTAATCGAGTCCAAAATTGTATATAATTGAATCACATATAATCGAGTCTGTATATAATCGAGTCCAACCTGTACTGTATCCTATTAGTCAAATCATTTCATTTGATACCAATATTGAGAAGATTGCAAAAAATACATAGTCCTTTCGAATTTATGTTCTTCATAGTGTAGTGTATTCTCCAAATAAAGCCATTCAGCCATTTTTTTGCGGCGGCCAAATTGAATTTTTCAAGGAATACGGAATACGCAGTT
Source organism: Toxorhynchites rutilus septentrionalis (assembly GCF_029784135.1). Classification (NCBI taxonomy): domain Eukaryota; kingdom Metazoa; phylum Arthropoda; class Insecta; order Diptera; family Culicidae; genus Toxorhynchites; species Toxorhynchites rutilus. The sequence continues at coordinate 246,752,632 of NC_073745.1, forward strand.
TTATAATGACAGTAGAATTACATCTATGTTCCAAATTTCAGATCAATCATTCAACAGGAACGGGGTCAATTTTCTATTAATGTGGGACAACCCAACAAACATTCAAACATACATAGAAACAGGTCAAGCTGAATGAAACCATTCGAAAAGTAATTAGTTTTTTGGGGACTGCGGCCATCTTGAAATTGGATTTTTCATTATCTGATATGTTCTACTAGTCGAGAACTTTCTTTTGATACATTTTTGGGCATTTTTCATTAATAACTGTGTTCTACTAGGCTATCCTTTTCATTTGATACTCATATTGATGGGTTTCTGAGAAAATATGAAATCCGCCATTTTGTAGTGGCCACCATCTTGGATTTGCATTTTTATAAATAACTGCATTCTACTAATCAAGCCCTTTCTTTTGATACCCATATTAGCTATTCAATATAGAATTATTAAACAATTTATTCAAAATTCCCGAAAATCAAAAATAAAATACTCCGGATAATCGAGTCTAAAATTCCGGATAATCGAATCCCGGATAATCGAGTTCGACCTGTATTAACATTTACTCGCAACGCGACTTTGTCTCTTAAATTTTGAAGGCTCATGTATCGATTGTCGGATGTGGCAAGTCTTCAATGCCACACGCTATCTTTCTCTCTCTCCCACAAAAACCACATCCAAGTATAATTTCATCATCACACACTTCACTGCAAACACTACTGACGATGGGTACATGGTTTAACCACAGCTATCCCATCTGGATCCAGCACCTCCCCCCTCGTTCGCTTCGTGCCCCGCAGTACACGCAAGCGATGTGGATGGATGCTGGACCGTCAGAATTAAACATTGAAGGGAGAAAAAATAACGCTTTAAGCGTCGAGTGGTGTGAATCAGCAGCCAGCCAGCGCCACCCGACGGCAGATGATGGCCATTTTTTAGTCCGTAGCTCAGTAACCGCTACCAGTTGAGTTGGTGAGCGATATCGTAGGTGCGGTTTTAATGTGCTGAAACTGCCAGAACAAACACGCCAATGCGGGAAAAGGAAAAAATTATCAGTATCAAAATACGGTGGTGCAATTTTGGTTCTACTCTGGGGGTAAACACTGTGTCTATTATTTAGCAAAGGGAACAACATGCGCTTAATGCCATTAAATTAACTGATTGACCTCGATTCAACAGGATTATAGCCAATCAAATAAAGTTTAAAACGCAGTTTGTTTTATATCGTGTTACTTTAATATTTATTTCGAGATTAACATAAATCCGTTTAACTTTTTCAGTTCTTCCAGCACTGCGCTATGTGAGTGCAAGTAACATTCCCCATTTCAGCAGCTGGTGTAGTCGTGTACATTCAGTTAAACATGAACGGCAACGCAATATACCTGCAGGACTTTTTGCATACCGCAACACCGAGCGAAAAGTTGTGTTTCCAAAGAGAGTTCAAACTGTACAATTGGACCGCACCACATATGATGATTGAGCGCCATTTCATGATGGGGTGTTGCATGTGGTTTAAAACGTTGCTAAACAATAAACCGTATAATTTTTAGCGAGGATCTGTAAACCACACCGAAACCATCTAACACAGATTGAAAATTAACCGTTCATAACATTAACCGTTACGAACATGCGTCAACTTGACGGAAGAAAAAAGAAAATAGACATCAATATATATTTACCTCGATCAATGCATAAAAGTGGAATATGTGGCGATGGAATATAAATGCAACCAATTTTTGTAATTTTCCTTATAAAACTCGAAATGCGTCAAAATGACGCGTAAACCTAGTGTTAAGGGGGACCCCTGCATGGAATGTTGAAAAATAATGAATTTTCGTTATTTTTTTTAGATGTTAGGAATAAAGTGGAGTGTTCTGGTTTTTTGGTTATTGTTTAAGGTATATTTGAAGATGTATTTTCCATTTTGACGTAGGACTACGTCTTTCATTTCTATACCGGGGTGTAAAACCAAACTTTCGAGAACGAAAGCGTTACGCCGGAGACCGAGATTTTGAGCGTTAATAGCTCTTAAACAACTGAACGAAATGGTATGATAAACACTTCATTTGAAAGATAAAATGTCTACGCGTCATATACTTGTTACTTTTTCATCCAAAAACTTGTTTCAATAGTCTTAAAATTGCTTTCAAAACAGGCTATTGAAATCAAAAATCGGTATATAAGCGAGCGCCGCTCGTAAACCCACTCAGTTATGATTGAACAGCGATTGGAGCATGTTGTCGCTGTTGTTGTGAAGCTAATTTCGTTTATCATGAAAGCGCTGATGAACGGTGTCACCAAGAGCCTGTTTGTGCACCTAAGGCCAAAAGGGAATCCATCAGGAGGAGAGTGATGCCACGGTTCCGCTTGAAACATCGGAGCAGCCACCACACACACACACACATACACGCGCGGAATTCTCGTTGCTATCATCGTTGCTGAAAAATAATCTGCCAGTTCCCCTGGGAATTGAAAAATACATTCATGCGAAATAGTTTATTTTAATGTTTTCTATCCATATAACACTACAACCAAATACATTTGGTTTTGTTATTTTTCAATCAATCGCAATTAACAGGAAAGCTTCTGAATATTTTTTTCCCCATCAGTGGAAATTTTCATATCCAATATTGGATGCATAACATGAAAAACGGAAAATGTTTCACATCGCGAAAATCAAGTCATTTTCGAGCGATTATTTGCTTTCTACTCATATAATGCTGCGACCAAATACATTTCGTTTTTGATTTTTTCAATCAAGTGCGATCAACGTAAGACCACGTCTTTCGGCAATTTATTGGAGGTGCAATGAATCTTTAGGAATTCCCGCTCTAGGCGCACTGACAAACAATGTTTACTCAACAATTTCTCAAACTAGAAATGGGTGTTGTGAGGAAGGATTAGCGAACGCGAAAACGACAAACGGGAGAAAGATACGTTTGGAGGTTGAAGGAAATTGGCAGAAAACTTCTTCATTCTATCATTCAAATAATGTGATTAATACCACATCGTTTTGCCAGAAAAAGATTATTAATGCTCAAAGGAGGAATCGAGTCCTCCGAGGAAATTACCCAGCGCAAATTAGAGTCGACTATCAATTGCGGCATTCGTACACAAATAATTTTATAATGCAGTTTCACCAAAGTGATTTCTTCGGATATATTCACTACATCATGTCATGTATTTCATATTCTTCATTAAGAAATCCATATCCATGGCACCTACCGGTAACGAATTATTATCGAAACCACGATTTTCGCTAAATGCTCCTTTCAGTTCGGCCTGTAAAAAACTTTTCTGTACTCTAATCCATCAAATTTGGAGCCCTGAAAAGGGCCGTTGATTATATGCTAAGCTAATATAGCACGCTCTCCTCGGATACAATGGGCCAGCTGGATGTCCTTGGGCATGATGTGACGCGTTGCGTTTTGCATGGATAGCACACAAATTGGTATCTTCGAATAAGCCTCCTGCAGCGTCATAGCCGCGGAACTTTGGAAGCGCAAGTCGGTTTTGAAGTCCTGAGCAATTCCACGAACCAAATGCTGCAAAGGTAGCTTGCGGATCAGCAATTCGGTCGACTTCCGATAGCGAATTTCACGCAAAGTTCCCAGTCGATAGGCTTCTCCACCTATCCTGCTACTGGTGCGCTTATCCGAGCTGACTTCGTGTGCCTTACCACCGAATGACTAACGAGCTCGAGTCCTCACGGTGCGAGAGTAGAGTAAGAAATGAACGAAAGCAAAGGAAGCGTCATTTTATAAACCATAAAAGTATAGAATCTAAATCCCACCCTTATTATATTCGTGAGTATACAGTAAGCTTATACAATAAAGAGGGTGGGGTTTACATTCGATTCTTTTATGCTTTATAAAATGACACTTCCCTTGCTTTCGTTCATTTCTTACTCTACTCTCGCACCGTGAGGACTCGTTTCATCGGGACTAAGCAGACAGCTCGTTAGTCTTTCGGTGGCAAGGCACCACGAAAGCAGCTCGGATAAGCGCATCAGCCGCAGGAAGCGTGAAGAAGCCACATCGCTATCGACCGGGAACTTCGCATGAAATTTGTCGCTATCAGAAGTCGACCGAATTGCTGATCCGCAAGCTACCTTTGCAGCATTTGGTTCGTGGAATTGCTCAGGACTTCAAAACCGACTTGCGCTTCCAAAGTTCCGCGGTTATGACGCTGCAGGAGGCTTATTCGAAGATACCAATTTGTGTGCTATCCATGCAAAACGCGTCACATCATGCCCAAGGACATCCAGCTGGCCCATCGTATCCGAGGAGAGCGTGCTATATTAGCTTAGCATATAATCAACGGCCCTTTTCAGGGCTCCAAATTTGATGGATTAGAGTACAGAAAAGTTTTTTACAGGCCGAACTGAAAGGAGCATTTAGCGAAAATCGTGGTTTCGATAATAATTCGTTACCGGTAGGTGCCATGGATATGGATTTGATAATGAAGAATATGAAATATATGACATGTTGTAGTGAATATATCCCCATATCGAAGAAATCACTTTGATGAAACTGTTTACCGTTTGTCGTTTTTAATTGTTGGGAAAGGGCATTATTTCTGCTGACTAAATTCCAAGAAAAAATCCATTCCTTCTTTAAGCGTGATTCATTCTGCCTCGGATCAACGGAACAGTATGATAATCATTTCATACAAAAGATAAAATGTCCAAGAGTTATATGATTGCTATTTATTGAGTCGAAAAATTGTTTCAATAGCTTAATGATAGCTTCGAAAACAGGTTATTGAAATCATTCGTATCCGTATGTAGCGCGTCCACTTGGAAACCCATTAATCTTATTGGAATGTGAGATGGGGAAGCTCATACTTACGTCTATGCATTATGCTGTACACTACAGACTTTTTTTCTCCGTACTGATTAAGAAGCCGACCAAACTATCGGTCGACAAGTCAGTCTGCAGTCGGCGGGGGCTCTTAATTTCGTTTTTGCAGGCCGAACCGAAAAAATTTCAGTCGAGTTAACTCTTTTTTACAGTAATGCTTTTGAATCCGGACACTTTGCATTACATTCAATATCATACCACAGCCATAACATTTTTTTCATGTTGAATTTATGCGATTAATAGTTGCTAATATAGTTACTGATAGTTTCTTGATAGTTACTATTCAATCGCATTAATTCAACATGCAGAAAATGTTGTGGCTGCGGTATGGTATTAAATGTAACGCAAAGTGTCCGGATTCAAATACATTACTGTATACTTACTTCGATGTTATTCGTTTCTCTCTCAGGGCAAGCAACGAATATAATAAGGGTGGGGTTTAGATTCTATACTTTTATGGTTTATAAAATGACGCTTCCTTTGCTTTCGTTCATTTCTTACTCTACTCTCGCACCGTGACGACTCGTTTGTTTGAGACCAAGCAGATAGCAAGTTAGTCTTTCAGTGGTAAGGCACACGAAAGCAGCTCGGATAAGCGCACCAGCCGCAGGATAGGTGAAGAAGCCACATCGCTATCGACCGGGAACTTTGCGTGAAATTCATCGCTATCGGAAGTCGACCGAATTGCTAATCCGCAAGCTACCTTTGCAGCTTTTGGATCGTGGAATTGCTCAGGACTTCAAAACCGACTTGCGCTTCCAAAGTTCCGCTGTTATGACGCTGCAGGAGGCTTATTCGAAGATACAAATTTGTGTGCTATCCACGCAAAACGTGAAACGTGATGTGACGACATCATGCCCAAGGACATTCAGCTGGCCCATCGAATCCAAGGAGAGGGTGCTATATTAGCTTAGCATATAATCAACGGCCCTTTTCAGGGCTCCAAATTTGATGGATTAGAGTTTAGAAAAGTTTTTACAGGCCAAACTGAAACGAGAATTTTCGTGTGGATGCCATACAGCATCGAGAAAATTCCGGAAAGATCTAATCGTTGCTGAAAAATAATCTGCCAGTTCCCTGGGAATTGAAGAATACATCCATGCGAAAGAGTTTATTTTAATGTTTTCTAATTATATGGCGAACACAGCGACCAAATACATTTGATTTCGTAATTTTTCAATCAAGTGTAATTAGCTTGAAAGCTTCTGAAGATTATTCTTTCCCATCAGTAGGATATTTTCGTATCCAATATTGGATGCATAACATGAAAAACGGAAAATGTTTCGTATCGCGAAAATTATATAATTTTCAATCGATTATTGCTCAGTCGCCGAAATTTTCATACTCAGAGAGTTCATTCTCCTCTAGTTTGCCTTCCAAATTGCCATCGTTAACCACACCTTCTCTCGATTCAATCACGCACGAAAAGCATACTGAAATGATATTGTGGTGGTGAAACCGATTCATTTTTCGTGAGGCGTCGTGCACAAATTACGTAACGTGATAAGGGGGGAGGGGGTAGATGTTGCGTTACTTTCTGTTTATTAGAGATAGGAAATTGCGTTACGAAAGGGGGGGGGGGAGAGGTGGTTCAGAATTCGGATTTTTAGCGTTACGTAATTTGTGCACGACGCCTGAGGACATCGACAAGACAACATCGTTACTGAACGAGCTGAACGGCGAGGGATCGAGGGATTCATTACCTGGCCTGACCTGACCTGAAATGCAATCAGTTTGTTTTAACTGTGAGGGAGCGCAGAAAAGCCGATGCTGATACTCTTGTGACCAAGAGAGTATCAGCATCGAAATACGGTTCCTCGGGAAGACATAGAAGCAGCCGCCACCCACACACACACACACATACACGTGCGCAACTCTTTTCGTTTGCTGGTTATCGAGAGGAAACCTGGAAAGAAATGATCGTTGCTGAAAAATAATCTGCCAGTTCCCCTTGGAATTGAAAATTACATTCAAGCGAGTTTATTTTAATGTTTTCTATCCATATAATACTGCGACCACATACATTTGGTTTTGTGATTTGTCAATCAAGTGCAGTTAGCAGGAAAGCTTATTCTTCAGAACAAGGTTTTTTGTATCCAATATTGGATGCATAATACCTTGATGCTCCAACGTAACACTCTCGTTTTTGAAGTCACCCAAATATTTATTTATTCATTCATTCAGGATGGATTTAGATTCAACTTCAAACAAATGATCTCTAAATCAACGATAGTCCTACGTCACCCTTGCGGTTATACCATAGATATAACCCACTTCCTGTTTTTTGAATGCTCGAATAATGATTATTACGCTGTTGACAGCTGGATGCGTAGATACTGTCTAAAAATCGGTACCTTGCTGGGTGTATTCTAAGTTGGTTCTGAAGCAATAGTGTGTCGCAGAGCGAATTCCAATGAATATTTTGAAACTTTAGGACAATACCTAAAGCATTACATAGGGGTTTTTTTTTTAATTCGAAAAAGTGCCAGAATGGTGGCCATTTTCGGTAAAAATGAGTTATTTTTCTTAAAAAATTGCTGTTTAAAAGCTCATAAAAAATCGAAAAAATGAGATATCAAAAAATGGCTATGTAACGCTTTAGATTAGAGATGTGCCATCCGCTCATGAGCTGTTCCGAAGAATCGTCTCTTTGAAGTGAGTTTTTTTTTTTATTTAAATCGTTTATTTTTACAGGCTCAGTTACATAGGTTTAAAGGAGCCGAACTCTAGTATATAAACATTTTTCCTTAATTCTAATGTTAATAATATAGGAAACCGATTACTCGCGGTCGACTCGAGTTTAGAAGGGTGACATATTTTCTTCAGGAAAAGGATATATTGACAATGATCACACTCACACTCTCAATCACACTCTCAATCACACTCATCACACTCAATTCTTAAACCTATCTTATATCTAATATGTATTTACATTTCATCTTATTCTTAAGAAGGGATCCGATCTCTCACAAAGGAAAAGGAAAAGGAAAAACTAAGGGTGTAAGGACAATCACACACGAAGATCGATAGCTTTAAGGAATACATATATTTGGGACATGTAATCAAGGTCTAACCGAGCCAACACGTCTCTCACCGGCATCATGGGCTGCCTTCCTCGGGCCCGAAGGGTGACTACTAAATTCGATCTGGCGACAAGATATAGCTCGCACGACCAAACAACGTGCTCGATGTCGTGGTAACCTTGGCCACAAACACAAAGATTGTTGTCGGCAAGATTAATACGAAAGAGTAGCGCATCTAACGAACAGTGATTGGACATGAGTCGGGAGAAGGTGCGAATAAAGTCCCGACTCAAGTCCAGACTTTTGAACCATGGTTTGAGGCTAACCTTAGGGATAATCGAGTGGAGCCACCGGCCCAATTCATCTTCGTTCCATTTGCGTTGCCAGTTAACTATGGTATTTTTGCGGACTAAAGAATAAAATTCATTGAAGGCGATTTGACGCTGATAAATATCGCCTTCAATTGCACCTACCTTTGCTAATGAGTCAGCCCTCTCATTACCCGGAATTGAGCAATGTGAAGGGACCCAGACAAATGTAATGACATAACAGCGTCTGGATAAAGCACTCAAAATTTCTCGTATTCTCTCAAGGAAGTACGGCGAGTGCTTTTCCGGCCTCACTGAACGGATAGCTTCGACAGAGCTAAGACTATCCGTTACAATGTAATAGTGTTCAACAGGTCGTGAGGCGACGCTGTCCAGCGCCCAGTGTATCGCTGCCAATTCAGCAATATACACTGAGCAAGGATTCTGAAGACTGTGTGAGGTGCTAAAAAATTCGTTGAACACTCCAAATCCTGTGGACTCATTCATAGAGGACCCATCAGTAAAGTACATATTATCACAATTGATATCCCCATACTTTGCATCGAAGATCGTTGGAACGATCCTCGATCGAAGATAGTCTGATGTTCCATGGATATCCTGCTTCATGGACAGATCAAAATGCACAGAGGAATTGATGTAGTCAGGAGTTGAAGTGAGTTGACACGGAACAGCTCGCAAGAAAAAAAACAAACAGCTCTTTAGCTCACTTTGATAATGATACAGGAGGGAAAAGAGATGAAGAATTACAGAGTGTGTGTGAGCTGTGAGATTCTAATGAACTGACCACCTCTCGCTCTTCGTGTTATGACATCAGTTCAGTTTCATTTGTTCCTCGTTTTTTCAACTACTATAAAGGGTGTGTCACATCAAATTCCGTGATGCAATTTAATTTTTAGCTGTAGAAATTTAATTTTTAGGAATTATATCTTCAGCTTTCGCTTATAATCAGATAAGAGTGTATAGATCACGTTGGCCATGCTTCACTGTCAATTTTCCGTAAATTTGGAAAAATGTCGTCGAACGAAAAAGAGCGTCGTGAATTAATCCTGTGCACTCATTTCGAGAATCCGGAGTTGTCACATCGGGACATCGGTAAGATGCTGGGAATCGTCCAATCCACGGTCAGCAGAGTACTAAAACGATACTTCGAGAACCTAACCATCGACCGGAAGGTGAAGAACGGCAAAAATGGATGCTCCGTCAGTGAAAAAGATCACAAGCGCGTAGTTAAGCAGTTTAGACGTGATCCGAGAAGTTCGGTCCGGGATGTCGCCAATAAGCGGAATTTGTCAAGTTTATTCGTCCAGCGGACCAAGCAGCGGGAGGGCCTGCGTACATACAAGGTTCAGAAGGCTCCTAACCGCGACGAAAGGCAAAACATGGTGGGGAAGACGCGAGCCCGGAAGCTGTACACCGAAATGCTGACGAAGCCGCATTGCCTGGTAATGGACGACGAAACCTACGTCAAAGCGGACTTTCGTCAGCTGCCGGGCCTGTTGTTCTTCTCCGCAGAGGACAAATTCAGCGTTCCGGAGGAGATACGCAAGCAGAAACTATCCAAGTTTGCCAAAAAGTACGTGGTGTGGCAAGCGATCTGCTCTTGCGGAAAGCGGAGCCCCCCTTCGTGATGACCGGCACGGTAAACGGGCAGGTTTACCTTAAGGAGTGCCTACAGAAGCGCTTACTACCATTATTGAAGCAGCACGAGGGCCCGACCATCTTCTGGCCGGATCTCGCTTCGTGCCACTATTCAAAGGACGTGTTGGAGTGGTACGAAGCCAACGGGGTCACCTTCGTGTCAAAGGAAATGAACTCGAAGTATGAATAAAAAGAAAATGCCAAAAGTTGTTTAATAGTTTTTATTTTACTGTCTAAAATTTTCAAAAAAATCGGTCTACTGGGCGAATTTCTACAGCGTTTTTTCCGTGATGCAATTTGATGTGACACACCCTTTATTCGCGTTGGCGGCATAGAGCTTTTTTTACCAGTTTGGGGGGCTCCAAAAATAATGATTGACTTTCAGGCAGAAAAAACACGTTTTTTAAATAAAAATTATGAATGAAAATTAACTTCTGTGTATCACTCTATATCAATAAAAAACACTTTGTTTGCAGACGATGGAAAAAATCTCATAAGAAAATTGTTTTGAAGACAACTTTATATTATAATGAAAAGTATTAGTAAAAATGTCGGAAATGTATAGACAAATGGTTAAATAAGAGTCAGGAATATGTGTTTCAAGTAATTTAATAACATGGTGTGAAAATTTTCATTTAAATTTTAACATTTTAAAACTGGGTTCGTGTCTTCTAATCTGATAAAGATTGCACTATCGAGTTTGGGATCCAAATTGAAAGTCGCCAGACGTCGACACTGACAACTGAGCTGAAGAGCTGTTCATAAAGAACAGCTCTTTTAGATGAGCTGAGCTGATCTGAGCTGTTCATCATGATGAGCTGGATTGCACGCCTCTACTTTAAATAATTTATTTTTACATGTTGATAAAAAATTTCAGCCAAATCGGTCGAGTAGATCCTGAAATATGAATCTACTGGAAATAACAAGCAGTGATTGGTTTATATTTCCAATTAGTGGATTTATCACTAAAACTACCAGAGCTTTAATCAGCTTTAACTTTAATCAAAATTGTTGAATTCCAGGTTTTCATTTCATGTGAAGTTACTACACGACTTTTTCTATATTATAAAGCTACTTTATTTCTCATATGTATGATACCTTTACCTACCATGAGCGGTCATTTGACCGCTAGAGAGTATATGATTTTTTATGAAGTTTTTGTAAACCGTTGACGAACTACTACTTGCGACAAAAACAAAATGTAGATTTACTCAATGTATGCCCACAAACCCTCTCAGTTCGGAATTAAATTTTGGTTGGCATCAAACGTTAAGAGAATATTTTGAAAAGGGATTTTCGTATTTCGGGTAGTGAATTCGTTGTTCTCAAACTCACTGAACCACAGGGTGCGAAAGGGATATAACCAACGATCATGGTAATTCTGAGACAAGTGAATCTTTAGTAACGAAACTTTTATCAGAAAGAACTACTTTGATAGGGGCTATTTGAGTGAACAAGATTGAATTGCCCAAACCTGCAGAACAAAAGAATGATTGCACGTTTTGCAACGCAGCTTTACAAATCAGAAAATTGTGCTTTTATAATTTATAAAAGCAAACCGAATACAAAAGTTCTCTCGCTGAGTTCGAAACATAAGTTCGTAAAAATTGGAAAAATAGGTAAATGTACACCTGAGACTATTTCATATTATAACTACACTAAATATGGTGTAAAATGTCAAATGTCTAAAAAGTATAAAAAGCATAACACAAAATAAATATCTCATAGATGGCCTGTTCATGTATTTTACTGCATTTTGGATTTGACTGGTATAAATGCTTGGAATGCATATTTATACAAGCATACAACAAGAGAAAACATATCGCGACAAGAATTTCTATTTCAGTTGGAGGAGGAACTTGCCACTGAGTATCAAGATTTCAGGAACAAGGAATGAAGAGTATGGAGAAAACTTAAGGAGAATCAAGTGCAATTTCATAGAGACGAAAAACCTGTCAAATTGGATGTTGGAAATAGAGGAAAATAATAAACATATGTTCTACATGCAAAAAATATGTTTATGGAAAATGTTGAATATTTAATAATTATTACATGATAATTAATTATTTATATTTATTGTTTATGAAAAATTATGTTTTGATCATAATTGATTTAAGAAAACATAACGTTTATTCGAAAAGCGGTCATTTGACCGCCAGCGGTAGGAATCGGTATATATAAAATGATGGTAGGTTTAGTGTTAAGTAACATTTTAGAAGTGCAAAACTTTAAAGTTAGTGGTTTTTAATGTGTTATCCTTAATTTTATCCAAGAAAATGCATAATAAGCTGGAATGTTTCTGTCAGTCAAATTAAAGCTCTTCAATCGCTCTACAAGTCGTTCTATAACACCCATCTCCAATCTTTTTTTAATTTCGCTGCAATATCATTTAGAACAATTTCTGGTGAATCGTCAACTAAAATGCCGACTGTTGAATAGTAATGTTGAATTTTCAGTTCCGTTTCAAAACATACATATAAACTTTCTTCTATGATTTGTCAACAAAAGATGAACGTAGATTCCTGTATATCAAGCTTTTCAAGAAACTCGCAAGAACTTTGTAAAATCGGTATGCATTTTTTAAAGTGACAACATGCTCTGTGCAAAGAAGAAACAGTCTCCATAAAGCGTTGTCACGTCACAAAATCAATAATTACCCCTTTGCAATTGGTTGCAATAAATTTACTTTGAAAGAGCAGAAAATGTAAGATTATGAAAGATAAACAATGTCTATTTATTTTTTGTCAATTTTAGATATGTATTCACTGCACAATGTGTTTGAATTTGATGTGCTACATAAAACATGATATTTCATAACTCACGAAGGAGAATGCTCTGCATCGTGACAATCTGCGTATCTTTTTACGCTAAAATGTTTTTGTTTATACCGAGTACCGTTATCTATTATTCATAGAACATCCGTATTAATAGGTTCCCTAGGCATTAAAACGGCTCTTACACGATCAGTCGCATTGACATTATCAGTAAGGCCAAGAATCACTCCATTACGCCTAGCAAGAATCACTCCATTACGCCTTTTCATTATTCTTCAACCCTTAAGAATCGTTTAGAAAAATGTATACTGATACATGGTTTATTAATGACATTACTTCATCAGAATGACAATTAACCAATTTTTGTTAGATTTAGATGGCACAGCGAGTAAAATGATGGTTTTTTTGTGGTTTGAAATTCGTTTAAATTTGTTAGAAAAATCCGAATTTTCCTTCAAATTTCCCGAATTAAAGTATTCTTTCCACGTTGAAAAGGTTTGAAAATCATCATTTTACAATGTGGTATGTATATTATGAAAAATATGGTATGTATATTATAAAAAAATTCGTATAAGTGTTGTAACTTTTTTTTTTCAACTAGGTAAATAATGCATTATCATACTTAAAATGTTCGAAGAATTTCTATGACTTTGGTCAAACCGCGTGTTGAAATTATCGTAAATATACAAAGCTCTAACTAACTTGCCATATACTTTCTATTCAGATTCATTTCATCCATTAAAATGAATCTAAATAGAAATAAAATCAATAATCACGACCGAATCTTGCTTTAAAGTGCGTAAAATGAACAAACATCATCTCTTTTGTGGTTCTGAGCTCTAATGTAGGTGTCGCATGAGCTGATTCAGCTTTGCGTAAATTTGTCAATAACAATGATCGTGTAAGGTTAACAAAATTGGTATGACGGGCAATAATGAAGAAAATCTGTTTTTTCTGATCTCGCTCCATCATTACTGTAATAGAGCAGAGACACTACAATTCGAGGTGTCTACGATACTGTGCGACACCTTATGTTGAAATCTATGTTCGCGAGGCAATTTACTCTCTATTAGGTTAGTGGACCCAAAGGCAATTTCAAATTCTTAAAATTTGAATGAAAACTAATACTTGATGTTACTTGAATGCATAAAGCACGTAGCACTGAATCTTACCTAATCGATTGGGTCAGAGTTTTATGATTGCTTAGGTCAGTAGATTCATTTCCTATTATATCAAAGTCATTGTTTCTCATGCGCTATACTAGTTCATCATGTTGAGTTATGGCTTTGACAGATTCAACTACAGGAGCGGTCTTCATTCTCCCAAATTGGATTAAAAAAACCTGTAAATTCCGTGTCTTTGTTGAAAATCTGTAATTCTGTATATACAAATAGAGAATATTTGAAATTTGGCGATAAATCAGCAAAATACAGAATATTCTGTCTATGTGCCAACCCTGATCGTCATTTCTTTCTGATTGTCTGTTCACTATACTGATACCGACACTGAGAAATATTACTTCTGCTTCGAGATCCGGTACCACTATCTAAGGATCAGGGCTCATAAACATGAATGACAGATATATTTTGTTGTTTAAACTAAATGATTGCTCTTCAACGCACCTACTTACTTTCAAAAGTTGATGATTGTGGTTAACCAAATGTGCTGCCAGGTCCCAAATAGGCACTCTTTCAATGTTTTTACTTCAGTGCCTTACTCAGTATTTTTGAACTTAGTATGATTGTCATTTCTAGTTTTTCTCGGTAGATTAACTGCTTATCTTGAATTTTTGCCTGGTTTGTTATTTGAGCAATAGATGTTGCAATCGGTGGCAAAAAAAAACTTAATCAATCTAAAATTCTCCGCTTTTTTTTACCTCTCGCCTGTCATTACCTAATTACACAACAAAGATTGATTTCCATATAAAATTCCTTTTAAAAAAGTCGGATATAATGATTTCATTACATGCATAAGTACATCTTCACATAAAAACGGTTTTTTAAAAAAAAAACGCTTCGTATGACGTCCGCTTATTATGACCTGATGTCATTATAAATGGATTCCACTTTAGGTATCGGTTCATCCATGCATTGAGAGATCCTCGACAGTTTACTGAAAGTATAGTTGGAACATCGAGAGTTCTTCAATCTTACAATAATCGTCAGATTATGAGTATCAAAAACGTTCGAACATGGCATGCAAGTTATCGGGTTGTTCAGTTTTGATTCCTGCAATGCTTTTTTCTATTTAAATGAGTTAATACATTACATTGTTTTAAAAAATAAACCAGATTCGTCGCAAAAATGTACTTGATCAACGTTCAAATAATGATTTTCAGTTCTCGAAACTATTTATTGCCCGACAATTGACCGAAATCTTTTCGCCACATAAAATATTTCGCGTTTTCGATGACCTAACCTCTTTTTGAAATTAACTGAATTCAAACGATGTTTGTACTACAAAAATAGGTGCGAACTTTTTATCCTGAAAGAGAACATCTTTAGAAGATATAATAATGTTATTAGATGTTTAGATGAAATAATATTGAGAAACCACATGTACAAAGGCTTTTATAGCTGACTGTATTTTCCATTAGAGTAAAATTTAGAATTCTACTTTTGGCAGCATACTTTTTATTTATATTATACTGCTCGCAATTTATATATTTTTTTTCTGTTTAATTCTCATATTTTGTTCAATAATAAAACGAGGAATAAAACTATTATTTTTTATGTTTCGAAAAACGTGATATAAGTGAAACTTTTTCGGTAATAAATTCGAGAGGGATATAAACGAGACGTGATAAAAATGCACAGTGATATAATCCAAACGTCACTGTATCAGGACAAGGGAATTGCATAAAATGATTTCGAGATCCTATGCCAATTACGCGGTCATGTCTCGAACACTGTCCATCATTTTTACGAGACTATGCCGCAGATCTTGTTTAAACAAACTCATGATCAACTGAAAGCATTGTAACGTTTTCTTACTATCAATAAAAAGCATCCTTGCCGCAAATTTAAAAAGGTACAAAACAACAACGATATCTATTTGGGTTTTCCTCAGATATCCACTATTGATAAATTTTATCGATAATGAATACCGATAAGGGAACGTCATACAGTTTCATGGCGAAATGATCTATTACTTCCACGGAATAATCTTGGAAAACGAACTCGCGATGAGTTCGACCCCACCATAAAACTTCGAAACGTATTTATTCGGGATAGATCCGATCCTATCATACATTGTGATCAATGACTCACACATTCCGCATAAAGGATCGTGCGTTAAAGATGTATCCATTTCGCATCGATCGGTCGCTATCATAAACTTGGGTAAAAAAAACCGTCTGTTATAATGAGGTCGCTGTACAATCTTTCGAAAACAAGAGCGTTACGCCGGAAGAACAATATTTTAAGCGTTAACCCTTTCTCGTACAACATCGAGTCTCTCTCGTAGGTACTTGAATAACATAGGGCGCTAGAACGCTCAGCAGGCTAGTGAGATCACTTGATGTGTGACGTATTGAATAATACGGGAAGGGGTTAATACTCTATAACATACTGAACGAAATATGATAATCACTTCATTCAAAAGGTTAAATATCGATGCGTTATATGCTAGTAACTTATTGATCCAAAAACTTGTTTCAATAGCTTAAAAATTGCTTTGAATGAAAGCTATTGAAATCACAAAAATCTGTACCAGCTAGGATATCTACTTAGTCATTATTGCGCTATCGATGAAGTATCACACACTTGCGCGATCGACTAGGTGTTTCCGTGATGCAATCCTATCCAACAGCATCAGTTCCTCTTTGACTTCCCCGTGGAGTGATCATGAAAAATCTAGTATCATTTTCACGAGAACAAAAATGTTCTCGTGTTTATACATGATCTCGTGAACAAATTTCACGAGATCATGTATAAACCATCTTCAGTTGCTTCTACTGAGCCAGGGTCTTTTTAGGGTCTTTTTAGGACCACCAACAAATTCAAAGGTTTAATGTCATATTAATAATAATTCCATACGTGTATAAAATCAATTTTTAGCACATGTTTTTGCATCCAGATTTATTACATTGAAAGAGCTTGATAATAACGCGGCCTCTTCCTCGAAACATACGTTGTGGTTCGAGGCTAACTTAACCTTGAGCAATTCTTGTAGTTAGCTGGGCAATTATTAAACACGACAGGTGGCCTTTTGGAAGTGGCGCTAGAGCTAGAGTGTTCTACTAACAGAGAAAATGCTACTCTCCCATAATTGTACATCTTTTGTATAGTAAATATGCCATAACAATTGAGAGCAATATGAGCGAGCGAAACAAGAGACATGTTGAAACTAAGCACGCCCAGACCTAAAAGGATATAGGTTCACGTTTACGCTTTCTCTTGGAAAACACTTTCCAAATTCATTTTATATGGTGTAATATTATCACGCATTTATGCAACAGCACCAGTGGTTGTGTGGATGGCGAAGTCGTGTTAAACAATCTTGTTTCCAGCCGGTCTTGGTTCGAACCCCACTTGACATCGTTGGACACTGTTTTTTGGAACAATCCCAAGCTGACGTTCAGTCTGAGAGTAAGAGATATCTGCTTTCTTACATACACCCATTTCAAAACTTTTGAAAAAGGTGCTTTTATTTCTTCATTTTACCCTTCAGCACATAAAAAAGAGTATTTTGTCGAAGATGATATGGTCGGTGTTAAGACAGAAGGGATCAAGTCGCAAAATTAAAAATTTCGAGTTTTTGATGTCATTAGGTTAAGCATCTCGTAAGCTACATACCACATTCATCAGATTTGGAAAATCACGAGTACAGCAGGAATGTCGCATCGAAATTGTTTTGAGTGCTCAATGGAAACCCCTCATAGCGCCAAACTTTAAATTCGTTTTTCTCGAAATCATAAAAATGTCACCATATGTTTTCTGCCAACGCTAGTTTGGGTATACTCACACACTCATACAATAACAAAAAAAAACTTCCAGTAATCTGTCACAGTGTTTGGATATCGATCAAAATCGAATGATACACAATGTGTCATTCAAGTAACCTCTCACGAATATATAACCAAACATGAGGGGATCATTCAGGTGCTTGTGTGAATGACAGTAATCACTGGTGTTACACTAATTGATTAAACGAAGAAAGGAACGAAGACTATGAACTGCATATCCGAGCTGTACCAAACATCGCACGCCATTCTCGGAGCCTGCATACAAGTTTGAACCGCATATATCGTCCCGTTCTACTACAGGTCGGACTTGATTATATATAGTCGACAATTTTTTTTCAACAATTATTTTCAAATCCTATACATAATCGAATCTCAAGAAAACAATTTTTTCATTAATGTATGAATGTCAAACATTAATAGAAAAATAGTTTTTTTGTGATTCGATTATGTATTGGATTCGAAAATTAACGTTTAAAGTGAAATAGCGATTATATATAATCGAGTCCGACCTGTATAGCGAAACCCACTGCACAGACAAGTGCGAAGCAATAAATGATACACGAAAAATTACGTCATCATTCGCTCACCATTTGCTGAGAGCTACGAATATAAAAGAGACAAAACAAGAGAGTTCTTGTTTCTCACTGGAGCTGTGTTGCTAGTAAAACTATGCGGTCTATATGAATAAACAGTAAAACCTGTTTTTACGCGATTTTTTTTCGTGCGATTTTTTTTGTGCGGTTTTCTGTTCTTGTGCGGTGTATGAAAAGAAGCATATTTGACGAAGTTATCGTCCATTTAGTTTTTTTCGATGGTTTATATGCATTTCAGTGCGAAAAAAGCCTATTTGCGTCTCAATTATCCACTTCTGAAATCATTCCCCTCCTCTCATCAAATGCTCCAAGTTTTTCTAAGTTTTTGCATGACATGATTTCCAACAGCAACACGTTTCGACATGCAACTAAAAGCACAAAACAGTCACGCACAACCGAAAATATATATTTCAAGGGGTAGCAGCGTTAAAAAGAAAAATATAATCTGACTACCCTTCCTTGAGCCTCTTTCTAGCTAAATAATCATATAGTTTGCACTCTCTGACACTTATGAATCAGGATCTGCTACATTAGTTCAATATGAATAATTCGCTTTGCGTAGTCCGTATGATCCTGATGTTTTTTGATGCATGGAGAGGTTCGATATGTATATGTTAGAGGCGAAGAAGAAAATAAACTTTCTGCATCGAAACCGTACATGACGGTATTGGTTTGTTGGTTCGTGTGTCATGAAGTGCGAATCGAAGCAGAGTTGTCTCGTTTGTCTCGTTTGTCTCGTTTGTCTCTTGTGTCGTGATTTGTAGCACGTAAAAGCAAAAGAATGCCACTGAGGAAAATTATTGGTGTAAGATCACATTTGAAAGAACGGATGCGATTTATTCAGTGAAATGATCAATAGGCAAACACTGATCTGTCAAAATATTCATTCAATCATTTATCGAGAATTGATTCAGATGCAGCTTCGAACAAATGATTACCGAGCCAGCGGTAGTCCTACGTCTACCTTGCAGTTATATCACATATCTAACCAACTTCTAGTTTTCTTTCATTAAGACAATGTTTCCTGTTGATTTTTTTTATCTCTTGGAAGATTGTTTGAATATTTCGGTCTCCCAAAGTTCTCATTCGACTTGGTGAAACTTCTGAGAATATTTGTTTGCGAGTTTCTTGTAGGGAAGGTCACAGGTAATTACGCGACCTCTTCCTGGAAACATACGTTGTCGTTCGAGGCTAACTTAACCCTGAGCAATTCTTGTAGTTAGTTGGGCAATTATTAAACACGACAGGTGGCCTTTTAGAAGTGGCGCTAAAGCTACCGTGTTCTACTACACTCACGTGTTGGGCTTCGAATAATTATTACATAAAAAGAGCAGTCGCAATCAGTCATGTAGTCTGAGTCAAATAAACATTTTTCTTTGCATTACTTTTTAGCAGTATTTCTCGCGTCAAATTCATTAGTACTCCGGTGACATTCCGGTCACAAATAACATGCATTGATTGCTGCATCTCGAGTAGTGCTCCGTTTCGCCTTTGATCGGAATTAAATTCTGAGTTCACACAGTGATTTGAATGATTAGCACTGATAGAGTCAACCGCTCGGGAGCGTTTCCATATGGTGCGAGAGCCATATGCTCAAGGATAATATTCACTATCGATGGCAGAACAAAAACGATGTCGCCTAGCTTTTAGCCTTTGAATGCTGGAGACGTCATAAGTTCAACTCGCAAAGCACATATTGTCCCCCACAATGGCAGCCGGCAAGAGAAATCCAAGCATATCCGATGTATTTTCAACGGATCATAGTAGGGGAAGTGGGGCAAAGTGGTCACCCTAAGGAATATACCTATTTTCAGCGCCCCATACCGCTTCAATTCCCGTTTCTCGAAGAATATTATAGTTCAACTCATTGTTTTTCAAGATATCAAACGGCTTTTACTATAAAAATTCAAAATAATACACTTTTCATCATTAGAAAAAAAAAGGTGAAAAATCGAACTTTTTTTTTGCTTGGAGGTAAAGTGGTCACCTAATGGGGGCAAAGTGGTCACCCGCACATATCAAGCTAAATGGGATAGATTTATGCTTTTTTTCGTCCAAATTTGTTCAAATCATATTTGATATAGTAGGTACATGTATGAAATAAGCTTGGCCTATTCACCTAAAGTTTCAATTTAAATTTTCTCATGCATACAAAACGCTCCGCATAATGAGGTTTGGTTTAGTTGGAGTGGCACATTTATCCAGGCTCAAAGCCACAGTAGAATCTTCTTCAAGAGCAGAATGTGATGAGGTATATCAGCTTTAGTAAACAGAACATTGTAAGTTGTTGTTCACCTATGAACACTTTGCCCCCAAACATCAAAGTAATTTCTATGCTAATTAATCGCTGAGATTTAGCAAAATATCTGTTCACCTCTCCTACAATATGTGAACAGTCGTTCAAACTGATGATTTGTCCAATATATTAGATTGAATAAACTAAAATTCACGAGAAATTCCTTAGATACCATACGCACAGAACAACGGCCGAATGGCTATCGAGTGAGTAATTTCGGTTTTTGTTTGTATTTTGGCATGCGACAGCTCTTCTGAAGTACAGTGTGACTCAAAAGTCATTAAATTCTTCAAACATAAGGTGACTATCAATACGGTATCTATAGTCAATAGTTGTACTACCAAACAAGCAGATGACCAATTCGCCCCCACTGCCCCTACATATTCCTGTTGTGATCGTCTCTCTCTTCGCTGGATTGAGTTTGCATCGTGACCACAATGGCTGCGATTCCGTATTGAATGTCAGTGTGGTAGTTTGTGTGTGTGGTGAATGTGTGTATGCGGACCAGAAATGCCATTTAGTGTGGCGAGGACATCACCGGAAGGGTCTGGGGCTTTATCACATGCATGTCAGAGCGATAAATAAATTTTGCTCCGGTCAACGCGCCTGTTATTCTATTATATAGGACGTGTCACGACGGGAAAATTCGAGATGTTAGGACGATAGTTACGTGGGTGGAGCACTGCAAATAGAATCCATAATGGGTGAGTTATGCTTGTGAATACCAAGTTGATGGGTGCTGGAGTTGATGTGGAAAATTCAATTTCCAGGGTATTGTCACTGTTATTAATTACGATCGACTGATTCCTCTGAAAGAGATTATAAAGTGATCTGTTTTTTTAGTGTGTTTCATTTATTTTGTAAGGTACATATGTGGTTTAGCCTGCTTTCAACTAACTTGTTCCATTATTTTTGAAAATAAATCATGAAGGGCTATGCACACGACCACCGTGCTGACATAAGAGAACTAAATTATTCTATTCAAACCTTTTTTTGATCTGTTTGAATATTATTTTGAAATGCATCAAAATTTACGACAAATTGATTGATTACGTGGTCTTGTAGAATCGCTTGAAGATGGGTGACGTTTGATCCATTCTTGCCCTTGCGAGAACAAATTAATTTCAACTTTGATGTTTGTCGTGATCGAAATCCTTTACGATGCATACAAAAACGAATGTTTGTGCAAAACCCATGTATAACTTGTCCGAGAATGGGTGAACAACTGGTGAATTGATGTTGTGTTTAGTCCAGAGTTTATCAAAGTGGTCGATATCCCCTTGGGGTCGATCTCGGTTTCCCAGGGATCGACACAAACGAAAACTGATTTTGGGGGTCGACGAGGTACAAAAATCAACCGCTATTAATTAACACAAATTCTCATTTGAAATTTTCAAGATACTGTCGAAGTTGTATTACACAATTCTTATAACTTGACTTGTTATAAGAATAACTAATATACTAATATACATACATTACGTTGGAAAAAAAGTAATCCATTATTTTTGCGTAAAATTCAAAACATTATTTGAGATATTTAGAATTGTCCGATGTGGATCAAATATTCGCCTTTTCACCGAAATATTTTGTTGCCATTTTAAGGCAGTATTCTTGTCTAGACATTTGAAAATCGGATGAACCTCTGAAAAATGATATTTTTAAAATTTTACTATTTTTAAAAAATCGGGAAACGTTAGAAAAAAGCATTTTCTACAGCATTTTGTTTTTCAAACGGCTGCCATTTGGTAAAAAAAAGATGTTTTTGACTTGTCCGAGGCTATAGCAGGCGATAGCAGCATCTTTACTGATTCAGAATCGGTTCGATTTTTTTTTGTTTAATATAACCAGAAGGGCTGGAATCGTGTTCGCCATGGCACAACTTTTTTTCTAACCCTCTCATTTCATCAGCTCTTATATATTCTAGTTAATACGTTTTCTCCGTTAAATTTTTGTTTTATTGTTAAAAGATAGATGAACAGATAATGATATAATGGACAGAAACAATATTTCTCGTTTTATTTTTACGGAGTTCAGGAAAACGCCCGATCGTTCTCGCATATTATTGTCGTATGTGTTCCATTTTCCATCCCCGTTTAAGAAATGGGTTGATTTCATTCCGTTTGGCTAAGGCTTCGCAGATGCAAACTCGATCCATCGTATTTTTTTGGGTTAATTGATGTGACACCCAAACATCAAGTGTCTTTGCGAATCTAGCTCTACGCAGATTGTCCAAAACTGTTTTATGGTCGATCTTTAGCTCCTGGGCGATGCAATACCAAAGCATGTTTTAATATTTTTCTTTTTTTTTCAAATAAATGCAAGAAACTTGTTACCTTGTTAAAAGTTATGAATGTTCGATGTTCTTTGTTTTTATTTTTCGCGACGTATTACACCAGGATTTTACTAAGAGAATTGAAGATATCCTAAAGGGCCTGGCCGGGTAAGGGAGTCAAAAGTGCCCCCAAACCAAATCATGGAAAATATGGTATGGGGTAATAAATAAAACATTTTGGCAGCAGTACCATACATTTGAGTCCTTATTTGGTACACCATAGAATCTATGGTGAAAAATGTCCCTTTTCGGTTATTTCACGCCATTCTCAATAGCTTTGAGACAAAAATATGAAAAAAAATACTGAAAGTATATCTTATTAAGGTGTATCGATCAATATTTTCAAACAATTTCTTCATCAAAAAATCAAATATTAAAATAAAATAAAATTAATTTTTATTTTACTTTTAAATTAAATTATTTTTTTTTATTATGAGATTTAATCATTATTTTGAATTAATTTTTTTTTATTCTATATATTGTAGCATGGTACACAAATTCAGATATGCCGGCCCCTTGATTCTGCAAAGCTTTGGATCTGCTTCTTTTGGGCAACTTTCCACAAGAGGCATTTGTAGGGTTCCACTGAGTGCTCAGACGTCGATAGAACTGGGATGACAAAAATCATTCCATTCTAGCGACGCGGCACTCAGTATTTTCTTCTTTGTTTTGGAACATGTCTTTTGTGGAAACGTTGAGCTGCATCCTCACCCAAAGGGGGAGTGAAAGAGCTGTTCCTGTTTTAGGTTTGAAACCCTGCAAAAGAGCAGGTGCTTTGTGCCCAAATATGGGTTGGACGGAAGGTCCGGCAAAATCAGGCACTTGGGATTAAAGGTGGATGGCCTTAATGATTGAGGCAATTGTTGCCCACGATAATCGACTTTAGAAATGTTATGTACTTGCGCACTTTTGTGGCAATTACATAACTGAGACAAAATTGATTTCGCGCCTGGTTGATCTGAGGATTTAGAAATTCTAATCGGTCACTTTGTCCTGGATCGTGGAAGAGGCTGGACTGGCGGACTTTGCCAAGAGCCTCGGTGTGTTAGCTTAGGTTAGTGAGTCGCGGTTATTCCGAGCAAGCCAGTTTTAGGGTTCTTTTTTCTGGAAATTTCAATTTATTTTTCCCTAGATTTAAAAGTAGTGGCTCAAAAGGTAGAAAGAGTAGGAGTGTTATCGTGCGAAACGTGGTAAAATCCCAGGTAATCTGTGCTTGTTATATCCATGGGTGCCATGTGTGCTGACATTCCACGTGGGTGGAAACATATATTTTCCGTTTGACAGTTGCGATTCCGACACACCGTTCAACAGCTAGAGCCGTTCCAGACCCCACGGTGCAGCGAGAAGGTACCAGCAAACCACGAGCTGAAGAGCGCGAAGCGCTGGCAGGAAGCAGCAAAAGCGACGACGACCGACGAAAGTGGAGGAGGTCCGCTAAGCCGTGCAGCAGCAACAACCACGTCGAACGGGAAGAAACCCCGCTAATCTCAGCAACGGCACCGTCGACAAGCGGGAGGAGGCCCCGCTGATCTAAGCAGCATAATCAGCATCGGAAGTTATATTGGACAGCGAACTCAAAAAGGTCGTGAGTAACAAACGAAAACTATAATTCCATGCGCATGTCGAAATTAGTGCCGGTACGGTCGTGAAAACCTATGAGTAGCGATCGTAGCCGAGCGGGTTAGTCGTCCGGTCTGCCAGGTTGAGGGTAGCCGGTTCGAATCTCAATTATGAAATATATGATCATATAGAAAAAAATATGAGATTTTCCACGTACGTGTTGATTTGATTGAAGTAAGATACCCAAAATCCCTAGGTCCCAGCGGATGCATTTACTCCGCTGGTTGTGATTAAAAATATTGAATGAATAGCACACACGCATATATATATACCCACCCACTCATCATATCAACCTATAGGAATGAAAGTGAGAAGATGAAGATGGAGCACCGGACAAAGCACGATTGATAAGTGGTGGAAGTACCTGGAAAATTTAATGATGATGAATGAAGATTTTTCGTAGTGAAGTTTAGATAGTTTTGAAGAGCCGAATGAGGAAGGGATAGCGTAGTGGAGTTTTTGGATAGAGATTCAAAGATTAAAGGAAAATGAAAGAAGAAAGAAAAATGTAAATAGTTTTTTAAGAATCAAATATTGAATATTTATGTTGAACATATAGAGACCATATTATGTTTTTTTTTTAAGTTAGAAGTCTCCTTTAGCTTTTTTTTTGTCGGTTTCGGGGACAATAGAGTTCTAAAACTGGTTTTGTGATGAGATCCCAATTGCTTTCCCCGTTGGTTATTCTTTGTTGATTTTTGGTTGGTTCTGGTTTCCCAAGCGTGAAGGGAAAACGTGGAGTGTTTGAGTTACTGCCTGTGATGATAACGCAGGCAGATTGAGATCTACTTTATCAGTCTGAGGTCGATTGTTGCGAGCAACAATTACCACAGCAATCAGTTCGTTTCCCAACGTGCCTGGGACGGTCGAACTTGAAACTTCTCTTGTTTGGGGGTTCAAAGAAAAAACCTGCCCTTTGGCAGAGTCTCAGCTGGGCACCGAAACAGTGGTGAACGGTCTCCTTCGGGAGTGGCGCTTAAGCCGTTCACTAGCAACTCCCCCATTCATTCATACCCGACCGTCTCGGGTTACATTTGGCGCCCAACGTGGGGCCCACGAAAGTTTTTTGCAGAATCATTGATTAATTATATAAACTAAATTTCTTCTGTATATATTATTTCTACTATTATTTTCGAATTTACATACTTTTTTTTTTATTAATTATTGATATTGGGTACAATTTTCTTATATATTTTTCGTGATTTTGAGTTTCTTAGTTAAGTTTCTGAATAAATTAATTTTTTTATTGATAAAATTACTGATAACAAACTTCTTCAACAAATACAATAAACGAAAATTTCATGAAAATAATTTTCCGCTTTTTGATTTTACACCACATATCTTGTTGCTAAGCTACATCATTCATATTCCTAGAAATTACTAAATAAAAACGAAACAAGATGAGTAAATTTCCATCAGCAGAGTATTTGAATTCGGAGGAGACCGACTATGAACTACAGATTCGGGACCGTTGGAACGAAGAAACAGTCGATTTAAATTTACCTGAAAAACAAAGATTTTTGAGAAAACTTTTTAAATCTGATCTTAAAGAAGGGCGAAATTATCGCTCAAAATTTTCTATTAGGGATGAGTTTGGGTTAATTGAAGAAAATATTTCTGAAATATTAAAAGAGCTGAAACGACATGGTGTTGATCAAAGAAGGGAATCGCGTATACTTCATTATTACTACCGAGCAAAAAGGTGTCTAACAAAAGATGAGGAAGATAAAATGTTAAAACGGGGGTTAGTTCGTAGAATTACGGAAATTTTGAAAGAATACAAAATTGGACCACCAGCGTCACCAGTAAATGACAAAACTAACGATATAATTAATCAATCCGAAGAAGCTGCTTCTAATTCAACCGTAATTGATCGAACTCCAATAGCTGCAGAACAGGTAACGCCACTGTCCCACAACGTCACTAGAAGACAATCCGCTTTAACTTCAGCGCCAATCCTGGGAAACCCAGATTTCGCTTTACCGTTTAGCATTGAATCGGATGCCTCCGATAACGCAGTAGGCGCTGCGTTAGTCCAAGAGCAGAATGGTCAGACTAGGATAATCAGTTATTTTAGTAAAAAATTAAGCAGCACTCAGAGAAAGTATGCTGCAGTTGAAAAGGAGTGTCTCGCTGTACTGTTGGCTATTGACAACTTTCGGCACTACGTGGAAGGGACAAGATTCAGGGTGGTGACGGACGCCAGGAGCCTGCTCTGGTTGTTCAAAATTGGAGCGGAATCGGGTAATGCCAAATTGTTGCGATGGGCCTTACGCATCCAAACCTACGACATCGAACTTGTTTATCGAAAAGGCAGAAGCAACGTGACAGCGGATTGCCTCTCACGTTCACTGGACGTCATCTCAGTCGTACTTCTCGATCCCCAATATGAGGAATTGATTGATAAAATAAAAGCAAATCCGACAAAGTTACAAGAATATCGCGTCATCGATGGGCAAATATACAAATATTGTTTATCTCCAAAGAAGCAAACCGATTCGAGGTTCGCATGGAAACGTTTCCCACCCGAGTCAGAAATAATCGAAATCATTAAGCGAGAACACGACAAAGCACACTTTGGCTATGAGAAAACTCTAGCAGCGATTAAAGAGCGGTACTTTTGGCCAAAAATGGGAGAACACATTAAGCGATACTGTAGAGAATGTTTATGTTGCCAGACGAGTAAAGCTGGCAACACTAATTCGACGCCACCCATGGGCGTTCAGAAAGTGGTTGAGTACCCGTGGCAATTTGTCACGCTGGACTATGTCGGTCCCTTGCCGGCATCAGGAAAGAATCGCCACACATGTCTGCTAGTAGCAACAGACGTCTTCAGTAAATTTGTTTTGGTCCAACCTTTCCGTGAAGCTAAAGCGGAAACACTGGTCGAATTTGTCCACAATATGATTTTCCGTCTATTCGGGGTGCCTGAGATTGTGTTAACCGATAATGGTACACAATTCGTGTCGAAAGCCTTTAAAAAATTGTTAGCCGACTATAATGTAATCCATTGGCTCACCCCCGCATATCATCCTCAGGTGAACAATACGGAAAGGGTCAACAGGGTGATCACCACCGCGATCCGTGCAACGCTCAAAAAGGAGCACAAACACTGGACAGACAACCTGCAAGATATAGCAAACGCGATTCGAAATGCTGTCCATGAGTCCACAAAATACAGTCCCTATTTCATTGTGTTCGGGCGGAACCAGGTATCCGATGGGAGAGAGTATGCTTTAATGCGGCAAAATAGCGAAAGGTCAAGCCCAGATGAAACAAAGCTAGCGGAGGATCGAAAGAAACTTTTTGAAGAGGTCAAAATGAATTTAGAGAGTGCATATAAACGGCACGAGCGAACGTACAATCTACGAGCTAACACCAGTTGTCAGCAATATGTTCCGGGGGAGCAGGTACTTAAGAAGACATTCTACCTCTCAGATAAAGGGAAAGGGTTCAGCAAGAAGCTCGCGCCGAAATACGAGCCTTGCATTGTTAGGAAGGTTTTAGGTTCTCATTCCTATGAATTGGAAGACCTCGACGGCAAGCGAATTGGAGTTTTCTTCGCAACTCACCTCAAGAAGATGAATCCCGTTTCTTCTCATCTAAACAAATAACATTGGTAAAGCTATGTCACTCCTAGTGAGGAACCAGAAGATTACGATGAGAAAAAACACCTTCGGGGAAATATCTTTGGACAGCGAAATTCCGCCTGGGTTTTCAAAACCAGTTATGGGAAGTGCTGACTTTGGTTGCGAGTTTTGAAAATTGTTCTTTGAAGCTTGTAGTTGCGATTTCCATGAATAATTAGAAGGAGCCAGGGCTATGACCTATGAATAGTAATGGCGTGACCATGAATCGTAAAGCGAGCCCAGCGATGACTTGCTGAATGGAAGTAGTGAATGTCGTGGAAAACAGCGAGCAATTGGAAAAACTCTCAGTCAAAGAAAGCATGAACTATGCTGGTTGGGAGAACTTTCAGAAGAGCTGTCAAATCCTTCAGAAAAAAGACCACTCAAGAGGACGATCCCATGAAAAATTCGAAAAAGGGTCATTGAACGGAAAACACAACAGTTTTCCGATGTAAATAAAATTTGTATATAGTAATTTTAGTTAGTATATTAAGGACCTGAATTCCCTAGTCTTAAATACTATATTAGTCTTAAACTAGAATTAGTTAAAAAAATTGTTGTTCGGATCAATATTCACCTTTTTTCATATATTTTTCTTTGCTTCTTTTTAAATCCCATTTTTTTCCATTTCGTTTTTGAACCTAAAATAAAAGAATAAAATTAATTTGAGAATTAGTAAGTAAAATATTTTGAATACTTAGCAAAGGTTGATCCCTCTATGCGAAGAGAACCGTCGTGTGCTGTCGGTCATGCAGTTCAGGTTTTCTTTTATCCTCTCCCTATTCCCGTTCCATTTCTTTTTTCGTCCTTCATCTCATCGCTCACAATTTGTCAAAAAATCATTCCATTCTAGCGACGCGGCACTCAGTATTTTCTTCTTTGTTTTGGAACATGTCTTTTGTGGAAACGTTGAGCTGCATCCTCACCCAAAGGGGGAGTGAAAGAGCTGTTCCTGTTTTAGGTTTGAAACCCTGCAAAAGAGCAGGTGCTTTGTGCCCAAATATGGGTTGGACGGAAGGTCCGGCAAAATCAGGCACTTGGGATTAAAGGTGGATGGCCTTAATGATTGAGGCAATTGTTGCCCACGATAATCGACTTTAGAAATGTTATGTACTTGCGCACTTTTGTGGCAATTACATAACTGAGACAAAATTGATTTCGCGCCTGGTTGATCTGAGGATTTAGAAATTCTAATCGGTCACTTTGTCCTGGATCGTGGAAGAGGCTGGACTGGCGGACTTTGCCAAGAGCCTCGGTGTGTTAGCTTAGGTTAGTGAGTCGCGGTTATTCCGAGCAAGCCAGTTTTAGGGTTCTTTTTTCTGGAAATTTCAATTTATTTTTTCCTAGATTTAAAAGTAGTGGCTCAAAAGGTAGAAAGAGTAGGAGTGTTATCGTGCGAAGCGTGGTAAAATCCCAGGTAATCTGTGCTTGTTATATCCATGGGTGCCATGTGTGCTGACATTCCACGTGGGTGGAAACATATATTTTCCGTTTGACAGTTGCGATTCCGACACACCGTTCAACAGCTAGAGCCGTTCCAGACCCCACGGTGCAGCGAGAAGGTACCAGCAAACCACGAGCTGAAGAGCGCGAAGCGCTGGCAGGAAGCAGCAAAAGCGACGACGACCGACGAAAGTGGAGGAGGTCCGCTAAGCCGTGCAGCAGCAACAACCACGTCGAACGGGAAGAAACCCCGCTAATCTCAGCAACGGCACCGTCGACAAGCGGGAGGAGGCCCCGCTGATCTAAGCAGCATAATCAGCATCGGAAGTTATATTGGACAGCGAACTCAAAAAGGTCGTGAGTAACAAACGAAAACTATAATTCCATGCGCATGTCGAAATTAGTGCCGGTACGGTCGTGAAAACCTATGAGTAGCGATCGTAGCCGAGCGAGTTAGTCGTCCGGTCTGCCAGGTTGAGGGTAGCCGGTTCGAATCTCAATTATGAAATATATGATCATATAGAAAAAAAATATGAGATTTTCCACGTACGTGTTGATTTGATTGAAGTAAGATACCCAAAATCCCTAGGTCCCAGCGGATGCATTTACTCCGCTGGTTGTGATTAAAAATATTGAATGAATAGCACACACGCATATATATATACTCCACCCACCCATCATATCAACCTATAGGAATGAAAGTGAGAAGATGAAGATGGAGCACCGGACAAAGCACGATTGATAAGTGGTGGAAGTACCTGGAAAATTTAATGATGATGAATGAAGATTTTTCGTAGTGAAGTTTAGATAGTTTTGAAGAGCCGATAGCGTAGTGGAGTTTTTGGATAGAGATTCAAAGATTAAAGGAAAATGAAAGAAGAAAGAAAAATGTAAATAGTTTTTTAAGAATCAAATATTGAATATTTATGTTGAACATATAGAGACCATATTATGTTTTTTTTTAAGTTAGAAGTCTCCTTTAGCTTTTTTTTGTCGGTTTCGGGGACAATAGAGTTCTAAAACTGGTTTTGTGATGAGATCCCAATTGCTTTCCCCGTTGGTTATTCTTTGTTGATTTTTGGTTGGTTCTGGTTTCCCAAGCGTGAAGGGAAAACGTGGAGTGTTTGAGTTACTGCCTGTGATGATAACGCAGGCAGATTGAGATCTACTTTATCAGTCTGAGGTCGATTGTTGCGAGCAACAATTACCACAGCAATCAGTTCGTTTCCCAACGTGCCTGGGACGGTCGAACTTGAAACTTCTCTTGTTTGGGGGTTCAAAGAAAAAACCTGCCCTTTGGCAGAGTCTCAGCTGGGCACCGAAACAGTGGTGAACGGTCTCCTTCGGGAGTGGCGCTTAAGCCGTTCACTAGCAACTCCCCCATTCATTCATACCCGACCGTCTCGGGTTACAATATGTTTTATTTATTAAAAAATATTACTTTGTGACCCACTTTTGCTCTAATTTTTATTTAAATGCATTCGTATGTGTTGTTCTGTCCACATGTAGCGTATTTTTTTCTTTGAGTTTCAAAAGGATTGTGCGAAAAAAAATTGTTTGGCCTTTGGGCATTTTTAGTTTATTTTGAATTCAGAGACCCAGTACTGCTCTGATATTTATTTAATTTTTTTTAAAGTCTAAAAAAAGTTCAAAGTTTTTTTTAAAGGATATATATTATTTATTAAAAATATTATTTTTTTTGTACCGTGCAACACTGACAAAAATCTGAAAAAAATCACACATATCTAGAAAAGCCGTAGGAACACATTTAAATATGAATCGGAGTAGCACTGAATCTCTAAAAAAAAAAAAATCAAAATTTCAATGTTATTTTTAGTACTTCAATTTTTGATAAAAATTTTGTTTGAGAATTTTTCTTGATACACCGTAGTAAGATGCACATTCAGTTTTTTTCCAAATTTTCAATCGAAAAGCTTTTGAGGATGGCGTGAAATGAACGAAAAAGTACGTTTTTCACTATAGATCCTATGTTGAACCACATAGGGGTTCAAACAAAACGCCAAAATTTCTTATTTATTATCCTATACAATATTTGCCTTACAGCTAGTGATTTGGTTTGGGGGCACTTTTTAATCCATTACCCGGCCAAGCCCTTTACATTACAATCATTACCTTCTACACAGATGAGGAGCTTAAGTAGAAGCTCAACCAATGCTATCAGAAGTTCTGGTTGCAACGCAACTATGAAATACAGTATTGTGGAACATTGTTGAAAATTATATTATCGATTTGCCATCTGCACACACCCAAAATTAATTTCCCGATTTATTACATTGAATCAGTTTAAAAATAACTGGTGAAATCCTGGTGAGCGTTTGTATAATATACTAGCTGACCCGGCAAACTGCGTCCCGCCCAAAATTTGTGTTTTGTTATAAATACATGGGTCCAATCGCAGAACAGTTCATTGATTGATCTTCTAATCGACTCCGTTGAATTTATCTTTAACAATAAAATTCCTAGTATTTCTAATAAAACTCATCATTATAATATCAGATTATTTTCAGACACAATTCTCCTTCAAGATTTTTCAACCACTTGCAAATTACATGTTTCTCCGTTACATGAAATAAATGTTTTATACAGAAAATATGATACAATAAAGACAGCCCTAAGTGGTTAAATTCCTTCATCGAGTTCTGCTCTTATCAACACATCCTGCGATCCTTTTTTTGTATAGATAGAAGAAGATATAGGAGTGCGTTTCATCACATTAAAATCCATTTCCAGTTTCGAACAAAGATCATTTCGCTAGCGCAAACATCAAACGGACTAACAGCCCTTGTCACTATGTAATTGTAGAATATATGGGAATAAATTCCGAATTTTCCCTTTTTCCAGAAAGAAATTTGAAATTTGTGTTTCATTTCTATGGCAGCCCCTCTTAGAGAGAGGGGTGGAGAGTCTAACCATCATAGAAACATTTATTGCACCCTAAAACCTTCGCATGCCAAATTTGGTTTCATTTGCTTGATTAATTCTCGAGTAATGCAAAAATTTGTGTTTCAAAATTTGTGGGGGAGGAGTATTTAACCACCTTTATTGCACCCTGTAACCTTCACATGCCAAATTTGGTTTCATTTGCTTGATTAATTCTCGAGTAATGCAGAAATTTGTGTTTCATTTGTATGGCACCCAACACCCCCCTAGAGAGGGGGGTAGAGAGTCTAACCACCATAGAAACATTTATTGCACCCTAAAATTTCAATATGCCTTATTTGGTTTCATTTGCTTGAATAAATCTCGAATAATGCAGAAATTTGTGTTTTATCTGTATGACTTAGAGGAGGCCCTTAGAGAGGAGGGTGGAGAGTCTAACCACCATAGAAATATTTATTGCACCCTAAAACTTCAATATGCCAAATTTGATTTCATTTGCTTGATTAATTGTCAAATAATGCAGAAAATTGTGTTTCATTTCTATGGCAGCCCCCCCCCTAAGAGAAGGGGGAGGGGTATCTAACCACCGTTAAAACATTTATTGCACCCTAAAACCTTCACTTGCCAAATTTGGTTTCATTTGTTTGATTGATTCTCGAGTAATGCAGAAATTTGTGTTTCATTTGTATGGCAGCCCCCCATTAGAGAGGAGGGTGGAGAGTCTAATCACCATAGAAACATTTATTGCACCCTAAAACTACAATATGTCTGATTTGGTTTAATTTGCTTGAATAATTCTCGAAAAAAAGAGAAATTTGTGTTTCATTTGTATGGCGGCCCCCCCTTAGAAAGGGGGGGGGGGGTGGTTGTCAGAAAAGTTGTTCAGAATATTGATTCGAATAATTTTACGGTTTCATTCAGTCCTTGAGAGACATAACCGTTTTTCTGGGGAGACTATCTCAAAACTAGTTTTTCAACTTAAGTTATGTCTAAATCACATTATATCAACTCAATATGTTCCACAAAGTTTTAGATAACATGAAAATACATAACTTTGCTGAAGACACTATTAGTGTTTAATGACACCATTGCGATGTACAGTGGTTACAAAGCAAAAATATGTGACTTTTAATCATTAAATTTTTCAAAAATGTCACGTTTGTGCATCAATACACAACGTCATTTTGTTCATCAGGGTTCGAAGTATTCGGCAAACTGCTTTTCGAACTCGGGGACTCTCGGGAACATTACTGTTTATATCAATTTATAACAAATTTACTCAATTTTACTCTGTTCTCTTCATACTTTATCTACTATTGATGTTTATTTGCATTATATTAATATATAAATCAATTTCTGATTCTATCTCATTATCATACCTCAAATTTGAGTTATTTTGCGGTAGTTTTATTGCAGTTGGTGATAGCAATTGTTCATTTTTCGATTTTCGTTCTCGCAAGCTGCTCATCAAAGGGTCGGATGTCATAAGCAATCTCATAAAAACATCCTGATTACTGATCTCTCTTGAAGTTGAATTTTGAAGGTTTAGAATGTGTTTATACGCTTTTTCTTGATATGTGTGATTTTTTTCAGAATTTTAGCAATGTTCGCGGTACAAAACTCTATATATTTAAAAAAAATTGATTTTTTTCAGAATTTTGAGACTAACTTAAGTTGAAAAATAAATTTGTATTAAATTACAATTGATATTCACCGAATTTAATGTCTATTTATTGAATTGAACAATTGAATTGAATTTATTTATTGAATTGTTGAATTTCGTTAAGAAAATTATGTCAAGTCACTTAACCCTTTATAAGGCCGAGGGAACTATATTGTCACCGATAACAAATTTTTTCGCCGCACTTGGAATATCATCTCAATATTTTGCTTAACCGAAGACTTCTAAAGATATCTGGCAATACTCCATTTTTTTAGGGTTACTAAAAATTTACGATATTAAATTGCGACTCATTGTAATGTAGAAAAACCGTGATTTTAGAGCACAGGCGGCGAATTCTGTCCAAATTCGTTGGAAATGCAACAAGTTGATAAGTTGATAAGTTCTATATTATAGTATCGTTCTATTCTGGATCAGTTGTAAGATCATGCAGTTTTTTTTCAATAAAAAAAATTTTTTTTAATGAAAAATTAAAATTTTAATTTTTTTCTTTGTAAGTCTATTTAAAAAAAAGTTTTTTCGTTGCACTAGAAATATTGTTTCAATTTTCGCATAACCAAAGGCGCAATTGAGTGAGCTTACAAGGAAACGACAGTGTTTTTGAGGTTAACAGACAGTGGCCACCATTTATTCAACTGTTTCAATAGTTTATTTTTCATCAAAACTAAATATGTGTTCTTTCTCATGTAAAAATTATGTTCTGTTTGTTTGTTTGAGTTTGTTTGTTTGAGTCGATTTCTTTCCTAGTTTCCACGGCCTTATTAAAGGGTTTGTGAACAGCAAAGATTTTCAATTGTTAAGTATTTCGTATGATTGAAGAAGTTTGATCATAAGGGTCTGAGGTATCACTTCATTCTGGAAAAAGAGTCTCTTGCCCTATTTAGTTTGAGAACCCCTGGTTTAGTCAAACGATCGACATTGAAGCTGTGAAGAAAATGATGTATGGCTATTTTTTTTGCCAGATCCTGACCATGTGACTTTTATCCATTCACTCGACTAAAAGTGCCATCCAAAATGATATTTGGCACTTTCGTAAAACCATGAAACAACATTCCTAAAGTAGCTTCAGACAATCCTTTCGAAGGGCTATCAAGAGCTTACGGATGATTGGATTAAGCGTCAACATCGCCTCAGACGGTTATAAGTTCTACTGGTAAATACACATATTAAAATTTGTCAAAATAAAATTGTTGCGAATTCCAGAAACTTTTTCACTCAGTATAATCCAATTCCGCTATCTGCCGAAATTGAACATCAAAGATTCCAGAGAACGTAGCAAGAAAGTCAAACACAACACAACATAAACCATTTGACAAAAAAGAAAGCTACGAAATTTCCCGGGGATTCTTCAGAAGGAAGCTCTTCCTCCGGGAAGTCAAATTATTTGCATACGCCTTATTATGCAGTGTTTGCATTTTCCGCTCCGTGCTCCAGCTGAGAGCATTTTTTGTCGTTCTGCTCGGCACTGAATAGCTGGAGAGCAGCACCCAACTCCCTACAGTGGAAAGGCCGTGTCAAAATGTCCTTAACTTACTTCTGGAAGTCCGCTTCGTTTCAACTAGGGTAGTGGCACTCGAGACGACAAAATAGGTGTGAGAAAATCTTACACTATTACGCTGTACTTCATTATGAGGATTTCCCTCCAAAAATAAAATAAAAAAAAGATAAAAACCGCCAGTTGACACGGTTGCCTGTTGTCGTTGTTATCATTGCTGGAAATTGTTTGATTATCCTTCTCGTTGTAAGTAGACTCTAGGATAGGATCGTAATATATGAATGTATGTAGCTGCTGTTGGCTGGCGGATGAAGAGATGCTTCCCACATTGCGATGCTCAAGAGCTCACCACTCAAACTCTTCGGTTCGGTACAGATACAGACAGCAACGGAGATTTAAGTGGGGAATTCTTGCACGAGTCATTGAGCAAGAAAACAACGGTTGATGTTTCAATTATGACTCAATTGATGTCGACAAGAGGAGGGTGACTTTTGCAAGGAATGTGCCGTTGAATGGTTGGATGATCTTTGGTAATTGATCAGGTAGTATTTACGCTCGACTTGCCAAGATAAACCTAATTTACTCGATTGTTATATGATCAGTAATTATCGATTACTCACAAATTGGGATTTAATTTTATTAAACTATTGGCACTGGCATCTGAAAAAAAATCCTTTTTGGGATTCAGAAGTTTGCTATATCGAGTGTAATATTCTATAATACTCAAATATTGAAATCAATAAATACTACTCGAAGCCACGCAAATGATACCGAAAGTGCCGAGCTGAAGAAAAATTAATGTAATCAATAAATAACCGCGACAGAGAACCGCAGTAAGTACCGCACAATGTGTGTTGACGCAGTCGGTATTGTTCGCCGTATTAGTGGTATCTTCTTTCCGCATCCATTACCGTGAAATCTCATGAATAGTGGATGTTAAATCTTCAGAGGTTGAGAAAAATAAAATGTGAAAAACCCCTCTCCCTCCTGCAAGTTCCCCGAAAGAAAAACGAAAATTTCATGTTAAAGCGCTCTGGGAGGAGCCTTTTCCAGAGGGCAGGAAAATAAAAATAATAAATTTATGAAAAGTCTACCCAGCGTGACGCTTGATTCGAGCGGAATGTAAACACTCCCCGCTAAGACGAGTTTATCTTCCAAAACATTTCCGACTGGGTAGAAAAAAAGGGCACGAGACGACCGGTCCGTGGCCGCATTCGATTCGCTAGAGCAAGCAATAAAGGCAATAAATCCTTCCTAGTACAACGATTTTACCAGGCCTTTCCGTAGGTCAACGGTGTTTTTCATAAGATTTCCTCTTCTTTCCGGCGGATGGCGGCATCATAATAGAGCCCTCCAAAGAGCAGGATGAAAGAAAAAAAAAATGGAAAGGAAGGAAATTGAGTGTCCTCTCCAGTGTGGAAGGGATGAAATTGGAAATCCACCGACAGAGTCAACTTTCTCTGTTCTCTCCACGGCAGACTTAATGGAAAATAATGAAGAAACGGGCGGCTTGTGGGCAGATACTGGAACTTTCATCATTCAGGCTCATTGTTCCCGCATAAAGGTGTGTAACATTTGTTCAGAAAAGGTCAACTTCATTACTGCTTCACTTCAAAGTTACAGCCTTGGCGGGATGGTGTAAATGGAATAAAATTACTTATTTTCAAATCCACTTAATGTTCCTCATTGGCAATGTAGTTAGTGTTTTTATAGAGACGTAGAACTTTTAATAGAAATAAAACACATATAATTGGCGTAGGTTGTCATAGATTTGGCTTCTTTCGAAAGATAATCCGTTGCCATTTTTATTTGAATAAGATATCTGGAATATGGCGTACGAAGTACAATTGGAAGGTTCAATTTTCGATCAGTTTCTGCAGCAATGGAAGCCGTATATTAGTGATAATGTGGCAAACGTTGTCTTTCAAGACGTCAATCGTTTGCGGCTTGTTGGTGTAGATCAGATACTTTACATTAACACACCTTAAAAAATTGTTCTTATTATCAAGCCATTTTCCTACATTTTCTGAAGAAGTGAAGCTCAGTGAATGCGTGTTTCATCAATGTTAATAGGCTAATGTTCAGTATTAACGGGTTCGTAAATTACTAGCAGCCAGTGGCGTAGTGTAAAAGGTGCGAGAGGGGGAGGGAAGGTTGACACAACGATAAGTTTTTCTGAAAAAATCATTCAAGTTTATTAAATGTACGTCACCTGTCAGTGATTGATGATAAAAAAAATTATAAGAGTCTGTGTTTAAGGACACGAACTAAAGTTTAACGTAAGACTAATGATTGTTCGGGCTGATCAAAGCCATTTAATTCTCGTGAGATCCTAACGAAAGCTTGACTAATAGTGCAAAAGTCCAAAGTTCCTTCTACTAGCAGATTCGACATTTCTGATTGTGATTATCTGTACTCAAGGTGTGATGTACTACTCTACTCTAGTAGATCTTGCCCAGAACTTTTAGCAAACGGGAGGATTATATAATTTCGGTCAAAGTACATCGTGTATGTCTATTAGGGTGCCAATTAAAATGGTCATCTTGAATTTCAAAAAGTTACCCATAAAAATGTTCACCACCTCGAGAAAACACCCTATGCAAAATATCAGCTCAATCGGACCTAAGGGCAAGTGGCGCAAAGCAGTCAATGTTTGAGTTTTTCGAAAATCGAATTTTTATGCCAAATGTCTTCAAATTGCATGAAACTTTGACCTCCAGGTTCCTTGGCGACGGTTGAGGAAGTCCATCGATTGCCATATAAATACATCATATTTACACAACAGAACAACAGAACAGAACATATCTTGGCTGGGGCAATTTTATCTCCTCTACTCTCTCTAGAGAACTGGAACCCAAGAAGAAAGCTGGTCACTCAATTTCGAGGATATAAAAGGAGCCTGTGTAGAAAGACTAGCTCTCTGATTGCAGGATCAATATTATAAACCGGCATGCTGCGCGCGCACCCAATGGCTGAGTAGACCAGCTAACATCAGACTTCTTTCATCCTGGCCACGTTCCGTTCATCGAGGAGAGGACCACATACCGAGCCCTGCCCGATACACATTACATGAATTAAAAAATAAATATTTTAAGTACGTTATGAACCTTGTTAAAATTTGTATGGTATCGCACAGTTTTCCTTTTTGTGTGGAATGACGTAGGAGGTCATCGGTAGTTCCCCAAACTTCGGACCAAGACGTCGCCTTGTAGGAGGCACTTGGGTCGAGTGACCAAGTCCTCCGCAACGTCCGAACAATTGATAAATTCTTTGCGTTCATCTCATGCGCTTCCGGGCAAGGAGGTGACAACGTCGAGAGCTACTGTCATCTCGAAAATTATTATTTTGTCAAAAATCGACACTCTGGGATTAATATTTTTCGGAATACGAGGCGAAACGTATGGGTTTGGGCGCCAAAAAAAATAGTTACCTCGATTTTTCAATCGGAACTTGCTGTGAAATGTTGATTTGCACGATAATTTACCCAATGCAAAATATTAGCTCATTCGGACTTCATTTACTAGTGTCGCAGACGTTAAAATTTGAGTTTTTTGTAAACCAAAAAAAATCATCGGAAATCGTGGTTTAGAAAAAATCAAAAAAAGCACAAATCGTCGAGATTTTGCTGTTTTCTCGAAAAAAAAATTGTTAAAAATTTTTTTTTTGGACTCGGTCGTTTTTCCGTCTGAAAAGTCGACAAAAAAATGTATTTGAGATAACTGTAAATCTCGACGTATCACGCAAATTTGAGAAATTTGGCATTAATTTTTTTTTTAATCGAAAACACCATTTTTATGTACTCTCCAAATTGTGGTTTCTATCGACCCTTGTTCCGACAAGTCCTAACTAGGGAATCTACTAAAATTTCTTCAGGTGGATTACTTGTGAACGGTCTATCTACTCGTGAGCAATTGATTGCTTTAAGATTAGAAATTAACTGATTTTTCGATGCCTTACCGATGATCGAAACATGTTTGAAGTTTGTGATGTGAATTGCATTTCCTCTGAAAAACACTTTCCTGCTTTTTCAAATTCATTTTGATATATTAATAAGAAAGCTAAACAATTACCTACATTCAATTCTTTGACCAATTTTTCTAGATCTCATAGTTCTTGAATCAAACAAATTTAATAAAAATTTAAGAAAAAAATTGTAATGGGTTGTATCTAGGACATGACCGCAGTTTTTGACGTAGAACAATGAAATTATATTATTCAATCCACTTGTTTATCACTTCGGATATTATTTTACAATGCATCGACATTTTTGTAATACAGGCAAACCTTTTGTGCGGGAGATAGGGACCGCACAAAAAAAGTCGCATAAAAAAATCGTGCAAAACTTCACCAGCAGCTTTAAAAAATCGTGTTCAGTACACATTTTGAAAAAAACTTTTTTAGTGCGGTAGATAGGGACCGCATAAAAAAAGTTTCCCCCAAGAAAATAACTCAAATCCACGCCATTCACCGTTCAATTTCCTTTTGTTTCCCTGCTTTGCGATGGGACACTTTGCCTTTTCGGTTGGCGTGGCTGTTTTGTGCTTTTAGTTGCATGTCGAAACGTGTTGCTGTTAGAAATCATGTCATGCAAAAACTTAGAAAAACTGAGAGAAAACTGGGCATTTGATGAGAGGAGGGGAATGATCTCAGAAGTGGGTAATTGAGACGCAAATATGCTTTTTTCGCACTGAAATGCATATAAACCATAAAAAAAAAATAAATGGACGATAACTTCGTCAAATATGCTTCTTTTCATACACCGCACAAGAACAAAAAATCGCACAAAAAACCGCACAAAAACAGGTTTTACTGTATTTTTTAGCTATTTAATTTTTTATTACTTCAGTAGACTCGAAAGAGTTGAGTAGAGTCGAAAGATATTAGTACTTCTCATTTATTTGGTTCAATTCGCATCAGACTTTCTCATTCCCACTCAGATATCGATCACAAACTATGAACGCTTGAGATGTGATCGAACCCCACAGCATGCAACAGTAAGGTCACTTTGCCGTAATTTGAAAGCATATTTTCATGAAATATACGTTTATCTGAATAAATGCAGTGTATATCTATATTCTAAAATTCTGGATACACTTCCACATCCGCACCAGCACAAAAAATTCTCGTATGCTGCTCTTCTTTTCGGTAGCACACCTCGATAGAGAGGCCTTCCTCTCCTTTTATCGAGCTGTGTGTGTATGTGCGTGAAATCAGCATTAGGCATGAATGATATCCGCTTGGTGTGTTATGCTCACTCGCATCTGTGATTTCATTCTATTCTATTTTTGGTTTCCGCCTCTAGCCCTGAGAAGGGCCCTTGTGGAAAGATATTGTACTCTATACTTTTCCTGCACCCGACAAGAAAACAATCCTCTCCCGCTCGACGCTCTGCGGCAACCATGTTGCTTCGATAACCACCAAACGAGAAGTGG
Source organism: Toxorhynchites rutilus septentrionalis (assembly GCF_029784135.1). Taxonomy (NCBI): domain Eukaryota; kingdom Metazoa; phylum Arthropoda; class Insecta; order Diptera; family Culicidae; genus Toxorhynchites; species Toxorhynchites rutilus. The sequence continues at coordinate 246,793,640 of NC_073745.1, forward strand.
TGTGTTTTCAAATGGCGGATGGCTAATTTAAACCAAATATGTTGAAAACGGACAGAAACGAATGTATCAGTTGCTCGTTATTGACAGCTCTGTTCGGGAATGCACACAAACCGGCAGAACAAATGTATGGGAAAGTGAGAATGCTTCCAGTTTTCATTAATTTAAACTGTTTAGGCGTTAGTGGATTGTACTGTATAGTATATCAAACGAATCTTAGAGAAATTCCGATTCCATTGGTGTGTAAAGTATCGGAATTTGCTCGCTGTGAAAATAGTTATTAACGTTAACTTTATTTCACAAAAAACGTGACCTGTTTTCTGATTTGGCACCCTTCCTGAAAGACGAAGTTTTTTATTATTATTAAACATGGGCATGAGTGTCGTACTGCTCGGAATCATGTTTTCTTGAAGGGTCAATGATACATAACTTCTAAGATTTTGAAAGATAAGCATGTTTTTTTTCGGCGAAGTTTCTTATGGACCATTTGCTCTGCCTCGTATTAGAAAGAAAATACCAGAAAGTCGATTTTTAACAGAAAAAATTAGAGTAAATTTCGATTTTTCATGCAATTTTCAGACGTTTTACTTTTGTTTTGAAAACCACGATTTCATGTACCTTCTTCCTTGGATGATGTTGAGCTGAAACATTCGTTTTTTTTGAGGTTTGGTCAAGCGTAGGAGAAAAAATATCAATATAATTATGTTTCATTAAGTTGGATCTATAATAAAAATTGTAAGTTTCGTCTATTTTGGTACCTGATTTAAAACATAAGATTATAAACATTATTCATACAATATACGTTATTGGGCAAAATGAAGTACTTACCCCAAGAGTTCTAAACTTTCTTTCAGTAGGGGAACCCGATAACCCGAAATACGGACAGTGGGGGTAGTAGTTGATTGTATAGTAACATTTAGAATTTCAGATTTCCGTTAATGAGAACACCTTCTACATGTTATTCTATAATATTTAAGCCACCCTATGACAATGAATATTAATCCAAAGTGGAAAAGGGAAACAAAAACCGAAAATCATACATGATTCCGTGTGTGGATGTAATTTTAGCTGCTTCGATATAAAGCATTTTGAGTAGTAAAAAACAAAATTCGCTGATGGTTATATTTCGGTTAACAGAGAAGCAATATTAGGTATGTACGGAAAATTAAATTCATTTTTGAGTGGAAAAATTTAATTATTGAATTAATTGTACTGGTGGGGTAAAACGGACATTTTCCACTGAGAGGAAGATGGACTGTGAAAAGTCTGTTTAATCTGTTCCTAAGGAATGCCCTGCGTCTATAAATGGAAATCAAATCGCCAAATATGGACTGTTTAGAAGCTGACTGGAACCAAAAGAACCAAAAGTTGAGGGTCTGCTCGTTTATACTGCTGAAAAGCACGATATCACTTCTAGATGGATTAATTCGATTTTTTCATCATTCAACGGACATTCGTGATGAGTTCAGACCACGGTTGAATAACATTATTTCTCTCGCGATCGATAAACCTCTACGCTTCATATATTACAAACCTGTCCATATTATCCCCACTATATGTCCATATTACCCGCATCGAAAAAAATGTTGTACTTTTCGGTCTCTTTTAATTTCAGTACAAAACATTGAAAAACACTTTTTTGTAAAATATTTGGCCAATTAGGTAGAGAAACAGTATAGTGAATTGCAAAAACTGCATCAAAGTTTTGGGAAATATGAGTTTCCAAAGATATAATTGAAGTTCTTCTTAACATGTCCGTTTTACCCCCACCTCCCCTATATACAATAAAAAGCTATTCAGAGTTTTCGGACAAAATTCAGCGCAGAATATGTACATGTGTACATATAGTTACTGGATATGATCAGTACTGAGACTTTTGAGCGATAAATTATGAAAAATACCATTTACTAGAAAACTGTCAACTTCATAAAATAAAGTACCCATTGCAAAAAACCACCATCATCGTTGTTTATTCTTAGTACTAATAAGTAGTATGACCACCTCTAGCCTCTATTACTGAATACGCGTGTTGAGGTATACTTTCAACGAAGTTCTTTATTTGTTGAGGTTAGTATTCATCCAGAACTGTTCCAGAGCTTCAAACAGCAAGACGCGATTGGTACGATTGGCAAAGAAGATGTGTCAACATTCTGATCCAAACCAGACCACATGTTTTCTGTTGGGTTTAGGTCTGGCTTTGGGGTGGCCATTCCAACTGATTAGTACGCGAAGCCGTTATCTAGATGTAAAACAAACTCCGTAAAAACTTGAAAACGGAGTGGCGTAAGCGCCATTTCCATTATGAGGTGGCGTAAGCGCCAATTTCACTATGGGACTCTTGGACAGTAAATTTCACAAAACAATTTTTTTCGGAATGGACGTTTAGCATAATGAGAGTCACATGCGTTCTTTCTTGTAAGAAATAACTTTTTTGAAAAGTTTGTCATGCCAAATGTTTTAATGAAAAACAGTTCATCCTCATGCAATACTACATTTAAAATAACCATCTTCTATTCGAGTTGCAAATCATGAATTAGAATCTCTGTTAAATATCCAAATTTATGAACTCAAAGTTAGCTCAAAGGAATGATTTATCCTAGATTGAAGTGTATTGCTGTTATCACATATTGATTGATCATCAATTTAATTGTTGATTACAAGGTGTAACGGCGAACCTGGACGACTGCGTGCGGACACGGACGATAATTCGGTGGAATCCGTTGCGATTTAGGACGAAGTCCTTTTCGGGATCTATTACTGAGCGTCAAAACGTCGAAGTTTTATTAAAACCTCACTTTTGGTAAATGTACAAGTTTATTCGATAACGTTTCGATCCTCTTTCGGATGAATTGACACTGAGTGTTGTTCGAAGGGTAAATGTTGGATTTGGTTAACAGATGAACTCTTCTAAATTCTCCATCGAAATGCATCTTGTGAAAAAACTCAAAACAACGCATGTCATACAAATGAAACACAAATTTCTGTATAACTCGGAAGCTAATCAAGTAAATGGAGCCGAATTTGGCATGTGAAGGTTTTAGGGGGCACGAAATGTTTCTATGGTGAATAGACACTCCTCCCCTCTCTGCCAAACAAATAAAACCCAAACTTCTGCATAACTCGAGAAATAATCAAGCAAATTGAGCCAAATTTGGGATGTGAGGGTTTTTGGGTACGATAAATTACGTATGAGGGATTTTTTCCCATAACATCATGAAACTGTGAGTTGTTTCAACATTGTTTTGTTTCTCCCATATACATTCCATATTGAATGCAAATAATGACGATACCATATTTTGTTTACCAATTCAAGTATACTTTACCTACTGCTCCACCTCACATGTATCTCATTGGTGTACGCGTATGCAGATTATACATGCAATTTTAAGAAAAGCTTCGTACTGAAAATTCTCTTCTCTGGCGCTTACGTCACTTGGCGAGATTACGACAGCACAATTGCTTATTGACGTATTTTTGGGTAGTATTTAGGTGTTTGATCCTGGTCAAATCAAAATTAGTCTAAAATGAATAATGAATAGGAATTAAACAAACCTTTTTACCCGAATTCAGACTGCATGAATTCGGTTATAAAAAAAAGGATATATTCAACAACGATTGTTCATTCGCACACTGGCACACAGTTCATTCGAAGATATTTGGATTGATGTTTTGTCGAATCACATAATTGATGGAGAACGCGGTTTCAATCATTTCTCGATAAATTTAAGGAACATCATTGGATGTGGTCTTCCGCTTTCTTGCTCTGCCAGTGCGGTCTGTCACACCTCATGTTCTTGAAATTTGTTGCATATTTTTCGAACTTATTCCTCATTAGCTTCATATTTTCGAGCAATGTTTTATTTTCTATTCAAAAGTATTGACCGAATGTCAAACATAATTTGAAGAACATTGGAAATATGGCTCGGGATGCGACAGAGATGAATAGATGGTGGAACAAAATGACCGCTCAGGTTAGAAGTGGTATTTGAAGAATAGTTCGAGATTTCTGTCGGAAAAAATTGTTCGCTATTTTCCTTATATTTTACTTATAATTCAACGTTTCTATTTCAAGAACGAAATTCCGTGATCGATTCCTTTTTTTGCGTTCAGATATTAAATGACAAGCTTTACTTCTACGAGGATTGATATGTTGTGTGAGTCACTTATTTATTAACAGTTGGAACAGTTTGTTCGTACCTCAAACGTTATATTTGCTTCAATATCGAATGAAGCGTTCGTATAATCGCATAATTCACTTCAGATACGAAAATTAAGTAGCTGATTCTCATTGACCTAAATATTAATAAGCTCGACTCTTTCCGCGAGTGATCGATCGTTGAATAATACGTTAAGCTCCCTCTCCCCCTTCAAGTACAAATGCGTGCGAGATACTTCGAACAGAGCGAGTAAAGGTCACGAAGAAAAAAAAAGTCCTCACATAAAGTCAGATGAGGTCGTTCTTTGCAATTGGGAAAAATCGTTCTGCATTTGACATCTATTATGAACCAGTGGTGTGGGCGATGAATACGAACGATAATACTGGAGAGGTGAATGAAAAGAAAGAATTTTGTGCCTCCAGCACCGCCTGTCTCGTAGCTTCCACCCATAATTGCGTGGGTTCAACCGACCGGGAAGGCAGAGTGGAGACAATTAATAACCATGAAAAACGAAATCAAATGCTAACGAGAGGAGATTGTTGCCGATTCCGGCATCTATTATGCGAATCAACAATTCTTCCCGTGACCTTCCTGTGCTTTTACAGTTGTACGTTTTGATCATATTTATTTTAAGTAACCACAACAGAGTCATATCAACCAAAAAACAGGAAGTGGGTTATATTTATGGTATAACCGCAATGGTGACGTAGGACTATCGTTGATTTAAGGCTGATTTAGACGATGCCAGTCAGCGCTCTAGTTGAAGTATCCAGTGAATAGAGAACAGACACACTGTTCTAGTTAGAGGCCAATTACTTGTTCGATACTGGTACAAGTAACTTGAACAGAGTGTCTGTTCTCTGTTCACTGGATACTTCAACTAGAGCGCTGACTGGCATCGTCTAAATCAGCCTTTAGTGATCATTTGTTTGAAGTTGAATCTGAATTCATTCTGAATGAATGAATAAATGAATATAAATCACAGAACTAAATGTATTTGGTCGCAGTATTATATGTATAGAAAACATTAAAATAAATTCGTTCGCTTGCATGTAATTTTCAATCCCAAGGGGAACTGGTTGATTATTTTGCAGCAACGACATCTTTCCGGATTCTCCTCGATTCTTCTCGAAATCCACCAGTGGTTAATGCTAACTCGATAACCACCTGATGATTGTACTTGATTGAAAAATCACACAATTAATTGTATTTGGTCGCAGTATTAAAAGGATAGAAAACATTACAATAAACTCTTCCGCTTGAATGTAATTTTCAAGTCCAAGTGGGACTGGCAGATTATTTTACAGCAACGATCACTTCATTCCGGATTCTTCTCGATAACCAGCGAACGTAAAGAGTTGCACGCGTGTATGCGTGTGGCAGTTTCTTCGATACCTCAAGCGGAACCAATTTTCGATGCTGGTACTCTCTCGGTCGTCTTCTCTTCTCCTTCTGATGGATCGGCATTTCTGCCCTCACTCACAGTTCCAAACAAACTGCATGTCTTTCAGGTCAGGTCAGGCCAGGTAATCAATCCCTCGATCCCTCGCCGTCCAGCTCGTCCAGCACGTTCAGCTCGTTCAATTACGATGTTGTCTTGTCGATGTCCTCACGAAAAATGAATACGTTTCACCACCAGAATATCGCTTAAGTATGCTTTTTGTGCGTGATTGAATCGAGAGAAGGTGTGGTTTACGATGGCAATTTCCGTTGCGGGCGCATACAATAATGGATACGAAAATTTTCTACTTATGGGGGAGAATAATTTTTAGAAGCTCTCCTGCTAATTACACTTGATTGAAAAATTACAAAATCAAATGTATTTGGTCGCTGTGTTATATGGTTAGAAAACATTAAAATAAACTCATTCGCATGAAAGTATTTTTCAATTCCCAGGGAACTGGCAGATTAATGTTCAGCAACGATTAGATTTTTCCAGATTTTCCTCGATACTCGAAGCCCACCAGTGGTTAATCCTAACTCGATAACCACCTGTTAATAGCACTTGATTGAAAAAGATTTGGTATTTGGTTATACGGTTGAAAAACATTAAAATAAACTCTTTCGCATGAATGTATTTTCAATTCCCAGGGGAACTGGCAGATTATTTTTCAGCAACGATTGGATCTTTCCGGAATTTTCTCGATGCTGAATGGCATCCAAACGAAAATAATTTCGCGCGTGTATGTGTGTGTGTGTGTGGCGGCTGCTTCGATGTCTTCCCGGGGAACAGTTTCTCGACGCTGATACTCTCTTGGTCACCTTTTCTTCTCCTTCTGATCGATCGGCTTTTCTGCCCTCCCTCACAGTTCCAAACAAACTACATGTCTTTCAGCTCAGGTCAGGCCAGGTAATGAATCCCTCGATCCCTCGCCGTCCAGCTCATCCAGCACGTTCAGCTCGTTCAATTACGATGTTGTCTTATCGATGTCCTCACGAAAAATAAATGCGTTTCACCATCAGAATATCGCTTAAGTATGCTTTTTGTGCGTGATTGAATGGAGAGAAGGTGTGGTTTACGATGACTCTCTGAGTTTGAAACTTTCGGCAACTGAGTATTAATCGATTGAAAATTATATAATTTTCACGATGCGAAACATTTTCCGTTGCGTGCGCATACAATGGGGAAGAATAATTTTCAGAAGCTTTCCTGTTAATTGCGATTGATTGAAAACCACAAAACCAAATGTATTTGGTTGCAGTATTATATGGATAGAAAACATTAGAATAAACTCTTTCGCATCAATGTATTTTTCAATTCCCAGGGGAACTGGTAGAGTATTTTTCAGCAACGATTAGTTCTTTCCTGATTTTCCTCGATACTCGAAGCCCACCAATGGTTAATTCTAACTCGATAACCACCTGTTAATAGCACTTGATTGAAAAATATTTAGTCGCAGTGTTACATGGATAGAAAACATTAAAATGAACTCTTGTGCATGAATGTATTTTACAGTAACGATTGGATCTTTCCGGAATTTTCTCGATGCTGAATGGTATCCAAACGAAGAGTTCCGCACATGTATGTGTGTGTGTGGCGGCTGCTCCGATCTCTTCCCGGGGAACTGTTTGTGGCATCACTCTCCTCCTGATGGATTCTCTTCTGGCCTAAGGTGCACAAACAGGCTCTTGGTGACACCGTTCATCCGCGCTTTCATGATAAACGAAGAGCTTCACCACAATAGCGACAACATGCTCCAATCGCTGTTCAATTATAACTGAGTGGACTTCCAAGCGGCGCTAGCTTATATACCGATTGATGATTTCAATAGCCTGTTTTGAAAGCAACTTTAAGACTATTGAAACAAGTTTTTGGATCAAAAAGTAACAAGTATAGAACGCGTAGACATTTTATCTTTCGAATGAAGTGTTTATCATACCGGTTCGTTCAGTTGTTTAGGAGCTATTAACGCTCAAAATCTCGGTCTCCGGCGTAACGCTTTCGTTTTCGAAACATTGATTTTACACCCCGGTATAGAAATGAAAGACGTAGTCCTACGTCAAAATAACATCCAATGGCGAATAAATCATCAACTCAAGTGTAGTCTGCTCGCATTCGGTACGAATACTGCGAGTATTATAACCAAATTTTGGTGATATTCAGCATCAGCGAACTATAAAATTATTCAACGGCTTGCAGTCAATCACTTCCTAAGCGTGCTGATATTATACACAGCATAGATCTCGCCATGATATCAATGCCACGTTGCTATCTGTGATACGAGCCACTGCAGAATCTCATTCCGCTCCATGCTATGTGAGGCAGTTTAGCCATCAACAGGGCGCCTGCATCGGAAACCACCAACAATACAGAGGGCGGGTGGGGAAAATGGAAGCCTTGTTTTGCAACTATTAGGATTTATCGCTGTGCAGACGAATGAAAGTTTTGATAATTTATGCACCAAAGATTTATAGCCGCTCCACTGCAATTTTAATCGCTTTTGACACAAACGAGCAGAAAGCAGCTGCCGTCAGTTCTTGCAGCTCTATCCATAGCGTCATATCTGGCTAATGGCAGCACAGCATTTGGGAAATCCATCTAATTTAAGCCGATCCCAACACGAACGATAGATGAGTTGCAGTTTTCGAAATAGGGTGAAGGTTTGGATTTTCGATGGCCGTAACGGGGATCATATCGGGAGATAATCGTGGGAGATATTTGTAGAGTGACATGGGGAAGTTGAAGCGCTTTATTCAGTGAACTTCTGGCTCGAGCTATTGATTTTCCGGCAAAATAATCTCATATCGTTCACTAAAAGCTGTACATGATTGTTTTATTTTTACCGATATGTCTTTCTAATTCTGTTCAAATTAGATCTTCATCCACTACTACTTCTTCTAACCATACCTTCTCTTTCTCATTATTTGCAGGTACTACAGAATTGAATGCAGTGCCATCAGTTGGATGCCTTATGAATGGGTAACGTCTTCGTCCGTGTGTTGTACAAATATTGTACACTGAAACTGATCATGATCATCGCTCATTTGATTTATCATTTCACCCGACGATGTAAAATCTTCGCGAGCGTTGGATCCAGGCTGTCTTGCGTCGCAAAATTTGATCACATGTTGGGTCAATTAAATGCTTAGTGGTAAATTACGTTTCTCGTTTCGTTATTGGACGCCTAACTAAACAAAAGTAAAAGCTTTCCAACATGCGAACATGCCGCATGTCATGATAATTTGAGAATAATTTCGCAAAGATTGGGATGATTTACCAATGCAATGCGAGCCGAATATCTAATATGTTAATATAATGAATATACGAATATGTTTATATAATGAATATACGAAATTCAAATAAGCGACATTCTAATTCTTCATCCACAGAAATCTGATTAATGTCTTAAGTTCCTCCTCCGTCGTAGTGAAATGACAGGAATTCGAAGGAATCGGAGTCAATCCGGTTCAAGCGTGAGGTGATAATTTTCCATTGCCAACTATTGATTCGAGAGAATCTCTGCAAGTTGAACCGTTCTGTAACGCAACTGGCATATTCGCCACCAGCTGCAGCTAACTCCCCGCAGTAATTTCAATGCAGTATCAACTGTGGTCAGGGTCCAACATTTTTGACGACGAAACATGAAAATCGATTCTCTTCTCAGCCGCCTCGCTTCGAGTAGGACTACCACGGCATTCGCCGTTAACATGACTAGTTCATCAGTCATCCTCGCTTTTAACGCTCGTCAATTCAATTCAAGCAAATGCTTATTCTAACTGACGTGACGAATGAATACAAATCTAGCTCTTCATTCAACCTGACTTCAATCCACTCTGACATGTACGTATTGCCCATGTAGACAATCTTATTTTAACGTCTATATATACAGTGGAACAAAAACTTGATTTCTGATGCAAAAATGCAGTTACATCGTTAATCGACAATTCCATTGTTTACTCACAGTGAACTCAAACATCGATACTTACATACATGATACATGAGAGAGAAACGAATACAGTCTGAGGGGAGTAACTTCAAAATGCCGCGAAGTCCATTTGACCGTGAATAATCAAATGAGCACTGAGTGTCGTAGAGGAGAGAACTACGAAATTGATTGATGTTGACATTTGATGTTGATGTTGACAGCGAAAATGTTGGAAGAAGCAAAAACGAGTTTCCTATTAATGCGAAGGCCGATGTCTCCATAGTCTCCTGACTATCATCAGCAGTGTTGCCAAACGTACAGATTTATCTGGAAAGGTGCAGATTTTTTTGATTTTTTTTGGCACCGCTTTTGTACGGTACAGATTACAGTTTTTTGTGCAAAAGTACAGATATGTACGGATTTGCTGGAGTGATAAATTAAAAACACGTGGAGTTGATGCGTTGATGCGAGTAAGAAGCCAGTTATCAGGTCTCAGACAAGACCTGATAACTGGCTTCTTACTCTTTTGTTTGCCTTTTCCTCGTCCAAGTGCGAGTAACAGGGATGCCGAACCCCTCGAGATGTCAAGTTTCCAAATGAGATAAAGTTTCTGAAGACTATTTTTTCACGTTCTTAACATATGTTTTCGTATCATATATTCTATGAATAATTACATTTGGATGATGTAAAGCAAAATTGTTGCGCAATTCACAACAATTTGTATTTTTCTGTTATGCCCTATCATGAGAACTAGTGTGGGAGTTAGGATTGGACGATCTTGGATCGTTTTTCAGAAGATCGATCTTTTCCATTCCAGAAGCAGTTTTGAAAGATGGTCATTAGAATACAAGTGTTCACAAGTTATATTTACACCATTACATTCACTATGCTGACATTGAAAATTGTGACGAGATAGAATGGTTGACATCAGGTCCAGCTGAAGCGCTGTTGAAGTTGTTGAATTTATAATAATAATTTCCAATTAATTTATTTAATTAAATGATTCCATGACGGCTCAGAATGAATGCATGGAAAATACATTTTTTCTGGGCTTTCAAGTTTTTTTTATGACCTTCATTCTGAGAATCAAATTGAAATGCCTTTGGTGTTTGAATAGAAATGTGAAATGTTCATTTCACATTTAAAGAAAATATAATACTTATATAAAACAAGTAAATAAATTGGAAAAAAGGCATTCGATTTTTCAAAAAATCGATTCAGCAAAGATCGCTTCTTTGGTACCGATTTAATCAGCTGGTCCGGAATCGACCCTCTATTGTCTAGTTATGTCTTAGGATAACACTGGTGAGGCAGAGGTTTGATATCGATGATTGGACTCACAAGGCTGAAAACCCTGAATTCGCGATGCTACATGAATAGCTGAAAGATTGTTATCCAACCATTCTCACTAATCTCTGCGAGGAATATTGCGATGTTTCGCTCAAGGTTGCTGTTTCTAACGATCTCACTATGCCTACCTGCTCGGCATACGTCGAGCATTTTTTTCTGAATATAATCAGAACAATAATAAGCTTCGTAATATATTCGCTTGGCGCCGGCAGCGATAATTCGGATTACTTGGCTTGTTGCCGCCCGTTTTCGACATTATCGGGAAATTATAAATTGTTAAGTTTAACTAATCTCATCGTTAGTTTTCATAAGTTCTCAACCCTGTTCCCCTACTTTCGTGAAATTTCGAAGATATACATACGTAAATATTACAAACCTTTCCATATTTCCTCACTATATGTCCATCATCGAAAAATTGTTCTACTTTTTAATGTTTTAATGCTAGTAAAAAAATCGAAAAACATTCGGCTGATTAATTCGAAAAACAGTACATTAAAATGCAAGAAACTGCATTTAGGTTTGAAGAAACATAATTTTCGAAAGATATTAGGTTAGGGAAAAAGTAATCCATTATTTTTGGGTGAGATTCAATACTCTCTCTTATATGCTTTGGATTGTCCGATTTGGGTCAAATATACACCGTTTTGTTTGAAAATTTGGTGTCGTTCTAAAGGTAGCTTCATAAAGTCTTTTTCATAGGGGTATTGCTCGTTATTAATAAAAAACCATAGCAATAGATTTTACAGTCTTCTCTTGATCCCAATTTATTAACACTCTGGAAATTTTCTATTGCGAGAAAAAGGTGATAATCGTTTGTTGCCAGGTTCGAACTATATGGTGGATGCATTGAAACATCCCAATCAAGCTCTTGGAATTGTGTGGCCTTGCGTTGTCCTAATGAAACAAAACACCTCTTCTGATGGCCAATTCTGAACATTTCTAGTCAACCGCTAGCTTGAAACGGTCCATTTGTTGACAGTAGAGATCATAATTTAGTGTATTGCACAAAAATTTTTTTTTTTTTTTTTTAAAAAATTCTAAATTTTGAAAATAAATTAAATTGCACGTATTTTAATGTTGCAGTATCGGCACTAGAAACATCAATCACCATTTCAGCGGCCTGGCTTGCATTTCCGCACTTATAAAATAAAAAGTGTAAAATATACCGAATTTTCTCTCTGTTGATCTCCATTGCTAACACCCTGTAACTCACAGCTGAAAGGAACAAACAAAAAGACATAAACAAATTTACAACCTTTACAACAAGCCTAAACTTGAAATTGTATGATCGATATTACGCGAGACCCATCTTCCGATGTATGGACGACTTGTTGGAAATTGTAAAAAATATTCATATATATTTTTTGTGAATTTTAAAAAATACATTTTTGTGAAGAATGATTTTAAATTCTTAAAACATTTTTTTCTCAGTGAATAGGTTTTTTTATGAAAACTTTAAAAGATTTTTACATTTCATCCTTTGACTCGAATGATGTAGGTATTATTGTTTTTGAGTTATAATTTAAAAAAAATAAGAAAAAAATATTGGCTTCTTTAAAAAATAGTCTATTTTTTTGAATATTTCAAGAATGTAAAGTTGTTTAAAAGACCCATGCGCTCACACCCACAACGTTTCGCTGCTATCTGAGATGGTGTTGCCAACGGGCGGTCGAGTTGGCATGAAATTCGTCTGTTATTACAGTAGAGTAAAATATTATTACAGTAGAGTTAAAAAAAAATTGTGAATCAATTATACACAGGATTTGATTATATACAAGGAAAAGAAATTGGAGACCGTATACAATCGAGTCCGTATTGTAACACTGTAAACATTACGAAAAACTGGGGATTTTTAGTTTTTGGATGTTTCGCTGACAAGCTTAAAAAAGTCACAGGAGGGTTGTGTCCGAGGCACGACCACATAGTTGACGTAGGATTCCGTCGCAAAAATCTCATCAATCCATCATGAAATGACAGAGCAATAAGCGTTCACCGTTGGGTATGTGTTTGTAGCATCTAAAAGAAACTCTGGGTCTGACTGACTGTCAATTGATTGCTGTTTATTTCCATGTCTCTGCTTAAATACTAGTTTACACTTATTTTCTTAACTCTACACGAAACGTAACGTAATTTACTGGGCGGAGCATCGCACAGGGAAATGGTACAAGTAGAAAGTGAAAAAGATAGAACGAGGACGGAGAAATGTTCTTGTGCTTGCAATTGTGTTTCCGCCTTGCACGCACAAGCATGTCTCAAGTGGGTCATTGAAATAAAACACTGACGCTTGCGTCGTGCGACGAATTGTACACACGGTTCAAGTATCATGTTTACTTCTTTGGTGTCTTTGACTTCTTTGGACTTCTTTGGTCTTTCTGCGGTCATAACTTGTTTGGTGGGTGATAAACAATTTATGACCTGTGGTTAAAGAGGGTTTGGGATCTCGGATAATTGAATTTCACCAAGTGTGAAATGAGATGAAACATTTGTAATTAAAGTGTTGGAGGAGATCTGTGGGAAAGTTCAATTTTGGAAGGCGTAGTGCCACATGTCGGAGAATGAAACACATCAATGCTCCTCATAGCGAGAGCAGAGTCGCAAAACGTGGAAAAACAATGAAGGTACGAAAATACCAATCGCTGCGAATGCTCGAATATCGTGAGAATTCACCTTTACGAAATCTCCAACCCACACCAAATCTAAAGGGTAGCAATATGAGTATGACCTGGGTGACCTGGGAAACATTCCAACCACCGACATAAACGGATGAAAATCATCCCCACGCGTACACACTAAGCGGTCCTCGCTTCAACGTTATGGAATTCGGGCCTCAATTTTATTCGAGAGGAATAATTCAAAAAATCCACTTAGTCCCACATCATACCATCACGCATAAAGCCAGCGGAAATTTATTACGTCCGTCTCGAGAATGCTTCCGAGGAGCGGTGTCTCTAGCAGGTTTTGGGCGAAATATGATTACCACTTTACCGGAATTTTCTGCTGCGGTGGAATTCACATTCCAGGTGAATGTAAGTTTTTCGAATATGATGTCGCTTTTATTTCGAGCTCCCTGGTTCGTGCAATTCGCCGACATGGTGTGGGTTTTTCGGGGGGAAGGGGTTTAACACTGTCGGTTACGCCATAGTGCAACGCAAATATTCTGTAGAGAACAATAAAGAAATTAGTAACTAAGGACACCAAGTTATTATCCTGTGGAGAAACTTACCTCAGCTATGCAACATTAAACTTTTACGATTGTTCGTTGCCCTTCAGGACTGATACAGCAATTATACGCTGTCGGAATGGCATGTTGTGGGCTCATTGGTTTCACATGCTTGACCTTGATTCATGTTCAACCAATAAAAAGACTGCTCGTGCACCATCCGCGCAATCAGAACCTAGTGAGCAGTGGGCATCTCCGGAAATGGCCATCTTCAAGAGCTGTGACACCGTAGGCTTTCTAGAAGTGCAACTTTTTTGTCTAAGTCTGATTGGGGTACAGAAGCACGAAACCCTGTTAAGCAGAGCCTTTTTCTACATTTGCTTCATCTCGATGGTAATCATGGATTTGGCTACGATTATTTTCGCTCTAGAGCACGCCAATAACATTATCCAGGTTTGTGACTGCCTGGGACCAACATTTACCGCCTATCTCGGTATCGTGAAGCAGCAATATCTGAGCACACATCGGGAGAAACTGTGGCAAATTATTCACTCGCTCAGAAGGCTGGAAGAAATCGGTGATATACGTGATTTTCCGAGGAATTCAATACGTGATACCGTTTTATTATTACCAAACTCTAGCCGAACCCGGCGAGGCGGATTTAATTGTGAGAAGCAACCGAATTGACCGCTATTTAGCCACTGTTTATTTAGGCTCCGCTATCGCAACCGGATCGCTGTTCATCATCTCAGCCGCTGTGAAAGTTTTGTACAGTTTTATATACCTGGAGAACGTGGAATGGACGCTGCCAATTTCGTTGAGGTTATTTTTTTTCTGTGTACTAAGTTAGGTTATTGTTTCCCATTAAATACCGTGTTTCCAACAGTTTTCCATTCGATACCAACTCGCCGCTGATTTTTGGAATTTTCTTCATCTGGTCGAGTGCTACCATTTATATGGTTGTTTTCTGTAGCGTTTCCAGTGATGCAGGCTTCGGAGGATTAGCTTCGAACATAGTGAATCATTTCAAGTTTATACAAAAGCGACTGATAGACAGAGGCTTCTCTAATGAAGATAATGATGGCGAATCGATGAACGAATTGATCAAATACCACATTGTGGTGCTGGACCTATCCGAAAAGTTGATGTTATCATTCCGAATAATTATTCTTAATAATTTGCTGGTAGCTTCGGTCCTATTGTGTGTTTTAGGATTTCAGCTGGTGGTATCGGTAGCAACTTCCTCCGTGCTCATTTATCTAATGTATATTTTAGCCATCGTGATTCAAATCACATTCTTTACCTATTTCGGGTCGCTTTTATCACACGAGGTGAGTTGGTAAAATCTGATATGTATCAACGGTAAAATCATTTCGATTGTAGAGTATGCTGGTGAGCGATGCTTTCTACTGTAGCAAATGGTACGAGGCGTCGCCGAAACAGAGACGAGTACTGTTGCAATGTATGATGCGAGCCCAAGTTCCGGTCAATACTAAAGTAGGATTCATGGTGGCCTCGTTACCTACACTGAGACTTGTAAGATTTTCTTCTTATTAGGCTGAACATTTGCAATGTTTCATTTTTTGTACCTTTCAGATTCTAAATTCAGCTGCTTCGTACGTTGCTTTGCTGTTGTCTTTAGCCAATATGTAGATGATAACTTATTCAACCATGGTAAAAGTTATGTGGAACTAATCCTCACAAGTTTTGAATGAAAAATGCATACATATCAAGCGCAATCAATAATGCAGAGTTGCAAATAGTAAAATTTTTATAAGCACAGTTCTTTGAATAGGAATAAAATACAGATAAATAAATGGTGTTGATTGCATGAATTTGGTTTTATTCCAAATATTTCAAAAAAAGTATTGGAGTGTGATTTCCAACATATGGCTACCTCGGATAACTCGGAGAGCATCCAATTTGGAAATCCAATTTTCTATCTCTTTTCTTGCGTCAGTGACAACGCGTCAATCGTCAATGACTTACGACACAGACCTGAGGCTTCACATAGCCTCACCACTATCGTGGCCATTGTTCCAGTTTTAACTGGATTCTTTCAGTTTTTTCTCGATCCAGTCAAACAGTTAAATCCTAAAATCTTCCAGTTTTTCTGTATATTCTACAGTTTTACCCAGTTTTTTGTATATGGGTGTTTTAGTGTTTGCTCATTTCATGCAATTCACATTGTATGAATGTTATCCCTTCCTATCCCTAGACCAATTTTGTTTCTTGATATTTATCGTTCAGTCGATCCAAGATGTATTTAACTAGGATAGTGCGCTGTGCTGGATTTGAGTTTACATAAACACCAGATGTTATAGGTCCTCAAAATCATTCTAAAGTTCAGACGATCATAGAGTCAATGTGCTCCATTAACTTTAATTGATATGAATATAGAACCCAAGAAACCTTGCTTCCGTTAACATCAATGAGATATGTTAATGGTCACACAAAGGATTTTCAGTTCGAAATAGCATGGATTCTCAAACTATGTTGGACAAGAAACCCCTTTTCCAGAATAAAGTCATTTTCAGACCCTTATTTATTTCAAAATTCTATCTCTAGTTTTTTTTTCCTATTCATACAAAGTGGTTACCAATTTGACAACTTTGCGATTGGTTAAGTGAGGAAATTTGGCGTCATTTTCTCATTAAAATTTTACTTTGTTGATACACATTCAATAAATATCAAGGTAAATAATTTTTGAAAAAAATGGGCGGGTTATATCTATGATATAACCGCAAGGTTGACGTGGGACTACCTTAGCTTAGCAATCATTTGTTTCTATTGATTAAATTTTTGGTTGAATGAAACAATTTCTGAATTCAATTGAATTCAATATATTTGCTTTGTAACTAAGAAGATTGAACAAATGATATGTAAAGTCAATTCATGTATTGTAATAGATTATGTTCTTCGTTACAAGCGAATTTAATTACAGACCTTTTACGTTTGGTATGATGCCTAGGACAAAATATGTGAACGGAAGAATTATCAAACGATTATTTCATTTTACATTTCCCTCTGAAGTTTTGATCTCTCAAGTGTACGTATTCTCGAACCACTTATTTGCTTAATTTGAAGAACTTCAAACACTTAGTTCCTTAGTTGACATGTATGTCGAACGCATATTGTTTAATCAATAAGCGTTATCGTAGCAAATGGTTATCAGCATTTTGCCTAATCATCAAATAGCATGCGTAGAAATTCAGTGAGCAGAAGATATGAAGGCATATTCTTCCAATCTTGAATAACCGAGCCAAAGCGTTGTTCTCGTACCCGCTTTTGTAAACCGTGTTAGTAAAACACTTCTCGGATTTCATGCAGGTGCAGAAGTACCCCCGGCTTGTATGAATCAACAACTTCAACTTCTACTTTTTATACTAGAGGCTTTAAACTTGAAAGATCATTCGTCTCTAGTGTCTGCACGATTTTCCCAGATTCCTGAATTAGAAGATCGTGTTAGGGAAATATTTTTTCTAGTCTGGACAAAGCCAAGCGAGTACAGAAGTACTCGCAGTTTGCATTTTTTTGTGAAGCTGATTTCCCCAGACACCTTGGTTTCGAGTCTGTATTAGGTAAACTCATTTCAGTCGGAATACCCCCGATCTGCATGAAGATACAATGCCAATTTCCCCAGGAACCTTGGTTCTGAAGTCTGTGTTGGGGAAACACATTCCAGTCGGAACAAAAATGCCCCCGACTTGCATGTATTTGCAATGCCAATTTCCCCACGCTCCATGAATTTGAAGTCTGTGTTGGGGAAACACATTCCAGTCGGAACAAAAATCTCCCGACTTGCATGTATTTGTAATGCCAATTCTCCCAAGGCACTTTGGTTTTGAAGTCTATATTAGGGAACATATTTCGGTGAAAACAAAAGTCCCCCTACTTTCGTGTATTTACAATTCCCCGAGGCTGATTGGTTTTGATGGCTGTGTTGGGGTGTCCTATCAATTGATGTAAATATCTTTCCGATCCAGTAAGAAATGTTCGAGTTAAAAACATTCGAAATCTTTCATTTTTTTCTGCATGATATGTGTTTAGGTTTTCATTTTACCCCCCATATATTCCGGTTAGACGTAGTCTCACGTCAAAATTAAAAAAAAATACTTTCTCGACCGGTAGGAAATACTTAAAGATTCCTCGATCTGATCATGATAAATTTGGTGTAGACAAGCCTTATATAAAAGTAAAATATCAAAGAATAAGACCAAACAATTGAAGAGAAATAGCTTTCCAATACCATGCAATTTGATAATTTCAATACCAAAGCAATACTTGAGCAATGTTGTTTTGGTATTAAATGTGCTCATTTTAGTATTGGAATAATATTGTGAGGTCTGATCAAAACTTATGCCAGAATTCCAATACATAGATCACTGCATAAATTATTACAAGGAGACGTCAGTTTGCCAGTTTTGCGTGCTTTGTTTCAGCTCACATTCGTTGCAACGCTATTCAAATGTTAACGAATGGAGCTGAAATAAACGTCGCGAAAACCTCAAACCGGAGTCATTTCGATCTGCTTGAAAGATATTATTAATTAAAGATTTGTTTCACCATTTTCTATATATAACTACTTCACGGAGCTTCGAAAGAAAATCTTTTACTCGAGCATTGGAGTGGGTAACAAAAATCATTTTAGTTAAATCAAGCAGATCTTTTTAAAATAAAACGGTTTTACAAGATCCAGTTTTTCTAGGAGCAATCTTCCAGTTTTGAGAAAAATATTATTGGCAATCCTGCTCACCACCATCACATCTCGCGTGAATAGAAGAATAGAAAAAGAATTCGCCTCAGTAAAGCCTTATAAGGTGGTTAGTTTTATATTTTCGCTGAGTCATCACCATAGCATTTGGCATCGGACATCGGTCGCACACCAATGCCAGTGCGATCCTTCGTTCGCTGACGAAAGCACGTAAAAGCTATTAAACAACTTCCTGTTGATGTATGGTTTATCATCTCATCTGCGCCGATTTACGCTAGAATATCGCGTTTACGTACCCTCTCGCGTAGTTGAAATTGAGGGTCCGAAACTGGCCTAATGTGCGAATACCTTACCAGCAAAGGTGTTGGTCATTTAAAAAAAATTCCTCCGATGACAGTCGAGATCTTGGGTTGCCGCCAGCTCGGAACAATTGCCCATTAAAAAGTAAACAAAAATATTTATACCGCCAAACTCGTTCAGGGTCACATTTTCTAGTTCCGCCCTCCCTGACTACGCGATGGTACAAAAATTGAGGCTACATGTGAGAATTTTTGTTCCTAATTTATTTATTTATTAATGCCTTTCTTTGTAAACGATCTTATTTCATAACGCGTACAGTCAGCGGAATTATTATCTGACTGAAACTTGTATGTAAGATAAGGAACGTAAGTATCCGTATTGCGGAGGAACTCCAGACGAGCTCTCTGCATGTGATACGTTTAAAAATAGCAGGGATAAATTGAAGCGCTCTTTGAAGGAACGTTCCAAGCGAACTTTCGCGGAAATCTTGAAGAGCGCTTCACTACATGTCCATCAACAACAATCGATCATCACAAAAAAATGTCAATATCAACTTTTCACGTTCAATGTTTCCTAAGTCGCCAATTCATTTTCTAGTTCATTGTCTTGAATAATCATGTTGACCTCGAATGTCGAAGTAGTCCTAGTCGAAGCAAAGCTACTGAGAGGAGAATCGATTTTCATTTTTCATATTCAAAGATTTCGGGTCCTGCTCTGATGGGCGATTATTTCACCGTAAGTCTGCACAAATTGTTCAGACGTCAGTTGATGAAACGGCATATCAGGCTAAAGATTTGTGTTATCAAAATAGCGCAAATAAGATTGGCCAAATTGAAGTTTTAAACCTCTTTGAAAACACTCACTTTAAAAATGGTTGGTCCTGTTAAGGTGAGTGAAACCTATTCGCTTTGTGTATTTACCCAGAGGGCTCAAATGGATTGAACAAATTAGCTACATTGTCTCCTCATAACATACAGATGCAAATAATGTGTCTAATGAACCCGAAAAAAGCATTCTAGTGAAACGCTTTATGCTTGAAACGGATGAAGGGGGCGTACGATTTGGACGCTATTAAGCTCATTGAGATATCCAGCTCGGCGAAAGAGGCGAAACCATTCCGAGCGAGGAATACACAAACAAATCATTCTGCATAACATGATGAATGACTCGCATGCATCGCATGCACTGGAATGCACAGCAGCAATTTCTTCGATTGTCTATGCAGAAAGGCGAGTCCGGCAAGCGTAACAGTAGGGTTGTTCAATTTGTGATTCGTTCGAATCGTATTTTTCCCTAAGCTACTTTGAATGAAATGTTGGCCCGGAAATATCGAGCATAAATAATCTAGCATTTTATACAAAACACTTTAAATTGTGTTTCAACAAGTTCTTAGTTTTTGAGAACCTCATAGAACGACATTCAGATGCTGGAGAGATATAAGGTTTAGCAAATTCATAGTGGTGTGCCACGCTCCAGCATGCAGCTAAGGACGATAATGCGTGACATGTACGGTCATGATGATGAAGATAAATATGCCAGCACAGCACTTTGGAGATGATGATTATTTTAATTTATTTGTTTTGTATTATTTGAAGATTTGTTTCGTTTACTTGTATTGATGATAACATGAGTGTGCGCAAATACCTCTCATTATAAATGAAACTCGTTTCGATTTCCGTAGTACTAGAAGAGCGGAAAAGTTTACTGTATTGACAATGAAGTGCATTTTTTAATACTACTTTAATTCTAAAATAAATATAATAAAACAAATTATTCCCAACATAATTAGCTTTAAAATTAATCCATTCAGCGATTTTTCAACATTCATTATAGCCGCACTGTGAATCTCTTAGGCCGTCCACACACGGGTCAACTGAAACTCGATCTCAACTTGTCTTCATCTCAGCTGGCAAATTTGAGCTCAACTTCGATCCGCACGCAAAGCAACTCGAAACTGACAGGTATCGTTAAGTTTTGTCTGTCATCTTCAAATCGTAGAACCTGACTTTGGAACTTTTATGAAGCGACAAAGACAATAGATTTTCATATGGAATGAACACACTTTCAAGATAAAAATTATGAATAAAACATATGTTTTTCGTATTAAATATGCATTCTGTGTAATTGAAAATCACATTTTTCACTACTGGTGAAACAATCTTGATCGTAAATGGTGACTAAAGATGATTTTATATAATAATAATCAGCTTTTATGGGATTATCAGAAAAAAAAATACAGAAAAATGATTAAATTAACCGTTTGAATACGTTGTTGTATGCAAAAATTGCGGGGAGCGCGATAGCGCTCTTCTTGTTCTATGTTATTATTTTTGACTTAGTACCTCTTAACGTAGGATTTCGTGTTTCGGGGCCATTTTTAAAAAAGGACTTCAGGCGCTTTGTGTAGCAAACCATAATTTTGAATGAAATTGTTAAAATATTATAATATAATAATATAATAATAATTTATGTATAGATAAGGGAGTTTATGTTAATAAATTTTATAAACCTCACTTTTTATGTGTTTTTCTCCTATTAATACAACTTTTGTGACCCGTGCACCCGTGGCCGAGTAGTTAGCGTCTCACATTGTCATGCCGGGTGTTCGGGTTCGATTCCCGTTCTGGCCGGGGGATTTTTCGTCAAAGAAATTTACTTCGACTTGCACTGTGGTCACGCGTATTCAAGAGCTTGCCCCTCGGAATACATTCAAGGCGCTTGGCTTAAGAAATCTCAACTAAGTATTAACAAATGACGCTAGTTAATGCATACGTTGAGACGGCAAAAGTTCCACAGGGAACGTTAACGTCATTCAAGAAGACAACTTTTGTGACCTAAGAAGTTATCTAAGCTGTTTAGTATTTTTTTAAATATACCCAAACACATCCGCGTTTTTGGCATATGCTAACAAAAATTGCTCCGCACTCAAACGGTTAAGGTCAGCACCACGTGTTTCAAATTATCAAATAATACCAAAAAATATTAGTTCAAATTTTAACGATTCAAACTACCTTCAGGCCTGCCAATCTGATAGAGATTGTAGTTTGTCATATAAACACCAATGTCGACACCGTAAATTCTTTGACGAATCAGTTGAGCGAACCAGGGATGCCAGGTTTGGAGATTAACCTGTTTACATGGTTTTTCAATTTGTAGAACAGATTTTTAAAACCGACATTGTCACATGTGAATAGTGAATTGAAAATATTATTTTGCTCAAAACAAACATTTGTGTTCAGCAACAGAATCTATTTCATGTCCATGTTATATTATGATATTATGTTGTGGATATATGAATTTATGTCAAAATTCACATTCATAGAATTTATTCATCTGTTATTAAGCTTCAGTCCAAACTAAAATCATTTCAATCATAAAATACATGTTAAGATTACTTCACCCTTCCACGTACAACATCGAGTCCCACTCGAAGTGAAGTGCTTGCATATCACAAGGCGCTGAGACGCTCAGCAGAGTAGTGAAATTATTCGATACGTGACCCATCGAAGCGTTTGCATTTGGTCCGCTCTTTTGAAAATTAAATCGTACACGAAGGGGTTAATATAGAAATAGAATATAGGAGCAGAAATAGACTAAAAAATTATCAAAGTAAATTGTTCACAAGAAAAATATGTAAAATTTTTTAACAATTAAAAGTTGTGGTTACAAAATATGAAATATGTTCTATGAGTCGATTACCCATTTGTGGTCGTATGACAGCACTCAGTCGCGACATCAAGGAGCCATACTAATATTATATTTTATGCAACCACATATTAGTTTACACTTTTTCTAAACAAATCTTAATGTCTTAATGTCTGTTCACGAATGAATGCGGAGCTCTTATGAATAGATGATAACGGTACAAAACAGAAGATTATTAACCTAGAAAGCTAAGAGAATAGCTACGATGCTGGGTTTCCCCTTCTTGAATTTTACTATTACACCCAGGTTTTTTTTACGCGGAGGATACGTACCTCGTAAAAAAACCGTGTTAATTGGTAAATTCGCGTAAAAAAACCGCGTTAATTTGAAAATCCGCGTAAGAAAAGCCTCGTAAAAACCGCGTAAAAAACCTTGGTGTATATAAAACATCAGATTAAAACACACTGTTCACTAAATACTTATAAAAAAAAGATATTTTCTTTATTTTTCATAATCTTACATGTTACGCTTCACTGCTATTTCAAGGTAAACTATTGCCGACCAGTACGTCACCCATATAAAATTTTATTACGACCGCAGAGGGTTGATATGAGTAGGCAAATAAAATATGTAAAAAAATCTTCTTAAGTTAAACGCTTTCTTTGTGATTAAACGTAATAATAATACAGGCTTGCCATTTTGTAGTGGCGACATTTGTTCATAATGTAGTGCGTTCTCCACATCAAGGCTCTTCATTTGGTACACATATCCTAGTCAATATTTTTTTTAGAATATATGATATCAGTCATTTTGTAGCGGCAGACGATGTGGATTTTTCATATTGGGAAGGAAATCTTTCATTTGATTCCTATATGCGGGAGTTATAAAAATAAAAATTGGCATTTTTGTGAAGAAATATACATAGGGGAAGTGGGGGCATAGTGGTCACCCTAAGGAATATGCCCATTTTCAGCGCCCACATACCGATTCAATTACCGTTCCTCGAAGAATATTATAGTTCAACTCATTGTTCTTCAAGATAGCAAACGGCTTTTAATATAGAAATTCAAAATAGTACACTTTTCATCATTAGAAAAAAAGGTGAAACATCGAATTTTTTTTTTGCTTGTAGGTAAAGTGGTCACCCGCACTTATCAAACTAAATGAGATAGATTTATGCGTTTTTTTGTCCAAATTTGTTCAAATCATATTTGATATAGTAGGTACATGTATGAAATAAACTTGGCCTATTCACCTGGAGTCTCAATTTAAATTTTCTTATGCATACAAAAACGTAGTAAGAAACACATAACGTTCCGCATTATGAGGCTTGGTTTAGTTAGAGTGGCATATTCATCCAGGGTCAAAGTCATAAAAGGATCTTCTTCAAGAGCAGAATGTGATGAGGTATATCAGCTTTAGTAAACAGAACATTGTAAGTTGTTATTCACCTATGACCACTTTGCCCCCAAACATGAAAATAATTTCTATGTTAATTAATCGCTGAGATTCTACAAAATATCTGTTTACCTCTCCTAGAATATGTGAACAGTTCTCCAAACTGATGAATAAATCAGATTGAATAAACTAAATTTCACGAGAAATTCCTTAGATACCATGCGCACAGAACTACGGCCGAATGGCTATCGAGAGAGCAATTTCTGTTTTTATTTGTATTTTGACATGCGACAGCTCTACTGAAGTATAGGGTGACTAAAAAGTCATTAAATTCTTCACACATAAGGTGTCTATCAATACGGCATCTATAGTCAATAGTTATACTGCTAAACAAACAGGTGACCGCTTTGCTCCCTATGACCAATTTGCCCCCAATACCCCAATCGCCGTTTCGTAGAGGCGACTGTTTCAGATTTAGATTTCTCATAAACAACTGCTAGTCAAGCCCTATCATTTGATGCCCATATTGATAGGGTTTTGAGAAAAAATAGTTAGTCCGCCATTTTGTAGCGGACGCCATCTTGGAATATTATGGAATACGCAGTTATTTTTCAGAATACGTTTACATACATTTAGTATGCCACAAGATCTATTGTTCACCATGAATTCAAAAATATTTGTATAATATTATACTATTGAGTGTACGAATATTCTATACCCGGGAGAGTACATCAAACATCATGACATCTTTCACCTAGTCAAGCCCTTTCATTTGATACCCATATTGTCATCAATACAATAATATAGTAAAACTCAAGTGCATAACGAGCACACATTTCTATTTGGTTTTACATATTTTACATATTTACATTGAATCCTTGAAACATATTTTATTTTTTGTAAACACATCTTTCATTTGATTAACCCTCCCGTACTCGCGTGCAAAATCATAACTCGTATACTCGCGCACGTTGTCACAGACCGAAAGTTGAGCTTCTCTGTGATATTGCTATTGTGCATTTTTGAGGCTTCATTGGTATTTATTTGAAGAAGAGGGTGTAATTGAATGAACAAACGCTAGAAAATATGTTTTCTTCGTCTGCATTCAGTTTTAATAGTCATCAAATTCAGCCTCCTCAAAACAGAGTAATTTTCGATACTCCAACAGAAGTAACGAAATTCGATTGAAAGAAAGCAACTGAATATAATTCATGAAAGTATAAAGACAGATGACAGATAACAGAAAAACGTATTAATCGATTGTGGTTTCATTGGTGTAAGAATCAGAACATACCACAACTGCATGCTCGAACCAAACATATTTTTTACATTTCATGCAGTTGTAGCGTGTTTTTGGGGTATTTTATCGAAGACAAGAACCTTCTAGATAACTACCAGATGATAAAGGTTCTAGAATATAAAGTTTGCATATTTCTAATATTCTTTGTCTCTGTATTCTTGTTAAACTAAAAATTAATGCCTTTTTTTGGATGGGGCATAAAAGATATATTCGTCTCATGACGAATAGTTAATATATGAATCCGTTCAATCCGGTGACAAAAAGGACTAAAATTAAAAAAGAATAGTTCTGTAATGATCTTATGCATTATATTCAATAAATATTCCACGCCACTAACATTAATTTAAACATTTTATTGAACAATATTCCAAAATAGGAAAAAAGTCACTTGTCCAAAAAAAGTTACTTCTATACTCGCGTCAGTGTCTCAGACCGAAAGTGTTAAAAAAGTGATACACGTCCCCTTCTTACCAACACATGCGATACGCTAAACGATAACGAACGACGAACAACGAAGTTAAAGCTGTCTCGAAGAAGTTCAAAACCAAATATGAGATGGATGGAATGCAATCATAGTTGCGAACGAGCTAGCAAGCGCAACACATCGAGTGGACACCATTCGTATCACAAGTTTGGGAAGCGACAATTTTCAGGCGAAATGAACACACTTTCAAGATGAAAAATTATGAATGAAAAATAACTTTTCCATATCTAACAAGTAGTATGTTGTAGTGTATCTAATAGTTTTGATACCTGATATGACTATATCTAGAATCCATTTAGGGAGGCATGTTATTCTCTATCAGTTTACCAGGCCCGAAGGCAGCTTTAAATTGTTCAAAAGGGCCTGGCCGGGTAAGGGAGTAGAAAGTGCCCCCAAACCAAATCACAAGCTGTATAACAAATATTGTATAGGATATCAAATAAGAAATTTTGGCGGTTTTTTGAACCCCTATGTGGTTTGACATAGGATCTATAGTGAAAAACGTACTTTTTCGTTTATTTCACGCCATCCTCAGAAGCTGCGAGATAAAAATTTGAAAAAATACTGAATGTGCATCTTACTACGGTGTATCAAGAAAAATTATATGAAAAAAAAATTCATCAAAAATTTAAGTACTAAAAAATAATGAAATTTAGTTTTTTTTGGGATTTAGCTATGTGTAATTTTTTTCAGATTTTTTCAGTGTTGCGCGGGACAACAAAACATTTTTTTTATATTTCCAAAGGGTCTGGCTGGGTACGGGAGTAAAAAGTGCCCCCAAACCAAATCACCATCTGTATGAAAAATTTTGTATAGGGTACTTAATAAAACATTTTGGCAGAAGTACCATATATTTGAGCCCTTATATGGTACACCATAGGATCTATGGTGAAACATGCACCTTTTTGTTTTTTCCACGCCATTCTCAATAGCTTTGAGACAAAAATATGAAAAAATACTGAAAGTACATCTTACTAAGGTGTATCCATCAATATTTTCAAACAATTTTTTCATCAAAAAATGTAATAATAAAAAATAAAATAAATATGCGGTTCAAAAATTTTTTATATATTTTCTGGCATTTCGAAATTTTGAAAAAAAGAATTACCTTTAAGGCCCACTTCTACTTCAATTTTCATTTAACACTCCTATACTCGCGCATTGGTCTGTCAGACCGAGAAATCAATAATTCGTACATTTCTCAGAAAATATCAACACTATGACTTTGCGATTCTCTAGCTTCGTTATTCGTCGTTCGTCATCTTTTAGCGTATCGCATGTGTTGGTACAAAGGGGACGTGTGTCACTTTATTTACACTTTCGGTCTGACACATCGACGCGAGTATAGGAGTAATTTTTTTGGACATTTTGGTGCCTTTTTCATATTCTAGAATATTTTTGAATGAAATTTACAAATTGATGTTAGTGGCGTGGAATATTTATTGAATATAATGCATAAGATCATTACCGGAGTATTCTTATTTGATTTCAGTCCCTTTTGTAACTGGATTGAACGGATCCATATATTAACTATTCGTCAATATATTCGTCGTTAGATTCATACGTTCAAAATCAAAATATAAACGTTTGACTTTCGTATAGTTATTCGCTAAATATAATGGCCATACATATACACACTTGTGAAAGAATTTCACTCGTGGAAGAATTGTAAACAGTAAACTATAAACTAATCGGTGGCTTATGGTAATTTTTAACAGTTACAGTTTCGGAGATATTTTTTCTAATGAACAATATCGAAAAGAAAACAAGAAATAGAAAAGTAAGTTCCTAGAAATCCTTTTATATCATCTTTTTATGCCCATCTAAAAACAGGCATTAATTCTTAGTTTACCAAGAATACAGAGACAAAGAATATTAGAAATATGCAAACTTTATATTCCAGAACCTTTATCATTTGGTAATTATCTAGAAGGTCGTTATACATTCATCTCTTCGATAATAGACCCGAAAAACACGCAACAACCGCATGAAATGTAAAAAAAAATTGTTTCGAGCATGCAGTTATGCTATGTTCTGATTCTTACTACAATGAAACCACAATCGATTAATACGTTTTTATATTATTTTATAGCTCTTTATACTTCCATGAATTATATTCAGTTGCTTACTTTTAATTAATAACAGTGAAAAATTCGAATTTCGTTATTGGAGTTGGAGTATCAAAAATTTCTCTGTTTTGAGGAGGCTGAATTAGGTGACTATTAAAACATAATAAAAACGAAGAAAACATATTTTTTGAAGGTTTTTCATTCAATCACACCCTCTTCTTCAAATAAATGCCAATAAAGTCTGAGAAATACACAATGGCAACATTACAGAGAAGTTCATTTTTCGGTCTGTGACACCATGCGCGAGTATACGTGTTATTATTTTGCACGCGAGTACAGAAGGGTTAAATGCGTTCGTATGTGTCTTTTTTTCTACATGTGGCGTAATTTTTTTTTAATTTTTAAGAGCATTGCGAGACACAAAAATAATTTTCTTCATCGTCTGCATTATTATTTTGACGTAGGACTACGTCTTTCATTTCTATACCGGGGTGTAAAATCAAAGTTTCGAAAACGAAAGCGTTACGCCGGAGACCGAGATTTTGAGCGTTAATAGCTCCTAAACAACTGAACGAAATGGTATGATAAACACTTCATTCGAAAGATAAAATGTCTACGCGTTATATACTTGTTACTTTTTGATCCAAAAACTTGTTTCAATAGTCTTAAAATTGCTTTCAAAACAGGCTATTGAAATCACCAATCGGTATATAAGCGAGCGGCGCTCGGAAATCCACTCAGTTCTAATTGAACAGCGATTGGAGCATGTTGTCGCTGTTGCGGTGAAGCTCTTTATTTATCATGAAAGCGCGGATGAACGGTGTCACCAAGAGCCTGTTTGTGCACCCTAGGCCAGAAGGGAATCTATCAGGAGGAGAGTGATGCCACAAACGGTTCCCTGGGAAGACATCGCTACACACACATACACGCGCGGCTATTAACAGGTGGTTATCGAGTTGGCATTAACCACTGGTGGGCTTCCAGTATCGAGGAAAATGTGGAAATATCTAATCGTTACTGAAAATAATCTGCCAGTTCCTTTGTGAATTTTCAAAATATATTCATGTGAAAGAGTTTAATTGAATGTTTTCTATCCATGTAACACTGTGACCAAATATGTTTCAATCAAGTGCTATTAACAGGTGGTTATCGAGTTGGCATTAACCACTGGTGGGCTTCCAGTATCAAGGAAAATGTGGAAATATCTAATCGTTACTGAAAATAATCTGCCAGTTCCTCTGGGAATTTTCAAAATATATTCATGTGAAAGAGTTTAATTGAATGTTTTCTATCCATGTAACACTGTGACCAAATATATTTCAATCAAGTGCTATTAACAGGTGGTTATCGAGTTAGCATTAACCACTGGTGGGCTTCCAGTATCGAGGAAAATGTGGAAATATCTAATCGTTACTGAAAATAATCTGCCAGTTCCTCTGGGAATTTTCAAAATATATTCATGTGAAAGAGTTTAATTGAATGTTTTCTATCCATGTAACACTGTGACCAAATATATTTCAATCAAGTGCTATTAACAGGTGGTTATCGAGTTAGCATTAACCACTGGTGGGCTTCCAGTATCGAGGAAAATGTGGAAATATCTAATCGTTACTGAAAATAATCTGCCAGTTCCTTTGGGAATTTTCAAAATATATTCATGTGAAAGAGTTTAATTGAATGTTTTCTATCCATGTAACACTGTGACCAAATACATTTGGTTTTGTGGTTTTTCAATCAATCGCAATTAACAGGATAGCTTCAGAAGATTATTCTTCCCCATCAGTAGGATATTTCCGTATCCAATATTGTATGCGCCCGCAATCGATTATTGCTCAGTCGCCGAAAGTTCCGAGCTCAGAGAGTTCATTCCCCTCTAGTTTGCCTTCCAAATTGCCATCGTAAACCACACCTTCTCTCGATTCAATCACACACAAAAAACATACTTAAGCGATATTCTGGTGGTGAGACACATTCATTTTTCGTGAGGACATCGACAAGACAACATCGTTGCCTAACGTGCTGGAGGAGGTGGACGGCGAAGGATCGACACATACACGCGCAGAACTCTTTCCGTTAGGATGCCATTCAGCATCGAGAAAGTTCCGGAAAGATCTAATCATTGCTGGAAAATAATCTGCCAGTTCCTTTGGGAATTTTCAAAATATATTCATGTGAAAGAGTTTAATTGAATGTTTTATATCCATGTTACACTGTGACCAAATATGTTTCAATCAAGTGCTATTAACAGGTGGTTATCGAGTTGGCATTAACCACTGGTGGGCTTCCAGTATCGAGGAAAATGTGGAAATATCTAATCGTTACTGAAAATAATCTACCAGTTCCTCTGGGAATTTTCAAAATATATTCATGTGAAAGAGTTTAATTGAATGTTTTCTATCCATGTAACACTGTGACCAAATATATTTCAATCAAGTGCTATTAACAGGTGGTTATCGAGTTAGCAGATTATTCTTCCCCATCAGTAGGATATTTCCGTATCCAATATTGTATGCGCCCGCAATCGATTATTGCTCAGTCGCCGAAAGTTCCGAGCTCAGAGAGTTTATTCCCCTCTAGTTTGCCTTCCAAATTGCCATCGTAAACCACACCTTCTCTCGATTCAATCACACACAAAAAGCATACTTAAGCGATATTCTGGTGGTGAGACACATTCATTTTTCGTGAGGACATCGACAAGACAACATCGTTGCCTAACGTGCTGGAGGAGGTGGACGGCGAAGGATCGACACATATACGCGCAGAATTCTTTCCGTTTGGATGCCATTCACCATCGAGAAAGTTCCGGAAAGATCTAATCATTGCTGGAAAATAATCTGCCAGTTCCTCTAGGAATTCAAAAATACATTCAGGTGGTTATCGAGTTAGCATTAACCACTGGTGGGCTTCCAGTATCGAGGAAAATGTGGAAATATCTAATCGTTACTGAAAATAATCTGCCAGTTCCTCTGGGAATTTTCAAAATATATTCATGTGAAAGAGTTTAATTGAATGTTTTCTATCCATGTAACACTGTGACCAAATATATTTCAATCAAGTGCTATTAACAGGTGGTTATCGAGTTAGCATTAACCACTGGTGGGCTTCCAGTATCGAGGAAAATGTGGAAATATCTAATCGTTACTGAAAATAATCTACCAGTTCCTTTGGGAATTTTCAAAATATATTCATGTGAAAGAGTTTAATTGAATGTTTTCTATCCATGTAACACTGTGACCAAATACATTTGGTTTTGTGGTTTTTCAATCAATCGCAATTAACAGGATAGCTTCAGAAGATTATTCTTCCCCATCAGTAGGATATTTCCGTATCCAATATTGTATGCGCCCGCAATCGATTATTGCTCAGTCGCCGAAAGTTCCGAGCTCAGAGAGTTCATTCCCCTCTAGTTTGCCTTCCAAATTGCCATCGTAAACCACACCTTCTCTCGATTCAATCACACACAAAAAACATACTTAAGCGATATTCTGGTGGTGAGACACATTCATTTTTCGTGAGGACATCGACAAGACAACATCGTTGCCTAACGTGCTGGAGGAGGTGGACGGCGAAGGATCGACACATACACGCGCAGAACTCTTTCCGTTAGGATGCCATTCAGCATCGAGAAAGTTCCGGAAAGATCTAATCATTGCTGGAAAATAATCTGCCAGTTCCTTTGGGAATTTTCAAAATATATTCATGTGAAAGAGTTTAATTGAATGTTTTATATCCATGTTACACTGTGACCAAATATGTTTCAATCAAGTGCTATTAACAGGTGGTTATCGAGTTGGCATTAACCACTGGTGGGCTTCCAGTATCGAGGAAAATGTGGAAATATCTAATCGTTACTGAAAATAATCTACCAGTTCCTCTGGGAATTTTCAAAATATATTCATGTGAAAGAGTTTAATTGAATGTTTTCTATCCATGTAACACTGTGACCAAATATATTTCAATCAAGTGCTATTAACAGGTGGTTATCGAGTTAGCAGATTATTCTTCCCCATCAGTAGGATATTTCCGTATCCAATATTGTATGCGCCCGCAATCGATTATTGCTCAGTCGCCGAAAGTTCCGAGCTCAGAGAGTTTATTCCCCTCTAGTTTGCCTTCCAAATTGCCATCGTAAACCACACCTTCTCTCGATTCAATCACACACAAAAAGCATACTTAAGCGATATTCTGGTGGTGAGACACATTCATTTTTCGTGAGGACATCGACAAGACAACATCGTTGCCTAACGTGCTGGAGGAGGTGGACGGCGAAGGAAAACACATACACGCGCAGAACTCTTTTCGTTAGGATGCCATTCAGCATCGAGAATGTTCCGGAAAGATCTAATCATTGCTGGAAAATAATCTGCCAGTTCCTTTGGGAATTTTCAAAATATATTCATGTGAAAGAGTTTAATTGAATGTTTTCTATCCATGTAACACTGTGACCAAATAAGTTTCAATCAAGTGCTATTAACAGGTGGTTATCGAGTTGGTATTAACCACTGGTGGGCTTCCAGTATCGAGGAAAATGTGGAAATAACTAATCGTTACTGAAAATAATCTGCCAGTTCCTCTGGGAATTTTCAAAATATATTCATGTGAAAGAGTTTAATTAAATGTTTTCTATCCATGTAACACTGTGACCAAATATATTTCAATCAAGTGCTATTAACAGGTGGTTATCGAGTTAGCATTAACCACTGGTGGGCTTCCAGTATCGAGGAAAATGTGGAAATATCTAATCGTTACTGAAAATAATCTGCCAGTTCCTTTGGGAATTTTCAAAATATATTCATGTGAAAGAGTTTAATTGAATGTTTTCTATCCATGTAACACTGTGACCAAATACATTTGGTTTTGTGGTTTTTCAATCAATCGCAATTAACAGGATAGCTTCAGAAGATTATTCTTCCCCATCAGTAGGATATTTCCGTATCCAATATTGTATGCGCCCGCAATCGATTATTGCTCAGTCGCCGAAAGTTCCGAGCTCAGAGAGTTCATTCCCCTCTAGTTTGCCTTCCAAATTGCCATCGTAAACCACACCTTCCTCGATTCAATCACACACAAAAAACATACTTAAGCGATATTCTGGTGGTGAGACACATTCATTTTTCGTGAGGACATCGACAAGACAACATCGTTGCCTAACGTGCTGGAGGAGGTGGACGGCGAAGGATCGACACATACACGCGCAGAACTCTTTCCGTTAGGATGCCATTCAGCATCGAGAAAGTTCCGGAAAGATCTAATCATTGCTGGAAAATAATCTGCCAGTTCCTTTGGGAATTTTCAAAATATATTCATGTGAAAGAGTTTAATTGAATGTTTTATATCCATGTTACACTGTGACCAAATATGTTTCAATCAAGTGCTATTAACAGGTGGTTATCGAGTTGGCATTAACCACTGGTGGGCTTCCAGTATCGAGGAAAATGTGGAAATATCTAATCGTTACTGAAAATAATCTACCAGTTCCTCTGGGAATTTTCAAAATATATTCATGTGAAAGAGTTTAATTGAATGTTTTCTATCCATGTAACACTGTGACCAAATATATTTCAATCTAGTGCTATTAACAGGTGGTTATCGAGTTAGCAGATTATTCTTCCCCATCAGTAGGATATTTCCGTATCCAATATTGTATGCGCCCGCAATCGATTATTGCTCAGTCGCCGAAAGTTCCGAGCTCAGAGAGTTTATTCCCCTCTAGTTTGCCTTCCAAATTGCCATCGTAAACCACACCTTCTCTCGATTCAATCACACACAAAAAGCATACTTAAGCGATATTCTGGTGGTGAGACACATTCATTTTTCGTGAGGACATCGACAAGACAACATCGTTGCCTAACGTGCTGGAGGAGGTGGACGGCGAAGGATCGACACATATACGCGCAGAATTCTTTCCGTTTGGATGCCATTCACCATCGAGAAAGTTCCGGAAAGATCTAATCATTGCTGGAAAATAATCTGCCAGTTCCTCTAGGAATTCAAAAATACATTCAGGTGGTTATCGAGTTAGCATTAACCACTGGTGGGCTTCCAGTATCGAGGAAAATGTGGAAATATCTAATCGTTACTGAAAATAATCTGCCAGTTCCTCTGGGAATTTTCAAAATATATTCATGTGAAAGAGTTTAATTGAATGTTTTCTATCCATGTAACACTGTGACCAAATATATTTCAATCAAGTGCTATTAACAGGTGGTTATCGAGTTAGCATTAACCACTGGTGGGCTTCCAGTATCGAGGAAAATGTGGAAATATCTAATCGTTACTGAAAATAATCTGCCAGTTCCTTTGGGAATTTTCAAAATATATTCATGTGAAAGAGTTTAATTGAATGTTTTCTATCCATGTAACACTGTGACCAAATACATTTGGTTTTGTGGTTTTTCAATCAATCGCAATTAACAGGATAGCTTCAGAAGATTATTCTTCCCCATCAGTAGGATATTTCCGTATCCAATATTGTATGCGCCCGCAATCGATTATTGCTCAGTCGCCGAAAGTTCCGAGCTCAGAGAGTTCATTCCCCTCTAGTTTGCCTTCCAAATTGCCATCGTAAACCACACCTTCTCTCGATTCAATCACACACAAAAAACATACTTAAGCGATATTCTGGTGGTGAGACACATTCATTTTTCGTGAGGACATCGACAAGACAACATCGTTGCCTAACGTGCTGGAGGAGGTGGACGGCGAAGGATCGACACATATACGCGCAGAATTCTTTCCGTTTGGATGCCATTCACCATCGAGAAAGTTCCGGAAAGATCTAATCATTGCTGGAAAATAATCTGCCAGTTCCTCTAGGAATTCAAAAATACATTCATGTAAAAGAGTTTATTTGAATGTTTTCTATCCGTGTAACACTGTGACCAAATATTTTTCAATCAAGTACTATTAACAGGTGGTTATCGAGTTAGTATTAACCACTGGTGGGCTTCCAGTATCGAGGAAAATGTGGAAATATCTAATCGTTGGTGGAAAATAATCTGCCAGTTCCCCTTGGAATTGAAAATTACATTCAAGCGAAAGAGTTTATTTTAATGTTTTCTATCCATAAAATATCCATATAATACATTTGGGTTTGTGATTTGTCAATCAAGTACAGTTAGCAGGTTAGCTTCTGAAGATTATTCTTCAGAACAAGGTTTTTCGTATCCTATATTGGATGCATAAAACCTTGTGCCTCCAACGTAACGCTCTCGTTTTCGAAGTCCCCCAAATATTCATTTATTCATTCATTCAGAATGGATTTAGATTCAACTTCGAACAAATGATCTCTAAATCAACGATAGTCCTACGTCACCCTTGCGGTTATACCATAGATATAACCCACTTCCTGTTTTTTTTCTTGAAATCGATTATTATATTGTATTCGTGGTTTTCAATTGCAAGATTAAAATACAAAATAATAATAATTTGGATTTTTTTAGCTGTTCTTCTCATTGATCCGAATGATCTTTCCACAAGGACTTTATTTTTTCTCACAGAGCTCTATCGTACTACTGACTCCTATGAATTTGGTAAACTATCTAAATCCAATGTAAAGATAATCTCATATATTTCAAGATATGGGGAAAAAATCTTTGTTCAGCGCAATGCTCTAAATATACCGACAAAATTTAGACATATAAAAACAAAGTTCAAATAGATATAAATGGGTCTCTAAATTCAAAATAAATTTAAAAAATGCTCAAAGGGCAAAACAAATTTGTTTTTCGCACAATCCTCTTAAAAATTAAGAAAAATTTCGCTATATGTGAAAAAACAACACATACGAACGCATTAAAACAAAAATTAGAGTAAAAGTGGGTCTCAAAGTAATTTTTTTTCAAAATTTCAAATGCATGAAAATATATATATTTTTTTGTACCGCGAAAAACACTCTAAAAATTCTGAAAAAAATCACATACAGGTCGGACTCGATTATATACAGACTCGATTATGTACAGACTCGATTATATGTGATTCGATTATATATAATTTTGGACTCGATTATATTGTGCGTCTATTCCCTAACTGGTTCGAAATAGTCGCGTTTGGAACGGTCGTAAAAATAGTCGCGTTTGCTTTTGACAGATAAATATGTCATATGTGACAAATCATACTATCGTGTTTTCGTGAGATTTAAATGAATGATAACAGCATGCAAAATTCAATTCTTAAAACGTTCAGCATCGTCGGGCTAATATAAACACATAATATCATTGTTCATAAGGCTATCACTTCCTGGGATTATCACGATTTACGCGAAGTGCAAATCAACAATTAGTTACTGGAACATAGTTCATGAATAAGGAGGAGAGAGTGCGGGTTGAGCAGCGCACTGGAGTGGACGCGTTCTTTTTCGCTCCGTGTTGTGCCCTTTTGGTGCTTGAATTTTCTGTGGTTTGAGTTTTTTATAATTCGCGAAACTAATGAAAATGTTCTATCTATTCAGCTAAATTGAAAACCAGTGAAATTTGGTTGAATTAATTGAAGTGGTCGTGAATTTGTGATGAAATACATTGATGTGACTCATCAAATCAGGTGAAGCCATCTTTTTTTAGCTCGCCTTCTCTCCGATTATGGTGCTCTTGGTGCTCTCGCTCTCAGTGTGCTTCTAATCGTCGCGCTCTCGGTATCGCATATTGCTTTTGGTCCTTTTGGTCGCTGCGCCTCGGTATCGCGATGTGACGTTTCTCTTTTCGACCGGTGTTTACATTTAGGATTTGTTCGCCGTTATCTTCAATTAAAAATGCTAATAGCAGTAGAGAAAAAAGAAAGTCTTATTTTGATATGCTGTGTGTTGAAAAATATATTGTACATCCAGTGTTAATCACATAAAACAATTGTGTGGTATTTCATCATTATGTTTGAAGTGCCTTCCCTAGTTTTGTTTTCGAATGAGATTCTGTCCTGTGCCTGCAGTCGGCATGAAAAACTCTCGAAGTGCTTGCAGCAAAACAGAAAAAGAAGAAAAGTGCCCAGTCAACGTTATTTCGCGTCCCGGGACGCATATCTATGTATGTGAGTGTGTGTTACACAGTTTTGTAAGCGAGCACCGGGAGAGAACGCGCTACGCAAGTGGAACAAAAAAGGAAGCTAAGTTGATAATCTCTCACATTTTTATTTGTACTCGATTCTCTCCAGTGGATTGTTTTCTATTCTCTTCTTCTTCTTTTATGCCAACATTAAAAAATACAATAAGAAAGATAGGTGAAAAATATGACGAGGCTTTATTAGTTTTCTTGTAATTTCGTGAAGACATATTAATTTTTAATGAATTCGAGATAAGTGAGACGAATGAAGGCAGTGCCCTCTCGATTATGAACAGGTAGTTTGTGTGTAGATATGTGACGTCATTATAATGTCCGTCGTGATTCTTTAATTCTTTAAATTTTTAATGCTTCCTTTCTTTAATACTTTGATAAATTAATCATTTAATTCTTGAATATATTATTAACTTTAACTAATCCAATTGTGACGACGGGTGGTTGTCTTCGGGGTGGCCTAGAGGGGGTGGGTCGCTGAGGGAGCTCGTCTTGGATAAATAGGGGCGATGGTTTTCCTGTTGCTTAGCGCGCGTGCTCTTTGCATGTGTCTGGTCGAGGGAGCGGAGGGCTGTCTTTGGGTAAAATTTTTAGGAGAGTTCTCTCTGTGACCTTCTCAGGTTGCCTAAAGATAGACTTTTTTCGCCGTGATTGGAGTTATACGAGGGGTACACACGTTGAATAAGATATCGTTGCTCCGATTCATTTTAGAGAAGCCCTCTCGGACCTTCCCAGTTTGCCCAAGAATGGCTCTCCTTTGTCGCGATTGGAATTATATAGTGAGTGCGCGCGTTGGATGAATCAAAATTAATGGATGATTTTCGGAATTCCATTTCATCGAGTGGTCAAGAGTTCGCGCTTAGATAATCACATCACTTACCGCAGTGAATCCTGATTTCTCTTAACCATTCCCACTAACAACTATCCCTTCCATGATAAACGCTAGGGAACCACGCTATAGAGGCGACCCTTCTGGCCTTCGGGCGGCGAATATCATACTAACATTCCTTTCCTTCCTCTGGTGACTGTAAGGACGTGGCCGGCGTCGTTATTGACCATTTAAAGCTTGAATCGCCGAAAATTGCACAACGAGAATGATTTGCTAGTCCCAAGCGTCATTCTGTGTGTTCTTTGTGCAATTTGGTTGGTTCAGGTCAATCACGGAGAGCAACTACGAATTGTGCAGTCTACCCAAGCTCAAGCTCATAGTTCATGAATAAGGAGGAATAATAAGACGTAGCAAACGACTTTCCGAAAGCATGATGTAGACAAACGAACCTAGCTGAATTGGTTCTATACTACATGCATATGGAATGACTTCGAAACTCTTGGATAGAAACTATGCGGATACGTCGTTACATAAAAATAAAAATTATGAGTTAAACTGTTTTCAATGGGATCTTCATCAGCTCTTGCTTCTTGGCGAAGTTGCCATTGCAAATAGAGTAATCATGTGAAACCGAGGATACCCAGTATATGAATTATAGGACAGAAGTTAATGTTTAAAGGATAATTTGGCCGGAAATCAAGAATCGATGAATGTTCTCTCTATTTTATTCATCGAATAAATCCGTGCAAGAAAATTAGTACTAAAATTAGTGGTTAATATCGTTGGCATCAGTAATTTCGATCCTAAATTCTGAATTCGTTTTTTTTGCGGCACCAAAGAATTCATTGGATCCAACAATGAACCGAAATTTCTCACTTTGAGTTCTTGTATCTGTGCATGAACAAACGAAGCTTTCATAACGAGGGAGTCAGTTCGTTCATACAAAATATCGTTAGATGACAAAATACTCTCGGTAATATAATAAACCTATGATATGTCGCTTGAAGTGAGTTTCCTTCCGAGAGTGACACAGCTCGGAACAGGAGAAAGTATTGATCCGGCGGAGCTTCCATCATTAACTTTGAATACACATCTCCCGGTTGCACAAGGATGTAATTCGTCCACTTTTCCCACGAAGCGTATAACGCTATGCAGTGCGAGTATATTGCTCTCAACTGTTTGATGCAATTGGAAATTTCCTGAGTGGCTGGCACTCCTGCTTTTGCTTTTTGTTCGAAATACAGTTTTTTTGCTCACTATTTTCCACAATGTATGTGATGTACTCTCAACGGAATGTTAACTTTCGCGCCATTTTGATAACAACTTGGTATTTATGCTCAAATCGTTTAATGTGTATAGCTTCTTAGTCTTTCTGTGTTCATTCTTTTGGTCATATCCGCAGTCTATGAATATGATATCGGTCATATCCGCAGTCTGCTCCATTGTCAATCTCATATCCCATCTCTTTTGTACATCGGGTTCGATAATTGTTGTGTACGAAATGAACGAATGTAAAATTTTCTTTGGATCCACAATTTGCAGTTGGATCTTCACTCAAATCCCGAAAAAACGATAGAGTCTTTGTATCACTGGTTTCGTTAGAATGAAAGTTAGATGGTAGTGATTTGTTATATTTTCTTACTATATTGTTTCTCTCTGTATTTTCATAGCCGTCACTATCATGACCTGATTCCAGGAGCTTCAAATTACGAAAACCAGCATCCTCACCAAAAAAGACGGGTGGGTAATGTCGGGGACATAACCGGAGTGACGTAGGACTATACAAAGGGGACAGCTTTTGTTAAATATATATTTTAAATATATTGTTTTATTTTCTTCTCCTACGTCAATACCTACCTATCTACCTGAAAAATGGATTAGTTTACTGTTTACTCTTTATGAATATGTTGATGGTTCTGAAAAGAACCTTTAGTGTTGTGTTTTTGTTATCACTCGATATTCCCATCTTGTTCGGTCAAACCTTCCTGTTTAGCTATTGCGTTTGCAACTCGCAACAGCTTTCACAGTTGGAAAATTTCTTCCCATCCAGCTTGTGACATATTGTTCAGTAAATTACATTTAATGCGACGTGCCGGAGAAACACTTTGCCACTCACTGAAACTAATTGTTGCCTTGATGAGCGCCGAACCGAAGCTGCTCTGTTCTTGATACGGGTTTTCTGATTGTCGTGAGCAGCTTTGAAAGCCAACTCGAGCACTCCGACGGCCGAAACTCTGTAATCGCTGTTAGGTATACTGGTGCTCCGGCACCAATCCGTTCGGCCTAGTTACCCTTGCGGAGCAATCAGTGAATGCGACCAACAGGGAACTGGAGACCTGCACGGTTCGAGTGAGACTTTGCCTTTCCCTTAACTTGTCCTCCTTTGTTACGTCCACGATGTCGATGCCGTACAACCACACGGGTTTACGGTTTGAAAGAAAATAAGATATTTTTTTGGGGTCCGT
Organism: Toxorhynchites rutilus septentrionalis; assembly: GCF_029784135.1. NCBI lineage: Eukaryota > Metazoa > Arthropoda > Insecta > Diptera > Culicidae > Toxorhynchites > Toxorhynchites rutilus. The sequence continues at coordinate 246,833,915 of NC_073745.1, forward strand.
GTGTTTTATACTCTAGCGGTACACACTCACAGGATAGAGACAAATCGGAAGACTCAGCCAGAGGGGCGAGTCCAACGAGACGAACGAATGAGCGTTAAAAGGGAGCGATGGCAATAAAATACATTCATTACGATTTGTTCGCTCGTTGGATTCACATGCAGGCTAAAAAGGGTCCTTTTCAGGATCACAAAATTATCTTCAATCTAAAGAGTTTATTGTTTTGTTATCACTCGATATCCCCATCTTATTCGGCTAAACCTTTCTGTTTAGCGATTGCATTTGCGATGACAGTGGTACAGTGTCGACTTTCAATGTGGGGTCATAATTTGGACCCCGAACTCTATGTTTACAAAAACGTCCAACTAAATATGTCGAATTACAGGTCCGTCCAATTAGCTAAATGTCGAGATAAGTGTAAATTACTGTACTTTCAATCTAGAAGCAATTTAAGAATTGGTGAAAATCAATATGCTCATAACAACTGCCAAATTCACATACTCATCATATCCTGGCAAACAAATTATGAAAAAATCAATTTGTGTTTTATTATTATTTTGGATATTGTTTTAGAAAGCATTGAACTGTATTTCCTTAACTCTTTTTTGAAAGGTTTAATGGCCCTGAAAAGCGCCTTGTTTTATGGAATGGTTGTTCCAATTTAGAAAACTTAGTACTCGTGGTTCTGAAAAAAAACCATTTCGAACACCCTCGATGCCGCCTTGTTCTGGATTTGCCACCAAAGCAGTTTGTATAAAGAACAAACTTTTTTCTTCTGCTACCTGATGCCGTTTTGCGATTGCGTTTGCCACTCGCCACTCGCTGCAACTGCCTGTTGTCTTGATGTCCACCGAACCGAATGTGTTCTGTTCCGAATGCGGGTTTTCTTATCGTCGCGAGCAGCTTTGCCAGCTAACTCGATCACTTCGGCGGCAGAAACTATATAACGCCGGCTAGGTGGACTGGTGCACTGGTACTAACGCGCTCGCCCTAGCTACCCTTGCGGGGAACTCCAGATCAACACGGTTCGAGCGGGATTTTGCCTTTCCCTTCACTTTTCCTCCTTTACCATGTCCAGACATGGCTGCTCGGGTTGGTTTGTTGATGTGTTGTGATGCGAACCGATGTGGTGTACGGTTTGAATGAGAATGATCGTTACGGCAGCGGAGCGGGGATTTTTAAGCTGACTGGCTGGCTCGAGAATTACGCATGTGTGAGACTGCGACCAATGTTTCGTTCATTTTTTTCTTTTTCCTTTCCAATCGTGCTTCATTCTATCTCGCTGCTGCTCTGGTTGCCCGTTTTGGTCGGTACGATTTGAGGAGCACAAAATGGACCAATCAAAAATGGGCACATAGTGCATTTTGACAATGCTTGATATTTCACAATTGTACAATTATTTATCTCAAGAAAAATGAAATGTTATTCATTATGATAGATGCGTGGATATATTTCCTATCAATTGATGCAAAAACCTTTGCGATCTATTGAGAAATGCTCGAGTTATAAGCGTTCCAAATCTTGCATTTTTTCCTACTTGTTCAGTGCCTAGATTTCCATTTCACCCCCTATATCTTCCGGTTAGACGTAGTCCTACGTCAAAATTTGTTCGGAATGTCATCCGCCTTCTTAGTGCATCCGCCATCCGCACTATTTAACCAGTTAATTTATTTATGGCTTGTTTTTAACTTGCTTTTTGACATTTGAACAAAGTTGAAGGGGTGATCCGTATGGGTTTTCCATGAATTCAATCACCCCTCGAAAACAGCGACGATTTAAACAGGTAGCTGAAATGACCTCAGAATCCAACAGTCAAGTAAATTCACAATATACAGTTTGGAAAAAAAATTTTTTTTTATGTTTCAAATATGACTTATTTCAAGAAGAAATGTAACCTTTCAACGTTAAGGTGTAATTTAAGTGACTAATTCATATACAGTGGGGTAAAAATCGTGATTTTTGAAGATTTTGCTTGAATTTTCACCAATAATTTATTATATCGATATTGCAGCCAAATTAAGATAGATAGAAGTTGGGTGTCAAAGAACAAATTGTAGAGCGGTTAGAGAGCTTCAATTTGATTGATAGAAACATTCCAGTTTAATAAAAAAAAATCAGGATGGCATTAATAATAATAATACATTAACAATTACTAACTTTTAAGTTTTTCACTTTCAAAATATTATATAAATCCATTAATTTAGATGTTCCACTACTATATCCTGTATCAAATTTTCTCATCTTTCAAATGAAAGCAACAGAATCGTTTTCCGTAGCGTACTTTGTAATGTAGAGCCAGTTCGAGGCAACAGAGTCCGAAACAAAAAAAAAGTTCTATAACTCTGTCATTGTTGAAATTCGAACATATGCGTAGAAGGATTTTTTTTCATCAAATATGATTGATAGACGATCACTCTGAGAGAATCTGGATAATTAAAAAAAAAAAAAAAAAAATTTAATTTAAAATTAAAATAAAAATGAACCTCAATTTTTTTTAGTATTTGATTTCTTGATGAAAATATTGTTTAAAAATATTAATGGATACACCTTAGTAAGATGTACTTTCAGTATTTTTTTCATATTTTTGTCTCAAAGCTATTGAGAATGGCGTGCAAAAAAACGAAAAGGTACATTTTTCACCATAGATCTTATGTTGTATCATATAAGAACTCAACTATATGGTACTACTGTCAAAATTTCATATTTAGTACCCTATACAATATTTTCCCTACAGCTGGTGATTTGGTTTGGGGGCACTTTTTACTCCCCTAGCCAGTCAGACCCTTTGGAAATTTTTTGTACCGCGCAATACTGAAAAGAATCACACATATCTAGAAAAGCCGTAGGAACACATTTAAATATGAATTAGAGTAATACTGAATCTCTAAATCCCAAAAAAATTCTAAATTTCAATATTTTTTTTAGTACTTAAATTTTTGATGAAACTTTTTTTTTGTTAATTTTTCTTGATACACGTACGTTTTTCACTATAGATCCTATGGCAAACCACATAGGGGTTCAAAAAAACCGCCAAAATTTCTTATCTAATATCCTTTACAATATTTACCCTACAGCTAGTGATTTGGTTTGGGGGCACTTTTAAGGGAGTAACCCGGCCAGGCCCATTCAAATGAAAATTCTTACTACTAAAGCAGTAAAAATAACTAAAAACTGAAAAAATTTGACTAAAAACTGAAAAAAATTTTTTTAGATTCCGATGCATTTTAAAATAATATCCGAAGTAATAAACAAGCGGATTGAATAATATAATTCCGTGGTTCTACGTCGAAAATGCGGTCGTATCGTAGATACAACCCCTTACAATTCTTTCTCACTATAATCATACATACATTCCTGGGTCCAAATTTAATAAACAGAATACCATGTTAACTTGGATACTTGTAAAACCTGCCTATTAAGAATACCTCAGCGCAACGGTCGATGAACGTGGTTCGCTTGGAATGCCTTTTTATCTCGAAAATAAACGCAAAAACTTTCTAGGTCTGCAACGACTCGAACATTAGTTCTCTTGAAACTGTTTCGCTTCCAGCATTTTAATTTTTTTTGTTATGAAAGTTTTGGTAAGAGAGAAAGAGTGAGTGAAAAAAAACTTTTTGTTTTGTCCCCGCTGGCATGTGTTTCGTAATTGTCCATGTGTGGCGTACGAAGTTCCACCCGCGAGCTTAATTCCTTCCACCAACGCTGAAAACTGTCCCAAGAATAGCGAATGCACATGGTGTAGTAGAAAGAAAAATTCTCCCCTTCGTACCCCAATATATGCTTCGTGTCGCCTAACAGACACTTTAGCTCAAATTATGTGATTCCTAGTTTCATGTGAGTTTATAAGTTTTTGGTCCGCAGTTTGTTAGCCCATAGTGTCAACGCGGGTGAGCAAACGAGCAAAAGTTTTTCTTTGCGACTCCTCTCGAATATATACACATTCTCCCGAGAACAAAAACTTACATTCTCGAGCTACACGTAAACACATAAATTTTCAGATTCTCGCTCGGCACATGGACTTGGATTTCTTCTTTCTACAAACCACTCTCTAATGGTACTTTTATCGCATGCATATGTACGATAGTAGAGCTCGAAGAGACGAAGTGGTTGAATTTGCCCTAAGCGTTTACGCCTTTGCTGCGAGGATAACACATTCCATGCTGGGAGTGATCGAATTTGCGAGGTGCTGATTTGGTGGAAGTGAAAAATTTCCCATTTTTCCTGAAGTCAACACTTTCGCCTGAGTTATTATCGTCTTCCTTACGTGATACCGTCAGTGGATACCAACCGCCCGTCAGTTTAAGTTCTTCAACACAAACGTAGAAGAGAAAGTTCTTGCGAGGCGTTATCAGCAGCTGCTTTTCTGAAGGAAAACTCTGGCAACAAATTACCGTTTGGAATATATTTAGGAATGTTGGATATTTTCCGATACGACACGAGACGAACAAAGTATAACTTCTGTGGTGATTGTTATGCGAATTTGAATGTCTATGGCACACGTCGTGCTGCCCAATAGTTATACTTAGCGTTCCTTTTTCATCATCTAACTACGATTGAAGACTGTTGGCCTTGGCCTTGGGGACGCATTGGCCTTTTTGAAGCAAACGAGCATAAACATTCAACAACAGTGCATTCGTTTGATACATTATTACACCTGCAGCTCACACATATAAACATGATACATTTCATGAAAGTGGCAAAAAGTTATGAGGTAAAAAAGAATTGCGATGTTTTGATCTAATTTTTTTCAAATTTGGGGTAGACGATTCATTTACCTAAAATAACTGGAAGGTTCGAGACTATACCGTCGAGGAAACCTTCATTCTATAGTAGATGATAGTGCGTATTCGTTTTTGTGAATAAGTTCAAGAGCTTTTTTAAAAAATTCGATTAGTTCAAAAATTGCTTGTGGGGCAAAGGTGCGCCAGCATTTTGCTCTCAAAAAATTCTGAAATGTTTTTATCCAAACTTTTAACGGGATCCACAAGAAGAAAACTGATTTGATGAAAAGCACTCCAGCAATGCTGTCGGGCCGACAGAGACTTCGGGACGGAATCTCGAAGCGTCGGATTGCGGCAGACCTCGGTATTTCTGAAACAGCTCTGAGGAAGAGGATCATATCAGTAAGTGATTCATGGTTTGAATCTTCTTTTATTGACATTTCTACTTCCGCTGGGATATGCCAGCGAGCACCTAGGGCGGTTCAGACCAGTATTTACGAGTGAGCAGTCTGAGGATCTGGCGAACCATTGCAGAGCACTGAACAAAACTTTCAATGGTATGACTCTCAAAGATTTGAGACATATGTCGTTTGATTTTACGGAAGCCACAATCTCCAGCACGAATTCAACCTAGTTGCAAAACTGGCAGGAAAGGATTGGGCTTCTAGCTTCATGAGGAACCATCGTCTGTCTCTTCGAACCCCAAAACAGCGCAACGAAGCAATAGCTCTCCAAGACAAAGCGTCGGAATCCTAAAAAACCGAAATCTAAGATGAGGAAGAAAAATAAACAATTGCTTAAAAATAATTCAAAATGAATTTCAAATGAAAATTGTTTTTATTTTCACCACGCCTTCAATTCAATAACGGTTAAGTTTAGTTTATGTTTGTGTTTTCACAATGAACTTCAAATAAATATTTCTTTTTCAACAATGAGTTTCAAATAAATCAAGTGAAGGTAACTATGTATCTATAAACATGATTCATTAAAATAAAAATGATTTGGTGCCCGTTCCTCACGATTTAACTCAAGAACGGAGCAACGGCTTTAAACACTCAGTATCAGGATTGATGCGTCTTAGTCTACATCAGGTTTATATGTCAAATAAAAATTATAAACCGCGAATATAGATTACGTACATAAACATAATTTCTGTGGGAACTTTAATGTTCGAAATTATTTATATCAATATATCAATTGTGGGTGGGACGAAGTTCACTGGATAAGCTAGTTTGTTAATGAAAAGAATTCTGTTTCACATGTTGGACATTTTCAGGTATCTTATATTATCAGTCTCCAACCTCCCAAAAATTTCCACGTGGTATGCTCGACCTTAACCCATCTCCGCCCATTAAACCTCATACAACACCCCCCTCCTCCACACTGGATAGTGCCTACATACTCTAGTAATGATGCTTCTCCCGCTGGTAATTATACAGCATTTATTTTTGTCACAAGTTACCACAGAAGTACAATTCAATAAGTGCGCACTTTTGCCCCGTACGGTGCGCACTTTTGCCCCCACTATGAGGCAAAAGTACGCCTTTGTCATTTTGTATTAAAATAGGTTTTTATCCAACTACACCCAAACAATAGTTGGCAGAAAACATTTCATCTTTAGCAGAAAAGATGCCATTCCGTGTGCTAGAGAGTCAAATGCACAAATAATGAGCTATTTTTAAAGCTTAAAAATGGTTTGTACGTATGCGAGCAGACATCACTTTCTGTTTTCTTTTCTCATTTCATTTGGGATTGTGCAAAAAAAAGGTCCATACGACGTCAATGAGGATCGAACCAAGGCCGGGTGGAATGCAAAGCTATTTTACACGACCACGCTATCCACATGGCTAATGATGCTTCAGGAGTTGTTCAGCAAATACGTGATAATATTGCACCTGATTATATAATAAAGGTGGAAAGTGTTTTCTAAGAGTAAAAAATGAGCACATGAAGAAGAACAATATCTATCTCGGCCTGGATCGTGTATGTAGCAAAGTATGCGGGAAGCTTATTTGTATTTTGTTTCGCTCGCTCGTATTAATCTTATATTGCAGTACCATGTATATTATACAAATGCTTACCATTATTTGTGATTTGTGTTATATTATGTCTCATTTAATGTCATAAATCGGGATGACAAATTATGAGCCAAAAATCAATTTTGGGTGTAGAAACAAAACTCGAGACATTCTTGTACTACGTTTCGAAGGTTATATATTTAGTTACAATTTGGTCAGCTGAATTTTATTTGCTTCATTTCAAGAGTTATTGGATGACAAAAGTTAGGTGCACACCTTTGCCCCGCACTGCTCTACATGGATAACGTATTGTGCAATTCCAAATGAAATCGAACTAAAAATGCCGATTTAAAAAAAAAACTATTTTGGATTCGAACGAAAGTTTGTATTCCGTTTGGGTAGGAGAAAATATGAGTTTTTCACAGAATTTAGGAATTATTTGACTCAACTGTAAGTTTTGAATAGGGCGTATCGATTTTAGTAAGAGAAATCTTCGATAATTTATATCCCAAAAACTATGAGTCCAACCGAAATAGTGTCTTAGATAGAGTTAGAGTATTGATGTCCAAACGTGAAAGAAATATACACTTTGAAAAAAATACTTCTATTTTTTAATTTACAAAAAAAAAATACATTAATTTGCAATATCTCAATATTTTTTATTTATTTTTTATTTTTTCGAATAAAATATAAGTCAAGTAAGAAATAAAAAAATGGGTACGAGATGGTAAAACCAATTTTGGCAAACTTTGTGGAACATCGATTTTTTATGAATTTTCGAAACTTCGAACTTTTGTGTGTTAACAATTATTTTTAGCCAAAATAATAAATTCTGATGTGATTTAAAGCAAAAAAAGCTCTTCACCAATCTTCTTCTAAATGCAGCCATTTTCGAGATATTTAAAAAATATTTTTATTTTAAAGTCTGTCGTATTATACCGTCGTGTTCATATGAATTTGCTTATAATTTTCAACAACTTTTCCAAATACATCGTTATGGTAAAACTATATGTTTAGGAGTTACGTTGAAAAACATCATCGCTACGTTTTGTATTAACCCACATGTCTTCAAATGTTTTTCAACGTAATTCCTAAACATATAGTTTTACCATAATGATGTATTTGGAAAAGTTGTTGAAAATTATAAGCAAATTCACAAAATTTCATTTCATAATAGGACAAACTTTATATGTTTGTCCTATTATGAAATGAAATTTTATGAAAGAGCTTATTTACTATAAAAAAGAGAATATGTTAGCCCGCCATGCACCGAATCCCCTTATCGGAGTTGTCGGAGTTAGAATGGTCCAAGATGCTGCGCGTGAAGCAATAGGAAACTGTTTATAGCACATAGATAGAGACAGATGAAAAACTGAAGAATAATCGAATGAAGGAGGAGATAAAAAGTATTTGAATTATAGAAGAAAAGGGTCTATACAGTGCATTGAGCAGGAAACTATAGTTGGTTGAGATCTTAAAGCGAAAGGAAGTTAAACTACAGTTGAATCAAAAGGACTAAAGTTATAAGGAGTAGAAACTATAATAGGAAATTGAAAAAGAAATAAAATTTAAATTAGAATTAGTGGAAAGGTGAATTTATTAGTTTTTTGGAAAATATTTACTGAAATTTACTGTTTTAGGAGCTAAACGATTTGAATTAGTTGAGCTAGAAATTTGTTTGATTTTCGAGTTACTATACCAAAAAATGTAAGTGACATTCTATTTGTACTGAATCGATTAATTTAAAATTAAACTATTTACAGTTTTGAGCTGTTACAAACAAAACTGCTGCGAAAATTATAGACCGGAAATCCAAACAGAATACATTAGAAATATTTTTGAATATTACAAAATGGCTGCAATTCGAAGGAGATTGATAAAGAGCTTTTTTGTTTCAAATCACATTAGGATTCATAATTTGTACCTAACAATGATTGTTAAAATACAAAAAATCCAAGTTTCCGAAATTCATAAAAATTCCACAAAGAACGTCAAAAATAGTTTTACCATCTTGGACTTATTTTTTGAATTTTCTACATGACTTCTTTTTTATATGAAATTTTTTTTTTTAAAATACGCATATATAAATTTAATAATAAATTAAACTAAAAATAAACAATAAATTAGGAATGTTTTTTCAAATATCTCGAGAATGGCTGCATTTAGAAGGAGATTTATAATGAGCTTTTTTGTTTTAAATTGCAATAGGATTCATAATTTGTGGCCAAAAATGATTGTTAATATCTCGAAATGACTGCATTTAGAAGGAGATTGATGAAGAACTTTTTTGTTTTAAATCACATTAGGATTCATAATTTGTGCCTAACAATGATTGTTAAAATACAAAAATTCCAAGTTTCGAAAATTCATAAAAAATCGATGTTCCACAAAGTTCGTCAAAAATAGTTTTACTATCTTGGACTCATTATTTTAATTTTCTACATGACTCCTTTTTTGTATGAAAAATTTTTAAAAAAATTGAATACAGGTGTCGGATTCGATTATATATAGTCGACCATTTTTTTCAACAATTATTTTCAAATCCTATACATAATCGAATTTCAAGAAAACAATTTTTTCATTAATGTATGTATGTCAATCATTAACAGAAAAATCGCTTTTTTGTGATTCGATTATGTATTGGATTCGAAAATTAACGTTGAAAGTGAAATCGCGATTATATATAATCGAGTCCGACCTGTACACTTATATAAATTTGGAAAAAAATAAATAAAATAAAAACAATAAATTAGGATTGTTTTTTTCCAAATATCTCGAGAATGGCTGCATTTAGAAAGAGATTCATAATGAGCTTTTTTATTTTAAATCACATTAGGATTCATAATTTATGGCCAACAATGATTGTTTACATACAAAAATTCCAAGTTTCGAAAATTCATAAAAATTCGATGTTCCACAAAGCTCGTCAAAAATAGTTTTACCATCTTGGACTCATTATTTAAATTTTCTACATGACTTCTTTTTTGTATGAGAATATTTTAAAAAAATTGAATACACCTATATAAATTTGAAAAAAAAAAAATAATTAAAAAAAAAACAATAAATTAGGAATGTTTTTTTTTTCAAATGTCTCGAAATGGCTGCATTTAGAAAGAGATTGATAATGTACTTTTTTATTTTAAATCACATTAGGATTCATAATTTGTGCCTTACAATGATTGTTAAAATATAAAAATTTCATGTTTTGAAATTTCATAATGATTCGATGTTCCACATAGTTCGTCAAAAATAGTTTTACCATCTTGTACCCATTTTTTAATTTTCTAAATGACTTATTTCAGATATTGAAAATTAATGTTTTTTTGTAAATAAAAAAATTGTACCATTTTTTCCCAGTGTATATTTTTTTCGCGTGTGGACATCAATACTCTATAGCTCTTTCCTAGACACTATTTCGGTAGGACTCATAGTTTTTGAGATAAATTATCAAAGATTTCTCTTGCTAAAATCGATACCCCCTCTTCAAAAGTTACCCTTGAGTCAAAAAATTCACAAATGCTGTGGAAAACTCATATTTCCTCCGACCCAAACGGAACACAAATACGAAAATACAAACTTTCATTCGAATCAAAAAATACTCATGTTTTGTCATTTATCGATTTTTCTATTTTTATATTTATTTTAGTATAATAATTCAATTGGTTTGTTGAGAATCTCTCAGGGGTTGGTATAGAAGCATATTTGATAAAAAAAAAACATACAAATAAACTTATCCTAATAACAAATGCCACTGTGATTCTACTCATAAGTAAAATGAATGAATGCATTTTTTGTGTTTCTGAATTTGTAGTGTTCAGCATGTTGTTCATTATTAAACATAATTTATACCTAATTAATTATCCTTTGTTGCAGAATGTTCAGTTATCTTCAAATATATCAAAAACAAACTCTAAATAGCATATAAAATCTTTTTCCGCAGGTCTCCAATCGTTGTGGATGACTAGACTCTGCGGTCCCTGGAGTTACAGTCAACGTGACGACTGTCCCGCGGACGGATTCGCACAGTTCCTCCACCCGTCACCACCTGGCGACAGCAAAGGTAATTCTCCTGTCATTCATTCGCTCACTCCCAAGAATATGATAATTGCTACGTGCCAATTTGTTCGTCATCATTGTACCTAACAAGGTAATCAATACGCAGCGCTGCCCTCCCAGCGTTCCTCCTCCATTGGCGAAACAATTTAATAGCAGTGTGAATGTGACTTCACTGCTTATTCCGACGCGTGCTGATTAGCTCATGTTGTGCCGCGTTGATTAAGAGAGGAGTTTTTCGAGGAAATGAAGTAACGTGTAATTCCCGTGTCAGACGCAATTGGAATATTAATTTTGCGTTTCAATCCACGCTTCGCACGGCAATTTTGCGTATGTGGTTTTCTATGTTTTCTGTTTCCAAAAATGGGTTGAGAGGATTTCGATTAATGTAGCTGGGAAATTTGATTTGTGTTACAAGAACCTCATACTCACTACAACACAATCTGTGTTTAATAAACACGACACGCATGTACTGCACACGTGACTATGTATAACATGTTAATATTAACATAAGCAATATACGTTCTGGAACATCGATTTTGTTTTTCACCCAACTAGACTCCAAGGATATGTAAACTTCTACTTGGGAACATTTTTTCTGCTGAGAAGTAACCGACTGCAAACTGATTCAGCCATGATTGTAAAAGTTTTCCAATAAAATCCTCTAAATTTCGAATGACTAAGAACGTTTGGAACCATCGGAGGAGCGGAAAATTGTAGCATTGTAAACAACTTTACGACTCTTATAAGCACTCTGCCGGTGCTGAATACGTGTGTGCCACGTGTGTATTGTCATATAACATCTTCCGACTCAGACGTGTGTGGATTGTTATAAGTTGTTTACGAAGCTAGCGCTAAAAACGAAATCATTGATAGAGATTGACCTTCTTTTACTATTAATTATATTGTAGTTGTTCGTAAATATGGAGATAAAATGTGCATCTTCTGCATACCAAATTGAAATAAACAAAAGTGCAGATAAGACTATTTGTCTTCAATTATTATTCTGTAATATTCGTCTATTTCGCTAAAAAAGATCGTAGCACCCTGTTAAGCCTGATAGAACCATGCAAAATTAATTCAAAAATAAAGTGCCCTGAAATTATAGTAGGGTAGGGCGGAGTTAGTTGATCATTTTTGAATAAATTTGGTTTGAATCAATTATGGTTATAGTACGAAGTTTTGCGTTAGAATGTTATGTACCACAATGAAGCTTAACTTTTACCCTTTCAATGAAAAATAACCAGAGAATCATTTATTTGACATTTTCCTTTTATTGAACGTCTTTATATTTCAAAATAAATTGACCAACTAACCCCACATACGGGGTAAGTTGGTCAATATATAGGGCATGTCTATCATATAATAGGCATGTTTTTATCAAATAATAAGCGTTCTTCCATTAAAGGTTTCCTTCGTTATTAATTAATTTAATAGATCAAAACAAAAACAGTTACCAAATATCATGTTGTCAACTAAAAAAAACAGTCTTTTCGTCATTCCGTCTTTTTGCAATGTAGCTGACATCAGAATCCGGAATTCGCGTTGACGGCGGAATGGTGTCGACATCTGGATACGACATTAGTTTGTATGATGCCAACTATTCTCTATCAGATTAGTTGGCCCCGAGGCAGTTTTAAATTGCTAAAATTTGTATGAAATTTTTTTCTTGGTGTTATTTACCTACGACAAGTACGTTGTTCAGACCCTGATTTAAACTATTTTGTATGAATTTTAATAATTAAATAATTAAACAAGTGAGCGATTTAACAAATAAGCGAGGTATGTTTTGCGAGCGAATGCGAAGGTGAATAATGTATTATGCATTCTTTCTATCAACTTTCTTTTCTGTCCCATGAATGTTGTATGCAACATAAAATTGTGTGCCATAGTTCGTTCTATCAAACAAGTTAATTAGATGCAAGATTTCATACATCACTCAAATAGACCGATAGACCACGAGTAAGGTTCGATTTTGTACGTTCTGGCACAGTCTAATCGCAACGAGTGTGGTTCGACGTTATACGTGAAGGGGTTAATTGGGCCGGAAAATCAATACAATTATCGAATTTCACTCGCAAACTGGACTGCAAAACAGCAAAAGCTATGCTTCAAATTGAAGATGACAATTATTATTGATACATATTATTGATACAGTCCAGTTAACGTACGCCCAGTTATAGATAAGTCCAGTTGAAGATAGTCCATTTAGTGAATGACTTCTGTATATGACGGAGTGACGAACATCTTAAGCGAGTGTCTTCCGGGCTGCGGCAACATGGGCAATTGTACAGCGAAAATGATATCAATACTAGGAGGGTGGTGTTGCGGCCCAGGCGGAGAATACACAAAAGAAAAAACATATTAATCCCAACACAAAAAAAAAATTTAACACTCCTCACATTACAATGAAAAACACTATTAAACACTAAAAACACATACAGACGGTAATCCAGGATCTGAATCCGCACCTGTGAAAGAGGACAATTAGAGAAGATACATAAGAGAACATTATTCACTTACCTTTTCATCCAACAACAATTACCTGCAGAAGAATTAACAGTTATATCAATCACAACAAATGCTACTTGCCGATCACTAAACACAACACGACAGCACAACAAAACAACGTCTAAACAATCATAACAATAACAAACAATAACAAGAGAATTGTCATGGAATAGGGAACGCATGAAAACGAAGCCGCTATACAAAACTTATTGTTTATAGCGAACATTCGAGAAGGAACCCGACCAAAAGAATCAATCGCAATTATAGGCTATTCAGATGACTATGGGACCAATCATATAAATAGGGCACAACATGTTAAGAACAGTCAGTCGTAATAAACTCATCGAACAGTATGGACCAACCAGCTTTGGCTATATTCATTCTCATTTCTCTACTCATCGTGCACCCAGTCTATTCTCATCTCTACTAGAACTACTAGATGACTCATATTCATAATTCTCAATGACTCAATTCCTTCTATTATAGATTGAGCAGTAGAATCGATACGACTTGAGCTCGAATTATCCGAAACACGTGAATACTGATTTAACAAACGAATGGGATTCGCAAGAAAAAAGTGGCGTTTGGTAGGCAGATTAAAAAACTCATTTATACGAAAACTAGAATAGGCGTTTCGTTTGAATTGTTTAATTTTCGAAAGTTCGAATGGATAGATTTGATTCGAATGAATTTCATGTGTATTTTACCTCAAAATATAACGAAATCGTTTCATGTGTATTTTTCACCTCAAATATAACGAAATCGTAAGTATTTTCAAATTGTTTTTTGTTTCTTCCACATTAAATTCATATTCGATGTAATCAATGACGATATTTTTTTTTGTTTGCTGATCCACATATACTTCTACCATTCCACCCTGTTATGTGTCTAAGTTAAACTAAAAGATCTCTGAACAATGAAAAGAATTACATTAAAAATACAACCGTTCTGAACAATCACAATCCTACGTCAAACTACCGTCCGTTTCATTTACTCATCGTTGCTTTCGTCTTTCCCCTCTCCTTTGGTCTTCCGAACTTCACGTTTTATCACGGCCCAGCAGGTTACGATCGGTCGGAGTTCAGGACAGTTTGGTGGGTTCGTGCACAAAATCAACAGAATTTGATTTTGAATAGGTGGTGCCTTTGGTCACGAATTTTGCCACAAGTACACGTGGACTGACCAATTAGGTATTTTAGAGCAATCAGTAGCTTTTTTAGTTTGAAACGATCACCCACAGCAAACTTGTCCTTATTCATAAAATATTCCTGTCCAGGCAACTACTTAAAATCTGCTTTGATGTAGGTCTCTTCATCATTGACGCACCACCGGTATTTCGTTAGCTGTTTCGTGCAGAGTTTACGGGCGCGCGATTTGGCAACATTCTGTATGTATGTTTACAAACCGGATCGTTTCTTGCCCCTCTTAAATGAAACTTTGCGAAACATAAAGTGTTTTGGCCATGTCCCGTGTCGAAATGCTAGAATTCCGCTTAAGGTGGCTGTCTGGAAAGGTGAAAATAATGAATTTTAGTGAAGTGAAGTGGAGTGAAGTGAAGTGAAGTGTTCGGGTATTCTGGTAATTTGGTTAAGGTATATTTAAAGTTGTGTTTTCCATTTTTTGAGCGCACGAATAATGGTTATTACGTTGTTGAAAGTTGGATGCGTAGGTGATGTTTGAAAATAGGTACTTAGCTGATGGTATCGGTTCTGAAGCAATGGGGTGTCGCAGAATGAATTCCTATGAATATTTTGAAACCTTAGAAGAATACCTAAAGCGTTACATAGAGGTTTTTCTTTAACATTTTTGATTTTTGTTAAAAATGGGTTATTTTTACTGAAAAATCGCTGTTTACAAGCTCTTACAAAATCGATGGATATCAAAAAACGGCTATGTAACGCTTAAGATAATTCGGGTAGATCCTGAGATATCGCTACCACAAGTTGAAAAACATGGTTTCGAGAAAAACGCATTTGAAAATTCGTGCAGCAGTACTGTATCCCTTGAGGTGACCTTGTATTTTTGGTTGCTACTTTCCAACGAAATCAATTATCGAAAAATCCTTTTAGAGCAACAATTGTGAGGGCATAAGCTTCCGAAAAATGCAAAAAAAAAACAAATTTGCAAGCATGGAAGGACGATTTTATTTATTTTCCATAATGGCACTCCAAATTCATGAAATCAATGGAGACGCATGCTCAAAAATTGCTTTGAACAGAGTCTTAGAAGTTACCCTTCTTCCCTTCCTTTGCGGGTAATTCGTCCCCTTGCTATAAATAGTAGAATAAGGTGAAATGTAAATACACTATAGATATGCGAATAGATTTAAGAATTGAGTGTTCATCAACATTGTTACAATTTCCTTATATCCCATCCTTCTCCTAAAAATATGTCACCCTTCTAATCTCGAGTACACCGCGAGTAATCGGTTTTCCACCTTACTAACCATAGATGTAAGAAAATTGTTTATATATATATATATATATATAGTTTTAAAATTATATTTAAGAATTCGGTTCCTTTAAACTTAAGTAACTGAGCCTGTAAAAATAAACGAATTAAAAAAAAAGAGAGTCTTAGAATATCAACAAATATTCACGAGTAACGAATATGATATTATTTCAGTGTAAATGACTTTTTTCCAGCTTGAAACACACTGCCCTAATTATATTGATGACAATAACAAACGAGTTTATTTTGTTCATATCGGTGATGCATGAGCAAATTTGCTATAATGAATGAATGCGGTATTGTGTGGGGTTCATAACTTCGCTGTTTATAATTTGAATATCAAAAACAACAAATTGATATTAATCATATTCGAAACGATATTCGTTTTGGCATTGATTTTGAGTCGAAATTCAAAAATAAAAATAATAGTCAGGCTGGATCATTTAGAGAACAAAAACATCAGAGTTCGATGAAACGAACTTTGCAAGAAATCGCGCAGAATTTTGTTTGGCGAGACGGTAACAACGGCATAACTAGAAAGCCAACCGTAAATAGCTGCCTCAGGTTAAAAGTATCAACAGCTGATATTCTTTTGGCTAAAATAAAATTCAATTCTGGCATCTTGAATAATCAAGATGAAAATGACACTGAGTGGAAAAATAAACTTCAAAACATATTGAAGAACAAAAGTTCGTTTGCTCATATTCACTGGTTGTATAGGTTTTCGATGCAACCTAGCCCGCAAATCTATGCATTTGAGCTTAGCGAAGATGATTTTTTTTTCAACACTGGCTTTGAAAGCAAAATATATAAGGTGAAGGTTCACAAATGGCTGCCACAATGGCGCTCATTTCTTTTATCTCTCTCCCTCACCCCTCGCCAGACAATCGATAATTTTGCAAAACAGTGTGAAGAAAATGATCGTTTTCGCACACTTTCCATCAAGTAATATCAACCAAACTCTAATCGATTACTCACAAGATATTAAATGTTCATCTGTCGTCGCAATATGTAGTGAAAAACGTCGGAAACTCGAGGTAGTGCTCTGAAAGGTAAATTTTCATTTTTCAACTTTCCGCAATGGTTTTGTTTATGTTGGTGAAAGCATCCTTATTTTTCCGACACTAATGCCAGACAATTAAAATATTATTTCTTGCATATGACACCTTCTATATATATTTATATTTGCAATTGTTCATCGGAACACATCGCTCATACATTTTACTTCAGTATTGGATTGTTATTTTTTCGAATGTATTTTAAGACCATCTGATAAATGAATTGATATATTTACGTTCCAAATCAAAACAAACCTTCTGCTGGGATCAAATGTACTGTTCTGAATCATATTTCGGACGCTTAAGGCATATGATGCAGAAAACCGATCTAAATTTTATGCACAGGTATTATTTGGTTGATTTTTTAAATAAATTAGTTCAATGTGCTTTTAAGCTTTCTACTTTAGTACATATTTGATTGAAAACATAAAAAAATCATCGAATAAAATGCTTTTCAAATGAAGCGAATAAGAATCAAACTACGGACACTAAATCAAATTTCGGACAGATTGAATTCAAATTTCGGACACTTTATTTTGTAATTTTTTGGACGAAAATTACATTACACTTGATTCTATTTTATAGTCAACTGCTAAACACTTACCAAGCAATAACAGTAAACTATTAACGATGATGAGAACAGATGAAACACGGGAGAAATTTAAATATTTATGAACGGGTAAATTTTACGTGCTCACGCTAAGCAAACGTCAAACACAAACGATAATGAGTAGTGTTATCAGACTTTTGCCGATTATGTTATAATTCAAATGTAGTTCTCACATGCAATGATATTGAAACCAAGGGATTACTCTAAAGAAGCAATTGTGATATTAATTTGATAGTTATATCATCAGTGCATTAAGCATTTCAAGGTATTAGAACAAAGTGTCCGAAATATGATTCAGAACGGTACTAACAAATATCTTTCTCGCCCTGTCCAATCCCATTTATATTTTGCTTCCGCGTCAAATGAACGTGAAGAGTTTTTCAGCCCAGTACAATGTAAATGGGAAAAATTTCTAGTCAGCGATGAGCAATATTATTGAATCATTCCTTTTTCGTACTGTAAAAAAATGTGTTTCGGAATATGTATGCAGAACTTGTTTTCCAAACATGAACCACTACTCCAGAAATTTTCACTAAATCATTTAAGAATGCTCGGTACACATCCCTGCCATTTGGCTTGGAGATAATGCGTTAATTGATAGTGTTGACTGAATATCTCTACCTTAAAAATAACACTGTTTAAATGTCGTTTTCAATTGGTATGTAGGGGTTTTTGGTGCCGGGGAAGGTTTTCGTGATAGTTTGAGACTGCTCCTCCATCTCTAAGAGGGGGCTGCCATACAAATTAAACACAAATTTCTGCTTTACACGAGAGTTAATCATGCAAATGAAACCAAATTAGGCATATTGAGGTTTTAGGGTGCAATAAATGTTTCTATGATAGTTAGACCCTCTCTAAGGGGGGACTGCCAGACAAATCAAACAAAAAATTTCAGCATCACTCGAGAATTAATCAAGCAAATTAAATTTGGCATGCGGAGGTTTTAGGGTGCAAAAAATGTTTCTATGGTGGTTAGACACTTCTCCCGCTCTCTAAGGGTGGGCTGCCATACAAACAAAACAAAAACTTCTGCATAACTCAAGAACTAATCAAGCAAAATTTAGGATGTGAGTGTTTTCGGGTATGAGAAAGGTTTCTATGATGGTATGACACCCCTCCCTCCTCTGGAATGGAGAGGGGGTCCCATAAAAATATTACACATATTTCAACCAAAAATATTCTAACCAAACATGACAATTGAAAATTTTCGATTTTGAAAATTTGACTGGCGAATCAAAGGATTAGGGGTAACGTTGTGACCAAACTCAATGCACTGGAATTTTATCTTCCTGCTGAAAGGAACTCTCTAGTCCAGGGGTTTTCAGCTTTTTTTATGGCAGAGCACTTTTTATAGCAAAAAAATAATAGATGGACCACCTGCATTTTTCCATCAATAAAACAAATCCTACTTGCATTGACATTACCTAACTGGGAACAACTCTATTTCGGTTGCGTGTCGTAGTTACACGGCATTAAACAAAATAAAACGGTATATGCCCTGTGAAATCGAATTAAAGATTGTTTTGTTCCAAGGTGGGTTTTCAAGTGGGGCATTTGCTTTAACTTAGCGGAGCACAAATTTTCCGCAGAGCACCAATTGCAAACCACTGCTCTAGTCGAAAAGACCATTCTGAAGGCTTCGTTAAAATTCAACGATTACGAATATGCTACTGAAAGGAGAATTTCTCATAAGAAAAACAAGTTAGAGGTGGAGGAAATGTTCTAGTACATTGGTCATTTTCACCTGGAGTTACTAGAGCGGTCAAAATCGGCTCGAACCATGTAATCAACATCTGACAGTGAACTGAAAACGTAGATTTGACAAATTACCAAATCCCTACGGCGAAGTGTTCTATGGCTAGAGATACCAAGATTCCGTAGACATTTGAAGACCACTGAAATTAACCGACACGATTTCAATCATTAGACTACTTTGGATCGGTTACAGTTCATGGTTGTGTGACATCCAAGCATTCCTTCTAGATATTACAGTGATTTTAAAGCGGTTACTAACCGTTTGCATTCTTGATGCATTTTGTGGAAGAGAATCATCAAAGTTGAAATTGATTAAAGATTTGCGGTCAACGATAAAGCGGACATGCGGACATCGTTTTAGTATTTTAATAAATACGTTTATATTCAATTTTCCAGTAAAAAACGAAAACAAAGACTTAATAACAAGGTATTATTGGAGGGGTGACACCCAAGACATCCACCCCAGGTGTCACCCGGTCACGCTACGCCACTGCCCACATGGGTGGAGGCATAATAGAAGTAGAACTGCTTTGAAGCTTCTGTTTGAAAAGGATGCTATTGTGCTGGATTACGCATCCAACCTTTGACATTGATGCAATGAACCTTCCTGAGTAGAGTAACGAGCGATGTTTGAACCTCGAAAAAGACACTCCTAACGTTTTGACTTCCTTATCGATTTCACTAAGTAGACCTGCGAGTAGTTCGAATTTTCGCGAATCGCGTGCAAAAGCGTTGCTTTTCTTGCTTGGACATCATTTTGATAACTGAAGAAGAAAGACCTAAATTAAACTAGAGGCATCATTCTACACGCACACAACACACACAAAATAACGATTATAATAATAAATGCTATTCGCAAATAGACGAATGTAGTAACAAACAAAGTCGTAAAATTCCATCGATCGACAATATATAAAGCCAAGAGAATTTATATTGACGTCACCTTTCGTCATTTCAGTATATATCAATTGCATGGTGTGTAAATTACGGACGCTTCGCTCATGTGAAATGAAAAATATAGTTTACCGAGTACGATTGTAACCCTTGACAGGCTATAAATATCATGTTGCGCTGGAGCTAGTTGATTGACATATAACTATGTCTGATGATACGTTTTGCCTCGAACCACCAGTTCACATTAATTATTGGTGGGTGTATCATTAGAACGATTAAATTATGCACTGGAAAATTATAGCTTGCTCGAATTAGCATCTTTGAAAGGCATCTTACAATAAGTCACAAGTGCGTTGATAACAGCCATAGCCACACTCGGACAGAGTGGATGGTATGAATACAGGGTGACAGGGAAGATGGTTTGATTAATTTATGAATTAATAAGCCACACTTAAATTAAAGTAAGTAACGGCATGATTTTTTTGTTAGGAGAGCGTTGACCACTGAGACTGACAGTTATAATGTGAGTGTTCGCGCACGGATAATAATTTTCGGACACTTTTCAAAGTTCAAACGCACTTGCGTAAAATTCAAATTGTGGTTTATTCGCGAACACTGTGAAATGCAGAATGACGAATTATCTGCAGACTGAACAGCTGTTTTGTCTATTGCTGTTATTTACTTTATAAACAATAGACACTCACGTAAACAAACACAGCTGTTCGGTAGCACACTTAGGGATGCTCGATATTAAGTTTCTCGATAAGTAACAGAATCAACATTAGCCGGCCGCCTTGAAATACACTGGATTTCAAACTTTTGTTTCAGCTTTCAATTGCAGTGTTCTTTTCTACTCGATGTTCGATTTATTGGTTGAGAGTGGCATATATTTTGTCTGCTGTTACTGCTTCAAAACTCGTTTACTGATGGCTGCTTCTTGGTGTACTGAACTGGACTCAGGTGGATTGACTGGACCTTCTCGTATGATGAGTTCACTGCATAGATCAACTGTTGTGCCTCCGTTGAGGTTGTGTAGAAATGTTCTGCTTCACGCTGTTGTTGGACTGATGTCTCCGGTGATGGTATCCGACAAACACTGAATAAGATGAGAGGGTGTTTTTTAACTTGAATTTATGAAACATGAAACGACTTCCCTGGATGGAGGCCCCATGGCCTCCGCTGACGCCAGTTGGCGTTGATGACTCGCTGGATAACTGACTGAAGCTGTTTGATTTTCCGATGATGACAACAAAGATAGGCTGGCCGACAATATTCCATGCTCCTTGGCGACCTCTCGAAGAAATCAAACGAAGTTCACGATTTAGTGACACGTGATACAGGGCGCTGTTGACAGCGCTGGCGCAAGGCACCGTTGTGGTTTTAAACCTCAACCCGACTTAATAAAATGAGTAACACCCTTCATGCAATCTGGACCACCACCGAAACGACACATATTACCTTTTTTCAGCTGATAGAGGACACGAGCAAAGTAAGCTTCGAGTGTCAAGTGCTTTGAAAAGCAAAAATAGGTATAGTAACGCTGAGAAAAAAATTTCAATTAGCTTTTTGAAATTCAAAAATTCGCATAACTTAACTGGGGTTGCGGAGGCCTCTCGACCTCCGCCGTTGGAGGAGTCCTAGTTCTCCCCATCAGCCGTTGGAATATTGTCTTTTAAAGGCAGTATACAGACCTTTGAAATTGCGCGTCTGTAGCTTCCATCCTTAGTGCGAACTGTGACTACCCGCACATTTCCGTCTTCTCCTGGATGAATTTGGGAAACTCTAGCTAACTGCCATCTCAATAGGGGCATATTGTCATCCTTCAGAACAACCATTGTCTTCTTTCTTGTATGGCGTTAACGTTCCCTGTGGAACTTTTGCCGTCTCAACATATGCATTAACTAGCGTCATTCATTAATGCTTAGTTGAGATTTCTTAAGCCAAATAACACGCCTTGAATGTATTCCGAGGGGCAAGCTCTAGAATACGCGTGACCACAGAGCAAGTCTGAGGAAATTTCTTTGACGAAAAATCCTCCGGCCAGAACGGGAATCGAACCCGCACACCCGGCATGATAATGTGAGACGCTAACCACTCGGCCACGGGTGCACCCAGAACAACCATTGTGCCCACTGCTAGATTATCTCTTTTTCGGGTCCACTTTGTTCTGTTGTGAAGGTCCGATAGGTATTGGCTCGACCACTTTTTCCACAATTGTTGAGTGAACTGCTGCACTCTCTGCCATGCCGATAATCGATTGTCCGGAATAGCTCCCAAGTCTGGTTCTGCAATCGCTGTCAGTGGTTTTTGCACTAAGAAATGTCCAGGGGTTAAAGCTTCGAAATCATCTGGATCATTGCTGATGGGTGTCAGGGGTCGAGAGTTCAGGATTGCTTCGATCTGCGCAAGGATTGTTTGCATCTCGTCGTACACCAAGCTACGTGTGCCAAGAGTTCGCTTAAACAACGTTTTAAACGACTTAACTGCAGACTCCCACAATCCGCCGAAATTTGGCGATCTAGCTGGTATGAACCGGAATTGTATTCTGTCGATAGCAGCTTCTCTCACCATTGTTTCCTGGAACCGTTGAGTCTGGAATAGTTTTCGAAGTTCATCGATCTCCCTCCTTGCTCCAACAAAATTCTTTGCGTTGTCACACATGATCAGATCAGGTTTGCCACGACGAGAGGAGAACCGCTTCAGTGCAGCTAAAAATGCTTGTGTTGAGAGATCTGCTACTAATTCCAGATGTACTGCTTTGGTGACTAAACAAACGAAGAGAGCAACGAAACATTTGACGGGTCGACAGCGACGTTGAGGGTATGAAACGTAGAATGGTCCACAGTAGTCAACGCCTACACGACGAAATGCACAGCATGGAGTTACTCGTTCTGGTGGTAAATCGGCCATTAATTGCTCCATGGCCTTGGGTTTTGCACGAAAACAGGGAATGCATTCATGTATCACCTTTCTGACTAAATTGCGGATGTTTGTTGGCCAAAAACGCTCTCTCACCATGGCAATTAGCTGCTGCTGTCCAATATGAAAATTTCTCCGATTATAATGGACTACAATTAATTTTGTGAGAGGATGACGATGGTCTAGAACAAATGGATGCTTGCGACTGGGAGATATTGTTGCATTTTGGAGCCGGCCGCCAACACAAATTATGCCCTCCACTAGCTGAGGATTTAGTGAAACGATTCTGGATGACGGCTTTACTTGCTTTCCTTTAAACAAATCTACCAGTTCTTGGGGAAAACATTCCTGTTGAGATAGCCGAATTAGCAGCCTTAGGCCTTCATCCTGTTCGTGCACTGTGAGGAACCCGTTTCTTCGGTTACTTCTGTTCCTGGCTTGAGCGTTATGACGAAAGCGTAAAATCCACGATGATAGGCGGACCAAGTCCAACAAAGAAGACCGTAAACAAAAAATATCGTTGAAGTTAGCAATGGGAAGGACTGCAGTAACACTTTTTTCTTCCAGATCCATAGGCTCGATATCACTCTCTGTACATTCCTTTGCGTGAGGCCAATTTGTTTTGTCCCACAGCAACCAATTTGGACCATTGAACCAGTTGTGCTGATACTGAAGCTGTGCTGGATTCATACCGCGAGAGATGATGTTTGCAGGATTTTGTTCGCCTGCAACATGCTTCCAAAACCCTTTCTGCGTGATGTGTTGGATCTCAGATACACGATTAGCTACAAACTGCTTCCAACGAGACGGTGGTGATGATATCCAACAGGTAACGATTGTAGAGTCGGTCCAGAAAAATGCCATGGCATCGATCTGAGTGCAGTGAACGATCTTGTCGTAGAGATGTGACAGTAGAAGCGCAGCTGATAGCTCTAATCGAGGAATGGATTGCATTTTCTTCCCTTTCTTCAAATTCTCCAGCGGTGCAACTCGGGATTTAGATGTAAGTAATCTGGTCGACACGGAACCATCTTCAACAACTGTTCTGACGTAGATACAAGCTCCATATGCTTTCTCCGACGCATCACAAAATCCGTGAAGTTCGACAGCTACTACATTTCGTCGCAGTCCTACCCATCGGGGAACTTGAATTCCGTCTAGACTTTTGAGGGATAGCCTATATTGTTGCCATTGTTCCTGGTGCCCAGCGGTCAGCGGCTCATCCCATTCGTAGTTCTGTTTCCACAGCTCCTGTATGAAGATTTTCGCTTGTATGATAACTGGACCCACAAGTCCAAGAGGATCGAAAAGGCGTGATACATCTGAAAGGACTGTTCGTTTGGTAATTATTTCTGAAAAGATCCAGGCTGGAGTGTGGAAGCGGAAGCTGTCAGTAGATGTTTCCCAAACAATCCCCAACGTTTTCACTGCACAGCATGATGAATCCAACTGCAAAATGGAGCGGTCATCCGATAATTCTTTGGGTACATCTGCCAGCAACTCTTTGCAGTTTGAATTCCATTTTCGAAGCAAGAATCCTGCAGACTTCAATAACTGGACTGTTTCTTCTATCAATGTTCTTCCCTCGTCTACATTGTCTACTCCATACAGCAAATCGTCTACATAGAAGCCTTTTCTCAACGCTGCAGCTGCGGCAGGGTGAGTTTGATGTGATAATTCGGCTAGTCGCTGAAGGCATTTCGTGGCTAAATAAGGAGCGAATGCGGTGCCATATGTAACAGTTGTCAGTTCAAAAGTACGGATGGGTTGATCAGATAAGTCTCGCCACAATATTCTTTGTAAATGCTGATCATTTTCTTGGATTTGGACCATACGGTACATCTTGGCAATGTCTGCAACTAGCGCGTATTGATGCAGTCGGAAACGTAGAATTATGTCAATCAGCTCATCTTGAACAACGGGGCCAACCATGAGAGCGTCATTCAGAGAAATTCCCGTTGATGTGGGACAAGAGCCATCGAATACTACACGGAGCTTCGTTGTGGTGCTGTTCGGCTTGAGAACAGCATGATGAGGTAAATAGTAGTAGCTTTTGTTGGCAGCTTCTCCCTGAACTTCCTTCATGTGACCAAGCGCTTGATACTCGTGCATGAATTCCGTATACATAGCTCTTAACTCAGGATCCCTTGCAAAGCGACGCTCCAAACTCATGAACCGTTTCGTAGCAATCCCCTTTGACTCTCCAAGACGAATGATGACATCTCCTTTCTTTGGCAGTGTGACAACGAATCGTCCCGATTCGTCTCTGAAGGTTGTTTCGTCGAAGATGTTCTCACAAGCAGACTCTTCTACTGAAAAAGTACTCGGTGATCGAATGGTTTCCAGTTCCCAAAATCGAGCTAGCTGATCATGTATTTCACTGTCTGAACATACATGCACCAGTGATGGCGATCCAAAACTGTTGGAAATACGACCGGAAACTATCCAACCGAATATTGTATCCTGTAATGTAGGGCCCTCCATTGCAGCCTTTCTTCGGCGTTCTCTCAGCAAGTCCATGTAGTACTCAGCTCCGATGATGAGATCGATTGTACTCGATGCAAAGAATTGTGGATCAGCTAGGGATGCAGCTTCAGGAAGATCCCAGCCTGTAGGGTCGAAACTCGCAGTCGGCAATTCTACAGTTACCTTCGGCAACACATAGAACTGGATCTCTTCAGCGTACTGCGAAATTTCTCTGGAACGTGGACGAACAACGGCACGGACTGACTTCGTAGCAACAGACTGCGATGATCCAATCCCTTGGATGTTTAGGTGAACAGATGCTTGTTCAAAATTGAGTTTCGTAGAGAAGCTACGTGTCATCAGACAATGCTGAGAGCACGAGTCCAGTAGTGCACGTGCCAGCATTGTGTTTCCAAAATGATCTTCTACTTCAACCAGTGCTGTTGATAGCAGGACGTCTTGTGTTTGCAACATGGGAGAGCAACATAGCTTTGCCCGGGGGTGGCGTGTTGTGTGATGAATTGTGGGTTGGAGATTTGCGAGGTAGTTGGGTATGCAGTATGTGTATGTGAATTCTAATTCTGATTACATGTTATGGATTGCGACTGTGGTGACTGTTGGTGTGATGTTGAAGGATTCGTTAACGGTTGTGGACCGGAGGATCTTGTTTGTTCGGAATGTAACATTGAGTGATGACGCTGTCGGCAATGGCTCCGCTTGTGCAATTTCTAGCGAAGTGTCCTGGACGAAGACAATTTCGACATAATTTAAATCTATCCACAGCTTCACTTCTCTCGTTTATTTTCATTCGCTGGAATTTACTACACAGAAATGCTGTGATGGACGGTATTCGGAATTGTTTCCGATAATTCACAAGAAACACAATTTTACGAAAGGACACTTTATTTCAACGGACACTACATTTATTGGGGACAACTATTTTACGACTAACTAATTTAAAATCGGTGGTGGCGAACGAAAGCTCATCAGCTGTGTTATGCTGTTGTATTGGTGAATTTCTAGTTGATGTAACTAAGCGAGATCGACGTATAGCCTATTTCGAAATGCAATCACAGGGTTGAACAGCAATTGATTTCTGGCGAAATTCAATCGTCACTCACCCGTTGCTTATTAAATACACTAACTACTAACTCAACTCAACATGCTGAATGCCACGGTTCGTTGCAGAATGGACACCGCTTCGATGATTTCACTGATGTATGACAAACTGCTGGTTTCACAGGTCGATGATCGGGTCTGGTGGGCTTCGGCGGGGCAACGGATTGTAGAACGGAACAGTGATTTTGTAGAAAAGCGATCAGCTTCTGGTAGGTTGGGACTTCTTTCGAATTATAATGCGTCTCCCAATGCCTCAGAGTTATAAAATCCAATCTTGAGCAGAGCATATATGCTAAAATCGTACTCCACTGTGCAGTTTTTTCACCAATTTTCTCTAACATGTGCAAATTTTTCTCGAATTCACCGACTAAATGGTTGAGTCCCTCATAACCTTCTTTACGCAACCCTTCCAATGCAAACAGTGAATCAAGATGCGCTTTTACGATTAGTTTTTTGTTCTCGTAACGACTCTCCAAAGCTGCCCATGCCACGCTGTAATTTGCCGATGACAAATCAATGGAATTGATCTCTTGCAGATCATCTCCCGACAACGCTGATCTGAGGTAGGTGAATTTGTCGATCTCTGTTAGCTGCGTATTTACGTGTATGAGGCTGTGGAATGTATCACGGAAAGGTACCCAATCGCAGATTCTTCCAGTGAATGTAGGCAATCGTAATTCAGGAAGTTTTATCTTTGAAAAGTTTGCTCCAGCCTGCACAGTGGATTCTTCAACAGTGTTTCTCGAAACAACTCTTTCAGCTTGTAATTCCAGAAGTCCCCCTTTCAATGTGCAGTAACGAGTCTCGAACTTCTGGATTACATCACAGCTTTCGTCCTCCAAACGCTGAAGCATTTCTTCCTCTGTTTCATGTTCTGTTGGCTCCGTCGACTTCTCCAGTAGCTGCTCGATTTTTCCACGGATTAAGTAGAATTCGTTGAAGAACTGCTCAAGCATCTGTAGTCGAACGCCCACTTGCCGGAAGTCCCGGTCAGCATCGTAGTCCTGGATGAATTGTTGTACTCCATCCAAGGTGCTCTGCAGCTGACGCTCACGCCTCATCAATGTTCGTAAATCGTTTGCCATTGCTATTCACAGGACACTGCACTTTAACTACAATGTTAATACACTCGACAATCCACAAACGCATCCGACTTTATTGATGATACAACCAATCAAATTTGACAGAGTAGAATATAACCGTTTTATAATAATGAATCAGTCAACAATCCAATAATAATACAGAAATTCAGGGAATATTAACACAACTGCTGATTAAAACACTCGCATGCAATTTTTCTTAAATTTTATTTATTTATTCTTATTTTTTTTATTTTCACCACACAATCGATCAAATGCGTCTCATGCAACACGCCACCTTACCCCGATGCTCTTTTTATACTTAGGTTGCCTTCCTTTTCCAGTCCAGTCCGATACCGCTGTCCTGAAACTTTCGGTCGACGATGTAGTTCCACTGTTCGATGGCTGCAATGGCTCCTGTTGCACCACAATTCCAGACGAACGTAGCAATGGCGAGCTACTCTGTATACCACTATTGTTCTGTGTTACACTTTATTCTCACTGCTGCCTTTTTCCTCATCCGCATCTATTGTTTTGCACTGTTCTCGGTACAATTTTGGCAATGAAATTGCACAATAATTGCCCGCACTGTTTCACACAGTCGTTAGAAGTGCCCGAGAAACTGTTTTACACTGTATGATCCGGTTCGAAGGACCAATATGTTCGCGCACGGATAATAATTTTCGGACACTTTTCAAAGTTCAAACGCACTTGCGTAAAATTCAAATTGTGGTTTATTCGCGAACACTGTGAAATGCAGAATGACGAATTATCTGCAGACTGAACAGCTGTTTTGTCTATTGCTGTTATTTACTTTATAAACAATAGACACTCACGTAAACAAACACAGCTGTTCGGTAGCACACTTAGGGATGCTCGATATTAAGTTTCTCGATACAGTAACAGTAACAGAATCAACAGTGAGCAAACGAAAAAATATGGTTTGTTTTCGAATGTGTTACTTGATGAGACTACTTCTTAGTCGACTTTGTGACTATTTTATTTTCATACGATAAATATCTTTGAGAGCTTTGACCGACACTGATACTATGCAAGCGCTCTTGGTGCGGGATGAATGGAAAGCGACTCAAGAACATTCGACATGTTAAATATCAGTCACTGAATGAAAGAAAAACTGATTGCTTTGAAATATACCTAAATTTTTCGAGCGATGATTAAGAGGGTATTCTAGTGTAGAGCCACGAATTTCAGACGTTTTTTCGAGTTCCGTAAAAATAAAACAAAGAATATTGTTACTATCCATTCTACCATTTTTTGTTCATCTATCTTTTAACAATAAAACAAAAATTGAACAGAGAAAAAATATTCATTACTAGAACAGTCAAAGGCTGATGAAGTGAGAGGGTTCGAAAAAAGTTGTGCCATGGGGTACACGATTCCAGCCCTTCTGGTTATCTGAAACAAAAAAAAATCGAACAGATTCTGAATCAGTAACGATGCCGCTATCGCATGAATCTCGGACAAGTCAAAAACATATTTTTTTATGAAAATTGTGGCCGTTTGAAAAACAAAATACGGTTTGAAACGTTTTTTCTTACTTTTTTCGTTTTTTTTAAATAGTAAAATTTGAAAAATATCATTTTCATGCGATAGAGAGATGCCTGCAGATTGTATCTATATAAATTAGACATGAATCGGTTCCGTAGAACTTGAGAAATCGTGTACGTCAGCTTGAATAAATAAGTTTCAAGAAAAGCGCGTTTGAAGTTCATTGTTATGGCCGAATCAGGTTAGATACCGCATCACTAAAATGGCTCTAACTCGGTAAATAATATGATTTTCGATAAGTCCTTTCTAGGGTATATTCTTGAACGCCTAAAGTACAGAAATATGAAGGAAAACATTTTTGATTTATTCAAATTTCTAGACTAGAATAGTGCCTTAAATCGTTTAAAGCAGCATCAAGTTCGTAAACATATTAGTTAGCAGCTCATGACAGCCAATCAGTATCCAAAAACCAAATTAACTCATTTCATACCTCTCAATTGTGTGCACCTCATTACCATTGTGGTGGCTAAAATGAGTACATATTAATCGAAAGCCACCCTCTCTTTTAACTGACAGCACTCGGAGCAAAGGTATTTTGAAAAAATGAGATTCCAAACTGAAATTAAACTGCACGCGGGTGCTTTGGCCCCCTTTTGTGTATACAGCAGACGCAACGAAATGCCCCGAGGCAAGTGGAACTCGGCTCGTTATGAAATGTTAATTGGATGGGAAAACAATTGAACAATGGCTTTTCCAGTCCCTCCGGGTGCGGTGCTACTCTAATAAAAAGGAGGTCTGCCCTCCGGGAGAGGATATCAGAGCAGACCTAAGCGAACTGATTTGGAATATTCAACTGTTTTTTTTTCTATTCCTCTGGTTGGCCAAAGAAGAAGGGAAGAAAGAGTGCGCGAAAGGGAAATCCGGAGGGAATTCTCCAACAGGACCGAAGTGCTCCTAAAAAGGTAACGACCATGATGGAAAGTTTCGATGTTTTACTTCAGAGTAGGAAGTAGGAAGCGACGGAAACGTGGAAAGATAGCTTTCCCTCATCGTTACTTGCTCGCTTGATTCGAAATGGTGAAAGTGTGATAATGATAATGATTTGGAGTGGTTCAATCAAATATCGTTAGAGAAGTTTTAATGGTTTCGTCGAACGATTCATAACAGCACACGTGTTTATAATATTCACGCATTCATTTCTGTGGAACTCTTCAAACGGGTGGCAAATGGGCCTGAATCCAAAATTCGGTAAACTATAGCTAATAAACAAAGCAACATATCGCTTCTCAGTAAGTTGTGCGAAATATTACTTTCTATTGTGAGGATTGTAAGTGACTGAAAAAACCACATGATTGCTTTCACCACTACCTACACAAATCCACTTGATAAGGGTGGCTGGCAAAAAAATAACAATGGGAAAATTTTTCTCTAGTTTCAATGAAATGCTTTCAGAATAGAAAAAAATTATTGAAAGGGATGAGTCTAGCGACTTGACGTAGGACTTTGAGGAGAATTGCTCTTGAATTGAGTTTTTGTAACTGTTCGAAAATCCATAAATTTAACTCTTTATTACTCCAAATGGTGATCCTAGAAAACCTTTTGTTATATGAATTGAACGGAACTTCAAACTAATTGTAAGAGAAATCAGATAGATATTCTAAACTAAACACGAAAAACTCGACATTCTCTGGTCTTGTTGTATAGATGCGCATAAATGTACATAATAACCTTTATTGATGGAATAAGTGTCAAACCAGCCAAAACGCCGCTTCCTCCGGATTTCTTCTAATAAATATTACAAATCAATTGAAAAAATGCATCAAATCGAATATTCACAGCTTTGTCGAAAATCAAGTTTGATTGCAATGATGAATCCAATCCTAATTTTAGATAAAAAATTGAGCAGATCAAAATTAGCCACGAGATACATGCTTTTCGCTTGCGAATGACAATATCGTTATCTTGTTTAGTTTTCCCCGAGCATTTTCGTTATATCCATTTGTTTCATCCAATGCAATTTGCTTCTCACGTGTATTCAGTTCAGCTGCACATCTTTCGTTCCCAAACAGTTCGCTCGCAATCGGTTCGTACTACGAACTACCATTTTCTAAAAAAGAACGACCGTTCGTTCACTCTTTTTAACGAACTAGTTCTTTCGTACCGTTCGTGAGCGGTTTGGTCATCTCTGCCATGGAGTCTAACGCCAGAATTGTATGCAAACATTTTGTTTGCTCCTCTTCCTTCAATGCGCAAGAAGCGAGTAATATTTAAAAAAAACAAGCCAACTTCATTCACTAATTTGTTTACTTGTTTTACTATCTTCAAAAATATTACTGAACAAATTTCCTATCTAACGGTGTATACTAAAACATCCATCGCAATAACGATTTCACGTGATATGCATATGAAATCCCTTAATTTTTCGTTACATTTCTCGTAGAGTGACCTCTCTGTATACATATCAAAGACGTAGTCCTACGTTAACAAGAAGTGAGTTATATCTGTGATATAACCGAAAGGTGGACGTAGGGCAGACTTTGGAATGGTAACCATTTGAAGTTGAAGTTGCATCTGAATAAATTCTAAATAGTGTTCTGTTCTTGTTTTTAATGACTTCAAGCTGTCATTCGTCCTTTTATTCTAAATTTAACGAATTTTTATTAATTCTAACGAATGAATATTTTAGAATATATAGAACGCTGAAACGCTCACGGCTTGCATGTATCTGTTGTGACGATTTCCTCAGACGCACAGTGCGTTGAGCCGTAGACAAAAATTAAATTTTAAGATGTATTTTCGGGTGTCCAATGCATTCATACTTGTTTGTGTATGCCTAAAACTATGCAAACAAGTATTGGTAAGCTAAATAAATCATCACAACACAACTACTAATAAAATCAGCTGAGCTGTCAACTCCTGTAGAGATGGTTGCATGTGAATGTTTTTGAGAAATTTGAAACGGATGTCAACTCGTTTTTTAAAATCACATCTTATGTGCCATCAAATAAATTAAAATGGAATGCAGTTATCAAGGTAAGTAGAGAATATTTTTATGGAAAAGTGGATTGGTTCCAATAATACTCTTGAGAAACGGAGAAGTTGAAAGACAAAAAAAAATATTACATCAAAAGTCAAACTTTAGATATCGTTTAAAAAATAACTTCCACCGACTTCCTCTCTAAAACCTTCGTAGAATGATGTCAAAATATGTTCCCTTCGATAGGCTGACCGAGCGTACCGTTTTTTCGACAATTTTTAACTGTCCCGTCTTTGGGTTAGTTTGTACTATATTTCAACCCTTTGCGGTCGTTTGTCTGCTCTCAGCCACTACAGCAAGGAATCATACTGAATACTTTATTGAACGATTTAAATAATGGTCATGTCTAGTAAACTTTTTCTTGATTGTGTACGGAGTTTCTATGAATAATAGATAACGGTGCTTATACATTATTTGCGTGGAAAGATAAGAGGATCTCTTTCAAGGGAAATTAATATTTCTGTTGATTTTTTATGATTTTATTAGAATTCTTCAACATAAAAAGGAAAACTTATTTTTTGATTAGTGAGGTGTAAAGTGTTTCCAAAAAAATATGCATAGAAATTTGTAAGCAAGACCGCATTGTTGACCCAGGACTACGAAATTATGGTATTCAATTCGCTTGTGTACCATTTTGGCTGGAGGACCAGTGTCATGCCGCTCTGTTTGTCTGGAGATCCCATTTGCAATTAAATAGTTTGGTAGGGTGAGCAACGGGGCTTCGTTATCCGTGCATTTTATGAAAAAAACAATCGGTCAGCGATTATGAAACGATGTGGCTTCAGTTAACATTTTGACATTCCCCGCCCCGAATCAGTTCCCTATGCAAAAAGCAATTTGAACGTGGTTGACTCGTTAGACTGCCACAGGAAGCACAATTGTCACCATATGAGTTAAAACACTGTTATTTCAAGGTCCATCTCTACACTCAAATTGACTCGCAATCACTAACCAATTGTGTTCGATTTTTTTCGATCCTCCGAAATTATTTTGCTTATAAACTTTGTATCAGACAAAACCGATTCGAAATTTTTTTTTCCGATCCTCCGAAGTGATTTTGCTTATAAACTTTGTATCAGACAAAACCGATGTGTGTGACATCAGAGAAACTGCTGACTGTTTGCTAGTTGGAGCGAGAATGAGTATTGAACGAAAGGACGTAGTAAATTATAGAGGCTTTAAACTTCTCTGTTCATTCGCCTCTAAACGAGTATTGAAGATCTCGAATGGTTTTTTATACCCAATAAATTATAAACGGACGGGGTTAATTTGCACTATCTTCGCTTTTCACAGTGTCCGCATGAACGAACGCTGCATTTGCAGTTCGAGCGAGCGCTGTACACACGCCTTATTCGCATGAAAATTATACTTCACGACCCCACTCGTTCCTCGGTATACAAAGCACAGGCAGGTATGCACATAAATTTACAAAACAAATATGTGGAAACAATGGGTATGCTTCGATCTTTTTTTAAATTTAACAATCTCAGAATTTTCAACACAATTGAATCTCAGAATTTTCAACACAATACAAACCATTGTCCATTCATTCCTCAACATCCGTTAGCAGCAAACATAATTATTAACGCAAAAACTATTCCATCATGTTTGACATGTTTTTTGATCTGGCACCCTTACTGAGTAACGTAATCTTGTGCTAATTGATTCAGATGAAATAATGGAGGCTAAATTTCTAAAAACTGTTCAAAATATAAATAAAAAATAGTGGAGGCTAAATTTCTTAAAACTGTTCAAAATATAAATAATTAAATCATTAAAAAACGGGTGGAAAGTATTGAGAATAAAAGAACCTCATGCGTATTCCACTATCTGATCACTCAACTGTCAGAAGATAGTCCAAGGTATGTTTACAAAAAAAAAATACAATTTTTGTTACACGTACTGTTCGAAACTCAACAAAAAGTGAAAAAAAAGAATGTCATCGATAAATGTTGCCCAGTTCCGAAGAGATTAACTATAAACCCACTGAAAGCACAACCCGCGGACCTTCTCAGAAGGATTTTGAGAGTTGCTATAAAAAAACAACAAAAAGACGGCAAGTAGCAGAACTGGTTTCTAATATCGTCGCAGAAAACCTAGTGTTTGCTGCAAACATTTCTGGGAAATGAACTCTACTTAATGAAGACAGCAACAAATGCTTAACGCCTGCTCGAGTACGGGAAGTCCGGGCAAGACGCCCCTGTTTAGCAAAACAGGATGAAACATGTTTTTACTACATATTTCAACGTTTCTTCACATCCACAAAGTAGCCACGTTTTCTTTGTAATGAAATGAGCAATAACGATTACGAATAGGCAACCCAACAGAAATAGCGAGAATTATATACGCATTCATATTACACCATTCTCAAAAAAGCGAGGTAAGATGTCCATATGCGTGTCCAAAACGCACCACAATAAAGAGTCAAAATGTCAAACGATATCGAAGCGTTTATTTTAGATAACTCTTGATTCGCTGCTTATACCCTCCGCTTCCGTTACGTTTCTACCAGTTAGAATCATCATATGATCTCGAATTTTCGAGGCATTTTTGTAATCAAACGTCGAAAACGCTAAAAAATTTTGAGTCCAATATTTCTGTTTACAAGCGTATTAATATGTGCCGCTGTTCATAAACATATTGCTACGTGCCTCTGTTCACAAATGTGCTGCGAGACTTTTGGCTTTCGTATTTATGAGTTTTTATTTTGATTCTATGGTTTGCATTATTCTTAATCATGGATGGATTTTAGTAGTCAGAAACATTGAAATAATTTTGTTCGTTCTGGTTCTTATCACATAATACAAGAAAAGATATCTGAGAATGGTTTTATGCTTTTCAGAAACCATCTGGGTATGAAGCAATTGCAGAAAATATCTGAGCGAATTGGTAACACTGGAACTGACTTACTCTCTTTATTAATTTCCAGACTGGAGCGATGTGCCTCATATTATGAGATGGATTATAAAATTGTATTTTGATATAAGAAATGATTTTTTAATATTTTTTC
Source organism: Toxorhynchites rutilus septentrionalis (assembly GCF_029784135.1). Classification (NCBI taxonomy): domain Eukaryota; kingdom Metazoa; phylum Arthropoda; class Insecta; order Diptera; family Culicidae; genus Toxorhynchites; species Toxorhynchites rutilus. The sequence goes on from NC_073745.1 coordinate 246,869,122, forward strand.
ATTCAAACTTAATTCATAGCTCTGGTAACATTTGGGTGTGTATTGGAATTTGCAAAATTTAAATATAAGTTTTTAATGCTTCAAAAGTCTTATGACAGAGGCGGTCAAAGTCGCATGAAATCATTCAGTTTTTAATATATTATTATTTTATGAAGATAGACATGGTTTTTGGTGCTACAATACATTTAATTGTATTCATAATGAAAAAAGGAAATCTAAGCACAGAAAAACCCTGGCGATTACTGCGTTTTCCATGATTTTTTATGGTGGTGCGTTTTACCGACACGGTGCGTCTTACCCTAAGTTCCCCTACTAGCTCTTTTTGAAGACATGGAAAAAATTGCGCTTCGAGAGGGGGTGAACCATTCACATGAAGATTGCTTTTCAAGTCTGTATGTCCTGAAACAAGCAAAGCAAATGCCATATTTTTTTTTGTTTTTGAAAAAAAACCAAAGTAAATCATATGAAGTATAATCAATACATCAATACAATACATTTCATTTTTAAAATCTGTTGAATATGAAACACTTTTGTCATTTATGCAATAAATGTGTAATTAATGCCAGCAATGTGTATCCGAAAAGGTCAGGTCACTTTTCGCTTTTGACAAACAAAGATTTTTTTACATGAGAATATTCAGATGACATAACTCACCGGCGAACCCAGTATCGAGAAAGTGTTCAAAGCTGGAAGGATACGTTGGGTAGGACATGTTGCAAGAATGTCGGACAACTATCCTGCAAAAATGGTGTTCATCGGGAATCCGACTAGTACGAGACGATGAAAAGCGTAGCGAGCGAGGTGGTTAGACCAAGTGGAACAGGACATGGTGAGCACGGGGTGCCCGCAGAATTGGAGACAGGGATATCCACGAACCGAGATAATTGGAGAAGAATTGTGAATCATGCCATGTTTTAGAGTCGTCAAGCCAAAATAAATAAAAAAAGGACACTTATGCATACAAGAGTTCTGCTTTTTAAAAACAACTAGACCGTTAGTTACCCAAATAATGATTCCTGCGTATCCGAAATGATCAAAGCTTTTCACTCTAGATAAACAAAGATTTTGTCGCTTGAGACACTTATGCGTTTATCCAAATGACATGAGACATTTATGCAAACAGTAGTTCTGATACTCTTGAACAATTTTTCCCATTACGCCAAAGTGTTACAATGACTGAATTATGCTGTTATGATATTTGTATTCAACGCACTGTAAGGCGTTTTGATTTTACGCCCGTGTTCGGGAACACATTCCGATCACCACAAAAGCAAGGATTTGGTTTAGTTAGATTGTTATAATTTCAATAGCTTGCTTTCAAAGCAATTTTTGAGCTATTGAAACAACTTTTTGGATCAATAAGTAGCAAACACATAACGTGTAGGAATTGTATCTTTCGGATGAAGTAGTTATCCTACCATTTCGTTCAGTTGGCTAAGAGGTATTAACTCGTTTTCGAAACTTTGAACTTACACCCAGTATAGAAATGAAAGACTTAGTCTTACGTCAAAATTTGCATTTCTCAAATCACATCAGCTGACACCATTCTATCGATCATCATCGAACGTATCACGCGGTTTTACTTGTCCAAGGTGTTACTGCGAAAATGGGTTTCCACCAGACGTAACAAAACGCTAGAGTGAATCTTTAACAACCGGAAATACGAAAGGCTACTTTCGGTTATCTATCTTCTCAGCATCCCACCCATGTGTTCAATTTTGCGTTTCGCACTTTCGCACAGGGCACGGGACGGGCAGCTGATGGACGGAGATGTTTTCATACGGAAACCTTCAAAGCCCAAACTGCTCCGGCGGAACATTTGCGCAACTAATCAACTTTGGCGAACTTTTGCTGTGGTGAAAACTTTATCGATTATTCTCGACCATGTTAGCCCTTTTCAGCGGTCATTGCCGGAAGATGCGTGGGCAGAAGAGTATCTCCCAAATTTGGGATTCAGATCGATGGTGAACGAAATTGGATGAAACCACATTGAAAAGTGAAGGGGAGAGAGAGCAGTTGAGCACAAGTGTTCCGTATAAAAGGACACACTTTGGCAGACCATTGAGCACATAGACACAATAGTTAAAGCCATTCAATTCAGCTTATAGCTAAAAATAAGATTGAAGTGGTAATGATAAACCGCCCATTAAAGAAACTTTCTCGTAAGTTTTAAAGTTTCTTATAATGTAGGTATTACAGCCGTCTATACTTATGTGTCGTTTAACTTTGTTGGAACTTCGTTCCGCCGCTTCAAGCATTAGCGGTAGGTTCGTTAATCAAGCAAGGTGAGAAATTCATTATTTCACACACATTTGAAGCGTGGGTGGGTGGAAAGTTTAAAATTAAAATTTCGCTCTTCTTCGTTCGATAAGTTGAACTTTCTCGTCTGTAGCGAAATTCTTGAAACCAACCAAGTTGAAAGATGCAACTTTTTCATTATTAGCTTTTCCGTTTTCGCCACTCCGTTCCAATGTAGAACAACATCAATTCATCCCGTCGGAAGGAGTGAAGGAGGGATGGCGTTTTGAAAAATGTGATATTCATACCTATTAACGGTGTCTTCTGATGAGAATGAACACCATGAGCATTATTTGCCGTGATTGAACAAGTTTTCGAGTATCTGGCAGCTGTTCTGATTGCTTACAAAATGTCATATTATCGGTTAACCAATATTCGGTACAATTTTTATCGAGCCAGGATGACATAAAATGCATCAGTATTCAGACAATTTTTGTAAGATAGTGGATGCGACCGGTCTGTCATTTTCACTCGCCAAGTGCGGACGGAATCACAAATTGTTTGTTCATTGGAACGCAACTGTCAGCGCAACACATGGAAAATAATTGAAAATCACAGAATTTCACCCATTCTACTATAGTTTACCCCACAAAATATTTTTTTTTTTAAATTTTGGATGCATATGCCATTTGACTGGTAGATCGTGATTGAATATATATCTTTTTTGTCGAGTGAGGATTTTTTAATTACCTTTCACCGGCACAATTTCATAGCTTGTGAAAAACTCTCATCTACAATTCTGATTCTGAATTAAATTTTGTTCTGAATTGAGATTCCATTGGATATGTACGTATGTGTACCGAAGGGAGCACATGTGGACGAAATCGAAATATTGATTGAATTAGTATTAACAACTTCCATAATTGATGTGAAAGGTGACATAGAGCTGTTTGTAAAGAGAAAAAAAAATGCTCCTTTGGGTGAGTGATGCAAGTACGCGAACATAGACAATTAATTTCTGGAAAATGCGCAATGTTATAGTGACTTATCAGTCTGAAGAGGTTCAATATCAGTAGTGAATTCGAAAAAAGTTTATTTAAAATTAAATTTTCATTGCATAATGGTGGAAATTTTCATCAGAACATTGGGTGCCCAAAAATTATATAAGAGAACATGTTCATTTTAAGTTAATCGAGATTTATTTATTTCACCAATAAAGAATAAATCATGCAAAGAAGGGTTAAAAAACTAGAACGCGAATTTAGTTTTTTCTTTCGAAAATTCGTAAATTTAACTCTTTTAACGCTTGAAATGGAAAGCTGAATTCTTCAAACGTAAGGAATTTGCTGGTTTGGCTGGTTTCTGCTAGGAGTATTTTATTTAATTTTTTTTTTCCAAAATATATATTTTTATCAAGGCTCATATGGCGTTAGCCTCACGGGGCCGGGAGTTCAATACTTTGACAATTTTTCTTATTATCTATGTTAGTAATATGTAACCGATTACTCGCGGTTGGCTCGAGGTTAGTATTACAAGTGTTTTCGTAATTCCGATGTTGCTGTCTCCAATGCTCTGTACGTGTGCCCGACACGGGATACTTCCTATTGGGATGCAGCTGACCCTTAATCAGCAACGCCCCCCTAGTCTGTACCTCATATCTAGCGTGGTGCGTCTTTCTCGACTCGAGGAATCCAGGATAGAATGGTCACTAACCGACGCAATCATCACTTCATGTAGAGTTGTCATTAGCGGTACAACCTTTGGCTCTTGTTGAATCATCAGTGGACTGCACAACCTTTGGCCCGTGTATCTGTAAAGAGTGTGTGTATGTATTGCCGCGACTAGATAAAAGTTTATCGATCGGATAGGAGGGATATAAAACGGGGACACAACGAAGGAAACATCATTAAACGTTGACATCGGCGTTCCTGAGGAACAGGTATAGATTCATTTGTATTTTATTATTTATTTATATTTTTTTAAAATTTTTGTCGAAAGTCGAAAATTCTAGATAAAAGAGGAAAAAATATTTCAATTTCGGTTGCGCACTCCAAACGAAAAACAAACACACTTTTTGAACATCTAATTGGTGGAAAAATTGTTCGGTAAGTTTATTTTGATTAGTATTCTACGTTAGGCATCAAGTTTTGTTGTTATGGTAACAGAAAATTTCAGTTTTTCGGTAAAAACCATAACCCGCCTTGAGGCGGTGTTGGACAGTTGAGCGAGAAAAAATCCGACTCCTGCTGAAGTGTAACCTACTTAAAATTAACATCGGATAAAGCTGTTTTGCTGAAATTGAGTCTATTTTTGTGTTTTCTATACGTGCGTTTTCCAGCGCGGTATGGAGGCATGACAAAGTAGATCCTGAAGACGACTTCGGAAGCGATGGTGAATACTACAATGACCAGGAAATTGAAGAACAAAAAGAAAGATGCCACTTCTATTCAATATGAAGAAATAAAATGAAATAAAAATGAAAAATGAAAAATACATATATAAATTTCAAAAAAATTGAAATTAAAAAAGACAATAAATTAGAAATGTTTTTTCAAATATCTCGAGAATGGATGCATTTAGGATTAGATTGATGAAAAGTTTTTTAATTTTAAATCACATCAGAATTGATAATTTGTGGCTAAAAATGATTGTTAACAACCAAAAATTCCAAGTTTCGAAAATTCATAAAAAATCGAAATTCGACAAAGTTCGTCAAAAATAGTTTATCACCTGTAAAAATGAATCCATTTTCAAAATTTTCTACATGAGTTCTTTTTCATATGAAATTTAAAAAAAAAATAAAAAAATATGTATTTTAAATATTGCAAATTAAAGTTTTTTTTTGTAAATAAAAAAAAGAACTATTTTTTTTTCTCCGTGTATATTTTTTTCACATTTTAACATCAATACTCTACAACTTTTCTAAGACACTATTTCGGTACGACTAAAATTTTTTGAGATATAAATTATCAGAGACTATCAGAGACTCTTATCTCTTACTAAAATCGATACGCCCCTTTCAAAAATTACAGTGGAGTCAAAAAAACCGCTATGGCGCCCGTTAGTGGCTTGGCTATCGACGGTGTCTGTTGCTGGTGGTGGTCACTTCTGGCGTTTGAGTTGTTTCCTGCTCGCTGTTCGGTGGTACTTTTGCCGCCCGCTATTTCCGGTGCCCCACCGCCAATCTTGTTCTTGTTGGCGGTGTCTGCTGCTGTCCACTTATGGTGCTGTTTGCCATTGCTGGAAAAAGAGAGACGCTGCGGGGCACTGCGAAGCACGCCGAGTGCCGGCCGGACCATCCTGTTTAACTTACGCCCGTTTGTTGCGGATAACGAATCCTCGGCTCGACCGATTATTCCGAACAAACGGGAAATTCAAAATCCCGGATATGCAGTTGAACAGGCAATCTTTGTTTCTCAAAATCAACGTGAAAATAGCGAAACTAAAACTGTATGCAAACTTTGCTAACAGATGAATCTTTTGTACTTCCCGCACTTGAAAAAACGTTCCACTCTCCGACCGCTCCACAAACGAAATGACCGAGAGTTCCGAAAAATCACAGGTCCTAGCCGTAGTATGCCAATTGGCCATTAATTTCCGCTCGTCAATTTCTTGCAAAGAAATTCGCCGTATATTCCCTTCTCGTTTGCAACGGAAGGAGCTCATTTGGGAGGAGCTAGACCCCAAAAAAGTAGTTGAGAACTACGACGCCTAGATGGCATTGCGTGTAACTAATTCTAAACTTGTTGCTATAATTTATCATAGATAATTTTTTGTGCATTTATTTGTAATAACGGGAAAACGTTACATATGGCTTCCAGCAGCTCAAGTCTGACTGTAAATTCCACAAATATTTTCAAACATGTTAAAATTCAGTAAGCAACAGATAGCCTAATGTAATCGTACGTCAACTATGCGGTCTATGTGGAATAATGGTCCTACCATTATTCCACATTTCTTATCCACTTCAATCTATATTTGACAAAGCACGAAAAGAACAACTATGTATGCATGTGATGCAAAAATCCAGAAACATTTTGCACCAGATGGTAAGAAAATCTTAGCGTTTCTTCCACTGATTAAAATTGAACCACTGTGTGTTTTGGATCGATAACATGAGCTTGAGTGATTGAGTCCATAGCGGCAACTTTTATGGAAAAAAAGATCTGAATAGAATTGATAAATTAACTCCTGTTTGAAATAAATTGGAACACGTGCCAGGAGCGAAGCAGATGATGATGATGTTTTGAATTGTAGAGGCTCTAAATTTTCTCAGTTCATTCGTATCTAGCTTTGAAAAAGGCCAATTCGACAAACATAAACTAAATTTTCGACCTTAAATTTGAAACACATCAGAACGGTCACTTGGAAGCCTTGCTGCCCCAACCGTTAAGTCGCTAGCCGGATGATTGATAAATTGTGAATGAGCGAAGCATAAACGCACATATATTATATTTACGTTCGGATTGTGAGAGGAAAATCGAATTTCGTTTGCTGCTGCTAAGGTTGTTGTTGGTGATATTGCTGCTTTGCTATCGCTATTGCTCTGCTTCTTTCGTGATTGATGGTTTTAACTACTGCACGGTTTGAAAATGAACGATCGCTTCGCTACGCAGCAACTGTTTCTATGCTTACTGGTTGACTCACAGGGGTGGGGCTTGCGATGCAATGTTGCGCTTCTCTTCGGGAACTTCACAGTTTGCCATATACTCCACTGTTCTACAAAGCAGAGTCGTTGTTTTTTTATATTAGCATTAGGACAAACTGTTGTCTGCTCGCTAGCTGGCGTGAAGCTGTGATTTGAAATCATGGGTGGCTTTAGATATTTATTTGCATTGCATTTGCATAGTTGGGAAAGTTGGGAAGCGAGAAGGACCAAGGGGAGAATTAATACAGGAAGAGAAGAAGGGAAGAAGATGTGACAAGCTGGAAAAAAGTAAATTGGGTTCAAAATATAGTGACATCGTGACCTCTTCCTGAAATCGTGCGTGATCGTTCGAGGGTAACTTGACCTTGAGAAATCCTCTAAGCTAGTCGGGCAATTATTAAACACGACAGGTGTCGACTCGTGGATTGCCTCAAAAACGAAGACTTTAACCGTAACGACATTTATTCTCTACCAGAAAGATGGGGAAAAGTTGTAGCTTACACCATAAATACACCATAAATTACACAAATGAATATTACAAAAAGAAAACATCATCAAAATCAATTGAATATTGAAAATCTTAACATGAAGCAATGATCAGTTATGAAATTTAACGCGAAACTCGGTGAAACTGCACCCGAAACATAAAAGTTGATGAAAGATGCGTACGATGATAATTCTTGGTTCGGAATCGCGTCTGTGACCTGAATCATACACCTCATACAACTGATTTGGCATCCTGGGACTTTTTCTTAAATAATAAGACAACATTAAAACACATTAAACGGACTATTTGAACTGCTTCAACCGAAGCGTTGAACGTTATTTCTTCAATTGAGATAGAGCACTTTTTTGAATCGCTATTCAATGGACGCAGAAAGTTGATTAAAAGCGCAGAAATTTCATTGAATATGAAAATCAACAAATACTCAAATAACTTATTTGGAAAATCAATTCGACTACCAATCCCAAGAACTAATTGACATACTATATAAGTGTACCTAAACCTGAAAGGGCGACCAAAAACATGAATGAAAAATATTCTCCATCCATGCTAACATATTGTTCCATTGTCAACTAATCCTGTGCGTGTTGAGGGAACAATCCCCTGTTAAGTTGATTTAAACCATTGAGATTGAAACGCAAGATCTTCCAATACGTGGTTACTGGAACCATTAGACTGGTTCGATTCAGTGTGGTCATACATTGCGAGCAGTTACAACGCTTTCATTGCTCTATATTGTGGTTTCGATCGGCTCAAACCATGCAATGTTTTTCCGGTAAGCATTTCAACCTACTCGACCGACAACCATCAAAGCTCATTCTACGAACCAGCTCAGATAGCATCATTCCAGCCGGAAGCCAAGAGTAATAAGTTTTAATGGACGATAATCGTGATGAGGTTTACATTTCCCAACCCACTCTCATCCGCTCATCTGGCTTCTTCTGGGCTGTCTGTCAGCCTTCATAAAGTGATCCTTTCCCAGAGCGAAATCGATAATAGCATCTCACGAAAATTGAAACACTGCCCTGAAACCTGTCGAAGGTGGATGATTCTATTTCAAATTGACTGGTGGGACCCAGGGATGATCCGAGAGAAGAAATGCTTCCTAACTTCATTTGGGTACCCAATGGAATGCACTGAAATATTCAGACATGCCTTAGTCAAAACTCAACCGTTGCCACCCTTGGATTCTACCCTGAGGATTTATAGCCGATGTTTGGTGCTTCTCTTCAATGTCTTCATCATGCCGAGCGCCGAAAGTTTGCACCATCAATATCGTAATTACATTAGCATTATCAATAATAGAGCCCAGCCGTGCAGCGATTCGATACTTCGATACTCCTAGTAGAAGAGGAGGATGAGATGCAAGACAAAATATTCCAAAGTTAGGAAGGAAGTAGTCGATCCTGAAATATTGCTTTACCACCGTGTTTTTATGTGTACGTCATTAAACTCCGATTAGAGAGGCGGCAGTCAAGTGAGAAGCGATAAATTGTTATATAAGCGAATATATTGAATCCGCCGATAAATTTACATTATTTACCTCCGGCGGATTTTAAACGGATTCCCACAGACAGGGAAATAATCGAAGTGGGGGCGTATGAATAACGCTCCGTGGCGGTGTGAAAAATATTATAAGGAGATATACGGCGTGTAGTGGATGGTAATCCAATTCTAACAATGCAATAAATTCAAGGATCAGTATCATTGATCTGCTTCATTCCGGTTCCGACGATTCTGTCTGCTAACGAGTTTATTTCGTGCTTTGCTCCTGCTGGTTCTGCTGGGTTTGTAACAATCCTACTCACATTACAATGGGCTGTGTGATAACCAAATTTCCGACAGATATCCTTTACATCCAGATAGCCACGTTTTGAAGCGGAAATCGGAAATGAGGAAACCATAAACAAGATACGCTTTTCAAATCAATGAAAACGATGGCAAAATTGCATGAATTTGGCTTCGAATTGCTTCCGCATCCACCGTATTCTCCAGATCTGCCCCCCAGCAATTATTTTCTGTTCGCAGACCGGAAGAGAATGATCGCTGGCAAAAAATTTAAGACCGGTGATGAAGTGATTACCGAAACTGAGGCATATTCTGGGAAAACCGAAAGAGTACCATAAAAATAGTATAAATTGCAAGATCGCTATAATCGCTGTATTGCCCTCGAAGGCAATTATGTTGAATTATAAAATTGAATTTTGCAAAAAAAAAATAGTTTTACTGTGTTACCTTATAAACTTTTCAGACGAACTGTTACTCATTGGAAATGTTAAACTATGTAAACGTACATTTCGCTCCCACTTACCGTTCATATAGGTGATCATGACCGTACCTGCGATGTAAATGATATTAACTAGTTAAGTTGGACCATAATTAAGTATCCAAATCACCTTCTTCCAGTCATTGATTATCAATGAAATGTGATGTTGTGTCCACTTCAAAGGTTTCTTAAGTAATATTTTACCTGTTTATTAGCCTTATTCGTGTTGATGATTTCGCACTGTTTGAGGTTTAATATAAGCGGAATATACATTATCTGTTTAGCAATTTTGAGAGCCGATACTCTTCCCAACAATAACTTTGTCAAGCTAAAGACGTTCTGATAGTTTTTCGCGTAGAGAAGAACCACTCCTTTAAAATTTCTGGTCAACATGATCAAGCGTATCTTCATGTAGTTGAACGATATCAATAATCTGGCGGCAGGATTAGCCTGATGAATGATGACGTTTTATCCGTTCCCGGAAGCTTGAAGAAATGTACAAATCCTTAGGCATTTTGGAACAAAATAGCTCTAACAGAACAAGGCGACGTATAATGGGAGCTTCAAAACGAAGTGGGGGAACTGGGCGGGAATATGGACAGGTTAAGAAAAACTTCGCTTATATCTGTGTAAAGTTATGTTTGCTAAACCATAAATGCAGTTCAATATATTGTTTCTCGAATTATTCATCAAAAGTTACACGAAAAAGCGTTTTATAAATGTTTTATACTGAAATTAAAATGGACCGGAAACTTGAACAGGTAATAACTAAACAAATCGTAGAATTTTATTGCTCGCGAGATAATTTTTTTTTCAACTAGGGAATGAAATCATATTAAAAGTTCTCAAAATGTTGAAAAGCTGAATTAATACACCTAGAAATGAATTCGTGTATTTCTCATACAAAACAACATGTTTATCGTATACTAGCTGACCCGCTCAAAATTTGTTTTGTGTTATCAATACCTTCAAACATTCACGTTTTCTTACTATGAGCAAGTTTATGGATCCAATCGCAGAACTGTTCATTGATTGATCTTCTATTCGTCCCAGTTGAATTTACTTTTTACTATAAAATTCCTAGTATTTCTAACAAAACTCATCATTATAATATCAGATTATTTTCAAACACAATTCTCGTTCACGATTTTTCAACCACTTGCAAATAACATGTTTCTTCGTTACATGGAATAAATGTTTTATACAGAAAATATGATAGGATAATGACAATAGTTCCATTTGCTTGATTAGTTCTCGAGTTATGTATAAATTGGTGTTTCATTTCTATGGCAGACCCCCCCAACCAGAAAGGTGGGATGAGTGAAGAACAACATTAGAAATGCTTCTTGCCCCCTAAAACCTCCACATGCCAAATTTGGTTCCATTGACTTGATTAATTCTCGAGTAATGCAGAAATTTGTGTTTTATTTGTATGGCAGCCCCCCTTAGAGAGGGGTGGTGGGGTGAAGAGTCTAACCACCATAGAAACATTTGCTGCACCCTAAAACCTCAATATGCCTAATTTGGTTAATTCCGGAGTAATGTAAAAAATCTGTCTTTAATTTGTATGGCAGCCCCCCTTCAGAGAGGGTGAGGGATCTCAAACTGTCACGAAAACCTTTCCCGGCCTCAAAAAACCCTCCTAAGGTTTCGAAACATTAATTGAATGCAGGGTTTTTTTGGGGCCGGGAAAGGTTTATGTTGATCGGTTCAGTAGTTTCAGATGATTCAGCTCATAAAAGCGTGGTATTCCTTTGGTATGAAAGAAAAATAACAGGCGTAACCTTCCACTGTCAGTTTTACTTCCACTGACAGCTCCCCGTATCACCCCACCAATACAAAATTAGTACCGTTAACACTAATATGAAATTCTAAATGTAGCTATTCAAATTAACCGCATGTCCATATTATCCTAACAGTCCGTCTTACCTGCTCTTCTCCTAGGTAAAAGCGTAGAAAGCTCTCTAAACTAATTCTCAAAAAAAAATTCAAAAAAAAAAGTCATAAAAAGGTTGTTTGAAGCGTTTTAATCTTTAGTCCACAATCGTGTTGCTGAGAGTTGTGAAAACATCATCACAAATTTCTATAAACCTATTGTTGTCGCTGGAGAACGCGAATAATTTATGACAAAAGCGTTTTTTAGTGAATTAGTCGAATGTGTTAACACCCCGGTCTGGAAAATTGAAGAAATCGATTTTTTTGCATTCTTGGGAAGCTTATGCTCTAAGAAAAGTTGTCCTAAAAGGATTGTTCGATATTTGATTTCATTGTAGAGTTACAGCCAAAACTTTGATGTCATCTCAAAGGGATATAGAACTGCTGTACGAATTTTTTAAACGCGTTTTTCTGGAAACCATGTTTTTTCAACTGGATCTCAGGATCTACTCGACCGATTTGGCTGAAATTTTTTATCAACATTCAAAATTATCTGAAGCGTTACATATCCGTTTTTCGATATCTGATTTTTTTCGATTTTTTATGAGCTTCTAACCTGCGATTTTTCATGAAAAATAACTGATTTTTAACACAAATGTCCGCCATTTCGGCAAATTTTCGAATTATCAAAAACCTCTATGTAACGCTTCAGGTATTGTCCTAAGGTTTCGAAACATTAATTGAAATTCGTTCTGCGACACCCCGTTGCTTCAGAACCGATACCACCAGCAAGGTACCTATTTTCAGACAGCATCTATGCATCCAGCTGTCAACAGCGTAATAATCATTATTCGTTCACTCAAAAAACAGAAAATGCATATTCAAATATACTTTAAACAATAACCAAAATACCCGAACACTTCACTTCACCTAACATCCGAAAAAAATTCACAAAAATTTATTATTTTTCGGCCTTCCAGACAGGGGTCTCCCCTTAAGTCACCGGAATACCTTTTCGGGATTTTTGAGATTAGAATGATTAGTAGAAAGCATTTTAGAAATTAAAATCTATAAGGTGAATGTTTAAACCTTTTTTTTTTGTTTCTTGAATTTATCCGTCCAGGAAATGAGATCAATATTTCGGTTGTGTCTCAAAACTATGAAGGGCGGTACATAAATAACGTAACGCTCAGAATCCGGATTATGAGCCCCTTCGCCCTCACGCAACGCATTTCCTATCTAGAATACACCGAATGTAAGACAGCTTCGACATCATCCCCCTTCCTGTCGTGATACGTTATTTATGTACGACACCTAACACACCAAATATGAAGAAAAAGAAATTTAATATGTAATATTTATTTTCAACTTCCAATTCATCATCCGGTGTGAAATGCTATCTAGTCTCACTTTAGCCAAAGAGCAGTCAACAACCTTTCTAAAAACTAGCAGTTAACTTTAAACAAATTCAAATGCCTTTTCTGAAGCTGAGAAATATTTTTTTGATCATATAATTGACCTTTTTCAAGGCGAATGAATTTGAAATTTTAAAGTCTGTCCAATACAAAGTTTTTCGTGATTCTGTTGGAAGCTAAAAGCCATTTTCAGAGCAACTCTTCTTGCTTGAATGAAACCAACGTTCTCTATTGCTGTATCATCGTAGTATTACTTGTGGAAAAAACGGAAAAAAAATTTTGACGAAAAATCCCCCGCCAGAATGGCTGGTAATATACCATTAGTCGGGAGTTTTATTCAGCTTTTTTTTTGCTTAAAATACTAACAAAGAAGGTAGTGAAACGAGTAAACAATTTAACGAATAAAATTGGTACGTTTTTCTAGATTTTACTCCCGCTCGTATGCTCACCCAACAGAACAAACAATATGTTTGCACATAACTCGGGCGTTAGATTATTTAGAATGGTTACTATATTTGTTCTTTCATGTTATTCCATGGCGAACAAGGTTAGTAATTAATCTCCATTTTCCGCAGCAAGCGCATATCAGTTGGCAGAATCGATGCAGAGAAGTTTCTCTGATTTTTTCAATAGTTCATTAGGTAGTTATCTTACTATCTCTTCGACTATTTTCACTCGATTGAAGGATATTAAGCCAAATGCAACACAGACTCTTCTAAGGTCACCATTTGAAGTCTCCAAAGAATTAAATTAACAATTTTCTGAACAATCAAAACAACTCAATTCGAAAGCAAATGTTGCCTGCATTCACAATCCTACGTCAAGCTACCGTCCGTGCCTCGAGAAATAGACTCTTCTTATTTTTGGCGAGATATTCATGAATTTCCTGAGAAATGGGAAAATCGGCAGTTATTAGATTTTCTATAAAGGTCCTCGCGCTAGTATTAGTAAATAGCGTGCATTTTGGGAGGAATTCTAAACAAAATTTTAGTTCACTTTTTCTCCGAGTTCAATTTTGTGAAAAAAAAAAACATACAGAAAAACGGGTTTATATAAACAAAATTCACAAATTTGTCAGAGTTTCTGAACAGAACACTGCACGATATTTATATGTGTGAGTAATTTTCGTGTACGATTCAAAAATCTAGCTCTCCTGTAGTATGTGTCAAATCACGTTGAACTCAAACACCGATACATGCATACGTAATACATGAGAGAGCGACACGAATTCATTTTGGGGGAGTCACCTCAACATGCATTGAAGTCCATTTGAAGGGAATGAAGGAAAAGGGAAAGAATGAAATGAGATAGCAACTAAATTAATGACTGTTGAGTCATGTTGACGGAAAAGCTGCAGGAAGAAGCCAAAACCCATTCCTAGTTGAATACGAAGGCGAATTTCTTCATAGTCCCCTGAATGACCTCAGTTGAATAAGCCATTGAACGTTGCCTCAATTACATTAGTTACGAATTACTAAACAAAAAAAATGAGTAAATAAAAGACGATTTGATTATCAATGCCACTTCTGTATTATATCTGTTTACTAAAGTCGTTGCAATAATACGTGGAACTTGAATCGTCATGAAAAAAGCGAAAGTTTTTCTAAAATTATTTTACACAATACAACACTCACAATTGGAGAACTCTCTTCATGATTTAGAAGAAGCATTATGTACCTTATTCGAACCGATACCGGTTCAGCGCATCAACATAGTGACAGATAAAGAAAACTTTCTGGTATAATTATACTATTGCTTCCATCGAGAGAAAATGTGATCGATACCTGACAACCTGCCAAACGCACGAAGAGATGCAAAAATCGATTCGTTTAAAATAACATGAGTACAAATTAACATGAACCGAAGAAACTATGGGAGGAAGGAATTCGGAACTGTTAAAGCGGAAAGTGGAACGATATTGACAGAAATTCTAATTTATTTTTAAACATGTGTATTGTTTTATTATTTTAAGACCTGAAATGAAATTATTTAAATGTTGTAAACATTTACCGCTAAGAACGCTCGAATTACGGACAGGTGATGAAACACAGCCATACCGCAAAATAAAAACATTATTTCAAATATAAGTAGAAAAATAGAATTGAAAAGTTAAAGTTTAGTTTGTGAAAAGTAAAGGTACATGGTGTCACAATTGTAGAGAATGAATGCGACAATCAGTGCTTGAGATTTGTGTTTTGAGACAATGTGTTTTGAAATAAACTAGCGTACGAAATGTCTAGGTATTTGTCGGCATCATCGATAACGATAACTTTTGATTGATTCGGCTTGTCCGTCAATAAAGAAATAAAAAAACTGATGAGGTTTGAAGGTATGGGCAAGTCAATCAAAATTATTTCTTCTGTATTGATGCACGCACTGCACTGAGTATGTATTCCGAAACGAACGCTTTGTGTGCGACCAATCTACACTGAAGCAAAACAATAACTGTCGAAAATTGTGCCTCCTTGTTTTTCGCATTGTAGAGGCTTTAGCCATTAATGCTCATTGTAGCCTTGAAAATAACCTTATAGGTCAAAATCTCTCGCGGCCTTTAGTAGAACTGGTTGGGTTATTCTAAAATTTTAGAGGTAATTCTTAAATAACCTCTTTTTTGCATGATTTTTTCTTTATTGGTGAAATAATTCAAGGTCCAAACACGATCACCTCAAAGTGAACTTGTTCTTTTATATAATTTTGGGCATTCAATGTTTTGATGGAACTTTCCACCACTATGCAAAGAAGGGTTAACAGCATTCCTTGTTGACTGCTTGCCGGTAATAGCGGGACTTCAATTCAAATCGCAAATAACATTTGTATACACTCCCTTTTGTACATGGCATTCAAGAATATTTCTGGAAATTCTGTTCATTTTGCGACAGATTTCTGCGTTTTCATCATATTTTAATGAGATTTATGAATTCCACCCATAACGAAAAGAAAATTGGAAGAAAACCGTTCGAATTTCCGATGAATAAATGGAGAAGTGTGAAAAAAGCAGTTTATTAGAGGATACAATAGTAAATCTTACTTTACGCGCTACGTTGGGCAACTGAAATATGTTTTGTATCTGTAGATCCACTCTTTTTTTTTTGGGTTTCCAGCGATTCAATTAATACTCGGATGATATGATGTATATAGGTTACAGTACCTATCTTCATTTATAATGTTAGTCTTCACTAACCTTTAATGTTTTAGCCAGGCGTGAAACATTTAAAAAACTTCACTTTAACGAACATAAATCACGAGTTTTATAAGATAGAAAAGAAACACTAATTTCAACAGATCGCAACTTCCTTGAATGCATGCCGAATAGACTGATTTAGAACAAAAGAGGACCAATGCGTTATAAAATGGTTGTGGTTCATGCGATAATAATGTTAATTTTGTAAATGAGCAACTTACATCTGGTTCTGAAGTTATGAAACACTGACATTCAGTTCTCGAACGTTTCGCGCATGACCAAAACTAGTAAAGTTATAAAGCTGGTTTTATAAACGAAGATAGTTATTGTACATAATTCCATCATTTGGCCGATCTTTCTTGAAATTTTAGAACTCATTCACAAAGACATTTAGTAGTCCTATATTTCAGGAACCTAGAGTATTGTTCCGATTCCCAACCCTGGCGATTCTGAAGATTCGAATTGGTATCACCCGACATTAGCAGATATGTAGTCATGTTGCTAGTATGTATTGAAAATCGATGTTCGTATCCTTGGAGCTTGGATGTTTCAACTTCCGGTCGAAGATATCATTCAAGCCGGAGGGCCTTCAACTTTTTAGGATTTTATTTTAGCTTCGACCTCTTCAATATTTATTCTCTGCTCTTCCTCCCTGAAGATCCCTTTCTTCCGAAGATTTAACGAATTTTTTCGATGGTACAGATTTTTGGAAGAAAAAGTACATATGACAAACATTTTTAATCCCTCTGATACAGATGAAAATGTGGCAACACTGCATGTGACCGCAGTGCAAATCGGAAGAAATTTATTTGAAACAGTTTAGTCATTTTGGCTATTTACGCAAAGTTTCCAATTTATTGTACAAATAAAAGGTTGATTCGAAATTGTAGAATAATATAAACAGTTTACACGAGAAGAATATTTGAGCATATCTGCATGAAAGTCACACAGTGATAGATTTAATCTGCGTTGATTTGTAATGCATTAGACGGATTTCGCGGCCAACTCGTCTATGGGATTGGCATGACCCCTTCAGAACTTAATGAAACTTTCTAGGCGTGAAGACATTACTAATTAGACAACTTGGCATACGTAGTTTTTCGAAAATTTATCTAGAATAAAATATGGAAAGGGCTAAATATTTTTTGATCATTTTTTATAATTTTTTTTTACTCAAAAATAGTAAGTCCTACAAAAAATTTGTTCATGGAAGAGTTATAGGAAAATAATTGGATTTTCTGGAAAAATAATTTTTGCAATCCTATTGAAAAAATATCGATTACGAAAACTAAAAGTCGATTTTCTCAAAATGGTCATCTCAAATTTTGATGAAATGGTATATAAATATGTGCCCTACAACTCTTCCATGCATCACAACTTGTGCATATTTGAGGCAAAAAAGTTTTTCTAACAAAAACTTTTTCAAGATTTTTTCTTTTTTTTTTCTTTTTTTTTTGGGGGGGGGAGTACAGCCGAGTAGAAAAATCGATAACAGGTAGAAAATGGATTTATGGAGACCCTTGGATGCTAAAGTTTTCAGTTTGCAGCTTGTTTTTTGTAGTAAAATACAAAATGTTTCAATTCAGAGAGCAACGACAGCTCTCAAACAATAGCCATCTGCCAAAAATCTTTTGATCGATCAGTCAGTTGTTGTAAATTTATGTATCAATTAGGAGTCACTGTAGATATCATAATAATAAATGGATTGTATAGATACCTAAAGGATGAATAAAATGGCCGTGCAGTTGTTTGAAAATTACCAGTCGTGACAGGCAGCAAATGTAAAGTGGCGGAAAAATAGCATTATTTTGTTTCTGTGTAATCATCAGAATTCAACAAAGAAAAGTGTGACATTGTTTCGCAATATGAGTCGTGATCTCCAGGATTTACAAAGATTACAAATGCAGTGCTAGTATTAACAAACCCGAGTGTAACTGTACACTTAATAGATACCTAAATCTACAACAGCTATTCGATACCTGACCGACCAATCAAGAGATTTTTGGAAACATATTGTATTTGACTTCAAAAACAAGCTGAAAACTGGAAACTTTAGCATCCAAGGATCGCCATAAATCCATTTTCTACATTTTATTGAATGTTTCTATAATTGTACACCCAGAAAAAAAATAGAAAATTTTCGAGAAAAAAATATGAAAAAGTTTTTGTTAGAAAAACTTTTTTGTCTTAAATATGCACAAGTTGCGATGTATGAAAGAGTTGTAGGGCACGTATTTATCTACAATTTATCTACCATTTCATCAAAATCTGAGAAGAACATTTTGAGGAAATCGACTTTTAGTTTTTGAAACAATTTTGACAATTGACAATTACCAACACGCAAACTTAACAGTAACTGCTCTACGTGATAATAATTCCTTTGATCTCTAAATCAATCAATACGGTAAACAATCACTATCTCAGTTCGAGCTTGTCAATTAGTTTTGAAGATGTGCTATTTCACTCAGCTCAAGCTCAAGCTCAATAAATAAACAACCAAATATACTGGAGCCGAGAACGAAGCAAGTTTACATATTTGATTACCCTTTTATGAGAACTGCAGTTTAAACTAATTGGTGTTGACAGAGTCAGAGTTTATCTTTCGTATTATCGGTACGATGTCTGCGCTACAGGAACGTGAAGTATACGACGAACGTAACACAGTGTCATTGCAGTGTTCAATTATTCAATCTCATTCTGTTGTTCGAGCAGCAGCGGTTCGCTATAAAGAAAACCGTCTAGATTGCATCTTGTGATGTACATCATGCTCGATATATCTTCTCCTGCAATTGCATCATGTTCGTACAGAAACTTCCAAGCGTAGTGTCATAGCTGACGTTATTTTTATTAGCTCTTAATTCAGAAGTCAATGATTACATTGCTTTTACCACAATACGCATTGATTAGAACTGCTACCGTTAACTACACGTAATGGACACTTGAGAGTTAATTATATTCTCTGTTTTCTTTCAGAAATGGACGACATGCTGGTGCAGTGCAACAAAAACAGCGTTTATGTTCTTAACTCAAGCTATCGATACAGGGTAAGTGCAATCCTTCCACATGATATTTTGAGGCTGAGTAAACACACATTCACAAATTCCCAAATTTCATGTCAAATAAAGTTCGATACTAGATACTGATACTGATCAAATGTATAAGAGAGCAGCTGTGGGATAAAAGTAGAAGTGTATGATGCTTTCTATTTGAACTATGTAGATTGCTCTACAGGAATAATGTTCTGTTCTAAAGATCGTTCAAATATATTGTTAATTCTAATATTGTGGTACCATAAGCCAAACGCCAATATAGGTCGAACGCATGAAAATAAATAGCATTCTTCACATTGCTCTCACTACAATGAAATGCGAACAAATTCACACCCACCGTGTTTAACATATGCTATAAATCACAAACGTACACATGTACTGTATCTATACTTCTTCGCAGTATCTCAAACCATCCCAAACAATCAATCAAGTAAAATCCTAGCACAAATAATCACTCAACACTCACAGCTGCTCATTTACATAATCACTCAGATGGTACGATGACGAGGCAGGCCGGATGCCGGAGGAAGGAAGTGGAAGCATTTCTCCGCACAAAGTAACACTGTGCGAGCTCTCGGAGAGTGATAAATTTTCAGGATTTTTTTCAGCCCCCCGGGTAGGGAGAACTCTACTGGCAAATCATTCCACATCTTGCGTACGAACAAAATACAGAATACATAATTTACATTGTACTTCAGACTGTCTATTTTCCATTTTGCGAGTGATGGACTCGTGGCAAAAGTTCTACTTGGTACAGTGGAACTTCTTCGTCGAGGCTGAGGCGAAAAATTGATGGTAAAACTTCTTTGGTTTTATTATAAAAGGGTGTACACCATCAAATTGCATCGCGAAAAAAACGCTGTATAAAATTACATAGTTGACCGATCTTTTTCAAAATGTCAGACAATAAAATATAACTATAAAATAAAGGCTTTTGACATATTTATTTTATTCAACATCAATACTATAACCGAGCATACGCTCACTCCACTCAGAAGGTTATGTACAATATCTGGCTACAGCTTCTTCTGTACTTTTTCTTCACACTTCCTCAGATTTGACCACCATGGGATGTTTTCGTAATGCCTGCTTCATAATAGCCCAGTGTTCTTCGAAGGGCCTTAGTTCCGATGCTAGATCCGGCCAGAAGATCGTCGGGCTCACGTGCTGTTTCAATAGAGGAAACAGAGGCTTCTG
Organism: Toxorhynchites rutilus septentrionalis; assembly: GCF_029784135.1. Lineage (NCBI taxonomy): Eukaryota > Metazoa > Arthropoda > Insecta > Diptera > Culicidae > Toxorhynchites > Toxorhynchites rutilus. The sequence continues at coordinate 246,889,497 of NC_073745.1, forward strand.
TAGACACTCCTCGAGGTAGATCTGCCCGTTTACAGTACCGGTAGTAACAAATGGCGTACTCCGTTTGCCACATGAGCGGATCGCTTGTATGTATACATGTATTTCTTGGCAAACTTCGAAAGTTTCTGCTTCCTTACTTCCTCCGGAACATCAAACTTGTGCTGAGCTGTGAAGAACAGCAACCCCGGAACCTACCGGAATCCGCATTGACGTGAGTCCCATTGTCCATGATGAGACAATGAGGCTCTGTCAGCATCTGGATGTACAGTTTCTGGGTCCGTGACTTTCCCACCATATTTAAACGGGATGTGTCCCATTCGCCCGAATACGATTCACCCAATCCACGTTTACCCGAAGCACATTCACCCAAAGGTAACAAATACCCGAATGGACATTTACCCGAATGCAACATTTATATTTATATTTTTATATTTATTTCACCGTCTTGGATTTAAAGATTCCTACAGACTGTTTACTTAGAGTAGCTCCTTAATTCTACTTTTAAACACATTTTTAGATATATTAAAATCATAACAATTATTCACTGCATTGAACTCACGAAAACATTTAAGTAGAGGACTGTTTTGACCGTAGGCGGTCCTGCGCGGAGGGATCGCTAGGAGTCTCGAAAGTGTCTAGATGGAGCATAGATTCGTGCATTCTGTATCAGCTCTGAACAATCCATGTTGTCGGTCTAGATGTCAAACACAAACAGCCCGAATGAAGGTGGAAAAATTCCAACAAATCAGATTATGAGTTTTGTCGAATCTCCTATTGATAAATAGGATCAAATCTAAACAATATGAAAAAGCAACTAAAATACGAAGTGAAATGAGAAATTGTAATGAGAAAATTCGAAAAGAATTTTAAGACTGCTGTGTTATTTTAAGAAATTAGTGTAGGCATAATTGACATGCCGTATTTTTCCCTTTCCGTTTTGGTCTTTGTGGCCAAGAGATCATTCAGAAATGAGCATGGACTATGTAATGTTTCGAAAACTAAGCAGTTAATTTAGCATAAATAAATATAAATATAAAGCATAAATGCCATGAAAATGTGAAAACAATTGATAAGAATAAAATGGTACTTACGTTTTTACCACCGCAACGCGTTTTTTTTTTATTTCAGGATAAGATTTATTCTGAGGTCAATGTAATGGGGGCGAAGCCGCCATCTAACGAGGATAAGGAAGGCGGCACCAAACCGCCGAGGTGACACAATCCGAGTCGGCCGCTGACTCGCCGTCGGAAGCGGCGTCCTCTCGCAAGCAAGCCTGTGTTTCACCGATTTCTCGGTTTGTTTGAAACATGAAAGACGATCCTTAAGTTTGGCCCGACCGAGCGATAGTAAGCGTGATGCATCAAATAATCGTATGCCGTATGACGCTCGCTAACGCTCGGTCGGACCTAACTAGAGGATCATCTCCTATGTTTCAAACTAACCGAGCAATCGGCGAAACACTGGTTTCATTATTTTGAAAAGGATTTTATCTAACGTCGCTATTTCCCAAATTGCACTACCCACAAAAAATACGAACTTTTTGGATGGAAATGAACGTCCAAGGCAAATATGATCTTTATATAACACTCATCAGAAATAAATATATAAATATTTCCTAATAATAAAATTTGCGTATTATTCGAATATATCCTTTTTTCGGGTAATTGTCGCATTCGGGTAAATGTTACATTCGGTTAACTGCTACATTCGGGTAATTATAGCATTTGAGTAAATGTCGCATTCGGGCATTTGTTACAGTCGGATAAGAGGAGTTCGAAACTACACTGTCAAGGAAACCTTCATTCTATAGTAGATGATAGTGCGTATTCGTTTTTGTGAAAAAGTTCAAGAGTTTTTTTTTAATTCGATTAGTTCAAACATTGCTTGTGGGGCAAAGGTGCGCAGTGGCTATGGGGTAAAAGCTCGCACTAGCGTTTTGCTCTGAAAAAAAAATTATAAAATGTTTTCAACAGAATTTTTAACGGGACCCACAAGAAGAAAACTGATCTGAAGAAATGCACTCCAGAAATACTCAAATGGCCCAACAGAGACTTCGGGAGGGAGTCTCGAAGTGTCGGATTGCGGCAGACCTCGGTATTTCTGAATCAGCTCTGAGGAAGAGGCTCATATCAGAAAGTGATTTATGATTTGAATTTTCTTTCAACAAAGTTGCAAAACTTGCAGGAGGAGATTGGGCTTCTAGCTTCATGTGGAACCACCGTCTTTCTCTTCGAACCCCACAACAGCGCAACGAAGCTACAGCGCTCCGAGTCAAAGCGTCGGAATCCTCAAAACTGAAATCCAAGATGAGGAATAAAAATAAACAATTGCTTAAAAAAAAATTCAAAATAAATTTTAAATGAGATATGTTATTATTTTCACCATGCATTCAATTCAATAACGGTTATGTTTCGTTTATGTTTATGTTTTCACAATGAACTTCAAATCAATATGGTTTTTTTTTCAACACCGAGTTTCAAATAAATCAAGTGAAGGTAACTATGTACCGTTCTGAATCATATTTCGGACAACATCATATTCCGGACACTTAGTTCTAATATCTTGAAATGCTTTTTTTTTCTTTTTTTCCTGTATTATAGTGATTTTCAACTCATTTGGCTGGTTCGTCACTTTTACTTCCATTTTTGGAAGAATGTCGGGAGTGAGAATTGAACTCGTGACCTTTAGCGTGAGAGGCATGGATGTTACCACTACGCCAGATCGCCATCGCCATCGCCATCTTTAAATGCTAAATGCACTGATGATATAACTATAAAATTAATATCACAATTGCTTCTTTAGCGTAAATCATTGGTTTCCCTATCACTTCATTTGAGGATTACATTTGAATTATTACATAGTAGGAAAAAAATAAACAGCACTACTCATTATCGTTTGTGTTTGACGTTTGTTTAGCGTGAGCACGTAGAATTTACCCGTTCATAAATGTTCAAATTTCTCCCGTGTTTCATCAGTTCTCATCATCGTTAACAGTTTACTGTGATTGCTTGGTAAGTGTTTAGCAGTTGACTATAAAATATAATCAAGTGTCATGTAATTTTCGTTCAAAAAATTACAAAACAAAGTATCCGAAATTTGAATTCAATCTGTCCAAGATTTGATTTAGTGTCCGAAGTTTGATTTTTATTCGCTTCATATGAAAAGCATTTTATTCGATGATTTTTTCATGTTTTCATGTTTTTTCTACCAAAGTAGAAAGCTTAAAAGCATATTGAACTAATTTATTAAAAATATCAACCAAATAATACCTGTGCATAAAGTTTAGACCTGTTTGCTGCATCATATGCCTTAAGCGTCCGAAATATGATTCAGAACGGTACGTATATAAAAATAATTTCTGTGGGAACTTGAGTGTTCGAAATGATTTATATCAATATATCAATTGTGGGTGGGACGAAGTTCGCTGGGTCAGCTAGTTTGTTAATAAAAACGAATTCTGTTTCAAATGTTGGACATTTTCGGATATCTTATATTGTCAGTCGTCTTCCTTCCAAAAATTTCCACGTGTTATGTTCGACTATAACACCCACTCTTCTCCACCCATAAAAAAACACAGAAAACCCCCCTCTTGCCTACTGGACGGGGCCTACACTCTCTAGTTATGATGCTTCTCCCGCTTCTGATGATAAAGCATTTGTTTTTGGTATAAGTTATCTCAGAAGTTTTCAATAAGAAGCAATTCAATAAGTGCGCACCTTTGCCCCACTATGGGGCAAAGGTGCGCATTTGTCTTTTTGTATTAAAATAGGTATTTATCCAATTACAAACACAACTCGAGAAATGCTTGTACTACGTTTCGAAGGTAATATATATAGTTACAATTTGGTAAGCAAACGGAATTTTATTTGCTTTTATTTCAAGAGTTATTGGACGACAATAGTTAGGTGCGCACCTTTGCCCGCATTACTCTATGCATTTTTCATTATTTCACGAACATCATTTTCATTATATAAAATCTATAATGTCTCGAGAACGGTTAGTCCTAGGATAAAATGTTACATATAGTTTTTCATGTCAATCGCATGTAGATTTTATTTCAAGTATAACATTTCTTAAATGGTTACGATTTCACAGAGTATTGAAATTTCACATACCTTCATTTTGGCGACACCAATATGATACCACTATACGTCAAACTTTGTTTGATTGAATGGGGCTTTTACTGAAAATATTTCTAATATTATCGAATGGATTATGTTTTGTGCTATAAAAATGTATAATATTAAAATCAATTTTTGAGCAGGATTTTTAATGGCATATTTCAAATATAATTTTTCTGAATAGTTAATTGATTGATTTATTTATTTATTTATTTATTTATTTATTTATTGTTCATCATCTTCGACAACGTCGTACAGGTTGATTATTTTAGAATAAATTAAATTAAACTCCTTGTTCTAACACAAAAAAACATTTTTGGACAAAGAAAAATCGAACACCTTGCAAACATCATTAAACGATCACAAACACAAACTGAAACAATTGTTAAAACCATAGATAGGTTTGTGGAAAGATAACAAAAGTAATAGAGAATTCCGGAAACGATGAGGAGGAATTTTCCATGGAATCTGCTGTAGTAATTCGAGACAATCCATGTTGTCTGTTATGAGGTCAAAGATGAATAGTCGCTGTAATTTTCTACGCTTATCGGAGAGGGTTTCTAAATTGATAAATCAACGGTCAAAATAGCTTAGAAGGTTGACCGGATCATTACATGGGAGTTTACGCGAGACAACCCGCACGAAACTTCTCTGAATCCACTCTATTGCTAGTATTTGCGTAACTTGGAGTGGAGACCAGACCGGAGAGGCATATTCCAAAATGCTGCGAACCACCGAGCAGTACAGCGTCTTGAGACAATATATACCGGTGAAACCTGAACCATGACGGCGAATAAAACCAAGTACAGTGTATGCTTTAGCGGTTGCGATGTTTATATGCTCGTTAAATTTCAAATAACCTTGCCACTAAAGGAGCCTGCGGAGTACCAGGGCGCCCTCCACAGTATGTTGTGTCCTTACTGCATTAATTGGGTCTCTGATGCAGAGTACTTTCTTGACCGCGCAACTCGTGGGACCTTCATGAATAATCCCAACAAACAAAACTTTTCGGGTTCCGGCAGCCCGGAATCTCTAAATTCCAAAAACCTTGGAAACCTTATAAATGCTGAAATGTGATGAAGAAAAGAAGAAAAGAAGTCCTGGACCTAACACTGTGCAATCCGGTAATTTCTGAGAAAATACACAACTGACACGTTTCGGAAGAGGCGTCATTGTCTGATCACCGATACATTATTTTTGAATGGGATGATGGTTTGACAGTACAGAGAGAATATCGTGATCCAAAGGAAACCAACTGGGAACGATATTCACTTGAACTTGAGTATAAAATTCTCAATACAATAATTAGGTCGATTCAACAGCTTGAATAAACATCGAAAGAATGAAACGATACGATAGTTTCTGTCTATAACAGTAATTGTTTACTATAGAGAGTTTCTTCGACAAGAAACGTTCCTTGGTGGAACAAAAGGCTCGAGCGACTTCGCGAAACAGCGCGAAAAACTGTTCAACGGAGCTAAAATTACTTTAGATTGGTCTCAATACAGGAACGCACTAACCGAATATAGCAGAGAACTAAGACGAGCCAAACGAAAATCCTGGATAAATAACTGCGAAAGCATTGAAAGTACCCCAATCGTTGAAAGACACAGTAAGACTGTTGCAAAAGACCACTCGAACGGGCTAGGTTCATTCGGCTTGTTCACAAAATCTCCCTCGGATGTATTGGACTTACTGATGAAGACTCACTTCCTGGGATCTACATCTGTTCATTCTGATACCAGTCCTGACTATAATCGTAACATAGAATGCTCTCGAAGGTATCCTGAAAATGCAAAGGAAGTGGCAAACATAGTTGCTGGATTGGTTTTCACGAGAGCCAGAGTAGAAAACGCAGAAAGATCCTTTCAACCATACAAATCCGCAGGTGCAGATGAGATTTTTCCCGCCCTGATTCAAAAAGGAGAATCAAAGCTGACCTAATCGAAATTATTAAGGCAAGGCCTTAAACCTTACACAACCTTGGTGTATCACAAAAAGTCTGAACATAAATTCCTCAAAAACAACAGTTATTCCTTTCAACAAAAAGTGAAAATGCTTTAGAAGCTTTATAAATAAATTTTAAATCAAATGTTAAATTTGAGTCACAAAATATCGATACTATTCCTAACATAAGCATACTTTGCGGTTCAGTATTTTGAATGTTGGGTAACATTGGAATTTTGTGCAGCTTTCTTCTATCTAAAGAAAATGGAAGTCTAGAAATGTTTTTTCTTCAAAGCCGTTCATAACAACGCTGCTACCAGACAATTGGAAAATTGATGATAATCGAGTTTTCACCTTCGTATCAGGATTGCCACGTTTATTTCTGTGAAATTTTCTGAAAAAATCTGCCAACCGATTTCTGGACTTTGTTTTTTTGCATTGTGGAGCGAAAATACTCGCTCAGCTCACACTGATGAATGAGAAATCACCAAAAAAAATTTCTTACAAACGACCTTAGCAATAGATACGAAAATTTCTCATCACGCCTATCGATATCTGAGTCACTTGAGTAGCCTGAATTCGTTATCCAAGCCTTGTCTATTACTAATAGCTCCAACGATTTGAGGAAATTAAAAAAAAATAGAAAGTTGTGTTCAAGACACGACCACATTGTTGACGTAGAACTACGCTGTGGTTTAATTCAAGTCGCTTGTTTATAACTGCGGATATTGTTTTATAATGCAACGAAAATTTTGAAATAACCATTCTACTAGTTTGGTCGCTCTGAAATGTCATTTTTATTGTAGAATCATTTGACGATAAATGTTTGATGATTCATTCTTGTGCTCGCAGAACAATACTTTGCTCGAGATAAGCGCAGCTGTCATCCTTAGTGGAGAAAGTTTTGCTACTGGTAAGCGAAACCAAATCACATACAAAATTCCAGAACGACATTTAATTTCTTGTGACTAAATAAACGAAATAAACTCTATCTGTTAATCTCAACAACCTCGAGTAGCACTGCTTCATTATGATCACGATTAGCGCAAATGCAATCCTAGTTTAAAGCAGTTTTACGACTGGCACGCGAGCCCAAATAAATTAATAACTTAATATAACTTATTGAATAACTTGGTATTCCTCAAATATTTTTTTGGTGCACAACACCTGCTTCACCATAGCGTCAGTTCAATGCATTGATGACAGAAAACAAACAATGTTAACTGCTTGGAAAAAGGCTGAATCGTTGCCTCAGCATAGATTCATTACTAAATAACTAGCGTAAATATTAGGCTGTCAAAAAAGTCCTGCGGTATTTTTTTTGAATTTTCATTTGTTCATAAAATTAGTTACAATCATCTGTTTTAAGTCAAATATGCGCCGTTTTGTTCGATGACTTGTTCCCAACGAGATGCCATCTTCATAATACCCCTGTTATAGAAGCTCGCTTCCTTGTTGGCAAAAAACTCGGATAGCCAATTTTCACAGGCCTTTTTTGTGGCTAACTTCTGACTACCTAGCTCATTCGCCATGGACAAAAACAGGTGGTAGTCACTTGGTGCAAGGTCCGGACTATATGGCGGATGCAAAAGAACCTCCCATCCGAGCTCCCGGAGCTTCTGGCGCGTCGCCAAAGAAGTGTGTGGCCTGGCGTTGTCCTGATGGAAGACAATGCGGCCTCTGTTTATCAAAGATGGCCTCTTCTTCATGAGTGTTACCTTCAAGCGGTCCAGTTGTTGGCAGTACAGGTCCGAATTGAGCGTTTGGCCATAGGGAAGCAGCTCATAATAGATTATTCCTTGACAATCCCACCAAACACACAGCAGAACCTTCCTGGCCGTTAATGAGGGCTTAGCCACCGTCTGGGCCGCTTCAGCGGGCTTCGACCACGACCGTTTGCGCTTCACGTTGTCGTAAGTGAACCAATTTTCATCGCCAGTCACAATCCGCTTCAGAAACGGGTCGATTTTGTTGCGATTCAGCAGCGATTCACATGCGTCGATACGGTCAAAGATTTTTTTTGCGTCAACGTGTGTGGCACCCATACATCGAGCTTCTTTGTGAATCCACGCTTCTTCGAATGGTTAATAACGGTTTGATGACTTATCCCCAGCTCTTGACCGATTCTCGGCTAATTCAGCGATTTTGTCGCAATTTTCAACGACAGGCCTTCCGGAGCGTGGCGCATCTTCGACGACCTCTACACCAGAACGAAAACGTTGAAACCATCGTTGTGCGGTGAAAATGGAAACTGTATCGTGTCCATAAACTGCACAAATTTTATTGGCAGCTTGAGATGCATTTTTGCCTTTGTCATAGTAGTACTGTAAAATATGTCGGATTTTCTCTTTATTTTACTCCATATTTGCGACACTATAACTCACGAACGACTTAACCAAACAAAACACTGTCAAGGATTATACTATAGCGCGCAAAAATACCTTTCCAACAAGCTATAGTATGACTCAATACAATGAATACAACTAGAACTACGCGCTTACAACGACACCTCGCGGAAATACCGCAGGACTTTTTTGATAGCCTAATATTTCCCTCCAGCTATCTTCCCTCCTTGTTTATATTTATCATTACGACTGCATAATTTCCAATAATTCCAAAACCATAATTTCCAAACAATCGTCAATCATAGCATAAAAAATAGGCGATTATTGCATCATTACAGTGCCAATGCACAAAAGAGCAGAGAAAAATGGGGTTTCAGCGTAGTGCAGATGCACTATTTTTACGTGCGGGTTATGAAGCACGCACGTACGCACACAAATATCCATATATCGATGGCTTGAAGCAACTAAATATACACACACACTTATATTCGTTTTGTGCTCTTCTCAACAGAAGGCCTTTCTGTTAATGTTTCCAGTCTAGATTAGCTTAGCTGTCATCCTTTGTGGAGAGAATTTTCTTACGGTCATGCGAAACAATATCACTGATAAAATTCCAGAACATTTATTATTTATTAACTTGATGATTACCCACACAATTGTGTAGTTCAGAACCTTAATGCAATGGCGTCAGCTTGATGCAATGATTGCAATGCCAGAGACATTAGCGAGTGAGTAATTTGGTCGCGTTCACAGTTCAATCCGATTCAATTCAATTCAATAAATTCAATACTGAAGTTAAATGTATGAACGATATGTTCCGATGAACCATGCCAATTGCAAACATAAATATATAGAAGGGGTGTTTTTGCATATGAAGTAAAATTCTGATTATACGCGAGCGTAACATGTGCAAATTTATAACACATGCGAATTGGGGCTCTTTTTATATTAACAAGTTCTACCGCATAGTAACTCGATGCTGATAATTCCTCAATATTTTCCTTCGTTGGTCGTATTGTTTTCACATATTCACGATGGAGAACCTTAACCCTTCTCTTCGTTGGCTGAGACGTTTCGATTGAATGTAATACTTTTCCGTTTATTGTTTTTGAAAGCATAGGCAGCCGTGGCAGTGTTCCGAGCTCTGCAATACAATTTTCTTACCCAATATTAAAGTTGCTATAACTTACATTATAGACCCATTAAACGTAAAAATAATGATTGTATTGATATCAACACTATTTTATTCTATTGATTTTCATGACATGAAAGGCTATGACTCAGAAATAACATTTCATTGAGTGGTTTTGATAGCTGTTTCGATGATGTTGTCTGGCATCAGTGTCGAAAAAATAACGATGCTTTCACCAATACAAACAAAACCATTGCCGAAGATTGAAAAAAGAAAATTTAACTTTCAGAGCACTTGCTCGAGTTTTCCGACGTTTTTCACTATACAGTGCGACAGCAGATGAAAATTTAAAATCTTGTGAGTAATCGATTAGATTTTGGTTGATATTACTTCATGGGAAGTGTGCGAAAACGATAATTTTCTTCACATAGTTTCGCGCAATTATTGATTTTCGGGCGAGGGGTGAGAGACGGAGATGAAAGAAATGAGCGCCATTGTGGCAGCCATTTGTGGCTAGCTTCCACCTTCACCTTAACCTTCTTCAGTTCATTCGTCTCTAACCTTCAAAAAGTCCCTTGGAAAACTTTACTTTATCCTTCATATTACTCATCCACCCCCATTGCCCTGAGAAAAGCATTCGATCCCTCGCCGTCCAGCTCACCCAGCAACGATGTTGTTCAGTCGATTTCTTCACGAAATCGGGAAATCGAATATTTTTATTATTTAAAAGAAAATCTATAAGAACTGATGATATTTTTTTTTTTGACGTAGGACTACGTCTAACCGAAAATCTAGGCACTGAACAAGTAGGAAAAAATGCAAGATTTGAAACGCTTATAACTCGAGCATTTCTCAATAGATCGCAAAGATGTTTTCATCAATTGATAGGAAATATATCTACGCATCTATCATAACGAATAACATTTAATTTTTCTTGAGATAAACAATTGTATAATTGTGAAATATCAAGCATTGTCCAACTGCACTATGTGCCCATTTTTGATTGGTCCATTTTGTGCTCCTCAAATCGTACCGACCAAAACGGGCAACCAGAGCAGCAGCGAAATAGAATGAAGCACGATTGGAAAGGAAAAAGAAAAAAATGAACGAAACATTGGTCGCAGTCTCACACATGCGTAATTCTCGAGCCAGCCAGTCAGCTTAAAAATCCCCGCTCCGCTGCCGTAACGATCATTCTCATCCAAACCGTACACCACATCGTTTCGCATCACATCACATCAACAAACCAACACAAGCAGCCATGTCTGGACATGACAAAGGAGGAAAAGTGAAGGGAAAGGCAAAATCCCGCTCGAACAGTGTTGGTCTCCAGTTCCCCGTAGGTGTATCCGCCAATTGCTCCGCAAGGGCAGCTAGGCCGAGCGCGTTAGTACCAGTGCACCAGTCCACCTAGCCGCCGTTATACAGTTTCGGCCGCCGAAGTGATCGAGTTGGCTGGCTAAGCTGCTCGCGACGATAAGAAAACCCGCATTCAGAACAGACCACATTCGGTTCGGTGGACATCAAGACAACAATGGGCAGTTGCAGCGAGTGGCGAGAGGCAAACGCAATCGCAAAACAGCAGCAGGTAGCAGAAGAAAAAAGTTTGTTCTTTATACAAACTGCTCTGGTGGCAAATCCAGAACAAGGCGGCATCGAGGGCGTTCGAAATGGTTTTTTTTCAAAACCACGAGTACTAAGTTTTCTAAATTGGAACCATTCCATAAAACACGGCGCTTATCAGGGCTATTAAACCTTTCAAAAAAGAGTTTACGAAATACAGTTCAATGCTTTCTAAAACATTATCCAAAATAATAATAAAACACAAATTGACTTTTTCATAATTTGTTGCCAGGATATGATGAGTATGAGAATTTGGCAGTTGTGCTGAGCTTATTGATGGTTGGGGACTTTCTCGATTATTCAATTTTCACCAATTAAATTGCTTCCAGATTGAAAGTACAGTAATTTACATTTAGTTCGACATTTAGCTAATTGGACGGACCTGTAATGTGACATATTTAGTTGGACATTTTTGTAAACATAGAGTTGGGGGCCTAATTATGACCCAACATGTCCCAAGCTGGATGGGAAGAAATTTTGCAACTGTGGAAGCTGTACCACTATCATCGCAAATGTTCAATTACAGGTTAAAATCGCCTCCAATGCGACACTGAGTGGTGCTTCGGCATGTCGCATTAAATGTAATTTACAGTACAACATGTCCCAAGCTGGATGGGAAGAAATTTTCCAACTGTGAATCCTGTGGCGAGTGGCAAACGAAATCGCTAAACAGGTTTAGCCGAACAAGATGAGGATATCGAGTGATAACAAAACAATAAACTCTTTAGATTAAAGATGATTTTGTGGTCCTGAAAAGGGCCCTTTTTTGGGTTTGCTCCGAATCTTTATTTGGTGCTAGTATACTTCTTCACCGCTTTGGTACCTTCGGAAACGGCATGCAAGTTCACCGGGCAGCAACAGACTGATTGCGATCTGAATTTCCCACGCCGTAATGGTTACCGCTTATTGTAGTGGGTTAGACGTGAGGCTTCCGCTACGATACGCTCAAGGATGCATTGACGAAGCTCATGACGCTCATCGCCTTCGATGAGAAACCGATGTCGGAATGATCCTAATTCAGCACCTTATGATGTAGATAGCATATGATTCCTTCTCCTTCTTCTTGTCGGTTTCCGAGATATTCTTCTGCGCCGTGCCGAACTTTTTGGCGGCTTTTCCACTATTCCACTAGTCTTCGTGTTTGAACAACTGCATGTGCATCCAACGAGCGAACAAATCGTAATGAATATATTTTTCTTCTTCTTTCTTTGTTTTTAAGAGGCTTTAAACTTTGCAGTTCATTCGCCTCTAACATATTTTTTTGCCATCGCTGCCTTTTAACGCTCATTCGTTCGTCTCGTTGGACTCGCCCCTTTGGCTGAGTCTGCTGATTTGTCTCTCTCCTGTGAGCGTGTACCGCTAAAGTACAAAACGCGCGGACCCGGATCGCATAACATCAACAAAGCAACACAAGCAGCAACGTGGACGTGTGGACGTGACAAAGGAGGACAAGTTAAGGGAAAGGCAAAGTCCCACTTGAATCGTGCAGGTTTGCAATTCCCTGTTGGTCGCATTCACTGACTGCTCCGCAAGGGTAACTAGGCCGAACGGATTGGTGCCGGAGCACCAGTATACCTAACAGCGGTTATAGAGTTTCGGCCGCCGGAGTGCTCGAGTTGGCTTGCAAAGCTGCTCACGACAATAAGAAAACCCTCCTACAGAACATACCACATTCGGTTCGGTGGCAACAACTAGTTCCAGCGAGTGACAAACGCAATCGCAAAACGGCAGCAGGTAGAAGAAGGAAAAAGTTTGTTTATACAGACTGCTTTGGTGGCAAAACCAGCCACCGTAAAACACGGCGCTTTTCAGGGCCATTGACCCTTTCAAAGAAGAGTTATTAAAAGTTATTCACAATACCAATGCATTCTAAAGTGACATAATATGACATATAATATGAACTGAATTATTTTGTTTATGCTTGTTTTTGAGCTTATTGGTGGTTAGTGTTTTTTAAATTGATCATTCAGCTTTCACAAACCCATATATGGTTTCCGGATGAAAAATGGGTTCAAATTACAACACATTGTATGCAGGATGGCATTAACGAATTTTCTCAATAGCAAGAACTGCTTTCTTTGGTTGATAACTGATGTTGAAAATTGACTGACGTTACATCTGCATTGTATAGAAAAATAACTAAGGAGCAACATGATGAGCTATGTATTTCCTGCTGCTCTGTTCTTATTTTAAAGGACTTTAATCCGAAGGTCATCCGTCCCTGTATTTACTGTTGGTTTTTCAGAACGCTTATAGCTCGTTTATTTCTCGACAGATCCTAGAGTTCGTCTCCAAAACCTCAGTTCTTTTTCATTTTTATTTACTTTTTTTGCGGAGACTACAAATCTTACAATTCATTCGTCTCCGAAACCACAGTTAAGGTACGGTAATGTGCTCAATAGTGAAATATATGATAGTGAATGAGCTGATGACTACCTATGCATTCCCTATCACAGCCATCATTTAGATTGTACGATATGTGTATACGCCAAAAGATGCCCGGTGTTGAACATTTGAAAAGGACAAAGCCTTCAGAAAAAACAATGTATTTAAAATATATATTTAGAAAAAACTGTCCCCTTTGTATAGTCCTACGTCACTCCGGTTATGTCCCCGACATTACCCACCCGTCTTTTTCTAACTAAATCCAATCTTATTCCGAAATGATTGGGTACTAGTTCAACAGTTTTTATACGCTTTGCACTATTAATGAAATATAAATTCAATAGGATCCAATGTTGTGCTTTTGTAGTTAACTAATATTGAGTTTTTATTGTTTAGTTACAGTTGTTATTGTTTAATTACTGAATCGAACAAAACGATATGATGATTATTCATTGACTTCTCAACTGATTTGCCAACAACTAAGCTGTTCATCTTATTTTAATCAGACATGTGGATTTTGAGTTATTATTTTTTGTAAAAAAAAAGATCGAGGATTTTGGAAATTAGTCATAATTAAAATTGGTCATTTGATCATGAACATTGTGATTTTAGGTAGCTGCCACCATATGTACAATGCTTAATAAAAATCATAATAATTTGGATGTTTTTCGGTTGATTTGACGTGGAATTGTTCTTATGGAACAGGAAAAGAGTTCTACGAGATCTAAATTGTCGGATAATAGCATTATGAACAAACCTGTATGCATAGAAGCATATCTAACTCTCACCTGTAGAAAGTCAAAGATTGTTAAAGCTATTTGAAGATACTCATTTATTTTAACGTTGCCCTCAACGACAGAGCAGCTATACTGCGCGTACTGGAATGGTAGCAATTCGCAATAAAAATTCCCGTTGTGCGACGCTATTTCTCATTTCACCCTTATTTTCCATCTCTCTTGATAGTTTCCCAGCACAGCAAGAGGCGGTGGAGTGAATTTGAAGCGGAGCACATTTCAATTTAAATTTGCGCTTTAGTTTCCTAGAATGTTCAAGTGGCAAACGGCAATGAGAAAACTTCCGAACAATTGAGACACTTACCGAATTGACTGGGGGGCTACAAGTGGCCTGGTTCTGTTAGTATCCTTTCTTTTTTCTATTTTTACGAAACGTTCCAGAGAAACACCCAGAGCAAGACATCATGAACAGTAATTTAAACTACGCAAAAATTATTAATTTGATCTCCGGTGCCGTGTATTGAAGTATTGAAAGCAGCATTTATGCTGCTTTTGATTGCAATATTTCAGAATTGGATCGTTGGAAATGAAGCTGTCATTTTCATACTTTCCCCACTCCGAAAGGGGATTGGTTCAATGAGTAGTTTTTACTATACATATCTACAACTTCTCGCGTGTAATATGTTCCTCGTCGATTTTCTATTCGCGCATTTCGGAACCAATATAAAATCAAAATGTTAATTTTATTGGGTGTCACACATAATGATTATGATGGTTTTTGCAAAGACTATATTCAACAGTACAAATAATAAGTTCAACTCCAACTCTGTAGGAAGGTTAAACCGAACTCATTGAATATATGCATAATATCACACCGCTTTCGCCACAAAGCTAAACCGTCATTATTAACCGTTACCATTCGCATTCACCCATGTGCCATACAGACTCATCCGAAAGTCATAACAACGTAAAAGAGGAAACAAATTCCTCGGAAGTTGCTTTTGTTCCCCACTTAGATCCCGGGGACGGAATATCACCCGGTGAAGGAAATTCCAATCAAACTCGGTCGACTAAATAATCACTGGAGGCAGAGGCAGAGCACCAAGAAGTTGTGCGAATAGAAGCCAAACTCATCGTCAGAAGTAGCATCAACAACAACAGCCGCTGGTGGGCGCCGCTTCAACGGTGGCGCGGTGACGGCGGTTTCTGATGATGAAGTCTTGCATATTTCATCTTTTCATTCAAATGATGCTTCATGCATAAATTTTCCATGCAGGGCCTCCATTGAAAGCGAGCGACATGAGTGAGAGTGAGAGAGACTTCCTGCCTCCCCCACATTTCATCCAAAGCTGCCATATCTAGCGCAGAATGGAGAAGAAAAGGTTGATGCGCTTTGTCGGAGTTTTTGCATTCTGTTCGCCTCACTTCAAGACTGTGGAGATATTTTGTTTCAGACATCCCACCCCCAACTGTCTGTGTGAGTATGATGTACCGAACATTTTCTTACGCGGAGCTCCAAGGTTGTGCACTGAAAATTGCAGCGAAAGAAATTTTCTCGCTTTGGGTTTGGTATTTCTAATATTTGTCAAGTACCAAGTTCAACAGTTAAAACACTGGAAGCAGGAAAACATGAGACAATGAAATGTATTTACTTCATTTTAGCTGTCATAATGAATATTTTCTCATTCGTTCGTATTTTACATTCAGCTCAAGATTTCTTATCTACCAAAGTCAAGTGGTTAGCGGTATCTATGGAAAATAAGCAAATGATGATGTGAATATCAATTCAATATTCTTGCATTACGGCCTCGAAGCTTGTTGTCTTTCTTGTATCCAGTATCCGGAAACACTATTATCCGTTTCATACCTAATAAGAACTATCTTAAAAAATATTGGCCCCAGATTGTGTGAATTGAATCGAACAGTCAATCCGATCCCTGTAACTATCAAACCGAGCAAATTTTCGTATTTTGTAAATCAATAGAATCTTATCGAATCGACCTCTTTTTCGAACGTCATGTGTTGCGAATTGCATATTTTGAGGCGTTGTCGAAATGTTTCCCTAAGCAAAATATCATGAATGCAACAAGCAAACCAAACAGCTCGAAACATTATACCGACAGCTTTTAATCGACTGTATCTACGATAGCAAAATTAAGCTAAGGAGCAAAATTCTGTTCAACTAGAATTACATGATAGATATTTAATTTTAGAAATTTCAAAGGACTATCTGAGAGAAAATATTGAAACGGAAACTTTAATGAAGAAATATCTACTCTTACGACTAATATGTTTCATCGGGGTTAGCTTAAATACCTTATAAAATAATCACGCCAAAAGGTGAAGGGATATTTAATTCTTTATGTTTGAAGGTGAAACTATACTAGACGAGCTGGCGGACGCATAGGAATAGCCACACGGGCGACCGGTAGAACGCTGACTACCGTTTGGCCATTCCTGTTCTATGTATTCGATATTCATGAAACTGAAACTGTGAGTGATCCAGCTATTCTTATTGATAGTAGAATTTCAGTATATCAGTATATGATATAGTAATCCAGGCCAAGTAGCCGGTCGCTTAACACAATTTCGAAACTTCAGTAATGTTCAGGAATTATCCATTTCGTTTTATATACAACTAAAATTGCGTAAGTCAACATTTTATAATATTGTTCCGCAACAATACGAGAAGAGAAAAATAAGTAGAATCAGATGGAAAACTATCACTCCTTTGCAACATTGAAATCAATTTCGCATGTATTACAACCAGTTACTAATTCGTGGATCACATTTAGTTCTCAGTCCGTTTAAATAACCTATTTAACGTGGTTTCGTCCAAGCAGTGGCATGTTGTAGTTTGTATATCATTTCACGCATAGGATACTGCTCGATTAAGCTTATCAAAGCATTCTTACTGCTTCTTAACTACATATATTATTCGTGATCACTCTGTAAGTTCATGCCATGGCCATCCGGGTTTTATGAACTGGTGCGTTACCCTATCGGATTACCCAATTATTTCAATGCTTTTGATGCAAAAACAGCAGTAAATGATCCTGAAGTACTTCGCTGTACTCCTGACTGAAACTACTGAAACTACTGAAACTACGTTACTTGTTCCGTGCCTCCCTTCAGTATGAAGCAATTCTATCCAGGTTCAATTTTTTTTCATCATAAGAGATCACCTGAAATAGTGAAACCAGTGGGATGCGTTACTTTCCGACTCGCATCTTTGGAGATGGAATTTTAATGGTTGGGGAGAATTTTCTCAAAGATGCCTTTATTATAACAAGAACGCACGAGCACAAAGTATTCCGAAGAACGATTACTGATAATTTCTTTTTTTTCTTATCTGAAAAGGTAAGGAAAAGGAAAAGGAGAAAATGGATCAAATAGTTTGAAAAAAAGTGAAAAAAAAGCATTTTCTTATTCACTGCCCATCGAATTTCAATTATTTTCACTCACAATCCATTTTTTACTACTATCCATTCTGAACTGAAAAGTTAATGAAACAATTTTATGGATGACGCCCACTGACAAAACATGCAGACCAAGGCGCTTAGAAGGTCGAATTAGCCACTACTATGTAAATTCAATATAATCAAAACACATCTAAAACAAATAAAACAGCGAAAGATTTGAACTGAACTAATTCTACTGTCACTTTACTATTCTACCATGATAATAAAACAGAGCCAGTGAAGAAATATACTGTTTTATTTTTATGGCATAAACGAAGAAATTCGCCGAATATTCCCTTCTCGTTTGCAATTATTTGAGAGGAGCTGAACCCAAAAAAAAAAAAGTTGGGAATTACGACGCATAGATGTCATTGCGTATTATTACTCCCGCACTTGTTGCTATAATTTATTTATTTTTTATTCATTTTTATTTATAATACGGGAAAACGTTACATCACTCCTAACAGTTTTATGAAAATTTGATCATGAATTGAATTGAACAAATTTTCATAATCCAAATTTTACTCAAATATTTTTTTTTAAACATTGTATTTCCAATCACATATATCAGATCAATCACAAGGTAGTATGCTACAACAATTTTAGCGATATATCTCATAACGTAAACTTGACTAAACTGAAAACTTTCTCGCTGTTATTCGTATGAACTGAATTTTCTCCATCGAATTATTACATTTCGATCCATCCAAAATTCTATGTTCTTCGAAGAAATCTATCTACTAAGATTGATATTCAAATATGTTATACTTCAATTCTGTTCATCAAATATCGACATGACCTAAATCAGAATGTAAACTTGAATATGTACTTCACTGTATGATGTCACACAGCACTAAAAAAACATCGAAGGAATAGACAGCATAACTTTATGCAACCCTGCGATCGAAAAATGAACTGTCATTGGTACGACTGTCATTGAGTTGATTACGTGAAAGTACGTTTGGAGCTCCGAAGTGATGTGCATGCCGATAAGGAAATTTTAATATTTGAGAAAATTTGTTAAAAAGGTAAGAGTACTATTTGATTATATGTATACTAGTGTGGTTCTTATTATTGTTTACTAATATCTGCTTTATTTTACAGATTATTACAGGTTCTCTTTTCAGGTCTAAAACAAAGGAGATGAGCAGTATCGACTAAATAGACACAACCAAGGAGCAAAAGAAACATGAACATCGACTATCTCGACATTTTTGTTCTGAAATCATGTTTCCATGTTCAGGTTGGTGAGCGATGATAAAAAAGGAGTGATGATGTTACGTTCATTAGCGGTGGTATGACCCATCTTAGGAAGTTCTCGATCAATGACGTAGATCAATACATTAGGAAATATCTACACTACGCTATTCGTTATCTAAAATTGCGTCCAGATGGACTCCATTCAAAACATTAGAGATACTAGAAAAAGTCGGCTTTGTGAAAATTGTCGGTAATAGGTACAAGGTCGTCTCTAAAGCATATTTTATTCGTGATATATTGAGGGACTTAATGCTCACTGATCATTGCGAATTGAAGTCTACTTAAAACTGTACCCTAGAAGCTGAAATCAAAATATGGCGCTAGGAATATGAGCTAGAATCCCATATGTGATCGTCCGAGAAGAAAGGGGGCTTAGGATAAAAACAAGTTTCCGAGGAAAACGCGTTCAAAGTTTTCACTACGAAAACATCTATTGTCAAGGTTTAGTGTTAGATGAAATCTCTTCTGTGGTATGCTGTCACACTGATGAACTAGTTTGAGCACAAAATACGTTTCAATCTTGCTTGTGTTTGTTATTTTGGGTATGTATCCACATTTCCATGTTGTATAATTCGGTTGTTTGGAGACGAAACATTTCTCATCACTTTACGTTTTTCGTGTTACCAAGTTCGAAAAACTCCGGGGAGAAAAAATACATTTCAGGTAATATAGGTGAGGTAGAATAGAACTACATGATTCAACTTCAATTTTTTTTTTCTTAAAACTTAATTGTGATTTTAGTTGAAGAAGCAATCGAAAATTCGGGCCCAATAAAGAGGAGAGGCTGCCAAAGGGGCTCAAATAGAAGAAGTTTGGATGAGAGTTTGGAGGAAGAGAATTCGGAAGAAAAATGTTCGAAAAACGAAATTTAGAGAAAATTATGCAGAAAAAAAATATTATAAATTGTTTTGTTACTTTTATTAATAAACTTTTTGAATTGACCTTGTACAAAAAACCATCCCACGGGCTGAATTTTCAAATGAGGGACCTCGGATGGGTCTCAACCGATTCTTAAGGGTTTTTTGGTCCCGAATCGCGAAAAAACTCAAAATCGAAAAATTTACCCTAAGCCCCCTTTCTTTCCGGACGATCACATATGTTTACATTTAACGTTATTTAAGATTCTCAAAATTCGTATCTAAAACATCAATTTAGGAATGTAAAATTGGAATGTAGAATCTGGTTCTGAATACTGTATACCTGCTCCCGAGATTTCTAGAACATACAGATGATCCATATTCTGAGTGCAATGCTTTTCGGATGGTTCCACACACAGTGCAACTCGCAATCACACCGTCCTCCTTTCCTCCGTTTTTCATCTCACAACTTTGTGCTTGGGTAATCCCGGCGGTAAGGACTTGTAAAAAAAGATGATGCCTCAAAACCGCTTATTAGGGTGTGCTGTCCCGTACCTGCTTTCATCAATTTTCGCCAGTCGAGCGACGAACGAGTGCAAACCACAGCACTAGCTTAAAATAAAGCCACCGTTATGCAATGCTCGTAAGGTTTTTTTTCTCGGTAAATTTCAAGTGTCTCACCGCACGAACGCGTGCAATGCAAACAACACATGAGATAAGCTAAGTTTTTCGTAGCCTTCGTATTCTCCACTTCAAAGAGAATGTGCGTGAATGTTGGGAGGCAATCAGGGTGCTAGGCGAAAGGACTTCTCCGATAGTGCAGCTGGGGCTGAAATGGGAAACACAAATGAATGGCATCGCCGCAAGGGGCCGAGCGTGAGAAGAAACATAATGAGTGGATAATTTAATTATATTAATGCAAATGAGAGCATGAGATTATATGTTTCATAAGAAACACCAGGAGGATTGCGGCTCAAAAACACAGTACGTGTTATCGTTTTGTTTTCTTATATTCTATCAAAACTCGCAATGATGAACACTTGGAGTATGAATTATTCGCTGACCGAACTTTCTGCCAGTCAAATCTGCTCATCTTGAACTTGGTCCAAGAGCAGTAATAAAGTCAGGTCTAAATTCTGCAGATTTATTTCCAACAACCTAATTGAATTTAACGAAGCGGAGAAAACCGCTCGATGCCAGCAAGTTGGTTTCCATTTGTTTTACATCTTCAACCTGAGCTTGAGTGGGGATTGCTTTTTTGCTCTTGGGTGCACTTTGCGAGCAGTTTCATTGATGTTTTATTGAAGCACTAGGATGAAGACGTGTCATATAAAATCGAACAACAAAACTGTTCAAAAAGCGAACGGCCTGGTGTAGAGGACTTCGCCGTTGCATTGAAAAGTGCTCAGAACAATCAGGAGAAAGCTAGCAAAAGTACTATTCTAAGGATCCCTTTGCGAGAAGACTATAGTTTTTTTTTTTTCGTGTCAACAAACAGCTCCGATGTTGTATAACCAGGTGGTAACCTATAATAATTCTTGTTAAAGGACAACGGAACGTACGTGAAAATGAATGCAGTGAATTGAACATGCAAGAAGTTTTATGAAGTCCAGACTTGAGGAAATATGCCAGGAAGTTCAAGCACTCTAAAAATTGAACTAATTGGTGTGGATGGATGTTGAGGTCAATATATATGATTATACTATATTTCAAATTTTCATCATTTCGTCATTTCTGTAATTGCTTTTCATCAGATTTTTCATTTTTCAGTGGAATCGAAACGTCTTTGCTAGATTTACAACACACATGCTACGGCTACTATAACTGACAATGAGAAGCAACTCATCAGATGTGTATCACTCTTTTTACCATGTTGGGTATCTGCAATTATTTTTTTCGTCCTAATTGATCACACTCGCTCCGGTTCTCGTAATGAAGCTGTACTTCGAAATGTAGCGCACGTTTTCAGCCGTGTTTCTGAAATTGCTCGGGAAGTGGCTCTCATTAGAGAGAGTGAATTATGATAATTTTCCCCTGCAGATAAACATAATTGATTATGCGGAGAAAAGCGTTATTAATATGAAGTGAGATTTTCACGGAAATTATCTTAATGTGTCGGCTCGATAATGTTTAGGTGTTTGAAGATTGATGTGTTCGAGTCTGGAGCAATAAATCATAATTTAATGTGAGAAACACATTGCGGGATAATTATGCACGTTTAATGTACAAGATAGATGTGTCATGTTAACGACAAAAACTAATTTAGACAATGCTTTAACTCGGGGTTGAAATGTTCATCGACATATTTCCCCGTCGAATAGATCAAGAGCTAAATGTGCTTAAAATAGTGCTTCGCGTCAGAACATAACAACCATCTCAAAGCAAAAACAAAAATAATAAATACGTCTGAGAACGGCATTTACGTTAAAATGAAATTACTTCATTTGTATCCTTTCACTGATTAGATGGAAAAAATGCTCCCAGTTCCACACAGCAGAACGGAAATTGAACAAAGAGTTTCAACATTGCCAAATGTAGTTGAGCTTTAATGGTTTCTAGTGAAGCATGAATTTCCACAAGTTAAAGCTTGTGTGTTTCATAGAGCTAAACTTTTTTTGTTCTGCTGTTCACATATCTCAGTAATAAGACACACACGCAAGGAGCGCTAGTAGGAGAGAAATGTCGAACCATATACCATTTTTACAGGCAATTGAACAGCATGGTGAATGAGCAAGGATACCACCGGTGGGAGGGATTCCCATTTTATATATGTATTTGATAAGAAATCCAAACAAGAGAACCCAATAGACTAAAGGGTGTGTCACATCAAATTGCATCACGGAAAAAACGCTGTAGAAATTTAATTTTTAGGAATTATATCTTCAGCTTTCGCTTATAATCAGATAAGAGTGTATAGATCACGTTGGCCATGCTTCACTGTCAATTTTTCGTAAATTTGGAAAAATGTCGTCGAACGAAAAAGAGCGTCGTGAATTAATCCTGTGCACTCATTTCGAGAATCCGGAGTTGTCACATCGGGACATCGGTAAGATGCTGGGAATCGTCCAATCCACGGTCAACAGAGTACTAAAACGATACTTCGAGAACCTAACCATCGACCGGAAGGTGAAGAACGGCAAAAATGGATGCTCCGTCAGTGAAAAAGATCACAAGCGCGTAGTTAAGCAGTTTAGACGTGATCAGAGAAGTTCGGTCCGGGATGTCGCCAATAAGCTGAATTTGTCAAGTTCATTCGTCCAGCGGACCAAGCAGCGGGAGGGCCTGCGTACATACAAGATTCAGAAGGCTCCTAACCGCGACGAAAGGCAAAACATGGTGGGGAGGACGCGAGCCGGGAAGCTGTACACCGAAATGCTGACGAAGCCGCATTGCCTGGTAATGGACGACGAAACCTACGTCAAAGCGGACTTTCGTCAGCTGCCGGGCCTGTTGTTCTTCTCCGCAGAGGACAAATTCAGCGTTCCGGAGGAGATTCGCAAGCAGAAACTATCCAAGTTTGCCAAAAAGTACATGGTGTGGCAAGCGATCTGCTCTTGTGGAAAGCGGAGCGCCCCCTTCGTGATGACCGGCACGGTAAACGGGCAGGTTTACCTTAAGGAGTGCCTACAGAAGCGCTTACTACCACTATTGAAGCAGCACGAGGGCCCGACCATCTTCTGGCCGGATCTCGCTTCGTGCCACTATTCAAAGGACGTGTTGGAGTGGTACGAAGCCAACGGGGTCACCTTCATGCCAAAGGAAATGAACCCGCCCAACGCGCCGGAGCTTCGCCCAATAGAGAAATATTGGGCGATTATGAAGCAGGCCCTCCGGAAGAACCCAAAAGTTGTCAAATCGGAGGCGAACTTCAAGAGAAAATGGATTTCTGTTCAAAAAAAACTACAACCTGACGTTGTACAGAACCTTATGGACGGGGTAAAGAGGAAGGTGCGAGCATACGGGCTTGGGCTCGAAGTATGAATAAAAAGAAAATGCCAAAAGTTGTTTAATAGTTTTTATTTTACTGTCTAAAATTTTCAAAAGGATCGGTCTACTGGGCGAATTTCTACCGCGTTTTTTACGTGATGCAATTTGATGTGACACACCCTTTATCTCTCGCCGTCGAGGTTCGTCTGGCTAGGCCAGGGACACAAGCACACATCGGATTCGGTTCGATGCGGTATCAGGCGTTAAACGAGACGGGGGTTGGACCAAGAAAAACAATTTGTAGTTCCGAGGTGGGCGGCAAGCAGTAACTCGCACAGAGAGCGGATGAAGACGACATCGATAAGATAAGTTTATTCAGGCGAGAGTTTTATGATTTTGCAAAGAGCGTTTGGCGGGAATAAATGAAAAGGTTCAAATCTAGACAATCGATTCTAAGCTGTTAACGTTGCAACCATGTCTATACCGACAATAAACGTTTTGTTAAGTTTAAACTATCGATACAAACATAAAATCTTTTTTTACTTGTAATGCATCCATATTCGAACAAAAAGGTGAATTTGGTGCTATTTTCCTTTTACCTTATGTTTAAGACCATGTTCAGCTAAACGCCACAATTACGTTTCGCGAAGGATTATGAACATTTTATTTTTACGTATCTCTTCATTAACGATTCCTAGAAATAAATTAACTATAAATCATTCTGAGATCGATTATCGCGCTCTAAAATGACGATATGCTGAAATTTATCTGTCTAAATGTTATACTATTAGAATATTATAAGTCGGCTCTTTATACAGTTTATCACTCAATTAAATACAGTCCATAACCGATCAGTGGTCCCAAACTTTTGTATACCTCTTTTGTTACACTTATGAAACCCAGCAATTGGTAGAAAATATAGTAGAAGAGTTTTATTATACAGTTCAATATTGAAATAGCCAAAAAACTAATCTTTCAGGTATTCAAAGATCTTATTATTTTAGAACTGTAACAGCAAAACCTAAATTAAAAAATGGGTGGGTTATATCTATGATATAACCGCAAGGTTGACGTGGGACTACCTTAGCTTAGCAATCATTTGTTTGTATTGATAAAATTTTTGATTGAATGAAACAATTTCCGAATTCAATTGAATCCAAAATATTTGCTATGTGAGTAAAAATATTGTATAATGCCATGTAAGGTCAATTCATGCATTGTGATAGATTATGTTATTCGTTACAACTAAATTTAATGACAAGACAAACACATTTCAGTGGGAACAAAAATACCCCCGACCTGCGTGAATTTGCAATGCCAATTTCTTCAGACACCTTGGTTCTTAAGTCTGTGTTGGGGAACGACATTTCAACCGGTACAAAAATGCCCCCGACTTACATGTATTTGTAATGCCAATTTCCCCACGGTTCATGGATTTGAAGTTTGTGCTAGGAAAACACATTTCCGTCGAAACAAAAATACCCCCGATCTGCATGAATTTGCAATGCCAATTTCCCCAGACAGCTTGGTTCTGAAGTCTGTGTTGAGGAAATACATTTCAGTGGGAACAAAAATGCCCCCGACTTGCATGAATTTGCAATGCCAATTTCTCCTCGCTCCATGGATTTGAAGTCTGTGTTAGAGAACACATTTCGGTGAGAACAAAAGTCCCCATACTTCCATGTATTTCCAATGCCGATTCCCCCAAGGCTGCTTGATTTTGATGGCTGTGTTGGAGAAACCGTAAATCGGGCTAATCAAAACGAGGCGGTTAGGGCGTTTAGATAACGCTTAACATTTTACAGTTATTCAATTGTTTATCTAATGAAAAATAACATTTTATTAATTGTAATGGAAACGTAGAAACATTCCCTATCAATTGATGCAAACATCTTTCCGATCCAGTGAGAAATGTTCGAGTTATAAGCATTCGAAATCTATCATTTTTTCCTGCATGTTCTGTGTTTAGGTTTTCATTTTACCCCCCATATAATCCGACTAGACGTAGTCCCACGTCAAAATCGGCCAACCAGTCTCTTTGCTGAGTCACAATCAGGTTTAGTCAAATGATTTTTTTCTTGTTCATTTCACTTCAGTCAAAGTCATTTTCCATTAGTTCCTTCTAACATTTGGGGGCAGTCTTCCGAAAAACACTTACACATGTCCACGCGATGTGAAAATTCCATGTTTGAATTCAAACATGATTCTCGCTAGTGTTGAGTGTCTATCCCCAACACGAACAATGATACACAAACATAGACATGTGAAAACAAACACGATGTTTATAATTCAAGAACATCATGTACAAACATATCACCCGATGTCGCAGTATTCATTGCTTTCGTTTCGTTTCTTTTCATACACGGAAAGAAATTATTCATACCAAAACATTTCTTCGTAGAATACTTTTTCACAGAAACGAACTTGAAATTTAGTTCGCATTTCAAAAATTGCACGAACTAAGAGGCTATAAGTTCATGCACCAAAATATATATTTTTATTAAGGCTCATATGGCGTCAGCCTAACGGGGCCGGAAGTTCAATATTTTGACAATGTTTGCTTACAATTATGTTAGTAATATGTAACCGATTACTCGCGGTTGGCTCGAGGTTAGTATCAAAAGTGTTCTCATAATTGGGATGTTGCAGTCTTCAGTACTCTGTACGTGTGCCCGACATAGGATACTTCCTATTGGGATGCAGCTGACCGTTGATCAGCAACGACCCCCTAGTCTGCACCCCATATCTAGCGTGGTGCGTCTTTTTCGACTCGAGGAATCCAGGATAGAATGATCACTAGCCGGCGCAATCATCAGCTCGTGTAGAGTTGTCATGAGCGGTACAACCTTTGGCTCTTGTTGAATGATCAGTGGACTGCACAACCTTCGGCCCGTGTATCTGTAAAGAGTGTGTGTATGTATTGCCGCGACTAAGTAAAAGTTTATAGATCGTTCATGCACATTTTGCAAGTCTGATTAAATAATCCTTGGTTTCGTTCAAAGAAAACATTCTCTGAATAGAAAGAAGCTTTCTATTTTCTTTGCGTGCATGTTGGCAATTAAAGTCTGGGGAGCCGACTGCCTAGCGGGCGACGTCGTACAAATGCTGACCAAAAAAATAAATACCCAAAAATTAGTTTTAGATGCAACCTTCAGCGGCAAACAGCAGAACCAGCAGAGAAATTTCAGCGGCTAAGTGGGAAGAGGGAAGAGGGAAGAGGGAAGAGGGAAGAGGGACGAGGGAAGAGGGAAGAGGGAAGAGGGAAGAGGGAAGAGGGAAGAGGGAAGAGGGAAGAGGGAAGAGGGAAGAGGGAAGAGGGAAGAGGGAAGAGGGAAGAGGGAAGAGGGAAGAGGGAAGAGGGAAGAGGGAAGAGGGAAGAGGGAAGAGGTTAATCGATGGAGCCTTGAGTGTAAAATTGAACGCATTTTCGCTTGATGCCCTCCATCAAAGTCTTTACAGTGTCATCCGGTACCAGTTTCTCAGTTTTTTTCCATTTTCTTAACATGTCCTTCTCGTCTTTGCTTCCGGAGTTCCTGCTTCATTATTGCCCAGTACTGCTCCACCGAGCGCAGCTCCGGACAGTTTGGCGGGTTCATGTCCTTTGGAACAAAATGGACAGAATTGGCCTCATACCACTCCAGGACACTTTAAGAATAGTGGCATGATGCCAAATCTGGCCAAAATAGCGGAGCTTCGTCGTGCTGCTGCAAGAACGGCAAAAAGCGCTTCTCGAGGCACTCAGATTTGTAGATCTCGCCATTTACTGTGCCCTTTGTCACGAAAGGCTCACTCCTTAGTCCGCAAGAGCAGATGGCCTGCCAAACGAAATATTTGGAGGCGAACTTCGACATTGCCGGTGAAAAACTCCAACCCCGGAATTTGCTTAAAATCGGCTTTTATATACGTTTCGTCGTCCATCACACAGCAGCCATATTTTGTCAGCATCTTCTCGTAGAGCTTCCGTGCCCGAGTTTTAGCCGTCGATTGTTGCCGCTCATCGCGGTTTGGGAAGTTCTGTACCTTGTATGTATGTAGTCCAGCTCTCTTCTTTGCATTCTGGACGTAGCTCTGCGACATGCCGATCTTTTTAGCCAAATCACGGCTTGAGACGTTGGGATTTGCTTTAATCATCCGCTTCACCTTTCCCTCCGTCTTTTTGTTCTCCGGTCCCGGTTTTCTTCCAGCTCCTTTGCCGTGGTCCAACGTCAACCGCTCCTGGAACCGCTTCAACACTCGGGAGACGGTTGAATGGTGAATGTTCAACATTTTTCCCAACTGCGACAGTTCAGGAAATTCCAGGTGTTTGGAAAGAATTTGTTCTCTCGACTCGCGTTGGTTCACCTTCATTTTCGTTGAATCGAAAAACACGACTTCGAGTTTGACAGCATGTAGACAATACACATCAATGAGAAAGTGTGCAAAATTTGGTTGATTTTTACCCAATGATAAAAAAGTTATACCCTGTTGAATATGTCGCAATAATTTCGTGTTCGCTCTTTATGTTAATTGTATTGTTTAAAGAAGATGCCATAGGCAAGTCTACAGCACAGAAATTGTTGGCAAAGTTCAAAAATGGCAACGATGATGTCGATGACACGCCTCGCAGCGGAAGGCCTGCTGAATTCGACGAAGAACATCTCAAATCACCTTTGATTTTTGATGAACTACGATCATAAAACGATTCTCAATCACCTATTCGACTGAAAACACCTGATCGACATGGTCAAACCATACTCCTTCACGACAACACCAGTCCTCATGTTGCACAAGTCGTCAAAGCAGTATTCCAAGAGCTCGAATGGATGCTCCTTCAGCATTCGCCGTATTTTCCGGACCTTGTATCGACCATCTTTACTGCTCCCTGTAAAACCATATGAAGGACGTTACCTTTCTATAACAAAGAGGTCCTTAAAAACTGGCGCATCAACTTCTTTGACACCCGACCAGGCGATTTTTGGCGGAACGCCAGCAACAAATTGGTCGAGAGGTGGGAATAGGTTGTAAACAGCAACACCGAATGTATAATTGATTGACTTATTGATATAATTATTGTTTTTTATTTAAATAAAAGTCTTCGGTGAAAACGCTACGAAGTTATTCCCCAATCCAATAGTTGAGAAACCGATTGTAACAATAATGACCGGCACCGATTTTCTCAAATACAAAATGCAATCCGTGTTAAATAAGATAAAGACACATTGTAAGTTATCCGATGTAGAGCACATACAGCTCACACGAGGATGTTTTGAATTTTGCTACAAGACGCGTTTTGTTGGAGAATGTAGGAGAGTGCATCTGTTCACCAAATCGCAGCTGAGAGAAGTACAAAAACCGACATTCACCCTTCAATCAACACTAAGGTTCAGAAAATTGAGCAGTCAAGGAAAGAAAACATCGTCAAGAGGCTTCATCCCTTGCTGCCTGATTTAATTATTTAGTTACAAACTTTATGGGCAATATGTGACAACAGAAATATAGTTCAAGCTGTGACAAATTATTTTTTTAAGCTGAGTTTGATTCAATGAATTTAAACATTTGATGAAATTTTTAAACAGTGATTCTGGATGCATGGTTATTATAAATGTAGTACTGCATGGGGACGGACTGTTTTTCATTCGAACATTTGACGAGCATTTCGAAAAAGTGGTTTCTCACAACAAAGAAGACATGTGATTTTCATTATGCTAAACGTCCACTACGAAAGATGTTATTACAGGTCGGACTCGATTATCCGGAATGTTGTTTTTTTTTTCATTTCGGATAATAGAATTTTCCGGATAATCGAATCATAAAAAAATTGAAAGAAAATCTCTCGGTAAACGTAAAATAACTATGATTTGCACTGATTTATTCGTACATTACAGTGTTGTAGCCATAAATTTTCTCGCGCCCCCTGAGGGAAGGGATAATGTTTCGAAAATCGAAAAAATATTTATCGTCTCGTTACAGCTCGTGGACCAAAATATTATTCAAATGGTCAAGTCCAACTACAAACAAAGGTTTATGCGTGAGCATAAACCTTTGAATTTTCGAAAAGGACTTCCTGCAAAATGTTGATTTCCGCGAAAAAATACCCTATACAAAATTTAAGCTCAATTGAACTGTCGCACAGCCGTCAAAGTTTAAGTTTATTGAAAACCATTAAATCACTCAAGGGATATTATCAAAAATCGAATTTCGGGATTTAGATGAAAAAAAATTGAGATGACAGTAGATTCATGCAATTTAGAAAACATTTTGCATCAACTTTTTTTTTTCAAAACTCCAACTTCATGCACTTCCTCTCTTGTGTCTGAGCTATCTACAACGAGCAACAAAGGAGAAATCGTAGGATGTAAAGTCTCCGTGAACAAAGGAAAAGAAGAAGAACGAGGGAATATTTGCCTAGAGTATAAACAGTTGATCTCGCTGAGGCAAACTTTCATTCTTCGTGAGGAAATCGACTGAACAACATCGTTGCTGGGCGAGCTGGATGGCGTGGAATTGAATGCTTTTCTCAAGGCAATGAGGGTAAAGAAGTAATATGATGGATACAGTGAAATTTTCCCAGGACCTTTTTGCAGGTTAGAGACGAATGAAGTGAAGAAGTTGAAAGCCTCTCTAATTCAACA
Organism: Toxorhynchites rutilus septentrionalis; assembly: GCF_029784135.1. NCBI lineage: Eukaryota > Metazoa > Arthropoda > Insecta > Diptera > Culicidae > Toxorhynchites > Toxorhynchites rutilus. The sequence continues at coordinate 246,919,900 of NC_073745.1, forward strand.
AGCAAGTAAAGAAGGTATACACTCAGTCTCGTTCTGAATTCAAAGCAATGAATATCCCTTGTTCTTCCTTGTTTTGCGTCATCATATGTCTTCGTTTCGGATTGAGCTGTGGACGCGACCAAATTACTCACTCACTGATGTCTCTGGCATTGCAATCATTGCATCAAACTGACGCCATTCCATTAAGGTTCTGAGCTACACAATTGTGTGGGGAATCATCAATTTGTGGGGAATCATAGGCTATCATCGACTCACCAAGAAAATAAATGTTCTGGAATTTTGTGAGTAATGTGGTTTCGCATGACGGTAGGAAAACTCTCTCTACAAAGGATGACAGCTAAGCTAATCTAGACTGATAATATTAACAGAAAGAGCTTCTGTTGAGAAGAGCGCAAAACGGAGATAAGTGTGTGTATATTTAGTTGCTTCAAGCCATCGCTATATGGACATTTGTGTGCGTACGTGCGTGCTTCATAACCCGTAAAAGTAAAAAACCCCATTTGTATCTGATCCCGTGTGCATTGACCCTGTCACGATGAAACTATGGCCTATTTTTTTATGCTATAATTGACGATTGTTTGGTGTTATGGTGCAAATATTCAGCCGTAATGATAAATATAAACAAGGAGGGAAGATAGCGGGAGGGAAATATTTGCGCTAGGGTATTAGTAATGAATCTCTGCTGAGACAAATATTCAGCCTTTTTCCAAGCAGTTAACATTGTTCGTCATCATAAAGGCTGCGTTGGTGCCTTTGACATTGCATCAATGCATTGAACTAACGCTATGGTGGAGCAGGTGTTAAGGTTGTGCGCCAAAAAATTATCAGCATGTATTGTTTTGCGAGCACAAGAATGAATCATCAAACAATTTTCGTCAAATGATTATACAATAAAAAAAAAACATTTCAGGGCGACCAAACTGGTAGAATGGTTATTTCAAAATTTTCGTAGCATTATAAAATGATATCCGCAATTATAAACAAGCGACTTGAATTAATCTACAGCGTAGTTCTACGTCAACAATGCGGACGTGTCTTGAACACAACCTCCTATAATTGTTTTCGAGTGAAACAACATTTTTCAGAAAGTACTATTCTTAAATTTTATTGGCACTTTAATGCACATCGTTACTCATGCATTTGTTTTTAAACCGGAATAAATAAAAATTTGCCAAACAAGTTTTATTGAATATATTCTGAAACATGTGCACCATATCTGGCAACGTCACCTCCAATAACAAAAATCGCGGATAACGCAATAGAAGGCTAAAAACCAACCACCATCGCGAAAAAAATATATTTCAGCATGTTTCACCAATACAGAAATCATTGAACTAAAGGGTGTGTCACATAAAATTGCATCACGGAAAAAACGCTGAAGAAGTTCGCCCAGTAGACCGATCCTTTTGAAAATTTTAGACAGTAAAATAAAAACTATTAAACAACTTTTGGCATTTTCTTTTTATTCATACTTCGAGCCCAAGCCCGTATGTTCGTACCTTCCTCTTTACCCCGTCCATAAGGTTCTGTACAACGTCAGGTTGTAGTTTTTTTTTTTGAACAGAAATCCATTTTCTCTTGAAGTCCGCCTCTGATTTGACAACTTTTGGGTTCTTCCAGAGGGCCTGCTTCATAATCGCCCAATATTTCTCTATTGGGCGAAGCTCCGGCGCGTTGGGCGGGTTCATTTCCTTTGGCACGAAGGTGACTCCGTTGGCTTCGTACCACTCCAACACGTCCTTTGAATAGTGGCACGAAGCCAGAAGATGGTCGGGCCCTCGTGCTGCTTCAATAGTGGTAGTAAGCGCTTCTGTAGGCACTCCTTAAGGTAAACCTGCCCGTTTACCGTGCCGGTCATCACGAAGGGGGCACTCCGCTTTCCGCAAGAGCAGATCGCTTGCCACATCATGTACTTTTTGGCAAACTAGTAGTTTCTGCTTGCGAATCTCCTCCGGAACGCTGAATTTGTCCTCTGCGGAGAAGAACAACAGGCCCGGCAGCTGACGAAAGTCCGCTTTGACGTAGGTTTCGTCGTCCATTACCAGGCAATGCGGCTTCGTCAGCATTTCGGTGTACAGCTTCCGGGCTCGCGTCTTCCCCACCATGTTTTGCCTTTCGTCGCGGTTAGGAGCCTTCTGAACCTTGTATGTACGCAGGCCCTCCCGCTGCTTGGTCCGCTGGACGAATGAACTTGACAAATTCAGCTTATTGGCGACATCCCGGATCGAACTTCTCGGATCACGTCTAAACTGCTTAACTACGCGCTTGTGATCTTTTTCACTGACGGAGCATCCATTTTTGTCGTTCTTCACCTTCCGGTCAATGGTTAGGTTCTCGAAGTATCGTTTTAGTACATTGCTGGCCGTGGATTGGACGATTCCCAGCATCTTACCGATGTCCCGATGTGACAACTCCGGATTCTCGAAATGAGTGCGCAGGATTAATTCACGACGCTCTTTTTCATTCGACGACATTTTTCCAAATTTACGAAAAATTGATAGTGAAGCATGGCCAACGTGATCTATACACTCTTACCTGATTGTAAGCGAAAGCTGAAGATATAATTCCTAAAAATTAAATTTCTACAGCGTTTTTTCCGTGATGCAATTTGATGTGACACACCCTTTATCTGTTCTACTGTAATTATAAAGTAATTTAACAAATTATTCAAATTATCTGATCAAAAAATAAGAAAAAAATCAAAACTAAAATATTCAGGATAATCGAATCTAAAAAAAATGAATTTACCGTCCCATCTCGTTCATCCAATGTCCCATCGTCCCATCGTAGTGGAAATGGTGCTTACGTCACTCCTTCTTCAAGTTTTTACGGGGTCATTTTTCCACATTTCTGTAAAACTTCGATGTTTTTGGGAGAATTCGGCATCCTTCACAGATTAATAACAAAAAAGAAAAATGTGAACTTTGGCGCTTACGTCACTTTGTGAGATTACAGCAGTACTGGAGGTACTCCTTTTGATAAATTTCGTGGTTCCAGGAGTTACGAAAGCTTCCACGTCTACAGATAGAATGTGGAATTTTTGAGAAAATTTGTTCTATTTTTGCAATTTTGCCTCTAATTGAAGTATAACGTACTTATAAATTTGGCCGATAACGCCGTTTTATCATCATCCAGAACATAATCCATCTTATATCATAATATTATTCTGGAACTCATATACGTAGGACCGAATCTGCAATCTGCAGTTTTTAATCTGGAATCTACAATTTGAACCTAGAACCTTTGAAACAGATACACGAATTTGAATTAATGTAATCTCGTCTAAGAATCTGAAATAAGGAATCATTAATCTAAAAAATTGATACGAATCTGGAATTTATAACCTGGGACATCATTCGCATGGGTCTGAAAAATTATGGATAATGTGATGAACTTATTGTTTCTGAGCTAGATTCGACTATCCCTGAAATTGAATAACAAATGCTTCGTCTATAATATTTTGAATAGACTACAAAGTGACACTCTATAACAGAATGAACATTGCAACATGAGAGAAAGAAATCAAAGTAGGACACATCTTGATATGTTACTACCATAGTCGTACACAAAGCACAGCACAGTTTGTAACAACAATATAATATTTCTTTCCTAGCACAGGGAGCCCGATTTCATGCATCGTTCGACTGTCATCTCAAACATGGCAACATCAAACGCTGTTCCATTTCGTTTGATTGAAATTGAAAGCGTAAAAGCTCGGGATCCAATTTGCGTAACAGCTTTGCTACCCAGTGAGTAAATCCCAATTTCTATTCGCCTACACACAGCGTGTATGCACCCGACGGAGCCACGAGCATTCCCTTAGTATACTCCATGTCACGCTTTTCCCTCTGAAGTTTGCCTCCGAAAGAACTCCGTTGTCGACGGCTGTTTGAACAAGATGGAATATTTATGAAAAATGCTTTGTGTGTGATGGCCCGCTGTACAGATGTGAGAAGATATTTAACATGGTTTACAAGTTGCAACTGTTGTCCAATAGCAAATCGTACAGATTGTTAAGTGCAAACGCAGGGAAATTATAATTTTTGTAACATTTTCAAACATCTGAATTTCTGTAGTTCTATATTATTTGGAATAACTATATCGGGTTGTTGACTCATGCTAATCTCATGCTATGATTCCATACATAATATGTGGGAAATTATGATAGCCCGGATTCGAGCGTATTTTCGAAAATCGATTCCGACTCTTCTCTCAATTTCTCAAATCATCCAATGTAACCACCATTTTCGATCGACTACGATGTATTTCAATATCGGTTTTAGTATGTCAAACACGTAAACCCATGTCTTATCATTACGTATAATACGTATAATGGACGAGTGATCAAAATTCAGTCGGTTTGTAATATTTAGATTCCCACTTCAGAAATTTATTTTGCATCTGAAAGAATGGTTTATTGATTCATTGATCCTGTGACACAGTATATAACAGTAAAGAGTTATACAACAAATCGGTACTCCGCTGAAAACCCAATTTCCTGAACGACGCTTTCTTGACCATTGACCGACACCGACTCCACATTGGCGACATAGTGAGTACGCCTTCTCATTTACCCTCATTTGGAATAAATAATAAAAGTGCTCCAGGCAGTACTTTGCTCTGGCTTGTCCAACCGTCATTTGGCTGTAAATGCATAACCACGAGCAGGAGGAAGAGGAGATCTCGTATCTCATGCATAAAACGACAAAAAGTCTGCATTTACATCACCACTCAATTTGCATCCCGACAGCAAATACTGCTTCCACACTGCCGCCGGAAGGGTATTTGCTATCGTGGAGATGAAAGATTTTCTCGTTGTGAAGGAGAGATATGAACTGGAGGAAAATTGTAATAGCATACATTTAACAATGTGGATCGCATTTGTTGAACAAACTATCCACTGGGTGCACGAAGACAGAGGAATTGTATTATGAAATGAGGATATCTCAGACAAGAAACACATATAAAATTTAAGTGAATAACTGTTGATTTGATGAATGTACTCCTCGACATTACAAGCTAACCGATTTCTCTGGAAAAAATGGATTCTGCGGAGATTTAAATGGAGGTGTGTTATTCGAATTGTATGATTAGTCGATTCATCATAATTGATTCCGAAATGCTTTCCAGCCACTCCATGCGACATGAACTGTCGGATTGTCTCATTTTCTAATCAATATTTTTTTGTAATTCAATTCGATGGTTGGGTTTAATCAAGTCATGAATTTAGTTTGTTTTTTTAACCGGTTGCGATTCAATGCAGGAAACATCTCCCTTATGTTTGTTTGGCACTAGTTTTCTTTTTTTTTGTGATATTCGCTTGACCAAGATTCTCTATAAGAACGTCCAGATTTAAAGCATATTTTTCTAGTAAAATTGTTATTGTGTTGTTTTTTCAATTTCACCTTCTTTCAAGCAACTCTTTTAGTGGTAGTACACCAACTGACAACATAATAAAAGAAATTTACTATAGGGTAAGTGGGGAAAATTGGACCCCCTAAGGAAATCGTCTAATATTTCCGAACCATAACACTGAGCTACACTTGTTTCCGCTCAATCAATCATGTTTAATCATTATATCAAGCTTCAAACTACCAAATATGTAATAAAATAAAAGAGATGATTTTTGGAAATTAAAATTTGATGTGGGGTGTGGGTAGGGTGACAAATCAATGTTTTGTACAAAGAAAATCCGTCCTTGATGGCCTGCGTTGCTCTTTCAAGCTCTTCCTTCTTCCAACGTTGTATGTCCATTCTTTTTTGTAATTCCGCGGCATCTGGAACCAATTAGGGCAAAAAAAAAGTCTCAAACCACACACCATGCATAAATTAAAGTGCAATTTTTTGACGTAGGACTACGTCTTTCATTTCTATACTGGGGTGTAAGTTCAAACTTTCGAAAACGAAAGCATTACGCCGGAAAATGAGATTTTGAGTGTTAAAGAACGAAATAGAATGATAAACACTTCATTCGAAAGATAAAATGTCTACGCGTTGTATACTTGTTACTTTTTGATCCAAAAATTTGTTTCCAAGCCCTAAAATTGCTTTCAAAACAGGCTATTGAAATCACACCAATCGGTAGATAAGCGAGTACCGCTCGGAAATCCACTCAGTTATAATTTCGCAACGACTGAGATACGATCGCTGGAATGGATGGATGTTTCCCTAACACAGACTTCAAAACCAGGGGAAATAAGTATTGCAAAATAGATGCAAGCATTGGGTACTTTAAACTCACTTGCGTATCTGGAAATTGGAATGTTTCCCTAACACAGACTGCGAAATCATGAAGCTTGAGGGAAATCAAGATTGCAAAACAGATTCAAGCTGCGGGTACTTTTGTACTCGCTTGTGTTTCTGGAAATCGGAATGTTTCCCTAACACAGACTTAAAAACCATGGAGCCAGGGGAAATTAGCATAGCAAATTAGATGCAAGCAGCGGGTACTTTTGAATTCGTTTGCGTTTCTGCAAATTGGAATGTTTCCCTAACACAGATTTCAAAATCATGAAGCCTGGGGAAATCAGCATTGCAAAATAGATGCGAGCTGCGGGTACTTTCGTGATCGCTTGCGTTTCTGGAAATCTGAATGCTTCCCTAACACAGACTTCAAAACCAAGGATCCAGGGGAAATTTGCATAGCAAATTAGATGCAAGCTGTGAGTACTATTGTACTTGGATTGACTATGGATTTGATATGGTATGTCACAGTGTAGTGGATATGATCGAAGTGGATATTATATTACATATCGAAGAAATCACATTTATAAAAGTAGTGTTATAAAATTATTTGTTTACGAATGCTGCAATCGATCGTCGTTATTGAGAAGTTGGAATTGTTGGGAAGGGGGTCTTATTTTCGCTGTGTATTTCCAAGGAGGAAACCATTCCTTCTCAAGCGTTAATAATCCTGCTCCGGATCAACGATGATTCCAACTGTCGGGGCTTGGGGAGTGGGTACTATTTGCGCTGAGTATTTCCGAGGAGGAATCGATTCCCCCTTTGAACGTTAATAATTTTTTTCCGGCTAAACGAAGTGGTACCACTTTATTCGAAAGATGAAAAATCTAAGATTTATATGCTTGTTACTTATTGATTGCTAAATGAACGTTAGTCCTACGTCCACCTTGCGGTTATATCTAAGATATAACCCACTTCTAGTTTTTCATCTATTGTTATGAAGCTTACAGTTTCGCTGCATCAAATGGTTCCTCTTCTGTAAGCGAATAGAATTAACTGCACAATTCACGGAAAGTTTATTTAATCAACGGGAAAAACCTTGAAACCACGATCGAAAGACTTACATTTTTTACAATCAAAGTGCTTTCTTTGTTCATACTACCGTTTCCCTCCACCAGTCGAATTTAGCCAAAAAAAATTCTACGTTAGTAACATACGGTTCAACAATAAAAGGAGATGACATTATTAAAAAAAAATCCAAGATGGGCCGTATTTTTTGAGATAAAGGGACGATCCAAATCACCCCAACTTACCCTACAATTCAATACTGAAGTCGCTCAAAAACTTATATGTTGAGGTCTTTATGACCTTTACAGTTTAGTGTAGCGGTACTCATGGTTTTATTCAGAGGGGCCACAAACACGTGCTAGTCATGGGGTCGCGGGCCGTAAAAAAAAATAAAAAAGGGTGGTGTCCAAGACACGACCGCATTGTGAACGTAGGACTACGAAATTATATATCCAAGAATGAAAATATTTAGTATCGTAAACCGGGGACAAATTGATCACGATTTTAGGAAAAAAGTAAATATTTCCGAAATGTTTTGATTAAATCAAACCCAATTATTTTTAAAACCAGTACTGGTGTCAAGTTCACAAAACGTTTTTCAAATGTTAGTTTGGAAAATTTTTAACGAAAAAATTCAAAACATGCCTTTGGGGTGAAATTGATCAATCTATTTTTCTTATTATTTTCTAGTGTAATGTGTACGAAAACGTATAAAAATTCACTGATTTCTTTACCTATGGTTATATAAATGATAATTCAAGCGTTTGAAGATCGATATTTCGCATAATGAGGTTTAGTTCTGGACATAAAGTAGTCACTTTCCCCGGAAACCTGATCCGAAACATATTCGGGTTACGTCAGTTATTTGTTCATTATTTATTTATTTATTTATTCATTTTCGTGAAAGAAATTTTGACTACATACAATAAATTTCATTGAAAAAAAAATATCTCTAAAATTGAAATGCGTTTTTCTCGAAAACATATGCTTTTAAAATTCAGAAAAAAATAGATATAAATAGCTCTTAGAATTTCCAACAAGTTTTCCATACATCGGACGATGGGCACATTTACATGGAAAAAGTTTTTAATGTTTAATTGAAAAAAATACTATTAATGTTTAATTCGTAACATTTTTATTCATAAATTATCGCAATTTACTGCTCTGCTAACTTCTCTCTATTTGGAAACATGTCAAGAACATGTCAAACGTGAGAATTTACACACAAAAATGTTACGAGAAAAACATTATTTTTTTCAGGAGTCTTCATACAGAAATGACTTATATTCCGAAAACTATAACAGATAGAAAGTTGACGTCTTCGATAAAAGTTCGATTTTAATAAGATCTAAAACTTTGTTGAATACACTATATCGCTATCTTGACTTTAAACAAAATTATGATTAGTTTTATTTTTTTCAAAAAAAAAAAATATAAAAAAGTTGTTGTTGGAAAAACTTTTTTCCTGTAAAAGTGCCCATCTTCCGAAGTATGGACGACTTGTAGGAAATTTTAAGGGCAATTCATATATATACTTTTGGGAATTTTAAAAGAATACGCTTTTGAGAAAAATGAATTTTAATTTTTAAAATAACTTTTTTTTCAGCGAAATTTTTTTCTAAAAAACGTTTGGTATTTTTTCGTAAAATTTTTAACCATTTCCTACATTTCATCCTTTGATAAGAATTTTGTAGATATCATAGTTTTTAAGTTATAAATTTTTGTAAAAATTTAAGAAAAAAAATTTGGCTTTTTCCAAAAAGTAAGCTAATTGTTTTTCGAATATTTCAAGTATGCAAAGTTGCTTAAATGACCCATGTCATGTCGTTAAATGACCCACAACATTTCACTACTATCTGAGATGGTGCTGCCAACGGCCAGTCGAGTTGGCATGAAATTTGTCAATGTTTTATTGAGTTAAATATTATTCCTACGGTACATGTTACTTTTTAGCTGTTTTTATTCATTGTTGTGTCAATTAATTCGCAGTGCTGATTGTATATATGCATCATGCAATTGATAGGAGCGTTGTTTGCATAATTTGTCCTGGATGTTTTGATTAGAAAACAAATTGTGTGTTCTTAGTTGACGCCCATTTTTTCTAGTAATTCAGACGATTGTATTTATTGCGAAATGAGATTATTAACGAAAGAAAGCGTTGCAAATTTACGGAGTTCTTTTAGTGCTTGGATGTTTATGAGCATGCAGCATGCTTGATACGAAGGAAGTGGAAATGAGGTCCAGTTCAACTTACGGAGTGCAAATAAGAGAAACTGTTACTGGACTGACTCAACAAAATTAGGTCATATAGGTTTGAATTAATCTCAAATATGATAATTTTGAAAAATTTTGAAGTTTGATACTTCAACTGACGAATTTTGTTTTGTTTTGGGTTCTAGAATTTATGACCATTGAATTCGTTCCCGCCATGTCTTCGGAATACGTGGGCCGATTCCGATGAAACTTTAAAGGGTACTCAAATGAAACAGATGGAGTTTCAAATGAAACTTGTCTCGACCAATTCGGTTCAGCAGTTTCCGAGAAGACTGAGCTGCAACATTCATTGTCTGGTTAAGAAAAACAAAGGTTCTCTTCTATGGTTCTTTTTCGTAAAATTGTTTTTTTTTCTCACTTGTTTTAATAGTAAATGTATCCATCTGATTACAATTCCAACTCGTAAGAAATCAGCTGAGTGTTAATTAATATTTTTGGCGTCTATTAATATTGTTTTGATGTGTTGAAAATATGTTGCTTTACCATGGTTAAAAATGGAAACTAAAATGCGATTTAGAAAAAGAAAAATTTTCATGCAATATAATAAACGATTTGATAAAAACCACAAACGAAAAGAACTTACAGGTGATTATTAAACGTTTCATATTGAAGTGTTTAAGATTTAATTGAATAATACCTTCGAAATGTTTACTTTGTTTTCATTAGTACGTTTGATCAATTTCACTCCGGTGATCAATTTGCCCCCGGATGACTGTACGATGATTTGGAAGCACTGACAAGGGCCAGTGAATAAATGCTTTCACTGAGCTGGGGCTGCGAAAATTTTCAGCAGATTTTTAAATTAGCTCTCAGAATTAACTTGCGCTGTCGATTGCTCGCTGTCTAGCGCGGTACTGAAGCACTGAACTCACCTAACTCATCAGGTAGTTTTTCAGTATCTTTTAGCAAAATTACATTTCCATGGCTCATAAATATAGCGTTCCAAAAATACTCCAAGCTCTATCAGAAAATCCAAACTAAATAGTGTAAGTGTTACGTAACAAAATACTCTTTTCACATCCGGCTTGAAATGTGCTGTGCTTTGACGTCCATGTTAACCCGGAAGCAATACACGAATTCACGAAAATCAATTGAACGTTTAACTTTGAAAAAAGTAACTCAAAAAACGGAAAAAAACACATCTCTGATTTTTGAATATGTTATGCAAAAAAAATTTCAGCGCGCTTGGTCCCGAGACCATGAAAACTATAATGAACCAATACAATTGATAATTAAAAAAACCAAATCCATTTTTTTAGAAAGCGTAGTTTTTTTTCGAAGAAATAAAAAGGTGCTTCTTTTTTGAAAGTCGCAAAACGTATTCAAAATATGTTTCGTTTCTCACCCTATGATACTGTTTGTAATAATTTTATTCGCCCATTTTTTTCATATTTTCTCATGAGACGGTTCCATTAAATATGATTAATAGTTTCAATAAGAGTAAATATTTCGTAACGACATTCTTCAATACTCAGAAACAATTCGGTAATGATAATCACGATAACACGTACACGCAATAGGCCAAACAATGAATTGAAAGCAACGAAAAAAATTTTTTTTCACTTTGTTTTCTGACTAGAAGATTTTTTGTCTATTCAATTCATGAATTGTCACAGATTCTTCCGGATTTTTTTTGTGATAAACAGAAAGTATCTTCTTCTTCTTCAATGGCACTAACGTTCCTAGAGGAACTTCGCCGTCTCAACGTAGTATTACTTGCGTCATTTTTATTAGTACTTAGTTGAGATTTCTATGCCAAATAACACGCCTTGAATGCATTTTGAGTGGCAAGCTCTAGAATACGCGTGATCACAGTGCAAGTCGGAGGAAATTTCTTTGACGAAAAATTCCCCCGACCAGAACGGGAATCGAACCCGAACACCCGGCATGTTAGTTATGACGCTAACCACTCGGCCAAGGGAGCACAGAAAGTATATTACAAATGAATTTAAAAAAGCGTTAAATTGAAAAATATCAGCATCGCCGAAAATCTTATTTGATTAAATGATGAAACCATATAGGGTAACACGGGGTGATTTGGTCATATGGGGTGATTTGGACCACCCCTTTATCTTAAAAATTACGGCTCAACTTGGATTTTTTATAATGTCATTTCCTTCTATTGTTGAACCGTATATACCTAAAGTAAAAAAAACTTTGGTAAAACTTCACAAGTAGAGGGAAAGGTAACATAAACACAGCAAGCACTTTGATCGTCAAAAAATGTGAGTTTTCCAATAGTGGTTTTAAGGTTTTTCCCGCTGATAAAACAAACTTTTCGTGTATTGTGCAGTAAAGTTCTGTTCGCCTACAGAAGAGGAACAATTTGATGTAGTGAAACTGTAAGTTTGATAAAAATAAATGAAATTAATTGCATTTTAATTTTTGCGTGTCGTGTGGGGTGACATGGACACGCTTCTGTGGGGTGAATTGGTCCTACAGGTTTGACACTTTTCTTTGGTCTAATTGATTTCAGATGCCGCTGAATTACTAAAAGAGAATGGACAGACAACGTTGGAAGAAGGAGGAGCTTGAAAGAGCAACGCAGACCATCCAGAACGGATTTTCTTTGACCAAGCATCAAAAGTGTTTGAAAATGCTCGACCAACAGTGAAAAGATTCATGCAGAATTCGAGATGGTGTCAATCCAACTTTTCTGGTCTGGAATCTGGCCAAGCCACCTGGTGTCGATCCCAAAATATCGTTACTGATTGTAACATTATCCCAAAATACTTTACATAAACATAAGTATGTTTTGATGTAGGATTACGTCTTTCGGGAACATATTGGGGTACAAATTGAAAATCGAAAATCGAGCACATCGTAAAAATTGTCCAATTTCAAAAGCTTATTGCTCAGTCATTCTATGATGGATTAATGCAATTTTTGCGTCAATCGATTTCGGTACTCCATAACATTTTCTCATATTGAAGAAAATAATATATCTCATGAAATTAACTATCGAATAATTGAAAAATCTCAACCCCTATCCTAAAGGAAATATCTCCTTCTGATTGGTCGAAATTGACGATACATGTGGCGGGTCCCTAACAGAGACATCAAAACCAAACTACCTGGAGGAATCGGCATTGCATGTACATGAAAGCGGGGGGAACTTTTGTTCCTTCCGATATGTGTTCCCTAACAGAGACATCAAATCTAAGCTGCCTGGGGGAATCGGCATTGCAAATACATGAAAGTAGGGGGAAGTTTTGTTGCTACCGAAATGTATTTCCTAACAGAGATATGAAAACCAAGGTGCCCGGGGGAAATCGGTATTGCAAATATATGCAAGTCGGGGGTATTTTTATATTGCAAGTAGAGTGAGTGATACGATTAATTCTAGCAAATAAAATTATAATTTGGAACTTTGTTGCTTCGTGAAATTTCATATCAATGACCGATCGTGTATTGTGAAAAATTTAGCAAAAGTGTAAGTGTAAAATAGTATATGGTAGCTGTTGTGGTAAAAATGACTTGATATATAAAACGATTAATTTCAATTTTCATATATAAAAACCAAGGTGTGTTCCCGCTCGAGAACGGGTCGTTCGGGTTAAGCTGTCTGTTTTATTGTGTTCATTTTCACCCAAGGAAAGTTTATACGGCCAGAAAAATTGGAAATGTGAAGAAATATTAGAAAAAGTGTTTTTCAATATGCTCTACATATAGTATTAGTTGTTGTTAGTCCAATTAAAATTCGCATTGAGTTGAATAAACACTCAGGAAGTAAAAATTATTACCTTTTCCATTTCAATTATGTTTTCTCTATATTAAAGTAACATGTTTCTACTGATGAGAAAAAATGATAATTGTGTTTGGAACTGGCAATTATCTTATATTACATTGGTGAGTTTTTTTCTTTAGTTCATCCATAGGAGGCACCTCGTCTAGGCTCAGAGGCACAGAGAATGGTTTTCATCATATCTCGTTCCACTTCGATATATTTTCTCTGATACGCACCATCCAACGACTGTTTACCATCCTTCTGTCATCATCACTCGGTAAACACTGGTGGAGTGAACAAACAATACCCAAAAATCAAACAAAACGGCCCTTTTCAGAGCCATCAAAACATTATCAAAGCGTTTAACGATGTAATTCTTCAAACATCCAAAATCAACAGATAGCCTAACGGAATTCTACGTCAACTATGCGGTCGTGTCTCAGACACAACCCTCCTATGACTTTTTTTCGATGAAACACACACTGGACCAAATCACCCCACAGCCGGTTAAAATCACCCCGCATCAAATTTTAATGTCTAAAAATTATCTCTTTTATTTTATGATATATTTGGTAAATTGAAGCTTTATATAATGATTAAACATTATTTATTGAGAGAAAACAAGTGTAGCACAGTATACAATGTGACAGTTTTTATTTGGACCGTATTGGTTTGGAAATATTAGGCGATTTGCTTAGGTGGTCCAAATTCCCCCCTTTTCCCCAACATCCGTTCCGTCCACCGCATTCTGCTTTCCACATTCATTCACTCCATTCGCTCTCGAACAGTTCGCTCGTAATCGCAAATGACCGTTTGTTTACTCTTTTTGGTGAACTAGTTCTTTCGTACCATTCGCGAACGGTTAGCCCATCTCTGCCACGGAGGCTAACAGCCGAATTGTATGCAAACTTGTTGTTTGTTGCGCTACTCCCACAGCGAGTAAAATCTATAAAACATACTCACTTTAATCGTTATATTGTTATATTGTTGTTTGTTGTTTTACTATCTCCACTGTTTGTGTCTTAACCAAAAAAAAAGCTAAATAAATTAACAAAAAAAACTAAATAAATATATCATATGGCATTTTTCGCAATAATTTTGCGTAACATGCATTTGAAATACCTTAATTTTTCGTAGAGTGACCCCCATATATAGAAATCAAAGACGTAGTCCTACGTCAAAATAGGAGCATGGAATAATGAAGAAGAGAAATTACATCTTGGAGAAAGTCATGATGTACCTCTACAAAATGCCGAACGAACTAGGAACTTTCATGCAGAGTACCAGAAAAAACTGAATTCCAGGGAATATCATGGATACTCATTAGATTTGCATTTCAACGCAGTTACTAGAATAGCCAACAACAAAAACAGGAAAAAAACTGCGTACTAATATGTTTTTTGACTGCAGATTCTTGAAAAATGAACCATATAAAATGTTCTAAAAAACTTCGTTTAACATCTTTCACCTTAAAGAGGAAGGTACATATACGGAAATATTATGCTCCGCTTCAAATATAATATTAGAACAATATTAATCTCCAGCTCCACCTGACCAGTTTCGGAAGAAAAACATAAATATATTATATGTTTACTACCATACATTCCTCCAGTTTTTCATTTTGAAAATCCATAAAACTGATAAAAATGATAAAAAATATTACTATTTATAATCATTAATAAATGTTCATGTGTGCACCCGTGGCCGAGTGGTTAGTGTCTCACATTATCATGCCGGGTGTTCGGGTTCGATTCCCGTTTTGGCCGGGGAATTTTTCGTCAAAGAAATTTCCTTCTATTTGCACTGTGGTTACGCGTATTCTAGAGCTTGCCCCTCGGAATACATTCAAGGCGTGTTATTTGGCTTAAGAAATCTCAACTAAGTATTGATAAATGATGCTAGTTAATACATACGTTGAGACGGCAAAAGTTCCACAGGGAACGTTAACGCCATTCAAGAAGAAGAATAAATGTTCATGAATTTTTAGTTCTCTTACTTATAGTTGAAACTCATAGTTCTCATACCTAAAGTCATTTATAGAACATTCAGTTAATTTAAAAAATGGTCTAACTCAATTCAAACTTTAGAAACAACGTTTTCGTATGAAATTCACAAAAAAAATCATATTCATAAGAAATTTCCATTAATCAAGACTAATAAAATTCTTAATAGAGAAAGTTGTATAATGTGAAAATATTTTTTAATTTATTTAAATGCAATTCATCAAATATCTCGAAATAAGAGATATATGACTTAGACTTTTATAATTATGGGCACATCCTGCGGCAAATAAAATTTGCTCCATTCAACACGGTGACAAAATAGAAACCGAGGTTGACCAGAGCGAGCACAATATTTATACTTCGATGAACCTTCAAGCATATCCATAGATTTTTGTGATTTCACTAATTTTTATAGATTCTTGTTATTTCCGCATTTGGCCTTCAAAGCAGTTCTCGCATGTAACGCTCTCATTTTCGAAATTTGAGAAAATTGTTATGTAGGGATTTTTGAGGCCGGGAAGGTTTTCGTGATAGTTCTGGGCCCCTCCCCCCCTTCAGGGGCTGCCATACAAATAAAACACAATTTTTTTCATTTCTCGGAAATTAGTCAAGCAAATGAAACCAAACTAGGCATATTGCGGTTTTAGGCTGCAATAAATGTTTCTGTGGTGGTTAGACTCTCCACTCCCTCTTCTAACGCAACCTCGACCCCACCTCCCCCCCCCCCCCCTTTTCACGTTACGTAATTTGTACACGACGCCTAAGTATTTCTATGGTGGTTAGACACTCCTTCCGCTCTCTAAGGGTGGGTTATCATACAAATTAAACACAAATTTCTGCATAACTCGAAAACTAGTCAAGCAAATGGAGCCAAATTTGGCATGTGAAGGTTTCGCGTGGCACGAAACGTTTCTATGGTGAATACACTCCTCCCCCCTTCTCTAAGGGGGGATGCCAGACAAACGAAACACAAACTTCAGCATAACTCGAGAATTCAGCATAACACATATTTCAACCAAAAATATTCCAACCAAACATGACAATTGAAAATTTTCAGAAAAACTTTAAAGGTAAAAGGGAAAATTCGGAAAATAAAATTCCCATATGATCTACAATTACATAGTGACAAGTGCTATTAGTCCATTTGATGTTTTGATTGATCTTTGTTCGAAACTGGAAATGGAATTTAATGTGATGAAACGCACTCCTATATCTTCTTCTATGTATACCAAAAAAAAGGATCGCCGGATGTGTTGATAAGAGCAGAACTCGAGGAAGGAATTGTCCGATTTAAGGGCTGTCTTTATTCTATCTTATTTTCTGTATAAAGCATTTATTCCATGTAACAGAGAAACATGTTATTTGCAAGTGGTTGAAAAATCTTGAACGAGAATTATGTCTGAAAATAATCTGATATTATAATGATGAGTTTTGTTAGAAATACTAGGAATTTTATAGTAAAAGGTAAATTCATCGGGGTCGATTAGAAGATCAATCAATGAACAGTTCTGCGATTGCACCCATGAACTTGCTCATAGTAAGAAAACGTGAATGTTTGAAGCTATTGATAACCAAAAACAAATTATGGGCGGGACGAAGTTTGCCGGGTCGGCTAGTACTCAATAAATTGAAAACGGCTGAACCTTAAATGGCAATATTTTCACTATCCGTATTGTCTATAGAAGTTGCCCTGTTTCTGATTTGTTACCTCCACTGAAAGACATGGTCCTACGTCAAAAATAAATAGATAATGGTTTCTCGGTTATATTTTATATACAAAGTAGTTTATAGTTTCAAATAAAGGGACACCAGATGGGCCAACCAGAAGAGCCCTCCAGGCCAATTTTTAGTTGATTATAGTTGGTTTAGATGTAACACTTTAAGTATTTTCAGCTAAAACTTTCCTAATACTAAATATTTTCTATTCACTGATTCACTGTTTCCCTCTTTTCCAGGATTTCGACATGATAGAACTATTCGGCTCACCGGCAGGAAGAGCGCTGGCTGTGAAGAACAAATCAGCTATCGAAATGCACTCATGTAGTAACGCAAACAACAACTCCAACGCTGCCAGCAGCAGTAGTTCAACCGCCACCCCCACTATGAACCAACCATTCTGTCAACAACCCTTGTACAATTCTCTTCAAAACGGCGGCTTCAATGGAACCTGCAGCACCATAAGTAGCAGTCTCAACCAAATGAGTAATTCAACTGTCAGCGACAAGTTTGTAGAATCGAGCGACATAATACTATACCGATCCCACCAGTCACAGCCGAATGATATTGCTCCTCATAGGGCGACCAATCCCAGCGGCACCAATCGAACCAGTTCGAAAATGGCGAAAATATGGAAGCTCTTCGATGAGGATCGAATACACAAAAGGGGCAGCAACAACAACAACAGTAGTATTAGTGGAAGTGACATATTTAGTCGTTGTCAGAGGTACTAAACAGACTGACAGGGCATCGCACCACAGATTTGGATTTTAAACATGGATTCCTTTTTTTTATTTCATACAGCAGGAGGAAGATAAGCCCTATTCAAAGTGAAGAGAAGTCCACAAAAGACCTGTACAATGAAGCAGCTCAACTACTTGGAATGAAGTGCACCCTGAGTGATAGCTGTCGGTGCATTGACTGCCAGGTGAGTCCCCTCGCCCTATAGAGGAATAAATTCTATGCTATTTCCATCATTTCCTAAAATAGACATCGAGAGCACTGAAATCAACAATTCAATGCGGCGCGATGTAGAACCCATGTTGTCTACGAGTCGATTTGTTTGAAATATGCAAATCACACCCAAAATCCATTACACCATTCTTATTCATTGTTCAATGCTCATCAATGCGAAGCCGAACAATGATAGCAAGATGGAGATTTCCCAAGTAATAGTACCAATCCTTTCTGTCTGCGAAATGGACAATCAAGATGAAATTAATTCGGCTGAAGCTCATTTGAATGCAAAAAGCATGTCATCATCAGTTGGAGCAGTACATGAATAATGTTTTCTCCCCATTAATTATGCCGTTATTAGCATTCAAATGGGACAATTTTTACTTGTTTTGTAGTGCTACGCCCCAATAATATTGCTGAAAATGTACAATGGCTGAAAACTTCAAAGGGATTTCCTAATGAACCGTAGGCGCGAATTGAATGTTGGAGTTTTTTGTATGTCACCCAGCGGAATAAATACAAATTCATTTGCCATGTTGTTTATTATGCGTAATGAAATTAAACTAGTTCAATATTTGATGAAGAAATTAATGAAGAAAAAATTTCAAATTCATAAGTAGTTTCATAAAAAATGAAAGAAAGTGAAGTAAATGAAAGTGAATGATCATCTCTGACAGAGATGACAAATTCTCCTGTAAAAGGTTTTCGGGAGCTAAATAAATACGCGAGTAGTCTTGTTGGTGGTTGAATATTGAACTAATCTTTATTTTCAAACGTCACTGACAGTTGACACAGGCGTTATCTGCGTTACAAACGGAGTCCGGTCTGACTTCACTATAACAATGTTTCATCTCTCAGCCACCACAGCAATGAAGTATACTAATTTTGTACTAACTGCAAAAATATATCAGTTCACACTTTTTATAAAATAATTTTAGTGTCTAGCGAATCTGTTCACGAACATAACGGTACTCGCTATAAACAAAAGTTGTCATCCATGCTTGGGGGAAATCTTTATGGAAAACTCCATGTATTATGGCAAAGAGCATTGTTCTGTATGTTCTAACAGAAAGATAGAAGGTGGAAGACGTCAAACTAATTATTTTTGTGATACATGCAAACACATGAACTGCTTTTTGGGGACTGTTTCGGAAGATACCATACGATTTATAGCAATATATAAAAGTAATATTTTAAAAATGTTGATTCCCACGAAAAACTACCCTATGCAAAATATCAGCTCAATCCGACTTCATTTACTAGTGTCGCGGTCAAAGTTTGAGTTTTTGGAAACAGACAACAGTAAAAAATAGTAATAGTAAAAGTAAAAATAGCATCTCTGATATCGAGATATATTATGTAAAAAATCCCAAAAAAAATATAAAAATATATATGGCGCCCTCTAGTTCGAAGCCATGAAAACAACAAAAAAGGACTACAATCAATAATCACGAAAACAAAATCCTTTTTTTTTGCTGGTTCAGTTTGATATGTGAATCATCTCAAATGGTTCAGTGGTTGAAAAGCTATGAATTTAAAAAAAAAGTCATTTTTCATAATTGATTTTTCGAACCACTCTGAAATGGAAATAGTTACCCTAACGAAAAAATAGAAGAAAAGGTTCTAATGTTTTGTGATAAAGTACAAAATGACCACTTTTCACGAAAATCTGAGAATCACTATATCGAAAGTGGTTCTCAATGGTTCTCAAAAATCTGACCACTTATTTGTTAGGGTGCCCGTTTCAATTTTAGGGTGGTCCAAAAAATTCATGTTTTCGCATTTTTGCATTTCGCAGTCTAAATAGGTGCAGTAGTTGAAAAGTTATGATTTTTTTTAAAAAAAATCCTAATCCTAAAATATATATATACAGCCATTCCATGCCAAACCGATATAGTGGTTCTCAGATTTTCGTCAAAAGTGAAGTTTGTTCTTTATCGCAAATTATTGGACCAGTATTATTTTATTTTTTTGTTAGGGTGATCAATTCCATTTTAGGGTGGTTTTCGCATTTCTTTCCAAAAATAACTTTTTTCGAAAAAACTTTTTGAACCACTGGACCAATTTAGATGTTCGACATATTAAATTAAAGCCAATTAGCTGGTTTTTTTGGAAAAATACTACAGTTGCAGAAAATTTGAATTATGTTTTCGTTATTATTGATTGTATTTGTTTTTTATAGTTTTCATGGTCTCGGGACCAAAGGCGCTATATTTTTCATTTAAAGGGTGTGTCACATCAAATTGCATCACAGAAAAAACGCTGTAGAAATTTAATTTTTAGGAATTATATCTTCAGCTTTCGCTTATAATCAGATAAGAGTGTATAGAGCACGTTGGCCATGCTTCACTGTCAATTTTACGTAAATTTGGAAAAATGTCGTCGAACGTCGTGAATTAATCCTGTGCACTCATTTCGAGAATCCGGAGTTGTCACATCGGGACATCGGTAAGATGCTGGGAATCGTCCAATCCACGGTCAGCAGAGTACTAAAACGATACTTCGAGAACCTAACCATCGACCGGAAGGTGAAGAACGGCAAAAATGGATGCTCCGTCAGTGAAAAAGATCACAAGCGCGTAGTTAAGCAGTTTAGACGGGATCCGAGAAGTTCGGTCCGGGATGTCGCCAATAAGCTGAATTTGTCAAGTTCATTCGTCCAGCGGACCAAGCAGCAGGAGGGCCTGCGTACACAAGGTTCTGAAGGCTCCTAACCGCGATGAAAGGCAAAACATGGTGGGGAAGACACGAGCCCGGAAGCTGTACACCGAAATGCTGACGAAGCCGCATTGCCTGGTAATGGACGACGAAACCTACATCAAAGCGGACTTTCGTCAGCTGCCGGGCCTGTTGTTCTTCTCCGCAGAGGACAAATTCAGCGTTCCGGAGGAGATTCGCAAAAGAAACTATCCAAGTTTGCCAAAAAGTACATGGTGTGGCAAGCGATCTGTTCTTGCGGAAAGCGGAGCGCCCCCTTCGTGATGACCGGCACGGCAAACGGGCAGGTTTACCTTAAGGAGTGCCTACAGAAGCGCTTACTACCACTATTGAAGCAGCACGAGGGCCCGACCATCTTCTGGTCGGATCTCGCTTCGTGCCACTATTCAAAGGACGTGTTGGAGTAGTACGAAGCCAACGGGGTCACCTTCGTGCCAAAGGAAATGAACCCGCCCAACGCGCCGGAGCTTTATCCAATAGAGAAATATTGGGCGATTATAAAGCAGGCCCTCCGGAAGAACCCAAAAGTTGTCAAATCGGAGGCGGACTTCAAGAGAAAATGGATTTCTGTTCAAAAAAAAACTACAACCTGACGTTGTACAGAACCTTATGGACGGGGTAAAGAGGAAGGTGCGAGCATACGGGCTTGGGCTCGAAGTATGAATAAAAAGAAAATGCCAAAAGTTGTTTAATAGTTTTTATTTTACTGTCTAAAATTTTCAAAAGGATCGGTCTACTGGGCGAATTTCTACAGCGTTTTTTCCGTGATGCAATTTGATGTGACACACCCTTCATTTATATTTTTCCTGGAAACCTGAGAATTTTTCAAACATATCTCGAAACCAGGGAAGTGTTTTTCTTGTTTTTGAGTTATAATTTTTCAAAGTTAACCGTTGGTCCAAAAAATCATTTCTCTCTACTTTCCCAAAAATTATTTTTTTTCAAAAATGTATTACTTTTGAACTACTGGACCGATTCAGATGATAGCCAATTAATTGGATTATAGTCACATACACCAGTCTAGTCGCATAGAAATATTGAACGAAAACCGAAAACATGTTAACTTTGGAAAATCATAACTTAAAAAGGAAAAATAACACCTCTCTGGTATTTGGATATATTATGTGAAAAAAGCTCAGCTTTCATGAAAAAAATATAAAAAAATATGGCGCCCGTGGTCCCGAAACGATGTGAGCTATAAGAAACATATATAATCAATTATTACGAAAAAAATTTTTATTCAGAGTACAATATTTTTTGAAACAAAACTGGCTCATTGGCTTTAATTTGATTGATCATCTGAATCAGTCCAGTAGATCAAAAGTTATGATTTTTTGTAGTGAAAAAAATGGGATAAAAATATTTTTCGGACCATCGGTTAACTTATAAAAATCATAACTCAAAAACGAAAAAAACGCCTCACTGGTTTCGACATATGTTATGTGAAAAATCCAGCTTTCCAGAAAAAATATAAAAAATATAGCATCTTTGGTCCCGATGCCATGAAAACTATAAAAATCAATACAATCAATAATAACGAAAACATAGTTCAAATTTTCAGTAACTGTAGTATTTTTACAAAAAAGACTAGCTAATTGGCTTTTATTTAATGTGTCGAACATCTGAATTGATTCAGTGGATCAAAAGTTATGAGTTTTTGAAAAAAGTCATTTTTGGAAAAAAAAAATGCAAATGAAAATAGTCACCATAGCAAAAAATAAAAAAATACGGGTCTAATAATTTGCGATAAAGAATAAAGTACCACTTTTGGCGAAAATCTGAGAACCACTATATCGGTTTGGTATGGAATGGCTGTATAGATAAATATATAATTAAATGAATAAATAACTATATCCAAAAAGAAGCGGCTTGGAAAAGAATACAGTCACTTTGAAAGACGCTATCATGAGCAACGCCGACACAGCCGTCGCTATTAGCGGACCAAAACGCAATACATTGTCATAACATTACAGCAAGTGTATTCAAACTAAAAATGAAGTCTTGAATCAGCTTCACTACAACATTACACGTATTCCGTTCCACTCTTTCCCGGAGGTATTCGGTCGAATGGCAAACGCGATGATTGCCTCAAACACATTTTTAACTGTAAATCTCGACGTGTCATGCAATTTTAAGACATTTGACATCAGAATTTTTTATTTGAAAACCCCGATTTCCTGTGATTTTTCGGTTTTCAAAAAACTCAAATTTTAACGCTTGCGACACCAGTTAATGAAGTCCGAATGAGCTAATATTTTGCATAGGGTATATTATCCTACAAATCAACATTTCGTAGCAAGTTCCGAATGAAAAAATGAGATAACTATTTTTTGGCACCCAAAACCATACTTATCGTTTCGTATTCCGAAAAATCCCAAAGTGCCGATTCTTGACAAAAAAATTCTTCCAGATGACACTAGATCTCGACGTTTTTAAGACATTCGGCATCAAATTTTTTTTTTCGAACACCCGGTTTCCTTTACTCCCCCCTTGGTGATTTTTCGATTTTCAAAAAACATAAACTTGGATCGCTTTGCGCCACTTTCTCTTAAGTCCGGGGTGAACTGAAATTTGGCATAGGGTGTTAGGTAATAGGGTAGGGTAGGGTATAGGGTAATTTTTTGAAATTTTGCGGTCGATTTTTGCCCATACATTCATTGGCACCCTAGTGCACATGCACTGGATATGAGAGCAAAGATTGCTTTCACAAATCGACCAAACAGAATCCGGGAGTTTCGTTTAGATAATGGTTGAATCTGAATTCTCGGTTTTCAGAATCATGTGACAGCAGAAAATCAAACATCGAACTTACAGTTCCGTATTCTAATTTCTATAGCGTTTGAAGTTAGAAAACTTTTCACGATGCGCTCGATTTTCGATTTTCAATTTGTACCCCAATATGTTCCCGAAAGACGTAATCCTACCTCAAAAAGCATGGTCCAGAGCATTCATATTGTGTCGTGATCGACTAATTCAATTAAATAAATTAGTTGAAAACTCATTATTGAAAATTCAAAGACTGGTGTCTGCCCAGAACTCAGCTGATAACGATCCCATAAAAGCCAACAGTACCATAGTGTGCAAATTAGTCGAAACCTGTTATTGGGTTCAGCTCCAGTTTTAGACAACAACCTTCCGGCTGGAATTGTTATCACCATCTAGTTCAATAACCGTATGAGCCACTGGTAGGTGCCGCTAGTTCTGATCCTGTCAGCGTTTGTACGTACGTAAACTGTAGAATAATCAGATTGACTTTGTCAGCAAACGGATCCGAATGTTGACATTATGTTTTTCAAATTTGTTAAGTGGTTTTCGATGAGATTAAAATCGATGTACCCTGAAGAAAAAATTTTTCGATTTTTAAAAATCGCCCAATTCTAGTAGAAACGTTGGGAAAAAACAATACTTACATACAAAAGACAACCGAATACAGGCAAACCTTTTTTGTGCGGGGGATAGGGACCGCACAAAAAAAGTCGCATAAAAAAATCATGCGAATCTTCACCAGCAGCTTTTAAAAAATATGTTCGGTAAACATTTTAAAAAACTTTTTTGTGCGGTAGATAGGGACCGCATAAAAAAAGTTTCCCCCAAGAAAAAAACTCAAATCCACGCCATTCACCGTTCAATTTCCTTTTGTTTCCCTGCTCTGCGATAGGACACTTTACCTATTCGGTTGCGCGTGGCTGTTTTATGTCGTAACGTGTTACTGTTAGAAATCATGTCATGCAAAAACTTAGAAAAACTTAGAGCATTTGATGAGAGGAGGGGAATGATTTCAGAAGTGGATAATTCAGACGCAAATATGCTTTTTCGCACTGAAATGCATAGAAACCATTGAAAAAAACTAAATGGACGATAACTCAAATACGCTTATTTTCATACACCGCACAAAAAAAAATCAAACAAAAAAAACCGCAAAAGAACAGAAAACCGCACAAAAAAAATCGCACAAAAACAGGGTTTACTGTACTTTGAGAATAGATTTGGCTAAATAGTTAAAATAGGTGGAACAAGAAGCCACTTCCAAAAAGTGAAGAGTCGAAACGATTTGCTTACTCAGTTGTATGGTCCACAGCTTTCCCACGTACGAATAAATTGAGTGACTTAAACTGTAACTATAAGCTGCATTGAAAATCTATATAAATAAAAATGAATCACCTGCACCTGTTTCCTGCAGTGATTTATTCTGGTCATGTTTGTACCTCGATTACCGCAATGAACATTGCATTCATAATATTTTCATTTGACTTTTGTATTTCATTCATAATGTTTAGTATGTGTTTTTCTATTTATTCCATGTACATCCAGAGCCAATATTTCGACTGTGATGACTTCGATTCATACTCGGAGTATTCGGACAAGTCATACGACACAGAGGACAACTTCGCAGTGAATCATTCGTACTTCTCCACCGACAGCAGCCACAACTTGCAGCAGGAGGAATATAATGAAACTAATTCGGTACATTCCAACCGCCAAAGTGACAGTGATGGCAGACTCATCATCGACACCAATCAAAACGAACATCTCATGGAACGCGTAAATGACGGCGAAAATAAGGATGACAATAGCAACAACAAAACCGATCAATATTTACTACATGACGGAATCCAGCATTCGTATCGGAGCGTGGAGGTTCACCGGAATTACGCGAACGAAGGACACCCACGCAGGGATAATGGGAACGATATGGAGCAAATTCAACAGATAGAGAGCGATGCATCATCAGGTTCTGTTCGAAAGTGTTCTATTGCTGATGGAGTCAATGAACTGGAAGCGAATTGCATGCTGGAAGCATGAGAGATGTAAGTTTTCACATATTTGTCATCAGTTGTATTACGGTCATAAGAAAAAAAAATCACATGAATCACATGAAAAAAAAATCACATTTCCGATGGAAATTCTCTAAAAAGTTCTGAATCCTGTCAAATAATACATTCAAGATCAAACCTGACAAACTAATTTTTAAGAGATATTAAAAGCTCTCTATTAAAGATTGAATCCAATTCAGCATTTGTGCCGAGTATAAATTACACATTCCCTTATATCGATCGCTAGTTCTTACATCTGCTCCATTTACCGTGAAGTATCGGCTTCGAAAATAAATCGAAACCATTCGTACTTGGAACCCCATATACATGCCAAACAAATCCCATAATGAATTGTAAACGTTTGCGAAACTCTCGCTAACAAATTTCGCTTTCAAGAAATCAGTCCCCCTCAAATAAACCTTCATCAATCCTTGCGTAGCTCGTAGCTCGGTAACTTTCAACCTCACCGTATTCCGAAAAATATTCATCTTTCATCACGACGCTGATTGTTATTGTTACTCAAACCATCACCACCACCACCTCTTTCTCTGTTTCCGCTTAAAATAGAACCAGGGGCAGAAAGTTTTCACCGGAAACGCTAAAACGAACACTAATGTAAACAGCAAACCAAGCAAACAACAATCGTTTGGATTGCTTGTTTGCCTTCCCTTTCCCGAGCCTTGTAGCCTTCGGATGTCTTTGAAGCTAATGAGAGATACATTTTCGAGAGTTGAGTTCGATTCATAGAAAAGATGCTCACATCTGTTTGTTGCAATATGTAGTTTTAGAGGGTAAATATATGCGAATGTGTATATAACCACTGATCAATCCATGTAATTACACCGCGAATCGGGTGAATTGATAAGCAATTAGTGGTTTCAAAGCTGCATTCGAGCATAAGTTCGAATAAAACAAGTCAATCACCATGTAATGGCACAATCAATAACATGCCGAAAATATTAATGTAAATTATCGAGGAATAATTTTCGGAAAATGAAAAAAAATGAGTGGGTTATATTCATGATATAACCGCAAGGGACTACCTTAGCTTAGCAATAATTTGTTTGTATTGATTTAATTTTTGATAAAATGAAACGATTTCCGAATTCAATTGAATTCAATATTTGCTTTGTGAGTAAAAAGATTGTATAATGCCATGTGAGGTCAATTCATGCATTTGGATAGATTTTGTTCTTCGTTACAAGTCAATTTAATGACAGTCCTTTTACATTCGGTATGATGACTTCTGGTTTCGAAGTCTTTGTTAGACAAACACATTTCAGTCGGAACAAAAATGCCCCCGACTTGCATGAATTTGCGATACCAATTTCCCCACGATCCTTGGATTTGAAGTCTGTGTTGAAGAAACATATTTCAGTCGACCCACACAATACAATACACACAATACACCCGACCTGCATGAATTTGTAATGCCAATTTCCCCAGACACTTTGGTTCTGAAGTTTGTGTTGGGGAAACTCATTTCAGCAGGAACAAAAATGCCCTCGACTTGCATGTATTTGCAATGCCAATTTTCGCACGCTCGATGGATTTGAAGTCTGTGTTAGGGAAACACATTTCAGTCGGAACAAAAATACCCCCGACATTCATGTATTTGCAAAGCGGATTCCCCCAGGCACATTGATTTTGACGTCCGTGTTAGCGAAACACAGCTCGGTTGGAACAAAAATACCCCCTACTTGCATGTATATTTACTAAGCGGATTCCCACAGGTACATTAATTTTGAAGTCTGTGTTCGGGAAACCGTAAATCGGGCCAATCAAAACTAGGCAGTTAGGGCGTTTGGATAACGCTTAACATTTCACAGTTATTCAATTGTTTATCTAATGAAAAATAACATTTTATTAATTGCGATAGAAGCGTAGAAATATTCCGTATCAATTGATGCAAACATCTTTCCGATCCAATAAGAAATGTTCGAGTTATAAGCATTTGGAATCTTTCTTTTTTTTTCTGCATGTTCTGTGTTTAGGTTTTCATTTTCCCCCCCCCATATACTCCGATTAGACGTAGTCCCACGTCAATATAATAGAAATGCTTCGGAATTGATTCGCCAATACTTATTTCTATTCAAATCGATTATACAGCCATTCCATGCCAAACCGATATATTGGTTCTGAAATTTTCGTGAAAAGTGGTGATTTTGTTATTAATCATAAAAAATTACACCCGTATTTCTTTTGTCTCTTTTTCACTAACTGACCCTGCAAACTTCGTCTCGGCCAAAATGGTATTTGACGTAGAACTACGTCTTTCATTATTTAATCAGAAAACAGGTCACGTTTTTATGAAATAAAGTTAACGTTAATAACTATTTTTGGCGTGAACGGATTTTGGCGATTTACATACCAAACGAATCGGAAATTCCCTAAGATTTGTTTGATATGCAGTACATTACAATCCCCTGGTGTGTAAATGGTTAAAATTCATGAAAACTATAAGCATTTCTCGACAATAACTGAAGTCGAGACGAGACGAATTGTTCGTCGTTCGGCTATCAGAACAATGGATAGCGATGGCAGATTATTTTCAAAGATATTTTCAGCAGTTGTAGCTAATCAAGCAAATAAGAAAAAGATTCGATTTTAATGATCCGACGCGCAAGGTTGCTGCAATGTTAACTCCCAAAAACTGTTCCAATTTAACAAGCATCAGCGTTGTATATGAAATGTTTTTAGGGTTGTAGGATAGGGTTCTATAAAATCAGGAAAATGAAGCACTAAATATAAAAGTAAAATTTCTCTGGAAGCATTTATGGATGAAATTTTGATGCCTAAAAGAATTAACGGTTTGCTCGCATTCTCAGCAGATGCCGATGAAATGAAAAATCGTGGAATACTCAAAACCATAGAATTACTTACTAATATGAATCTCTTCCTCAGAGTTGTTTCAGAAATACCAAGGTTCGTCGCAATCCAACGTTTAAATACTCCTTACCAGCCATTTGGAGCTTTTTTGGAGTGCATTCCTTACAGATCGTTTTCGTCCTGTAAGTGGGGGCAAATTGGTCACCTGCTTGTTTAGTAGTATAACTACTGACTATAGATGTCGTATTGATAGTCACCTTATGTTTGAAGAATTTAATGACTTTTGAGTCACTCTGTACTTCAGTAGAGCTGTCGCACGTCAAAATATAAATAAAAACAGAAATTGCTCTCTCGACAGCCATTCAGCCGTAGTTCTTTGCGCATGGTATCTAAGGAATTTCTCGTGAAATTTAGTTTATTCAATCTGATATATTGGACAAATCATCAGTTTGGACGACTGTTCACATATTCTAGGAGAGGTGAACTGTAAGAAATCGAAAGAAGGACAGGAGGAAAACATTACACGATAAACGCGAGCCGAGAGTACGATCCTAAAATAACAAACTCTCGGAAGCGGGTGCAATAAAACTCAGTGCAATGAAACAATGAAAGGAAAGGGACCAAAACGATCGCACACATTTCGTATCGCGCTAGGCTCCGTTGGTCTTAGAATGCAGTTACAAATCTTAGATAAACATTAGCCAGGAGTTGTATAGTAATGACGATAGTTAAAGGATTTATATACAAAGAGGCAAGAACGTTTATAGTTTTCTCTTTCCTTCACACATTAAGTTTGAATTTAGGCTAGAATTAGGATAGAAGAAAATTATATAAAAACCCAAAGTTCTCTGAATAAAGCAAGTAGTCTTTGGAATCGTGTAGTACGATTAAATCCGAAAATTCCTATTGAATCGTCTGACGAGAGTTCTTCAGATTCAAGTTTTCCAACGTCCGCAGCAATATTTGTATAATTTGCGCTCGGAGTTCGTGAAGATCTTGTACTCGTTGATCCTCCCGCTTAGTTGATGTTTAATAGATTGATTCAGCTCCCGTTCGTTGCTCGTTCCGTACGGAATTAGTGCGAAGGCAGTCAGTTCAATTTGTTGAAAGGAATAACACTGGTTAGCTTCCGTTCGTGGCTCGTTCCGTAGGGAATTAGTGCGAAGGCAATCAATTCAGTTTGTTCCAGGAATAAGGGAAATTCACTTGACACTTTTTCTTACTTCAACCCTGTAAAGTGCCAATCCAGATTCGCAAGGTTGATTCCTTAGCATCAACCGAGTTTGCGTCTTGGGCATCTTTATCTGTTCATATTTTGTTAAATCTCAGCGATTAATTAGCATAGAAATTACTTTTATGTTCGGGAGCAAAGTGGTCATAGGTCAACAACGACTTACAATGTTCTGTTTACTAAAGCTGATATACCGCATCACATTCTGCTCTTGAAGAGAATCCTTTTGTGGCTTTTACCCTGGATAAATATGCCACTCCAACTAAACCAAGCCTCATTATGCGGAACGTTATGTGTTTCTTACTACGTTTGTGTATGCATGAGAAAATTTAAATTGAGACTCTAGGCTTATTTCATACATGTACCTACTATGTCAAATATGATTTGAACAAATTTGGACGAAAAAAACGCATAAATCTATCCCTGTAGCTTGATATGTGCGAGTGACCACTTTACCTCCAAGCCAAAAAAAAAAGTTCGATTTTTCACTTTTTTTTTCTAATGATGAAAACTGTACTATTTTAAATTTTTATAGTAAAAGCCGTTTGCTATCTTGTAGAACAATGAGTTGAACTATAATATTTTTCGAGAAACTGGATTAGAAGCGGTGACCACTATCCCCCACTTCCCCTAAAACTGCACGCTGTATGAAAACATTTTGGTTGAAAACACTTAGATAATTTAATAGATAATAGATAATTTCAACATGCGAATCTTTGCCCCACAAGATTTTTTTCAAGCAACCCGATTTTCACGAAAAGCCCTTGAAAGTTTTCACAAAAATGAATACGCATTATGAACTACTATAGAATGAAGGTTTCCTTTGAGCGGACTTTCCGAACATTTCAAATATTTCAATCGCTATCCCAAAATTGAAAGTATTGAACCAAAATAACGCAAAACACTTCTTACCTCATAACTTTCCACCAATATTATGAAATGTATCCTGTTTGCACGTGCAAGTTGCTGGTGCACTAATGTCGGGAGCCTTTCGTACAGACATTATTGCACTCTGGATTGTCGTTACCAACTAACTTTTAACATTTATCTTCCTTCCTCTTTTGCCCATACATTCTTACCATCTACTTATTCCATTTTGTTCCTATTCTTATCTCCTACTTCATATCTCCCAGGACATTGTAAGACAAAGATCATAAAACATATCTCAACATGTTTATGAATTTACCTCCCACGAGGCAAAATTCTAAATAAACATAGTGGACGATAATGATCGTCTGTACCAGGGCTCTGCATAGTCATAGTCAACTGAGAATAGTCAGCTGACTATCCGACTGACTATATCCGTATTCAGTTTGTAATGTCTTTTGGCTTCTTCACGCATTTTCTCCGCCAAAACGACTAAACAGTCAGTCGGGCGTTTAGTCGCTATCTCCCTCTACCGACTCGACTATATCATTTCATTCTTCCCAGTCAAATTGTCCTCATTGCATTTTGGAGTGACTTCCCCCAAAACGAATTCATTCCTCTCCTTCTCTCTCCCATGTACGTGTACATTAGAGTGCTAACGAAAATGGCCATCTCGAATTTTCAAAGCGAACTTGATTAAAAATGTTTATTGCAACGAAAAACTACCCTATGCAAAATATCAGCTCAATCGGACTTCATTTACTAGTATCGCCAGCGGTCGAAGTTTGATTTTTTTGAAAACCGAAATATCACACAAGCGGGGATGTAAAGGGTGTGTCACATCAAATTGCATCACGAAAAAAACGCTGTAGAAATTCGACCAGTAGACCGATCCTTTTGAAAATTTTAGACAGTAAAATAAAAACTATTAAACAACTTTTGGCATTTTCTTTTTATTCATACTTCGAGCCCAAGCCCGTATGCTCGCACCTTCCTCTTTACCCCGTCCATAAGGTTCTGTACAACATCAGGTTGTAGTTTTTGACGTAGGACTACGTCTTTCATTTCTATACCGGGGTGTAAAATCAAAGTTTCGAAAACGAAAGCGTTACGCCGGAGACCGAGATTTTGAGTGTTAATAGCTCCTAAACAACTGAACGAAATGGTATGATAAACACTTCATTCGAAAGATAAAATGTCTACGCGTTCTATACTTGTTACTTTCTGATCCAAAAACTTGTTTCAATAGTCTTAAATTTGCTTTCAAAATAGGCTATTGAAATCACCAATCGACATATAAGCGAGCGCCGCTCGGAAATCCACTCAGTTCTAATTGAACAGCGATTGGAGCATGTTGTCGCTGTTGTGGTGAAGCTCTTCATTTATCATGAAAGCGCGGATGAACGGTGTCACCAAGAGCCTGTTTGTGCACCTTAGGCCAGAAGGGAATCCATCAGGAGGAGAGTGATGCTACAAACGGTTCCCCGGGAAGATCTCGAAGCAGCCGCTACACACACACACATACACGCACGGAATTCTTTCCGTTTGGATCGAGAAAGATCCGGAAAATAATCTGCCAGTTCCTCTAGGAATTTAAAAATACATTCATGTGAAAGAGTTTATTTGAATGTTTTCTATCCATGTAACACTGTGACCAAATATGTTTCAATCAAGTGCTATTAACAGATGGTTATCGAGTTAGCATTAACCACTGGTGGGCTTCCAGTATCGAGGAAAATGTGGAAATATCTAATCGTTACTGAAAATAATCCGCCAGTTCCTCTGGGAATTTAAAATTACATTCATATGAAAGAGTTTATTTTAATGTTTTCTATCCATGTAACACTGTGACCAAATACATTAGGTTTTGTGATTTTTCAATCAATCGCAGTCAACAGGATAGCTTCTGAAGATTATTCTTCCCCATCAGTAGGATATTTCCGTATCCAAAATTGGATGCATAAAACCTTGTGCCTCCAACGTAACGCTCTCGTTTTCGAAGTTCTCCAAATATTCATTCATTCAGAATGAATTCAGATTCAACTTCATACAAATGATCTCTAAATCAATGATAGTCCTACGTCACCCTTGCGGTTATACCATAGACATAACCCACTTCCTGTTTTTTGGACAGAAATCCATTTTCTCTTGAAGTCCGTCTCCGATTTGACAACTTTTGGGTTCTTCCGGAGGGCCTGCTTCATAATCGCCCAATATTTCTCTATTGGGCGAAGCTCCGGCGCGTAGGGCGGGTTCATTTCCTTTGGCACGAAGGTGACCCCGTTGGCTTCGTACCACTCCAACACGTCCTTTGAATAGTGGTACGAAGCGAGATCCGGCCAGAAGATGGTCGGGCCCTCGTGCTGCTTCAATAGTGGTAGTAAGCGCTTCTGTAGGCACTCCTTAAGGTAAACCTGCCCGTTTACCGTGCCGGTCATCACGAAGGGGGCGCTCCGCTTTCCGCAAGAACAGATCGCTTGCCACACCATGTACTTTTCGGCAAACTTGGATAGTTTCTGCTTGCGAATCTCCTCCGGAATGCTGACTTTGTCCTCTGCGGAGAAGAACAACAGGCCCGGCAGCTGACGAAAGTCCGCTTTGACGTAGGTTTCGTCGTCCATTACCAGGCAATGCGGCTTCGTCAGCATTTCGGTGTACAGCTTCCGGGCTCGCGTCTTCCCCACCATGTTTTGCGCATGTATGTACGCAGGCCCTCCCGCTGCTTGGTCCGCTGGACGAATGAACTTGACAAATTCAGCTTATTGGCGACATCTCGGACCGAACTTCTCGGATCACGTCTATACTGCTTAACCCTGTGCTTGTGATCTTTTTCACTGACGGAGCATCCATTTTTGCCGTTCTTCACCTTCCGGTCGATGGTTAGGTTCTCGAAGTATCGTTTTAGTACTCTGCTGACCGTGGATTGGACGATTCCCAGCATCTTACCGATGTCCCGATGTGACAACTCCGGATTCTCGAAATGAGTGCGCAGGATTAATTCACGACGCTCTTTTTCGTTCGACTACATTTTTCCAAATTTACGAAAAATTGACAGTGAAGCATGGCCAACGTAATCTATACACTCTGAAGATATAATTCCTAAAAATTAAATTTCTACAGCGTTTTTTCCGTGATGCAATTTGATGTGACACACCCTTTATTCAAATTGCGTGAAACGTCGAGACCTACTGTCATCTCGAAATTTTTGACGTAGGATTACGTCTTTCGGGAACATATTGGGGTACAAATTGAAAATCGAAAATCGAGCACATCGTGAAAATTGTCCAATTTCAAACGCTTATTGCTCAGTTATTTCATGATGGATTGATGAAATTTTTGCGTCAATCGATTTCGGCACTCCATAACAATTTTTTATATTGAAGAAAATAATATATGTCATAAAACTAACTATCGAACAATTGAAAAATCTCAACCCCTATCCTAACGGAAATACCCTCTTCTGATTGGTCGAAATTGATGACACATGCGGCGAGTCCCTAACAGAGACATCAAAACCAAGCTGCCTGGGGGAAACCGGCATTGCAGAAATGAAAGCAGGGGGAACTGTTGTTCCCACCGAAATGTATTTCCTAACAGAGACTTCAAAACCAAGCTGCCTGGGGGAAATCGGCATAGCAAATACATGAAAGTAGGGGGAGCTTTTGTTCCCACCGAAATGTGTTCCCAAACAGAGACATTAAAACCAAATCATTATCAAAGAGTTGAACGATGTAATTCTTCAAACATATCCAAAATCAACAGATAGCCTAACGGAATCCTACGTCAACTATGCGGTTGTGTCTAGGACACAACCCTCCTGTGACTTTTTTTGTCAAAAATCGACACTGTGGGATTTGGTCGTTTTTTCGGATTACGAGGCAAAACGTATTTTTCATACGGGGCTTTCTGCGAAATGTTGGTTTGCACGATAATATACTCTCTGCAAAATATTAGCTCATACGGACTTCAGATCTCAAAATTTTAGTTTTCTGAAAATCGAAAAATCACCCAAGGGAGGAGTAAAGGAAATCGGGGTTTTCAAAAATAGTTTTTTTATGCCAAGAGTCTTGAAATGGCATGAAACGTCGAGATTTACTGTTATCTCGAAAAAAAAGTTTTCGTCAAAAATCGACTTTTCAGACAAAAACAACCAAGTGTGCAAGAGTCAATTTTTGACAAAAAAAATTTCGAGATAAAAGTAAATATCGACGTTTTATGCAATTCTAAAACTTTTGGCATCAAAAAACTTTTTTTGAAAACCCCGATTTCATTAACTCCACCCTTGGGTGATTTTTCGATTTTCGGAAAACAAAAATATTGAGACCTGCGATAATAGTAAATGAAGTTCGAATGAGCTAATGTTTTGCAGAGGGTATTTTATCGTGCAAATCAACATTTCGTAAAAATCTTCGTAGGAATCCCATCCTATGGCATCCTATACCATACGTTTTGCCTCGTAATCCGAGAAAAAAAACTCAGAAAAAGCCCCAGAATGTCGACTTTTGACAAAAAAAAATTTTCGAGATGACAGTAGATCTTGACGTTTAAGACAATTTGAGGACATTTGGCATCAAATTTTTTTCGAAAACCCCGATTCCCTTTACTCCTCCCACGAAAACTACTCACACAAATAAAATAGCGTGCAGTTTGTGTGCACTATTTTGCACGCTATTTACTAATACTAACGCGAGGACCTTTATAGCAACTTCTTTTTTGCATCAAAAATCATATTTTCGTTCCTCTTGATATGTAAAAATAAGATTACGTACGCGGGTATAAATTTCGTTCCTAGGGGAGTAGAAATGTGGATTTAAGTCAGTTGAATGAAGAAGCAACGATTCTTTCTTGCCTTTGCGAAAACAATACACTAATTGGTCATGCGTCGCAATTTGTTTCTTTATATCAATGCACGCATTGCATCTTCCGTGCATCGCCATTCAACAAGCACCAAACACGCGTTTAACAGATGCACACAGTTGCAGCAAATATTCTTCGTTATTAATTAACGTTAACTTAATTGCATAAAAACGTGACCTGTTATCTGATTTGGCACCCTTAATGAAAGACGTAGTCCTACGTAAAAAAAATCGATGAACATCACCAATTGCTCGAACAACACTGGCATGCAATCTGTCGCCAGATAGCCTTAACAATCTGAGAATCAACCATGTGACACTTTGGAATTATTAAAAAAGGTCAAGTGCACAAAGAAAATCGACTTGAAATAAGGTGTTGTTGTTTGTATAGTGGGATTGGAATCCATCGTGAGCTGTAATCACATGATGATTAACCATTAATCAAGAACTCTTCTCATCACAACTGAGTATATTATACGAAGTGATGAAAAACGACCAGAATTGATCAACTAAAAATGTGTTATCTTCCGCCATGACAACGCGAGACAACACACATCTTTGATGACGCGCCAAATTAATTTCCAACCAATCTGCTATTTTTTTGTGGAAAATCATGGGGTATATGATGAAACTATTAGCTATGGATAACGGAAATCCAACGTGTCCCACGATTCTATTTTAGTTTCATCTATGCCCTAGATTAAAGGAAGGGGTGTGATAACTACTAACTGCTACTTGCCTAATTATTTCTTAGCTTTTAGTACATTATCTGTATTATTATTATGTTTTATCACGATGGAACCGTTTAACTTAAAATGTTTTTTCTACTTGTTCTATTTACTAGTTTATAGTACATTATCTGTATCATTAGTATAATTAGTATTAGTATGTACAATAAAATTATTCCACAATTTTCAAAAAAATTTCGATTTTGCCTATTTTTTCGAAATGCATTCATGGTGTACTGTATTCTAATAGTCAAATCATTTCATTTGATACCGATAATGATAAGATTGCAAAAAATAAATAGTCGACCGTTTTGTGCCGGCGAAGTTTCTGAATTAACGTTGTTCATAATGTAGTTTTCTCTCCATGTCAATATCATTCATTTTATACATATATCACGATTACCATTTTTTTTAAACTAATATGAAATCAGCCTATCAGAATACGCAGTATTATAATAACAGCAAAGATGAAGGTGTTTTCCCAATTTCAGATCAATTAGTCAAAAGGAACGGGATCAAACCCTTTTATTTGAAACCCATATTGTTGGGGTTTTGATAAAATATGTAATCCGCCATTTTGCGTCGGCGGCCATTTTGATTTTGTGTTCTACTAGTCCAAGGCGCTTATATCAATGTATAACAGATGAAGCAACATTATGACTTCAATAAGGAGGGGAGTACGGTTTGTGGGGTTGTTTGTTTTGTTATTGCTAGGATACGCCAATTTTGCATTTTCACATGCGAGAGTAAAGGAAATGAGAATGGTATTCTACAAAATCATCCCTTCTTTTTTACATAAATTCGCGAAAGCCGAACATAGTAGGCATCGTTCGAATAAGCGTCGTAGCAGTATGTAGAGAGCCGCCAGCAGCGTTCTGATGCTGTTTGTAAACAATACCGACAGCAATTTCAATAGCAATATGACTGAAAGTGCATTTCATATGATTGTGTCACCTGGTATATATAAAGGCGCCTTGTACTAGTCAAGCCTTTCCATTTGATACTCATATTGATGGGGTTTTGGAAAACCCGATATTGTTAGGGTTTTGAGAAAATATGTAATCCACCAATCTGTAGCGGCCGCCATCTTAGATTTTTAAGATCATGAAATACGTAGTTTAACAATGACTGTAGGGATAAAAGTGTGTTCCAAATTTCAGATCAATCGGTCTACAGGAAGGGAGTCGAATTTCTATTGATGTGGTACAGTGCTACAAACAAACATGTTACAAACATACATGTTACAGGGTAAGCTAAATAAAACCGTTTTATAATTAATTCAATTTTAATGGCCTCTAATACAGGACAAACAAGAGTTATTGGGTTCAGACTACCTTTCATATGCATACAAAGAAACTCATATTCATTAGTGGAATCAGTTAGATAACCACTGACTGGACTAGTTCACCAGTCTTCCACACTAGTCAACGCTAGTCCATTCATTTTCTAGTCAAGTCACTTTTTGTTATGGGCGGCAGTTCTAGTCGAAGCAAAGCTACTGAGAGTAGAGTCGGTCTTCATCTTTCACCTTCGAAGATTTCGGGCCCTGGTCTGTACCACACCACTAATGTGTCAAAAGTATACTGTATTGACAGATTTTCATGCTCGTATGATTCAATATGACCAATGCGAACTTTTGCCCCGTGCACACCTTTGTCCCACACTACTCTATTTCATAATATTAGGCTGTAAAAAAAGTCCTGCGGTATTTTTTTTTTGAATTTTCATTTGTTCATAAAATTATTTACAATCATCTGTTTTAAGTCAAATATGCGCCGTTTTGTTCGATGTTTTGTTCCCAGCGAGATGACAACTTCATAATACCCCTGTTATAGAAGCTCGCTTCCTTATTGGCAAAAAACTCGGATAGCCAATTTTCATAGGCCTCTTTTGTGGCTAACTGTGACTACTCAGCTCGTTCGTCATGGACAAAAACAGGTGGTAGTCACTTGGTGCAAGGTCCGGACTATACGGCGGATGCAAAAGAACCTCCCATCCGAGCTCCCGGAGCTTCTGGCGCGTCACCAAAGAAGTGTGTGGCCTGGCTTTGTCCTGATGGAAGACAATGCGGCCTCTGTTTATCAAAGATGGCCTCTTCTTCATGAGTGCTACCTTCAAGCGGTCCAATTGTTGGCAGTACAGGTTCGAATTGAGCGTTTGGCCATAAGGAAGCAGCTCATAATAGATTATTCCTTGACAATCCCACCAAACACACAGCAGAACCTTCCTGGCCGTTAATGAGGGCTTGGCCACCGTCTGAGCCACTTCAGCGGGCTTCGACCACGACCGTTTGCGCTTCACGTTATCGTAAGTGACCCACTTTTCATCGCCAGTCTCCATCCGCTTCAGAAACGGGTCGATTTTGTTGCGATTCAGCAGCGATTCATATGCGTCGATCCGGTCAAAGATGTTTTTTTGCGTCAACGTGTGTGGCACCCATACATCGAGCTTCTTTGTGAATCCAAGCTTCTTCAAATGGTTAATATCGGTTTGATGACTTATCCCCAGCTCTTGGCCGATGCTACGGCTGCTACTATGCCGGTCGTTTTCGGCTAATTCAGCGATTTTGTCGCAATTTTCGACGACAGGCCTTCCGTCTACACCAGAACGAAAACGTTGAAACCATCGTTGTGCGGTGGGAATGGAAACTGTATCGGGTCCATAAACTGCACAAATTTTATTGGCAGCTTGAGATGCATTTTTGCCTTTGTCATAGTAGTACTGTAAAATATGTCGGATTTTCTCTTTATTTTGCTCCATATTTGCGACACTATAACTCACGAACGACTTAACCAAACAAAATACTGTCAAGGACTATATTATAGCGCGCAAAAATACCTTTCCAACAAGCTATAGTATGACTTGATACAATGAATACAACTAGAACTACGCGCTTACAACGACACCTCGCGGAAATACCGCAGGACTTTTTTGACAGCCTAATATTATATGGTGTCATTTTTATTCATTTTTTTAGTACTTGGTTGTCTTCTGAAGGGATATACATTTAATTCAAGTACATAGAATATTGATCGTATTTCACACTTGACTTGTCTTCTTAACCCTTTCTCTACGGCAATGTGTTCCGTCGGAGTGCTACCGCTGAACGGAGCATAGAACTCTCATGTCTAAAGACGTGTAAAGACGACCTGGTCCTCGCGCGGATGTTCCCTATGGACGACGCTCGTAGCGAAAGGGTTAATAATCAATCTTTTCATTAAAGTCGAATGTTGGGAAACCTCATCGAACATTGCTTTTAACACTGAAATCTACAACTCGACACAACCACTTGAACGACAATTGATACATGACAAGTCGCACTTAAAGGGTGTGTCACATCAAATTGCATCACGGAAAAAACGCTGTAGAAATTTAATTTTTAGGAATTATATCTTCAGCTTTCGCTTATAATCAGATAAGAGTGTATAGATCACGTTGGCCATGCTTCACTGTCAATTTTTCGTAAATTTGGAAAAATGTCGTCGAACGAAAAAGAGCGTCGTGATTTAATCCTGTGCACTCATTTCGAGAATCCGGAGTTGTCACATCGGGACATCGGTAAGATGCTGGGAATCGTCCAATCCACGGTCAGCAGAGTACTAAAACGATACTTCGAGAACCTAACCATCGACCGGAAGGTGAAGAACGGCAAAAATGGATGCTCCGTCAGTGAAAAAGATCACAAGCGCGTAGTTAAGCAGTTTAGACGTGATCCGAGAAGTTCGGTCCGGGATGTCGCCAATAAGCTGAATTTGTCAAGTTCATTCGTCCAGCGGACCAAGCAGCGGAAGGGCCTGCGTACATACAAGGTTCAGAAGGCTCCTAACCGCGACGAAAGGCAAAACATGGTGGGGAAGACGCGAGCCCGGAAGCTGTACACCGAAATGCAGACGAAGCCGCATTGCCTGGTAATGGACGACGAAACCTACGTCAAAGCGGACTTTCGTCAGCTGCCGGGCCTGTTGTTCTTCTCCGCAGAGGACAAATTCAGCGTTCCGGAGGAGATTCGCAAGCAGAAACTATCCAAGTTTGCCAAAGAGAACATGGTGTGGCAAGCGATCTGCTCTTGCGGAAAGCGGAGCGCCCCCTTCGTGATGACCGGCACGGTAAACGGGCAGGTTTACCTTAAGGAGTGCCTACAGAAGCGCTTACTACCACTATTGAAGCAGCACGAGGGCCCGACCATCTTCTGGTCGGATCTCGCTTCGTGCCACTATTCAAAGGACGTGTTGGAGTGGTACGAAGCCAACGGAGTCACTTTCGTGCCAAAGGAAATGAACCCGCCCAACGCGCCGGAGCTTCGCTCAATAGAGAAATATTGGGCGATTATGAAGCAGGGCCTCCGGAAGAACCCAAAAGTTGTCAAATCGGAGGCGGACTTCAAGAGAAAATGGATTTCTGTTCAAAAAAAACTACAACCTGACGTTGTACAGAACCATATGGACGGGGTAAAGAGGAAGGTGCGAGCATACGGGCTTGGGCTCGAAGTATGAATAAAAAGAAAATGCCAAAAGTTGTTCAATAGTTTTTATTTTACTGTCTAAAATTTTCAAAAGGATCAGTCTACTGGGCGAATTTCTACAGCGTTTTTTCCGTGATGCAATTTGATGTGACACACCCTTTAATATAAAAAGCTCTCAATATTACGATTGATGAAAATGCTGATTGAAACCATATAGAGGTAAGATTCTCTTGAGAAATCATAAATTCGACAATCCAGAAATATGCTGAAAGTTCAATGCTTCTGGCAGACAGCATCTTTTCGTCGACGCCAGCGGTGAATGAAATGAACCGAAAAAATCAGTCCTCCATCAAACTATTCTCCAGAGCGTTCGTAGTAAACATGAACGAGAAGCTTGATTATGATTTATGCAAAGCAGCCAAGTGCGAATCATGATGATGCACGCAAATAGCGAAACAGTGACCTCGAGAGAATGGGCATTTGCTGCCTCCCTCTCGATTGCCCGGCACTGGGTATTTGGGAGTGCAAGTGGAACCATATCTTGATCCTCTATTCAAGTACACATCAGATACTGGGGAAGAGATGCTTCACTAGGTTCGTTCTCAACAAGACTGAACAAGCACTCTTCATAGTTTGCTTTCCACATGTCAATACATATTCATAAGATGACACTCACGTACTGTTACTGTATCATTCCATATTCAAGAGCATTTGTCAGGAGGTGGATTTCTGGAACAGCATTTCCTATTGTTGTGTGGAAGGAGATTTAACGAAAATCGTATCTGTTCAATAATCGGAAAATAAATATACTGCTTGTTATGATATTTTATGAAAAAAAATAACTTGAGAAACTATAATAATACATATGAACACTTTTGATTAACTGATTAATTTTTTTTTATGATTCCAGACAAACCCACACCACAACAGCTTCACTATGCATCAACAACAGTCGAGTTAAAGCTGGAGTTTCAGTGACAACTGACGGTAGCAGCATGTATGTTCCTTGCCATCCGAATAACGGCGATATTATCGAAGATTGCTAACGTTTCTACCATTTCAACGCCCCGCAGCCTCCCTCCCCCTACTGCACGTATACATACACACCCACACATCCACGACGTTTGGGATATAGCGAGTTCGAAGTTGTGAACTGCAAGCACAGTGAATAACTTTGCCACGGTCTTCCGTTCTGCTCTCCGGCCACTTCGCTCACAACCGGAACCTTTTTGCGTAGCTTTAGGGCACGGAGCGCGTGATAACAAGCGAAGTCACGTACTACTATCTGATCCATTAGTTTTAAGTGGATTATTTCTGTTTTGCTTCACATTTATGGCATCCGTTGGTCGAACTGTGAGTTGTCGGTTTTATTTACTGCAATACGAAGGTTTAGAGGAGAGGAAAAATTATCTGGGAAAATGTGGCAATGAAACGCTAGCTCGATTTAGTGATAAACAGTCGTCTCGTAAATGTTGACAAACATACATCTAGTCCAATAGCATTTGAACCGTCACCTGTGTTTCGAGAAAACATGAATTGTACTCACATCTAATATCGAAGAATATTCACATTTACTCGTATAACCCCCTACCCCATGAAATGACTACAATATTTATTCCTATTTAATTTACCATTTTTCCTTTTTCAATATAGCGAAAATGTGATTTTTATCTTTATTTGAGAGACTTTCTGTCGTTGACTGTTTCGTCTCTATGTAATACGAACAAGAGTCGCGGAAGAGTTCTCCAATATGGTAGGTACACCTCTTATTTGATTACACTCAGCGAATGGGGCCCAGAGAGACTGCCCAAATGTTGGGGCCTTGGGCTTTTTTTGACGTAGAACTACGTCTGGGTGCCAAATCAGAAAACAGGTCACGTTTTTATGAAATAAAGTTCACGTTAATAACTATTTTCACTGTGCACGAATTCTCATGATTTGCATACCAATCGAATCGGAAACTCTCTAAGATTTGTTTGATATGCTATACATTACAATTCGCTAATCTCTAAACGTTTTAAATTCATGAAAACTGGAAGAACTTCCTTTTTTCCCATACATTTGTTCTGCTGATTCGTGTGCCAACCTTGCCCGTATTTCGAATGCTTATAACTCGAACATTCCTTAATTGATCGGAAAAATGTTTGCAAATATACATGTAAGTAGGGGGTAGTTTTGTCCCCATCGAGCTGTGTTTCCCTAACACGGACTTCAAAATCAATTTGCCTGGGGGAATCCGCTTTGTCAAAACATGCAAGTCGGGGGTATTTCTTTCCCACTGAGCTGTGTTTCCCTAACACGGACTTCAAAATTATTGTGTCTGGGGGAATCCGATTTGCAAATACATGCAAGTCGGGGGTATTTTCGGTGTTGAGTACTTTTGTACTCACTTGTCGTTGTGCGTACCGGAATATGTTTCCTTAAAACGTACTTTTAAACTGAGAAGCCTGGAAAAATCGTCATTTCAGATACTAGAGGTGAATGAACTTTCGCGGTTCAAGAACTACGTAAACATGAGATGTGTGATAATTTCAGAGGAAAATGTAAAATACAATGATCGTTTGACAATTCTTCCGTTCATATATTGTGGTAGTCCTTGGCATATATAAATCATAAAAGGACGTTCATCAAATTTATTTGTAACGAAGAACATACTATATTTCAAAGATTTAGATGCATCCTGAAATAATAGTCAAAGTGGTAAAAACAAGTGGATTGCATAATATAATTGCGTAGTTCTACGTCCAAAATATGCGGTCGTGTCCTAGATACAACCCCTTACATTTTTTCATCCAGTTATTATAGATTCTCACCTTTTCTAGCACTTAACATGAAAAGAAGCAAACGAAAAAATTGAAAGAACTACAAAAACTGAA
The DNA here is from genome assembly GCF_029784135.1 of Toxorhynchites rutilus septentrionalis. NCBI lineage: Eukaryota > Metazoa > Arthropoda > Insecta > Diptera > Culicidae > Toxorhynchites > Toxorhynchites rutilus. Next base: position 246,963,209 of record NC_073745.1, read on the forward strand.
AAATAAACGATGCTTGTTTTTAACGCAATTTGCTAACATAAGCATTTTATCTTTGGTTTTGACTGTCACTTTTTTGCAAATGTTTCATATTTTGAATTATAGACTAAATCAATGCCTGTAAATGATGTTAAAATGTAGCTTATACCTCAAAAAATGTCAGGGCTTCCATTATTCAATTATTTATAACATTAAAGTGCAGTAAATTTACATTTAAAAATCAAGTGTTCGGAAATTGAGACTGTTCGGAATATGAGACAAAACGGTATATTTGGTAATTTGAAGCTTGATATAATGATTAACCATTATTGTTTGAGAGAAAACAAGTGTAGCTAAGTGTACAATGTGATTTTTTTTATTTAGACCGTATTGGTTTGGCAATATTAGGCGACTTGCTTAGGGGGTTCAAATTCTCCCCATTTCCCCTACATGTCTCAAATCAGGTAATACTAATTCTCCCAATGTAGTTCTCCATCGTGTGTAAATGCTTACTAATACCTTTCTAAGCACTATGCTATTCTGAATTTGAGTCGAGTCTTCACGATTATAGGTAACTGTATCCTTTCTATCATTATCATCACGACATTCATTCATTTTAATATTGCTCTTTGATCATAAAGTGTATGGTCCACATGAAAATAATGTGCGGCCTTCTCAAAAAGGCTTCATGTACTGCGGAACCAGCAAGATGAAAGCAAAACAGAAAGCACTAAATGATAACGGTCAAAGTGAAAATAAATAACCACTGATAAAAACGACAACCGCAGGCCGTTAAATCCAATTTTTCTCCAGTTCATAGCGAGCAGCTGAGCATATCATCAACTGGCCCACTCTGAAGTGCTCATGCTAGAAAAACGATTGCCATACTCTTTTTTCACTTTTGAGGAAAATATTGCCATCTATCTCCTTCTTTCTTTACTTGTCCCTGTTGCCACTGGCCGAAAAACCTTGAGTTTCAAGTCATCTACACAAAATTATGATTGAATTATATGTTCCGTTAGTTGAACGACCAAGTAATTAAAAAATATCAGAAAGCTAGAAATTGAAAACAGTCTTCAGTCACATGACATTCCAGCAGATAACAACAAACCGTGAACAAACTTATCAGTATAATTACTTTTCCACAAACTTGGTGCAATTCTGCAGATGAGAACAACTGCAGTGTACAGAAAAAAACCGGCAAAAATTTTCCAGCTGGGGGCCGCTGCACGAATGTGGGTGACAGACAGAAAAACACGACGGTAGACAAAAAAAACTGTAAAACAAATTTTAATTCCAAAACTCGCCATGGCATCACTCGTTCGCTGTATGTATATGATGTGAGTCACTTCGAAGAACTTATTTTCTTCATCACTTTCTTCGTTCATTGACGCTGTGGGGGAATCGAGGAAGCTTACTAATGAATGAGTAGAAACGTTCGAAAGTTCGAGCTCTAAGTACGTACACTCCAAAAAGTAGCACGATACAATAGTTTCTATTTCATCTCGATGAGTTGCAAAAAAAAAAGAGTGGGAGGAGGCATGCAGATGAAGTTATTGCAGGCTCAGGAGCTGCAACCCCGTGTAAAATATGATAAAATCGAGAGATTTCAAATACTTGCTAGGATATAGAACATACTAACGAGCAAACAAATTGACAGCGGGACGATGGAAAGAGTTCGAATATATATAGATGTTTGAAACAGCATGCAAGATAGCAGTTCAATCTAGAATACGTTTCCTGCGAAAGTAAAATTGAATAGCTGTAAGTTGTTTATTGAGATATTTTCTATAGAAATTCTAATACTATGTTAACGACTAATGGTAGCTAAAATGGAATGCCAAAATATGTATTACGACAAAACACTTTGTGCCCTCTTTTCCCCAGATGAATCTATTAACGCCAAAAAAAAAGTTGATGTATCAAATCGTAATCTATATATAGGATAAACCAGATATTGTGACCTAGGAATAAAATCCACAACTGACGATAAACCAAGAAAAAAACTCCGTTATTATTATTGCTGAATAAAAGTTATGGTGAACACTTACATCTGCTCTTATTATCGATCCGAATTCACTTAGCAGTTCCATAAAATGAAATTGTAGCCACATCCAAGGGGATCTAACGGACTATTCTCGATGCATGGGAATCGTAAACAAATGTTCGATATGGTGAACATTAAATATGTCAAGTGTCATTCAAAGTGAAAGCGTCACATTATCCTCGCACAGAGGTGCTCTTTGGTAGCGAAACGGAATCAGTTCTATAGTCGGCTCATCGAATCGTGAATTCATGGATTTGAAGTGAACTAAGAGAAATGAAGAAAGAGAAGGGGCAAATTCAAATGTTTTCCAAATAGTCGTGATAAAAACAAAAGATTAACAAAGCGTCATTTGCGATAGGTTTTACTTTTCGTGTTTTAATCGAAAACTGAATATTTGTCGATTCCATAGTAAGACCACTGGAAAAACGCGCCTGGAATGGTGTCAACGCTTCAGAAGTGAAGATTTTAGTATCGAAGACAAGGCATGATTCAAAAGCACGGGAACTGGGTTTCATACGAACTGAAGCCGAGAGACGTCGAACGGCGTGCGAACTGCTGATCCAGCTTCAAAACCAAAAGGTGTTTTTTTTTCCAAAATATATATTTTTATCAAGGCTCATATGGCGTTAGCCTGACGGGGCCGGGAGTACAATATTTTGACGGTTTTTTGACGTAGGACTACGTCTAACCGGAAGATATAGGGGGTGAAATGGAAATCTAGGCACTGAACAAGTAGGAAAAAATGCAAGATTTGGAACGCTTATAACTCGAGCATTTCTCAATAGATCGCAAAGGTTTTTGCATCAATTGATAGGAAATATATCCACGCATCTATCATAATGAATAACATTTCATTTTTCTTGAGATAAATAATTGTATAATTGTGAAATATCAAGCATTGTCAAAATGCACTATGTGCCCATTTTTGATTGGTCCATTTTGTGCTCCTCAAATCGTACCGACCAAAACGGGCAACCAGAGCAGCAGCGAAATAGAATGAAGCGCGATTGGAAAGGAAAAAGAAAAAAATGAACGAAACATTGGTCGCAGTCTCACACATGCGTAATTCTCGAGCCAGCCAGTCAGCTTTAAAATCCCCGCTCCGCTGCCGTAACGATCATTCTCATTCAAACCGTACACCACAACCAACCCAAGCAGCCATGTCTGGACATGGTAAAGGAGGAAAAGTGAAGGGAAAGGCCAAATCCCGCTCGAACCGTGTTGATCTGGAGTTCCCCGCAAGGGTAGCTAGGCCGAGCGCGTTAGTACCAGTGCACCAGTCCACCTAGCCGGCGTTATATAGTTTCGGCCCCCGAAGTGATCGAGTTAGCAGGCAAAGCTGCTCGCGATGATAAGAAAACCCGCATTCAGAACAGAACACATTCGGTTCGGTGGACATCAAGACAACAGGCAGTTTCAACGTGTGGCGAGTGGCAAACGCAATCGCAAAACGGCATCAGGTAGCAGAAGAAAAAAAGTTTGTTCTTTATACAAACTGCTTTGGTGGCAAATCCAGAACAAGGCGGCATCGATGGCGTTCGAAATGGTTTTTTCAAAACCACGAGTACTGAGTTTTTTAAATTGGAACCATTCCATAAAACAAGGCGCTTTTCAGGGCCATTAAACCTTCCAAAAAAGAGTTTAGGAAATACAGTTCAATGCTTTCTAAAACATTATCCAAAATAATAATAAAACACAAATTGATTTTTTCATAATTTGTTTGCCAGGATATGTGAATTTGGCAGTTGTTCTGAGCTTATTGATTTTCACCAATTCTTAAATTGCTTCTAGATTGAAAGTACAGTAATTTACACTTATCTCGACATTTAGCTAATTGGACGGACCAGTAATGCGACATATTTAGTTGGACATTTTTGTAAACATAGAGTTCGGGGTCCAAATTATGACCCCACATTGAAAGTCGACACTGTACCACTGTCATCGCAAATGTTCAATTACAGGTTAAAATTACCTCCAATCCGATACTGAGTGGTGGTAATGCGACGTGCCATTGAATGTAATTTACTGTAAAATATGTTGGATGGGAAGAAATTTTCCAACTGTGAAAGCTGTGGCGAGTGGCAAATGCAATCGCTACACAGAAATGCTTAGCCGAACAAGATGGGGATATCGAGTGATAACAAAACAATAAACTCTTTAGATTAAAGATAATTTTGTGATCCTGAAAAGGACCCTTTTTATCCTGCATGTGAATCCAACGAGCGAACAAATCGTAATGAATGTATTTTTTTGCCATCACTCCCTTTTAAAGCCCATTCGTTCGTCTCGTTGGACTTGCCCCTCTGGCTGAGTCTGCCGATTTGTCTCTATCCTGTGAGTGTGTACCGCTAGAGTATAAAACACGCGGACCCCAAAAAAATATCTTATTTTCTTTCAAACCCGTGTGGTTGTACGGCATCGGCATCGTGGACGTAACAAAGGAGGACAAGTTAAGGGAAAGGCAAAGTCTCACTCGAACCGTGCAGGTTTCCAGTTCCCTGTTGGTCGCATTCATTGATTGCTCCGCAAGGGTAACTAGGCCGAAAGGATTGGTGCCGGAGCACCAGTATACCTAACAGCGATTATAGAGTTTCGGCCGTCGGAGTGCTCGAGTTGGCTTGCAAAGCTGCTCACGACAATCAGAAAACCCGCATCAAGAACAGAGCAGCTTCGGTTCGGCGCTCATCAAGGCAATAATTAGTTTCAGTGAGTGGCAAAGTGTTTCTCCGGCACGTCGCATTAAATGTAATTTACTGAACAACATGTCACAAACTGGATGGGAAGAAATTTTCCAACTGTGAAAGCTGTGGCGAGTGGCAAACGCAATAGCTAAACAGGAAGGTTTAACCGAACAAGATGGGAATATCGAGTGATAACAAAAACACAACACCAAAGGTTCTTTTCAGAACCATCAACATATTCATGAAGAGTAAACAGTAAACTAATCCATTTTTAAGGTAGATAGGTAGGTATTCACGTAGGAGAAGAAAATAAAACAGTATATTTAAAATATATATTTAACAAAAGCTGTCCCCTTTGTATAGTCCTACGTCACTCCGGTTATGTCGCCGACATTACCCACTCGTCTTTTTTTTATTATCTATGTTAGTAATATGTAACCGATTGCTCGCGGTCGGCTCGAGGTTAGTATTACAACTGTTCTCGTAATTGGGATGTTGCTGTCTCCACGGCTCTGTACGTGTGCCCGACACGGTATACTTCCTATTGGGATGCAGCTGATCATTAATCAGCAACGCCCCCTAGTCTGTACCCCATATCTAGCGTGGTGCGTCTTCTCGACACGAGGAATCCAGGATAGTATGGTCACTAGCCGGCGCAATCATCAGCTCGTGTAGAGTTGTCATGAGCGGTACAACTTTTGGCTCTTGTTGAATCATCACCAAACCAAACACCAAAAGGTGTTGTTGCTTCAGATTTTTGCTCGGGTTGAAAAGTGAATTCATCGAAACAATCCAAAGCGAAAATCATGAGAGGTTACCGGGGTCAACAACCATTTGTTCCGATCGATGATGCACGGCCTGTCTGAAGAACACTTCCACTACCGTAATGCTTTTTAATCGGAAACTTTTTTCATTATATTCAGTATAAAACCATACCATCTTTTACATGTTGAATTGATGTGACTGATAGTAACTATTGTACCAATTTACTGTAGTATCAACCATTGTACCTAGCTGTTGACAAAAAATGTCCAATCACGGCTCAATGAAGAAACTTACAAATTTTGAACAAATATAGCATGATTTTGTGGAATTCTGTGATTCGTAACTCACATGAATGCCTTCTTATTCTATAGGAACGTTAATTTTCCGTGTTATGATATGTTAATATGTTTTAGTAGTTGAAGTTATCACGATAGAACAATCGAACCAGCCATTCTTCTGACGAGGAATCCGTACGCTTCTAGAAAGATGTGAAAAAGTTGCGTCTGGCGACAGACAATATTAGAGATGTGCCATCCGCTCATGAGCTGTTCCGAAGAATCGACTCTTTGAAGTGAGTTGACGCGGAACAGCTCGCAAAAAAAATCAAACAGCTCTTCAGCTCACTTTGATGATGATGAAGGAGAGAAAAGAGCTGTAGAATTGAAGAGAGTGTGTGAGCTGTAAGATTCAAATGAACTGACCGTCTCTCGCTCTTCGTGTTAAGACATCGGTTTAGTTTCATTTGTCCCTCGTCTTTTCAACTGTTATATTCGCGTTGACGGTGTGGTGTGAAAAATGGTGTGAAAAATTTCATTTGAATTTTAACATTTTCAAACTGGCTTCGTGGCTATCGAGTTTGGGACCCAAATTGAAAGTCGGCACTGACAACTGAGCTGAAGAGCTGTTCATAAAGAACAGCTCATTTAGATGAGCTGATATGATCAGAGCTGTTCATCATGATGAGCTGATTTGCACACCTCTAGACAATATCATCAAGGATGATGGTAGAATCCTTTGACGTGAGCGACAAAATGAGCAAAATCGATTTTTCGGTTGTTACGCATTCTACACAATGTAATACCACACTGAGAGGAAAATTTAGTAAATATGACGAATTTTTTGGTACATGTTACCAATTCTCTAGCCATTTTCTACCCTACTAATCATTGGTACATGTTACAAAAAAAGAATGGTAGGCACATATGTCAAACAAACTACAAATTGTTGGTCCAACATTGGTGCAAAAACAGTGAAAATTTTTCTTCATATTTGTGAGAGGTAATCATCAGGGATAATGACAATATTTTTTAATAATTATTTTTAATTTAAAAAATTGTATTTGATTGCGTTTAATTCTACATACTTAGAATACATTATACTTATAACTTATGCTATAAACAACATCAATAATTCTCGTTGGAATCATTCTATAAACTGCGTACAAGAGGCAAATTTTAATCGCAGCTTCAACCACCTCAATTTGATGAGCATTTCCAAAGCAAGTTCCCGAGCAAGTTCCCGTTCCTCTTCCTGCTGCATCGCTCTGATTTGCATTAGCTGATTAGCAAAGTGACGGTAGAATTAGCACGTTTCATCCGTATTTTGTTCTCTCGTGTCCCTATGAAGAAAAGAAATACATATGTTAATGATATTAAATATGCAATAAATTATGTATGTTCACCTTAATTTTTTTACGGTCGATGATGTGTTGAAGAAAGATTCCAATCTTAGCGACAAACTCGCCGTTACCTTCAATCCCATAGCTTGGATGGTTTTTGGTAAACAAGTATTACGAGTCCTGTATCATGCCAGCTGTAAAGACAAGGAAAAAAGTCAATAGTGTTGTAATGTATAGAATATAACTGATGTTTATCCTTGGCGGGAATAAAGGGTGTGTCACATCAAATTGCATCACGGAAAAAACGCTGTAGAAATTCAATTTTTAGGAATTATATCTTCAGCTTTCGCTTATAATCAGATAAGAGTGTATAGATCACGTTGGCCATGCTTCACTGTCAATTTTTCGTAAATTTGGAAAAATGTCGTCGAAAGAAAAAGAGCGTCGTGAATTAATCCTGTGCACTCATTTCGAGAATCCGGAGTTGTCACATCGGGACATCGGTAAGATGCTGGGAATCGTCCAATCCACGGTCAGCAGAGTATTAAAACGATACTTCGAGAACCTAACCATCGACCGGAAGGTGAAGAACGGCAAAAATGGATGCTCCGTCAGTAAAAAAGATCACAAGCGCGTAGTTAAGCAGTTTAGACGTGATCCGAGAAGTTCGATCCGGGATGTCGCCAATTAGGTGAATTTGTCAAGTTCATTCGTCCAGCGGACCAAGCAGCGGGAGGGCCTGCGTACATACAAGGTTCAGAAGGCTCCTAACCGCGACGAAAGGCAAAACATGGTGGGGAAGACGCGAGCCCGGAAGCTGTACACCGAAATGCTGACGAAGCCGCATTGCCTGCTAATGGATGACGAAACCTACGTCAAAGCGGACTTTCGTCAGCTGCCGGGCCTGTTGTTCTTCTCCGCAGAGGACAAATTCAGCGTTCCGGAGGAGATTCGCAAGCAGAAACTATCCAAGTTTGCCAAAGAGAACATGGTGTGGCAAGCGATCTGCTCTTGCGGAAAGCGGAGCGCCCCCTTCGTGATGACCGGCACGGTAAACGGGCAGGTTTACCTTAAGGAGTGCCTACAGAAGCGCTTACTACCACTATTGAAGCAGCACGAGGGCCGGACCATCTTCTGGCCGGATCTCGCTTCGTGCCACTATTCAAAGGACGTGTTGGAGTGGTACGAAGCCAACGGGGTCACCTTCGTGCCAAAGGAAATGAACCCGCCCAACGCGCCGGAGCTTCGCCCAATAGAGAAATATTGGGCGATTATGAAGCAGGCCCTCCGGAAGAACCCAAAAGTTGTAAAATCGGAGGCGGACTTCAAGAGAAAATGGATTTCTGTTCAAAAAAAACTACAACCTGACGTTGTACAGAACCTTATGGACGGGGTAAAGAGGAAGGTGCGAGCATACGGGCTTGGGCTCGAAGTATGAATAAAAAGAAAATGCCAAAAGTTGTTTAATAGTTTTTATTTTACTGTCTAAAATTTTCAAAAGGATCGGTCTACTGTGCGAATTTATACAGCGTTTTTTCCGTGATGCAATTTGATGTGACACACCCTTTATGAAAATAGTTTCCCGACCGAGGTGACTGATGTAATGATGTAAAAAAAACGAATACTTATCTCCGATTTGTTTATGATGAATGATTGTACTGCATATAATTTTAAGGCCAACTAAAAAAGAAAAAAAATGGTATTAGGTCAACTATGTTAATATGGATCAAAATTTCTTGTGATATTTTCCCCGCCGAAAATATGAAAACAAATTCTCGGGGGAGATGAATACATAATTGAATTCAATAAAAACAAAGTGCTTACCTCCGAATCGCTTCGTCTCCAAAAGACAAATGGCGATTGCAAAGTGTGCACATCACAGTTGTTAGGTATGACAATAAAAACAAACTTACTAATGGTATGAAGTAAAATATACGAATTCCTGGTAGGAACATTCATTGCGTCTGACATCTTTTTTACGCAATTTTAGTAATATTTACAAAAAATGTGTATATTTCACCAATGTTTTTGCTACTAAAGATTTGGTAGCTACTTTTACTAAACTATTTCTCCAGTGCATGGACAGACATCAATGTCCTGGAAAAAAGGTAATGAAGATGGTTGAGTTTCGAGCGACATAGCATGCGCTGCTATAACTATTTCGATAATAGTGACGTCAGTCGTTGTGTTTATCTTTGATCGCCCACCGCATCCATGTAAAAATGCTATTTTCAGGGAGTAATTTATCAATTAAAAACGTACATTTTTGTAGAGCTCCCGCTGAATATGAGGCTAATGTTATAGCGTGAAGTGAATATTTGTGAAATCACGTCGAAAAAGACGGATAAAAGTGATATTTTCATGTGCCATTTTCACTCCCCCACGTTCATAGAAACAAACGAAGTTTCATGATTTTACCGTTATGAAGTTGATGTTTCGAAGACTCTCAGTGTCGGTGTGTATGTTGTGAGATAATAGTCGCCAATTATTCAAAATTTCACCGGAAATGATACTGCTTTCGAGAACTAAGCATACGACTGCTCTCTGGACCTTTTTACTACATGAATAATCGAAATAAGCCACGATATAATTGTCATCTGTTAAAAAACGACCAATTGAATGATTTCATAAGAATTGTGACTCAAAAAATTATCATGCAACCGTAAATACTTTCAACATTGTTTTGTTTCTTCCATATACATTCCATATTGAATGCAAATAATGACGACCAGTGCTTGGAAATATCTGTATCACATCAATCTTTTCAGCTGAATTTCCGGCCACATTCGAGCATTATACCATTGCATTCGGGATACCGAAAATGAACCAACGCCAAAACTCACAATTCGCGACTACGAAGCTGAATTTGACAGCTTGTGTGCGTGAAGCGAATGTCAACAAAGAATTGCAAAAAGAATGTGATTTTCAAACGCACCGTTTTTAACGTTTTTTGCAGAAATTTTCGTAATGGTGAGTATGTATCGAAAGAACTATCCTCTAGGATGCTAATTTAGTTAAATCACATAAATTTACTGCAGGGGAAAACGTTTTCTTACCGCATCCAAAGGACACTGTCTTTACTTGTGAAAAAGTAAACAAACTTTCTGGATACTAAATTTTAATAAAAATTAATAATTGTGTGCAAAATTTATCTTCCAAACGGTTGGAAAATGAGTTTTCCTTATGCAGTGAAAAAAAACTTTGCCGTAGCTTAAACTGAATTTAACTTATAAGTGTTTTTCTGTGACCTTGTTTCATGCATTATCAGGAGCCATCAGTCGGAGAAAATGAAACCTGCTACGTGGCTGTGGAGTTTGCGGATGTGTTCGATTACGCTGCGGGTGGAAGCCGTTTAGTCGTCGAAGGCGAAAGAGTATTCAAAGCTGGACATCTTATAATAGTTGGTGTTGAAGAAGTTCACGATGAAGGCTTCAGTATTTTCTCGTCCTGCCTCCAGTCATCATCTCCAAGCTCGGAACCCCATACAATAAAAATTCGTACGAAAATCTCCTTCTCCAAATGGTTGTTTTCGTGTTCCTGTAAAGCTGGTAAAGGGAAGTGCAAACACGTCATGGCTGTTTTGTATCATTTGCTTAAGTATGTTTTATTTTATTTCTTTATTATTGTACATTTTGCACCAAGTTGGACTGTTTTACACTTTTTCAAAAGCACGGCCCTCAATAAGTCTTTTCCTGGCTTCGCTGATGGGAGGTTGTGGCAAATTCAAGTCGGGAACTGCTGATGGCCTAAGAATTAAGCGATCAGTGGCACGGCTTGTTGCTATAAAAAGCAAAATAATAATAAAAAAAATTATAATATTATTGCTTCAAGGCGTGTATTACACTTCATACTTGGAGAGTAGAAGTTCGACACGGTGAAATGGAGGCTACAAATACGGGAGGTTTTTGTAGGTTCTATCTTTAGCCGTAGTCGTTGGATCCAGTCTAGATACCGCGATTTGTCCGTTTTCGGAAGGAAGGCATGAAAAGAAATTCCGGGGCGATATTTCTGCTTACATCCGGGGACGACACAAACAAAACGGCTTTTGAATTTGCAGATTTTTCGGAGTCAGCTTCAAGCAAATTTCGTCCGACTTGCATGTTCTCCGGGCAATTTGCGCCGCTTTTGACGTCCATATTTCACACGCTCTAAGGAAAATATTTTGAAAAATATTAGAGCACTGATTGAATAGAAGCCAGATCTTTGTATTTTAGGTATTTTATTAACACTAAGCGGATATTTTTATGTCAAATTTCATTAATTCGGTTTACCTCTCTCGCAGGATATTTTTATATCAAATTTCATTAATTCGGTTTACCTCTCTCACAGGTAGATTGACAGAGGGTGTACTTCAGCGGTTTTTTTTCACTACTAAATGACAATAAATTTTGGTTCGGAGCATCGAAACAGCTAAGAAAAACTATTTTTCAACAATTTCCACTAATTGTAAGATAAACACGGTACAAGTTTTCGAGAAATCAGTATATTAATTACAGAGAAAATATGCAACGGTTTGTTTACATATTTTTTACTCACACGCGAAACTTTCAAAGGTGGTGACACCGTACCTTCGATGACGCGAATCACAGCAAGCCACTCACAGTTGATTCATCCAGTTTTTTTCATTCTGTTATGCGTTCACGGAATGTGAGCAAAAGAAAATATCCCTAATTTTGTCATTCATTGACATTAACATACCAGTTCATTCACTATCAGCATCGTTCTCGGACACTGACGAAATGGAGAAATTCGTTGAGGAAGATAACAAAGTACAGAATGCTCATAATAGTGACAAGAAATTAAATTGTTCGAGCATGCAATGTTTCCGTCTCAGTTAAGTTGCTTTCATTTCACATAGTGAATATGTAATTCCAAATCCACTTGTCAGAAATGCTTCAAAAGAAGAATTCCGATGTACAAAATACCATCTAGACTCAAATTTCAAACATTTAATTTTTTTAATTCACGACCGCAATGGAAATATTTCGAGCTTCCTTTTGCAAACGGATCAAACTATGCTATAGGATTAGCGGATGAAATTGCCAACATCCAGCTTTGGCTAACGAAGTTTGCATTTGCTGCTCGGATCGATTCTGCAGAATGCCCCCTCGCCGTCCAAGCCTAAGCAATCCTTAGCTGTGAGTGTGCATGCAGATCTTGCTCTTTTGTTGGCATTTCCGCTTACGCCACCGATTTGCGTTGCCCTTTCGGAGTAACTTCAAAAACAACAGAATAAGCAAGGCATTGACTCAATGAGAAAATCACACATATATCGGGATATTGAAAATGAACAGTCAAAACATTCCTGACAATTCAATGGCAATGAATAAATGTGAATGAATTCTCATGACTCGAACTTTAAGGAAAGCTCAGAGAGCACAGAATGAATATGAATGAACACAGTTGTAAGTTTGTTTGCCGTCGAATGAATGACAGTAACATCGACAAGCAAAATAAACGCGTTACACTGATAAAAATATACTTTCAATGTTACTTAACAAGCTCAATATTTCCAAGCCCTGATGACGACACGATGTTTGGCTTGCCAATACAGATACACTTCGCCTACTGCTTCACCTCTATATGTACCTCATTGGACAGACATACAACTGTACTAGCGTTGCACGTGTACAACGTTGTACAGGTACCACGATAGCATGACACACATACTTTGGTTGTACATTGTACCGCATGTCAAACTGACAATCAGAAATTTGAATTTATTGCATTGTATTTTCACCAATATGTCAATGAAAAAGGTTTTTATTTAGCGTCTAAACTATCAAACACAACAAATATATTTCCAATCTGGGTTATTAACTCAAGAGAAAGTCAATGAAAAGAATGTATACCAAGTGTTTTGATTCGGTTTATTCATGCTACCCACCACTAACCGTCTATGGCGCTGTGCACAGTACAACTGTAGCCATGTACAGCGGTAAAATAGGTCGGTACAGGAACAGCGATTGTACCCTTAGAAAAATCCTCGGTCGAAAACTACTAAATACATTTGGTAATGCAAAATTAGTAGAATGTACAAATTTTTTGTACATATTGTCAACAAACCCGCATCCCTACCAGAGTTTAGTATATTTTACTCGATAACATTAGTAAGCTTGGATATTGTCATATCTGAAAATTGGTGAGAAAAGCGCGTATTAACCATTTTCATTGTTCCCATAAGGCAATACGGAGGTATAATAAGGATATAATTCTGATACGTGCATTTTCAGCGAGAAAATGTAGCCGATATTGGGCTTCCGAATCATGGTTCTGCTTGACATATGTGTTTATTAGTACGGTCGAAAATGACTATAGATTGGTAGTATTTACCAAAAAATTCGTTATATTTACTAATTATTTCTCTCAGTGTACCGAGTTGCTTGCATGGTTCTAGCGCTGTACATGGTGACAGACATACAATTTTCGAAGTACAACGGTAGTACAGTTGTATGTTTGTCATAAGTATAATACGTATGCCCAACATGTGAACAAACATTTTTTGTTCGAAAACATTTGAGAAACTTTTAAAAAATATTTTCGAAAAATCGCAGTTTGAACGCATAACTAACATAAAGGTGGGACCAGCATGCCGCGCTATGCGTCGCGTTGCGACAATTGTGCTTTAACACTTTATTTTAAATATGTGTGTTTCCATTTAGTCGAACACAATAATGCGTTGTGTCATTAGCATCGTTGTACTACACGCTAACATTTGTTCTAAACAGCTTGCGCCGAATTCGCAATGACAGTGGCATTGTGCCGACGTCTGTTGGCAACTTCAAATTAAGGCCATAATTTGGGTCCTAAACTCGTTAGTGTAATCTCTATCACATTAGAAGACACGAAGCCGGTTTTAAAATTCTAAAACTTTAATGAAAATTTTCACATCATGTTATTTGATTACTTGAAACACGTGTTTCTGACTTTCATTCAACCATATGGCTAAACAATTCCAACATTGTTGCAGAATTTCTTCATCATAATAGAGAGTTGTCTCCATAAAAAATTTTCGTATAATACTTGTTTGCAGGTGATCAAACAAAAATGTTTTTCATTTAAATAGAATGCTAGTTTGATATGGAAAAGCTAATTTTCATTTATAAATTTAATTTTGAAAACGTGTTCATTCCGGCTGAAAATCAGCTATTCTTTCACTCTTCCCTACACTAGTAAACGAAGCTCAATGCCGCCAGCTCGGATATGTCAATGTGTTGTTTTTAAAAACATTCAACTGATCCGTGGACACAACAAGAACAAGATTTTCATACGATTTTTTTTTGTTTTTGTTTACATGAAAAGTGGAGACGCGAATGCTAGATTGTGACTGCAAATCAACAGACTGCGTCGGGCGAATGTTTTAGTACAAAACGCAAGCAATGGCAGCTGATGAGAAGCAACGCACAATGCGGCATTCTGTTTCCACCTTTATGTTAGTTATGCGTTCAAACTGCGATTTTTCGAAAATATTTTTTTTACTATGGATACGAGTACGCACGAAAATTTGATCGTACGAATAGAAACAAACAATTTTGTTCGATAGAAGCTGACGAATTCGAACGAAGCAAGGGAGAAGCAATGTAACCACACCAATACAACTCAATGTGGTTGTTTACTTTCACTATTGCATACAATTCGTAGGACCACTTTTCTGCATCCAGTGTCACCGCCGCCTAACTCAATACAGCTGTCATACATCTTTCGAAAAGTGACAATTATCAGTAATTTGTGCTACATCAGCAATGCCATGCCAAACTGATATAGTGGTTCTCAGATTTCCCTGAAAAGTGGTAGTTTTGTTCATTATCGCAAGGTATTAGATCCGCTTCTTTTTTTTTCTTTTTTCGTTAGACCATTTCCATTTTAGGGTGATTCGAAAAATATTTTTTTTCTCACTTTTTCCAAAATAGACTTTTTTTCAAAAAATCATAATATTCGAACCATTAGACCGATTGAGATGATTCCGAATGCAACTCCTTCAATTAGAATTTTTTTTTATCCCATTTATTTATTAGGCTCATTAGCATTTAGCTGTAACAGAGCCGGGTTTAATCGTGTACATGTACATATGTTTATGTTTCTATAAACTGTAAACACAGTAGTTAGTAGTGGCCATTTAGACGTTAAGTTTTCCGTTCCATTACATTATGGAAAATTACACAGTATTAGCCATTTAGGCGTAAGGGTATTCGTTCTGTTCTTCCATTGTTCAGCAGACCGGACAGCGGAGACAGTTGATATTGATCATTGTTGGGTTATTTATAGAACAGCAGTCCGATGTTTCTTGCAGAGCAGAGCAGTTGTATGGATGAATCGATCTTTGTTCCACCGTGGATCGATTTCCATCGCTGATGATGGTTGCGTGGACGTAGTTATTCCATAACAACACAAAGATGGTCAATTGAGGGCCCTGAGTTTGAACTCACGATCGATCGCTTGGTAAGCGAACGCGTAACCAAGTGGCTACGAAGACCCCCTATCAATTAGAAATTTTATCGTTTACTTTGATCCGTCCGAATTTGATATCATCTTCTGAATGTGCTTTTTTATTCCGGACATGGGTTTATGGAACACAAATATTCGATTTGATTTTTGAAACTTTTTGTCAACAGCCAGGTACAATGTTCGACACTACACCAGATTGATACAATAGTAACTATGAGTCACATGCAAACGGTGTTATGGAGCAGTTCAACGCCAAATCAGCCAGTAGCTGACCCGGCCCTCTACGATTTTTTTTAACTTGGTAAATATGGTGGACACTCCCTAAAACCCCAATTTTCATTAACACAAATTAATTTTCATATGGACAAATTTCATGCCAACTTGACTGGCCGTTGGCAACACCATCTCATAGTGCAGTGAAACGTTGTGAGTGTAAACATATGGGACTTTTAACACTTTCGACGCCCCGTCACCCACATATGGGTGACACTTTCTTCGTTCAAATTGAATAGGATTTTTAGATAGAATTTGATAGAATAGGCACCTAAATGTAACTATAGAATATGAAGAAAAATAATAAAATCATAATTATAATATTATACTGTTTATACTATGCTTTTTATTAATTTATAGTACGGATGGTTTGTACTGCAGTTTTTTGCAAGACCCATAGAATATGACTTTGGCATATGTTATTGTCATCAATTCGTTTTCAATTGAAAACAAACATTGCTAGATCATGTAAAAGTTATCTGCAAACTAAGTTTGATCTTCATTTAGTAATTTATTCGTAAGTTGGGCCCTGCAAGAAACTCAAAACGTCGCGTTGGGCGACGAACGTGTTAAGCAACTTTGCATACTTGAAATATTCAAAAAATAATAAGGCTACTTTTTGGAACGGGTAAAAAAAATTCTTGTTTTTTTACGAAAGATTATAACTTAAAAATTATATTACCCAAAAAATGAAAAAAAGATGAAATGTAGTTAATTGTTCAGTTTTTCATGAAAAATACAATTTTTCATTTGCTGAAAAAAATATTTTAAAACTTTAAATTACTTTTCTCAAAAAAGACTTTTTTAAAAATTCTTAAGAAAAATCATATAAATAGCCCTTACATTTTCCAACAAATCGTTCATACATCGGAAGATGAGCACTTTTACAGGAAAAAAGTTTTTCTAACAACATCTTTTTCATGTTTTCTTTGAAAAAATTACAACTAATCCTAATTTTATTTAAAGTCAAGATAGCGATACAGTGTATTCGGCAAAGTATTTGATCTTATTAAAGTATGAGCTTTCGTCGAAGATGTCAACTTTCTATTTTTCCTAGTTTCTGGAATATAAGACATTTTTGTATGTAGACTCCTGAAAAATAATGTTTTTCTCGTAACATCTTTGTGTGTAAATTCTTCCGATGTGTGGATGATTTGCTTATTGTATGGGCTATTAAAGGGTGTGTCACATCAAATTGCATCACGGAGAAAACGCTGTAGAAATTTAATTTTTAGGAATTATATCTTCAGCTTTCGCTTATAATCAGATAAGAGTGTATAGATCACGTTGGCCATGCTTCACTGTCAATTTTTCGTAAATTTGGTAAAATGTCGTCGAAGGAAAAAGAGCGTCGTGAATTAATCCTGCGCACTCATTTCGAGAATCCGGAGTTGTCACATCGGGACATCGGTAAGATGCTGGGAATCGTCCAATCCACGGTCAGCAGAGTATTAAAACGATACTTCGAGAACCTAACCATCGACCGGAAGGTGAAGAACGGCAAAAATGGATGCTCCGTCAGTGAAAAAGATCACAAGCGCGTAGTTAAGCAGTATAGACGTGATCCGAGAAGTTCGGTCCGAGATGTCGCCAATAAGCTGAATTTGTCAAGTTCATTCGTCCAGCGGACCAAACAGAGGGAGGCCCTCGTACATACAAGTTTCAGAAACCGCAACGAAAGGCAAAACATGGTGGGGAAGACGCGAGCCCGGAAGCTGTACACCGAAATGCTGACGAAGCCGCATTGCCTGGTAATGGACGACGAAACCTACGTCAAAGCGGACTTTCGTCAGCTGCCGGGCCTGTTGTTCTTCTCCGCAGAGGACAAATTCAGCGTTCCGGAGGAGATTCGCAAGCAGAAACTATCCAAGTTTGCCAAAAAGTACATGGTGTGGCAAGCGATCTGCTCTTGCGGAAAGCGGAGCGCCCCCTTCGTGATGACCGGCACGGTAAACGGGCAGATTTATCTTAAGGAGTGCCTACAGAAGCGCTTACTATCACTATTGAAGCAGCACGAGGGCCGGACCATCTTCTGGCCGGATCTCGCTTCGTGCCACTATTCAAAGGACGTGTTGGAGTGGTATGAAGCCAACGGGGTCACCTTCGTGCCAAAGGAAATGAACCCGCCCAACGCGCCGGAGCTTCGCCCAATAGAGAAATATTGGGCGATTATGAAGCAGGCCCTCCGGAAGAACCCAAAAGTTGTAAAATCGGAGGCGGACTTCAAGAGAAAATGGATTTCTGTTCAAAAAAAACTACAACCTGACGTTGTACAGAACCTTATGGACGGGGTAAAGAGGAAGGTGCGAGCATACGGGCTTGGGCTCGAAGTATGAATAAAAAGAAAATGCCAAAAGTTGTTTAATAGTTTTTATTTTACTGTCTAAAATTTTCAAAAGGATCGGTCTACTGGGCGAATTTCTACAGCGTTTTTTCCGTGATGCAATTTGATGTGACACACCCTTTAATATCAATTTTTCCAGATTTTTTTCAAAAATTTGTTTAATATTTTTCAATGAGAACATAAATAATTTTTCATTCATGATTTCATTCGCGTGATATCTCGGCTTATGTCCAATCACTACAACCTGAACACGCATCTCTATCGCATTGGGCTCGCAGCAAACAATCTTTGTGATTGTGGCGATGGCTACCACGACATCGAGCATATTGTCTGGTCGTGTATCCGGTTCCATGCTGCTCGCTCTCAGCTCTCTAGAGCACTGAGAGTAAAAGGCAGACAATCGGATATCCCCGTCCGGGATATCTTAGGTAGCCGTGATCCTGATCTTCTGCTTCATCTATACCTGTTCTTCAGAAACGCCGATGTCAACGTTTAATGATGTTTCCTTCGTTGTGTCCCTGTTTCGTATCCCTCCTATCCGATCTATAAACTTTTACTTAGTCGCGGCAATACATACACACACTCTTTACAGATAAACGGGCCAAAGGTTGTGCAGTCCACTGATCATTCAACAAGAGCCAAAGGTTGTACCGCTCATGACAACTCTACACGAGCTGATGTTTGCGCCGGCTAGTGACCATTCTATCCTGGATTCCTCGAGTCGAGAAGACGCACCACGCTAGATATGGGGAACAGACTAGGGGGCGTTGCTGATTAATGGTCAGCTGCATCCCAAAAGGAAGTATCCCGTGTCGGGCACAGGTACAGAGCATTGGAGACAGCAACATCACAATTACGAAAACACTTGTAATACTAACCTCGAGCCAACCGCGAGTAATCGGTTACATATTACTAACATAGTTATAAGGCAATCATTGTCGAAATATTGAACTCCCGGCCCCGTCAGGTTGACGCCATATGAGCCTTAATAAAAATATATATTTTGGATAAAAAAAAAATTAATAATTTATAATATAATAATTAATAATAATTTCCTAAATGTCATTCTTTGACTTAAATTTTGTAGGTCTGATAGATTTTTTTGTGAGATTTTTAATTTGAAAACTATAAGATCTACAAAATGTTAGTGAAAGAATAAAAGTAGGAAAGTATTTAGTTTTTCATTAAAAAATATCAAACACATTTTTGAAAAAAAAAATCATTGAAAAAAAATATATTGCAAATTTTAATTCATTCTCTAAAACATGTGGTCTTAAAATTCTGAAAAATAGATATAAATAGCTCTTACAATTTCCAACAAGCCACCCATACATTGGAAGATGAACACCTTTAAAAAGAAACAACAATTTTTGCATTTTTTCTTCGAAAAATTACTATTGCGGTTTAGTTCGTAACATTTTCATTTACGAGGGTGGTCCGATTATTACTTAGCCTCATCGCCCGATTGTGTCAGTATCGTAAGAGAGATTACTTATCGTGTAGTACACTCAAATTGATTTTAAGCTCATGTTTTGTCATCCCGATTTATTACATTAAACGAGCCTAAACATAACAGAAGATGTCATGACTCTCAAATACTGGTAAGCATTTGTATAATATATATGGTACAGCAATATAAGTTTAATACGAACGAGCGAAACAAAAGACAAATAAGCTTTCCGCATACTTTGCCACACACGCGGCCCAGACCGAGATAGATATTGCTCTCCTTTTTACTCTTAGAAAACACTTTCCAACTTCATTTTATAATCAGATGCTATATTATCACGCATTTACTCAACAGCATCATTAGCTATGTGGATAGCGTGGTCTTGTAAAACAGCCTTCCATTCCAGCCGACCTTGGTTCGATCCCTGTTGACGTCGTTTGGACTTTTTTTTTGGTTGCAATCGAAAAAAAGATGAAAAAAAAGAAAAAGATGTCTGTTTCCACACATACAAACAGAAACATGTCAAGAACATATCTTTTTTTTTTTTATTTCACCATCTTCGACAACGTCGTACAGACTGAAACCTTAAGATCTAAATTATTCTAAGTTTCTTATTCTAGTACTAAACACATTCTTGGACAGAGTAAAATCAAACACATCACTAACATTGTTAAAAGAACGTAAACACAAATTGAAACTATTGTTGAAACCATAATTCGTTCTATGGAATGGTATAAGAAATAACGATGAATTACGAAAACGACGGGGAGGAATATTCCACGGAACTTGACGTAACAGTTCGGGACAGTCCACATTGCCGGTTATTAAATTATAAATAAATATTCTTTGTAGTTTGGTACGCCTGGCTGATAGTGTTTCCAAGTCAATCAGTTTACAACGATCAGCATAACTCGGAAGATTTATCGGATCATTCCAAGGGAGCTGTCGCAAAGCAAACCGCATGAAACTTCTCTGGATTCGCTCCAACGCAACGATTTGTGTAACGAGGAATGGGGACCAAACCGGTGCAGCATATTCCATGATGCTCCGAACTAGCGCGCAGTATAACTTTTTGAGGCAATACACGTCAGAAAATCCAGAAGCATGGCGACGAATGAAACCGAGCACAGTGTATACTTTAGCGGTTGTGATTACTATGTGCTCATTGAACTTCAGTTTAGAGTCGATCATTACTCCTAGATCACAGATCGAGTTTGCGCGTTCTATGGGCTCCAGCCCCATGTGGTATTGGTGGCGAATGACATTATTGCAGCGACTGTAGGATATGGCTTTACACTTTTTACTATTCACACGCATACCGTTATCATTGCACCAGATTAGCAAACAATTAATATCATCTTGAAGTTTGATGCAGTCAATGGATGATGCAATCTCACTGTAAATTTTGAGATCATCGGCGAACAAAAGCTTGGATGTGGAAAGTAGCTCACATAGGTCGTTAACATAAATAATAAACAGAAGCGGGCCGAGAACACTTCCTTGTGGCACACCAGATGGAATGGTGAATATTCTAGAGCGCACGGAATTAACAATAACGAAAGCTTTACGATCCGATAAGTACGAGTATATCCATTTGGTAATCCATGAGGGAAAACCAATGTGATTAATTTTCTGAATGATGAGATTGTGCGGTACTGTATCGAATGCTTTCGCGAAGTCAACATAAACTGAATCCATTTGTCGCTTTGATTCAAAAGAACGTGATATTGCTGACACATAGCACATAAGGTTTGTTGTTGTTGAACGCCGTTTCATGAATCCGTGCTGGCTGTCAGTGATGATCGGTGCACTCACTCTATACAATACTGCGTGAACCAGCTTCTCAAACACTTTACCGAGACAGCAGAGAATGGATACACCACGATAATTGGAAACACAATTGGAATTTCCGGATTTGAAGATCGGAACTATACATGCCATTTTCCACGCGAGTGGGAATACTCCGTCTTCTATGGAACGATTGAAAACTGCAGCTACAGGTATCGCAAGCGAAGCGGCACAGTTTTTCCAAAACACAGTAGGTAGATCATCTGTTCCAGGTCCTTTAGTAGAGTCGAGGTCTTCGAGAGCTTTCCTAATATCATCCAGATTAAACGGTATACATGGCAGATTAATGTTGAATGTCTTGATGTGGTCATAGCAATTCTGTCGTTGAACAGGCGATGCTTTGCTGAATACGCTTTCGAAGAATGTTGCAAAAATATTCGCTGCCTCCACATTCGAGTGTGAAGTGATTTCACCAAACTTCAGCGTGGCAGGGATACTGTGTGTATCTTTCCTCTGCTTGACGAAATTCCAGAACCGAGAAGGATCCTTTTTGACTGTGGCCTGAATTTTGTTCAAATAGTTGTCGTGACTTGCAAGAAGAACAGTTTTGTACTCTGACTCAAAATCGCGAAGTCTGGCTCTATCAGTTTGATTTTTTGTCTGGAAATATCGGTTGCGCATTTTACGGAGATTGTTTCGAAGTTTGCGAAGCTCGGGTGTCCACCAAGGTTTGTTGAAGATGGAACCAGATACTTGTCTTTTTTGCGGTACAATACGACTGATAACATCGAAAAGAAATTCGTAAAAAAC
This sequence comes from Toxorhynchites rutilus septentrionalis, assembly GCF_029784135.1. Taxonomy (NCBI): domain Eukaryota; kingdom Metazoa; phylum Arthropoda; class Insecta; order Diptera; family Culicidae; genus Toxorhynchites; species Toxorhynchites rutilus. The sequence goes on from NC_073745.1 coordinate 246,985,406, forward strand.
AGATAGCATCTGGTCTACTGTATTCGTGTTCATTAGATTCTCCCATTCAATATCCGCAAGGACAGAATTCAATAGTCCAAAATCACAAGTCGAATAGTCATATTTCACACTTTTTTCTTGATCGTCAAATAATGTTGGTGTGTCATTCTCGTCAAGTAGTAAAACGAAAGGAGTGTGGTGGTTATCAATAGGTAGCAACGGAGAAGATGGTAAAAGTATGTCCAGATACTCAGGGAGATTGGTAAATACTAGGTCCAGAAGTCTTTCATTGGTGTTGACATATCTATTAATCTGCCTCAAGCCATTCACAAACATGGCTTGTGTAAAATTTAACTCGGTTTCATCTAGATCGTTTGAAGGAATGTCAAAGTGCAGCACGTTTAAAAAAAGTTATTTTACGCTATTTTACTGCAAAGACTGTAAAAGCTATGTCTTTCGGTTGAAAACTGAAGGTGACTATTTGTTCCGCTGCGGTTGCTATCACTGCTACGACACATCCGATTCGGTTCAGATTTTCTGTTACTTTTCTGCTGTATAATTTTGTTGATTATTTATGAATAGAAACATAGGATAGGTATTTTTTTCTAAAAGATGCTGAGAAATTGTAGTGTAGTCCTTTGTCATTCGTCAACTCAAACTGCTGCTATCAGTGTAATAGTAAAAGTTCTAGATGATTAAGGCAATAACCGCAATCGTAAACTGAAGTAAAATGAGGAGCTCAAAAGGGAAGGGGTATAAATCACGAAGTCGATTTTCTCTCCAACGACTATCTCTCTTTTGGTCATAGCTTAGCTGCAAACAGATTTCGAGTTATATTTGGCAATGTCAAATATATATGAGGGACTCAGAAGGAAAAGGGTGTAAATGATTTGATCGATTTCTCTTCATCAACTTATTCTTTAGTTAATAACTCAACTGCGCCATGGTGTGGTGTGTATCACGTTCTACGCAGAGGATGCTGCTCGTTTAAGCTCTCCAAATCACTCATACTGCTTGTAAGCTTCATCTACTATTCGTCCGATCACTCGTCATAAGTTCCTGACAGGGGTTAGATTTGATAAACGAGCTGACCAGTCCAGAATCTGAAGCCACTATTCATTAAACCATGCCATGACCTTCCGGATTTTATAAATTGATGCCAAATTACCTAATTATCACATTGTTTTTGATGAAAAATCAGCAGTAAATGATGCTGAAGTACTTCGTTGCACTTGTGATTGATCATTCGTGTTAATGGTAACCTATCTAAATCGAGCTTTTTTGAGAAAATTATAAATTGAATTATAAATGAAGATAGTTATTGTATTATACACTATATACTTGAATTCAACCGACCTCTTACATATCTCTGGAAACTCGAAAAAAATAGTGGTTCTATAGTTGTGAAACGCAGTGTAGAATCCTATACATGAGGTTCTGACCTGTCTTCCACGTTGTCAAATACAGCTGGGAATGTGTTGGGAGCTAAGTTATTATTAAAGAGAGAGTCGATGTAGAGAAATCGATACTTTTCAGAAAGAAGATGTACAGAATTGTGCTGAGAAAAAAACGCGAGCATATCTCGATAATTTGTGAGTCTCCTCTAAAATTTTCTGAAATCCTGAGAAGATTTTCGTAATTGAACTTCTACGAGTTATACAGGGTGGCGCACAAGTCACGCAACCGATTTGCCAAAAAAAAACGTATAAAAAAAAGGTCTCACGATACAAAATTTTTATTCTCGAATAACAAATGATACAAAGTCGACAACTAAACCGCTTAGGAACCAACACGCTCGATAGTTGCAGCGCGATCGTTTTTTTTTTTCCTTCAGAGAGCGTTGCGTGACTTATGCGCCATCCTGTATAATAGGGCCCTTTTTTATTCGCATTAACCCTTTCCTGTACAACGTCGAGTCTCACTCCTGGTGTACTTGCATAATATAGGGCGCTAGAACGCTCAGCAGAGTAGCCACTTGATGTGAGACGTATTAAAAAATACGGGAAGGGGTTAACAATAACTTCATTATCACTGACTCCATCCTGAGAATTGAACAACTATTCCAATTGATTTTCACACAGAAACACCAATTGAATCCAACGGAGACGTCCGTTTTTTCACCGCTTCATATTTCACATTGATTCACAACACAGGCTGTAGAATAAAACTCAATCTCCTATATCACCGCTGGTAAAACCACTTTAGATGCGATTGATTTTTCTTTTATTTTAACATCGTTCGCAACATACACACACACGATCCGTGCGACAGCTTGCCTTCTCTATCGGGGAAGGGTATTGGACCAAAAAAAACCACATAACAAGTTGATTATGTTTGAAGGGCTATAGAGGCTAATAAATTCTCTAAAATTGCTTGGGAGCAACCCTTGGTAAGGATATTGAACTGAAATCCGAAGAAGCTTCAATCAGTGAATGTTAGCTGAAATGACAGCGCTTGTGTCCCACCCAATGTCATACCAATGTTATTTTAGATCTCAGTGAGGTTCACATCTTCGGAAGACGCGTTCTTACTTTAGATTTGTTATGAGGCTGACATACGAAATTCGAAATAAACACAAATCACGTCACATAATCGCTGCCACAGCAATTTTAACGAGATGACCTTTATTGCAATTCAATTTATTTCCACTCATTTCGCCACAAGTTTAATGCGAAACCGGGGTTACCTTCAACCTTCCAGCATTCCTTCGTATCCATTGTTGCATCTATCGTGGTAACAATGATGATGATAATATGTTAGGCTGTCAAAAAAGTCCTGCGGTATTTCCGCGAGGTGTCGTTGTAAGCGCGTAGTTCTAGTTGTATTCATTGTATCGAGTCATACTATAGCTTGTTGGATAGGTATTTGCGCGCTATAATATAGTCCTTGACAGTGTTTTGTTTGGTTAAGTCGTTCATGAGTTATAGTGTCGCAAATATGGAGCAAAATAAAGAGAAAATCCGACATATTTTACAGTACTACTATGACAAAGGCAAAAATGCATCTCAAGTTGCCAATAAAATTTGTGCTGTTTATGGACCCGATACAGTTTCCATTTCCACCGAACAACGATGGTTTCAACGTTTTCGTTCTGGTGTAGTCGTCGAGGTCGTCGAAGATGCGCCACGCTCCGGAAGGCCTGTCGTCGAAAATTGCGACAAAATCACGGAATTAGCCGAGAAAGACCGGCATAGTAGCAGCCGTAGCATCGGCCAAGAGCTGGGGATAAGTCATCAAACCGTTATTAACCATTTGAAGAAGCTTGGATTCACAAAGAAGCTCGATGTATGGGTGCCACACACGTTGACGCAAAAAAACATCTTTGACCGTATTGACGCATGTGAATCGCTGCTGAATCGCAACAAAATCGACCCGTTTCTGAAGCGGATGGTGACTGGCGATGAAAAGTGGGTCACTTATGACAACGTGAAGCGTAAACGGTCGTGGTCGAAGCCCGCTGAAGCGGCTCAGACGGTGGCCAAGCCCTCATTAACGGCCAGGAAGGTTCTGCTGTGTGTTTGGTGGGATTGTCAAGGAATAATCTATTATGAGATGCTTCCCTATGGCCAAACTCTCAATTCGGACCTGTACTGCCAACAACTGGACCGCTTGAAGGTAGCACTCATGAAGAAGAGGCCATCTTTGATAAACAGAGGCCGCATTGTCTTCCATCAGGACAACGCCAGGCCACACACTTCTTTGGTGACGCACCAGACGCTCCGGGAGCTCGGATGGGACGTTCTTTTGCATCCGCCATATAGTCCGGACCTTGCACCAAGTGACTACCACCTGTTTTTGTCCATGGTGAACGAGCTAGGTAGTCAGAAGTTAGCCACAAAAGAGGCCTGTGAAAATTGGCTATCCGAGTTTTTTGCCAATAAGGAAGCGAGGTTCTATAACAGGGGTATTATGAAGTTGGCATCTCGTTGGGAACAAGTCATCGAACAAAACGGCGCATTTTTGACTTAAAACAGATTTTTTTTTTCCAAAATATATATTTTTATCAAGGCTCATATGGCGTTAGCCTCACGGGGCCGGGAGTTCAATACTTTGACAATTTTTCTTATTATCTATGTTAGTAATATGTAACCGATTACTCGCGGTTGGCTCGAGGTTAGTATTACAAGTGTTTTCGTAATTGGGATGTTGCTGTCTCCAATGCTCTGTACGTGTGCCCGACACGGGATACTTCCTATTGGGATGCAGCTGACCATTAATCAGCAACGCCCCCTAGTCTGTACCTCATATCTAGCGTGGTGCGTCTTTCTCGACTCGAGGAATCCAGGATAGAATGGTCACTAGCCGGCGCAATCATCAGTTCGTGTAGAGTTGTCATGAGCGGTACAACCTTTGGCTCTTGTTGAATGATCAGTGGACTCATAATAGATTATTCCTTGACAATCCCACCAAACACACAGCAGAACCTTCCTGGCCGTTAATGAGGGCTTGGCCACCGTCTGAGCCGCTTCAGCGGGCTTCGACCACGACCGTTTACGCTTCACGTTGTCATAAGTGACCCACTTTTCATCGCCAGTCACCATCCGCTTCAGAAACGGGTCGATTTTGTTGCGATTCAGCAGCGATTCACATGCGTCAATACGGTCAAAGATGTTTTTTTGCGTCAACGTGTGTGGCACCCATACATCGAGCTTCTTTGTGAATCCAAGCTTCTTCAAATGGTTAATAACGGTTTGATGACTTATCCCCAGCTCTTGGCCGATGCTACGGCTGCTACTATGCCGGTCTTTCTCGGCTAATTCCGCGATTTTGTCGCAATTTTCGACGACAGGCCTTCCGGAGCGTGGCGCATCTTCGACGACCTCGACGACTACACCAGAACGAAAACGTTGAAACCATCGTTGTTCGGTGGAAATGGAAACTGTATCGGGTCCATAAACAGCACAAATATTATTGGCAACTTGAGATGCATTGTTGCCTTTGTCATAGTAGTACTGTAAAATATGTCGGATTTTCTCTTTATTTTGCTCCATATTTGCGACACTATAACTCACGAACGACTTAACCAAACAAAACACTGTCAAGGGCTATATTATAGCGCGCAAATACCTTTCCAACAAGCTATAGTATGACTCGATACAATGAATACAACTAGAACTACGCGCTTACAACGACACCTCGCGGAAATACCGTAGGACTTTTTTGACAGCCTAATATATTATCATCATCATTGTTACCACGATTGATGCAACAATGGATACGAAGGAATGCTGGAAGGTTGAAGGTAACCCCGGTTTCGCATTAAACTTGTGGCGAAATGACTTAAAACAGATGATTGTAACTAATTTTATGAAGAAATGAAAATTAAAAAAAAATACCGCAGGACTTTTTTGACAGCCTAATATTTCCGAAGTAAGATGTTAAATGGTGCACTAACATTGATTTTACGCCAGCTTTGACGGGAAGATTACAAGGGTTCGAGAAGGAGTATTACAACCTCAAATGTGAATGTAGGATTAGGATGTTAACCCGATGACAGGCAAATGGGCTGCTGTGGGTGAGCTTCCACTGATTGAAAATAGCTGCAAAATCAGCAGTCGGTCTCCTCTTCACAAAATCAAACATGCTCCATCCATCCCAGGGGCTTTCGCTCGAATGGAATCCATAATGAAACAAGCTGAACAGCTGACGGAGTACTCTTGACCCTGTTGTGTGGCTCATCATTGATGATGATGATGATGATGATGGCCCACCTCATACCCCTACAAAGGTTTGAGCAGGACGATTTATCTTATAGATAATATTTATTTTCAAACATATCAAGAAGCCAGTATTATGATAACAAAAAACAAAGCGAACTGGCTCTGTTGCAGGCATAAACATCTATCAATAGAACATTAAAAATAGGCATAAACTGCGTAAAAACAAACAATGTTCCTATCCATATTGACATTGACATAGTCATAGTCTCAACTTCAGGCCCAAAGTTTTTTCCAGGACATGTCAAGAAAATTTCCAACCCGGGAAAATTCTTGACTGATTGGGAATTGAACCCAATATACAAAAGTTTCAACTTGGAACATGAAAGAGATCTGCTCCAATCAGAAATAATCGATACAACCATCTGATGAAAGATAATTTACGACAATTCTGAATGAGCTATCCCAATCCCAGTTTCCACTTCAGACCCTACATAAAATTTTATTGTGTATCAGTTTTCTGCCAGTGTTCATTATTAACATTAGTCCAGGCCCACCAAACGCGCGCGAGGCTCAAACTTTCGTAGACAATGCTCGTTTTTCTTTTTTTAAATAATCTACAACACAATAAAAAAAACAAAAAAACATCATCACAAACATGGCAGTTTGAGATACCTGTAATTTTTTTTAAATTTCAATAATTAGTAAACATAAATAAATTAACTTACAAAAATTTTTCGAAACCCTGTTTACAAAACAGATTTAACGTGGGAAATACACATTCGCTTAAACTCTGCCATTGTTGCCGCTCGTTTTATTTCCCTGGGCATCGAATTGAAAAAATGTATTCCTTCGTATAGCAACGAGTTCTGCGACCTACTGAATATGGGGTTAGGTGTTCTTGCATCATCCGCGTTTCTAGTATTTTATCTATGAACATCACTTCCACTTTCAATTCGATAACACAAATATCGAGACAACATACCGTTTAAAATTTTAAAGATGAACACCATTGTCAAATAGTAAATTCTTTGTTTCACAGATAGCCGTTGTAGCGCGTCCAACATCAAATTAGAGGCAGTGTATCCATTACATCTTAAAATCGAACGCATAATTTTATTTTGTAAACGCTGCAATCTCGTTAATTGTGTATTATTTGCAAGGAATAGGATCGACGAGTAAAAGTATATGTGCGGTGAGATCAATGATTTATACAATTTAATTTTACTGTTCACCGTCAGTTCTTTTTTCAAACGACACAAAACGCCGTACTTCTTGGCAATCTTCTTGATGACATTATTAATGTGAGATTTGAATGTTAAATTGTCATCAATGATAACTCCTAGGTATTTGATTTCATTCACGCGTTCTAATGTCTCACTATCTATTTCAAAATTTACGTCAATACTGGAGTTTGCTGAAGAAATTAGCATGTATTTTGTTTTGCCAGCATTCAATTTCAATTGTTTGAATTTAAGCCACTGAGCCAGAGAATGCAAATCTTCGTTCATGTGTTCCTCGGTTTCTTTTATATTCTTAGCTGCGATGAACAGGACAGTATCATCCGCGAACAAATTAATATCACAATATCGTAAAACCCGTCGCAGATCATTTATATATAAAATAAACAGAACACTATTGACACTATTGACGAAATAACTGTTGAATTTATCGGCAATAGTTTGGTCTGACTGCTCTTCAGACCCTTCGAAAACAATGGATCGCGGTACACTATTTTTAGAATTTAATAACTTTCTCAATAACTTTCATAGTTCTTTGCTATTATTTTGATGTTCATCGATTTTCCTCTGTATATATTCATTTCTAGTCCTTTTCATAACCTGTGAATATATATTCCGCGCGAAGGTGTACCTGTTCCAATCATTTTCTAAATTAGTACTTACAAACTTTCTGTACTTTTTATCTCTTTTGCGTTTGAGACGCAGCAGATGAAAAGAGTACCAGCTGTTCGAATTGTTTAATTCAATATATTTTTCAACCACTAATTTATTGGTACACTCTCTCAGAATATCGGTCAGAACAGCTGCTTTATCATTTAGATGTCCCGTCATTGCTTCAAAATCCAGGCTTGTCGAAACAAGCTGAGACATGGCTTCTTTGGAATAGCTATTCCAGTTTTTAGTTTTTATTCTATTTCCATCACGGTCATCCTGTCCATTCTCAATGTAAACAAAAATTGTCTCATAATCAGTTATTTTGAATTTGGCATCTGTAAAAGAATGGTCAGAACATATCCGAACATATCCATATGTATGAATAGCAAAATTTGAATACACGTGATCTATTAGAGTTCTACTATATTTAGATAATTTTTTTTTACTCGAATTCATAACTATAAAACCACTCATTTTTTCAGAGTTTCCAGAGATATGAAAGAAGTCGTTTGAATTGAAGTATATAGTTAAGGATATAATAACTATCTTCATTTATAATTCAATTTATAATTTTCTCAAAAAGGCCTGATTTAGATATTGAAGCCCATGACATTAGCTTCCACATTAGTTTTTGGACCCGCAGCTTCGAAGATGGGATTTTTATTGTTTGGGAAGAATGTTCTCAAAAAGGCCTGGTTTGGGCCTGGAATGAACAGTCAGAAGTGCAACGAAGTACTTCAGAATCATTTACTGATGTTTTTACATAAAAAACAATGTTTGGGTAATTTGGCATCAATTCATGAAATCCGGAAAGTAATGGCTAGTGAATACAGGCTTCAGATTCTGGACTGGTCAACTTGTTTAACAGATCAAAACTCTATCAAGAACATATGAGGAGTGATCGTATGAATAGTAGATGCACCTTATAAGCAGTATAAGTAATTTAACGTAAAGTATCCTCTGCGTAAAACGATTGACGTTAATTTTGTAAGGGAGTGAGAGTTTTTCCATCTGGTTCTATAGTTATGAAACACTGGAATTTTAGTTTTATTTATTGTTTCACGCCTGAACGAAACAATTAATTCAAATGGCCAGTTTTTAGATGAAGATAGTTATTATATCCTACACTATATACTTCAATTCAAACGACTTCTTTCATATCTCTGGAAACTCAGAAAAAATGAGTTGTTATATAGTTGTGAAGTGCAGTGTATAGTTGAGTAAAAAAAATTTTTTTTCATTCGTTTTTTATGCATGCATTTTTCGTTTTTTGAACTTGAATGAAAAATTTGATTTTTGATTCATCTCCTTAAAGTCAGAAACCATCTTTCTCACATGAAAAAAGATAAATTTATCCAGATTCTTCCAGGAGGTGATAGACGATCATATTTGATGACAAAAATCCTTCTACGCATATTTTCGACATTTCAACAATGACAGAGTTATAGATTTTTTTTTTTGTTTTGGAGTCTGTTGCCTCAAACTGGCTTTACATTAAAAATAGGCTACGATTATGTTGCTTTCATTGGATAGATGAGAAAATTTAGTACAGAATATAGTAGCATCGAAATTAGTGAATTTTAATGACATTTTGGAAGTGAAAAGCTTAAAAGTTAATAATTTTCAATGTGTTATTATTATTTTTATACTAATAATTTTTATCAAACTTGGTTGTTTCTATCAATTAAATTGAAGCTCTCTAATTACTTTACAATTTGTTCTTTGACACCCAACTTCTATACTTCTTAATTTGGCTGCAATATAGAAATAAACAATTTCTTGTGAAAATTCATGAAAAATCTTCAAAAACCACGATTTTTACCTCACTATACTTATAATAGCCACGAAAATTTCACCTTAACGTTGAAAGGTTATATTTTTTCTTGAAATAAGTCATATTTATTTCAAAAATGACTTATTTCAAGTCATATTTATTTATTTATTTTTTCAAATTGTATATAATCGATCCTAGTAGCAGTTAGATTCAAGGTAAAGTTTCTACTATAATGTCTATAGGTGCCATTTACAGGATATATACGGATTGATAAAAAAAACCGATCGCGTAAATTGAGTGCAATCTGAACGATGTATAACATAACTTCAAAGGTGTGTATGTACTGCAATCGGATACATACTCAATACGTTTATCCTTTAATACCGTGTTGGATTTGGTTATTCAATTTATCACTTTCAGCTTACGTTAATCGCATTGATGTTTTTGTTCCTGTTTTGGTGCAGAAACATATCATACAATCCGGATAGCGGAAACATTGATAGACAGTGTGACAGTGTGATTGCATATTCATGTATCAATAATTTCTGACAAATACCGGATGACCCCGATGAAGCAGAACTGTTGATTGCTAAATATGGAATACCGTTTTATCTCATATTCCGAACACTTAAGCTTTGATGGCCATTAAACAGTGTCTCATTACTCAAAATTGTACTCTTTCGCGATTTTCGATTTTTGGATACAATAGAGCCTTTTTTTCATTTGGCTACAATAGAATTGATTTATGAATACATATTCATGGTGACTAAAACTAAAAATATGTTTAATCACTTTTGTCTCAAATTCCGAACACCATTTTTGTCACTGACTCATATTCCGAACAGCAAAAATGCTTTTTTTTTAATCATAACTTTCAAGCTATTGGACCGATTCATATGATCGATATATCAAATGAAAGTCAATTAGCTAGTCTTTTTTGGAAAAATGTTATGCTCGCAAAAAAATGGATTTTGCTTTTGTATTTTTTTATTAAATTTGATTCTTATAGTTTACATGGTTTCTGGACCAATCGGTATCGAAGTCTATAACCCAAAGAATGTCAGGATTTTGAATATAAAATTATTTATAACATTAAATTTCAGTACATTCACATTTAAAAATGAAGTGTTCGCAATTTGAATCATGCGTAGAAACTTGACTCATATTCCGAACACTAATTTTAATGAAGATTTCTGCATAAAATATCCTTTTATTTCATCCATTTATTGTAGGTTCATACATTTCTAGCACTTAACATGAAAACAACAAACAAAATAGTTGAAAAAACTACATAAACTAAAAAAATAACGATGATAGTTTTTTACAGAATTTGTTAACGGAAGCATTTTATCATTGGTTTTGACAGTCACTTTTTTGCAAATGCTTAATGTTATGAATTATATGCTGTATTGTTACCTGTAAATGATGTTAAAATGAAGGCTATAACCCAAACAATTTCAGGGTTTTCATTAGTCAATTATTTATAACATTAACCCTCCTGTACTCGCGTGCAAAATCATAACACCTATACTCGCGCACGGTGTCACAGACCGAAAATTGAACTTCTCTGTAATGTTGCCATTGTGTATTTTTCAGGCTTTATTGGTATTCATTTGAAGAAGAGGGTATGATTGAATGAAAAATCTCTAAAAACTATGTTTTCTTCGTCTTTATTATGTTTTAATAGTTATCTAATTCAGCCTCCTTTAAAGTAGAGTATTTTTTGATACTCCAACACAAATAACGAAATTCGAATTTTCCACTGTTATTAATCAAAAGTAAGCAACTGAATATAATTCATGGAAGTATAAAGAGCTATAAAATAACATAAAAACGTATTAATCGATTGTGGTTTCATTGGAGTAAGAATCAGAACATAGCATAACTGCATGCTCGAAACAAACATTTTTTTTTACATTTCATGCAGTTGTTGCGTGTTTTTCGGGTCTTTAATCGAAGAGAAGAATGTATAACTGGATAATTACCAGATGATATAGGTTCTGGAATATAAAGTTTGCATATTTCTAATATTCTTTGTCTCTGTTTTCTTGGTGAACTAAGAATTAAAGCCTTTTTCTAGATGGGACATGAAAAGATGATATAAAAGGATTTCTAGGAACTTCCTTTTCTTTTTATTGTTTTCTTGTCGATATTGTCTATTATAAAAAAGTGTCCCCGAAACTGTAACTGTTAAAAATAACCGTAAGCTACCGATTAGTTTATAGTTTACTGTTTACAATTCTTCCACAAGTGAAATTATTTCACAAGTGTGTATATGTATGACCATTATATTTAGCGAATAGCTATACGAAAGTCAAACATTTATATTTTGCTTTTGAACGTAGGAATCTAACGACGAATATATCGACGAATTGTTAATATATGGATCCGTTCAATCCAGTTACAAAAGGGACTGAAATCAAATAAAAATAGTCCGGTAATGATCTTATCCATTATATTCAATAAATATTCCACGCCACTAACATTTATTTATACATTTCATTCAACAATATTCTAGAATACTAAAAAATGCACTTGTCCAAAAAAGTTACTCCTATACTCGCGTCGGTGTGTCAGACCGAAAGTGTATAAAAGTGACACACGTCCCCTTCTTACCAACACATGCGATACGCTAAACGATGACGAACGACGAATAACGAAGCTAGAGAGAATCGCAAAGTCGTAGTGTTGATATTTTCTGAGAAATGAACGAATTATTGATTTCTCGGTCTGACAGACCAATGCGCGAGTATAGGAGTGTTAAAGTTCAATAAATTTACATCAATCACATTTACAATTTACAATTTTTCCGATCATTCATGTTGAAATACGGACAAATGACAGGCCATGTTCGTATTGAAAAAGTTTTACGTATCCGTTTATCGCATGATAATTCAATAATAAAAAAAACCGGTCGTCCCATATATGTTACGTTGCATCGGGTGATAGGTATAAATTATTTTACTCTGTGATTTCTCTTCTAGATTCACTCTAGACAGCCAACATCATATGTTGAGGCTTAGACATAATATAAAAATTATCAGATCTGCTACGAGGAAGCTCAACAAAATCTAGGATTAAGCCTACCAGAAAATTCTACTAAAAAGGACATAATTTTTTTCTTCCCTAACATAATATTGGAAGTTATAAACGGGTGAATTGAAATAATGTTCGAATGTTAACACTGAAAAACTCAGAAGATCAAAATTGTTAATCAAAAATTTATATTTCCTCCAATTTCCAAATGGTTTGTTGAACGCAATAATCAACAGCACGGTCCCAAGACAAAGCTTTTCTACCCCAACCACTCAGACTAGATGTTTACACAGGACATGTTCGACGACATCGTTCCGTGGTCTGCGAATCCGAACGATGACATTCTTATTCCCCGCAACCACCGAAACTGGCAAAAGGGGTCCAGAAATGGAACATCATCGATGACGGTATGATGATTAATGACAAAGTTCAGAAGGCCATTTCTGACTCCAGGGAAAATTGAAATATTAATCGCGCGCGAGCCACCCCCCTTTATGGGAAGGCGAATCCCGAAGAGGACGCTGTGTGTATTGATGATATAATTAATTGATTTTCTGACTGCTAACAATTAGTTGCTCGTTAAAGGATTCAATTAGTTCGTTAAACGCGGGTACGTTAGGGACACGCCAATGTCTATCTTGCCTGCAACTACGATGTGATCTATTGGTTTGCTAACCTGGGCGGTGATAATACTAATGCTTATGTTCAGATTTAAGAATGCCGCTGCGTAACTGAGAAAAATATGAAGAGGCTTTCGATACCATAAACGAATTGCATCTGTGGAAGGAGAGGACTGATACACAGCGATAAACAAGAACAGTGAGTAATCGTATGTAAAATTGTGGTTCGCAAAATCAATTTTTCCACCTTTTTTCCAAAAATGACTGACAAAAATTCATAACTTTTGAACTACAGGACCGATTTATATGATCCGCACATCGAATTGAAGCCAATGAACTAGTCTTCTTTACAAAAGTATCCGATAACGAATTGCATTTGTTTTTTTATAGCTTACATGTCTTCGGGACGCTATATTTTTTCAATAATTTCACTTGAATCCAATTTTGTCGGAAGTATAATATTTTTCAAAAAAAAAGCTAATTGGTCTTACTTTAATATGTCGATCATTGGAATTGATCCAGTAGTACGAAAAATTACTCCTCTCTGATTTTTGTATATGTTATGCACAAAAATCTCAGCTTAAAAAAAATGCGCTCTTGATCCCAAAACCATGGACACTATAAAAAAACAAATGTATTTGTTGTTATTCCGAAAACAAAATCTAATTTATCGCAAGTGTAAAATAATAAGAAGGCTAGCTCATTGGCTTCAATTTAATATGTTGATCATATGAATCAGTCTAGTAATTCGAAAGTAATGAATTTTTGATAAAAAGTCATTTCTGGAAAAAAGAGGAAAAAGTTGATTTTGCGGACCACCCTAAAATAGAAATGGACATCCTGATGAAAAAATAAAAAAATACGAGTGTATTATCATGTCGATATTCCACAATATATATCCTTCCATTCAATATATATCCTATTCATCTTTTTTTCTGTATACAAACAATGATGCCGATGATCCATTGAGTCTTAGTAAGTTTAGTGGATTTCAAATAACCAATTTTCTATCGTTTCTATTCATGTAAACGGAATGGTTCCTGCAAACACACAATCATATTGACGCTAGATAAACCATTAAAACTTCCTTACGCTAATAACTTTCTCCCACTGTAATAGGAAGCCTTACAGCGACAAAAAGGATGGCATCGTTTCTTTTCATTTCAAATTACTTTCCCTGCTGTTCGAGTGCTCTCTGCAGTCGTAATACGTGGCTCTGTCGCATCACCGGCTGTCGTCAGCTCGCCTCGTCATGTGTTTTCCTTGTTTGGTAGAACTCAGACAGAATGAATTCTAATGGCATCCTTATGTCGTTGACAACTAATGAAAAAGGAAAATTAAATCTTATTTTTCAATTTCCTATCCAATTTCCTCTCTGCACAGAGGTTGTGGATGTTCCTTCCAGCCTCGATTCTCTCATGCCGGACCAAATTCCCATAAAAGTGAACGATGAGAAACTGGTTTTACATATCGGTCAAGCTAACAAAGAGCAGAAATATACTCGTTTCCGTTTCCACCGCTAGTAATGGATGATTTAACGGGCCGTGAAAACTAGACAAGGAATCGACTTCAACTTCAGAGAACATAATCCTTACATGAGGAAGAACACATATTTACCTTTGAAATTTTTTTAACTATTGAAACAGTTGAAAAAATGGTGGCAATATAGTTGCCACTGCCCGTTAACCCCAAAAACACTTCACTTTATTGCGCCTTTGGTTATGCAAAAATCAAAACAATATTTCTAGTGCAGCGAAAAAAAACTGTTTTTTATATAGGCATTGGACTGTTTTTTTTTTCATTCGGCATTGGACTGTTGAGCAATCCAGTTCACTTTGTCTTCGCTGCGCTTCGATCTAAGATTGGACCCCACCAGTGGTAATCCAACTTGGATATCGTCGTGTGGTTTCTTCTGTTCGTTTTTGGCGTTATTCGTATCGTGTGTTTTTCTTTCCGCGTCATAAATTGGACGCTTCGCGTAGTGTGTGATGAACAAGAAGAAGAGGAAGGCAGGCTCGAGTACTGCAAAAAGCGAACGCATTGCCAGGGGCAATCAAATTTCGAGGCAAACGTCATCTAATGATGCACGCGGTGTTGGTGCAGTGAAAAGCGCTCGCACTGAACCGATCCTTCGCGAGTGTGACACCGCATCGAACAACAGTGAAGTAGGCGACTGCGGCGCGTCGGTCGAAAATATATACGCCTTTACCCAGGCAGCAACCAAAATCAAGCTCCCCCCGCTGGTGGTGAAGGCGGTCGCTCTTGACAAACTCATCAGCGAATTCGCATCGATGGGTGTTACAGCAGAGTACAAACTGTGTGGCATAATTCAGTCTTTTTCCAAGCAGTTAACATTGTTTGTTTTTCGTCATCATAAGGGCTTCGTTGGTGCCTTTGACATTGCATGAATGCATTGAACTGGCGAAAGTTGAGCGCCAAAAAATTATTCGGGGAATACCAAGTATCTTAAATGTCGTACTGGAATATTATAAGTTATTTGGGTTCGCGTGCCAGTCGCAAAACTGCCTTCAACTAGGATTGCGCTAATCTTGATCATAATAAAGCAATGCTACTGTTGATATCAACAAAAAGAGTTTATTCCGCTTGTTTAGACACCAAGAAAGTAAATGTCGTTCTGGAATGTTGTATGTGATTAGGTTTCGCTTGCCAGTAGAAAAACTTCCTCCCCTAAGGGTGGCAGCTGCGCTTAACTCGAGCATGAGAAAGTAATACAACTTTTTTCGAGACCAGTAATATAAACAGAATCGTTTCTTTTGAGAATAACGCAAAATGATGAGAAGTGTTTACATTCCTAGTAGTTTCAAGCCTCCAATGTATGACTTTGTATGCATGCTATGGCGAACGCTTGTTTGGCGCTTGGTTTACGTTGTACGAATGATGCCTAGAGGTGCAATTCCACTGAGGCAATACTAAATAACATGTAGCATGATATTTGATACTTGCATGTGTTGTCATTGTTGTTGTTTCCTCGTGGTGCCAAAGATATACTGATGTAGTTTTGAGATGTGGAATAATGGTGCTGGTGCAACATGTATATAATCGACTATAGTCGAGTCTATGTAAATTGCGAAAAAGGCCACCGGAACAGCGTACGGCGTAAATTTTCAATGCATTGACATGAAATTAATTGCGACATATGATCAGCTAGTGTATTGTTCTGCGAGGGCAAGAATGAATCATCAATCAATTATCGTCAATTCTACAATGAAAAAACATTCCAGAGATTATTCTTCTAAGCAGTTGTTTCTAAAATTTCACAGCAGTATTGAATAATAATATAATAATATGAAAGGTATAAACAAGCGACTTATATAAAATAACAGCGTAGTTCTACGTCAACAATGCGGTCGTATCTTGGACACAACCTCCCATAACTTTTTTTGTTAGTGGCAATATAGTTGCCGGTACCCGTTAAAGGTTAATTTAATTTGCATGTTCCATACACTGCGAATGAAATCATATGCTTCCCGATGCCCGAATCATGATCCCGAATCATGATTTACATTAAGCGCTTGTTCAGCCAGAAATATGAATAAATGCCCATTCATCGGATGCTCCATCACATGGAATTCACTAATCAGGCGCTTGTTTTGTGTCCATATTCAGATCATCAAGAGCAGCTTTGACTGGGAC
Source organism: Toxorhynchites rutilus septentrionalis (assembly GCF_029784135.1). Taxonomy (NCBI): domain Eukaryota; kingdom Metazoa; phylum Arthropoda; class Insecta; order Diptera; family Culicidae; genus Toxorhynchites; species Toxorhynchites rutilus. The sequence continues at coordinate 247,002,021 of NC_073745.1, forward strand.
TTACATCTACAAAATAAGAAAATAAAAATATATACGGTTTGTTTTCGGATGTTTTACAAAAAGTGAATACTTTCTAATCGTTTTTCTGACTATTTTCTATTTATTACCTAAGAATCTTTAGGAGCTGAGACCGACACTAATATTGTGCAAACGCTCTTGGTGCGGGCTGAATGAGAAAAGCAGCAAAAAAATCGGCGCTCAACGTGTTAACTGGGATTATATTGAATAAATGGGAATACACGGACGGTCATCGGGGATATGAACAATTATGACATGGAAATTAAGCATAGCATCATCGTAGGAGGAACAGCTTATTGATTCACTATAGTAGTATAAAAAATAATTATGTTTGGTTCCTATTTTTCTAACAATAATACATGTTTTCGTGTGTCGTTGAAAATATAAACAAAGAAATGGAACAATTGTATAAAGTGTATAAAATAATAATTTCAGCATTTTCTATAGAAGATATTAGCGGAAATAAGCGGTCTTATATTCTGTGACTTTTAAACTACTTTGAAATACTCTACTCTTCGCCCTCATTCTGTGGGAAATGCACATAAATCATTTAGTTCAGACCTCAAACCAAAGATTATACAAAATAGTAAACAAACCATGTACCGATTCCACCATAGATTTTTTTTATTTATTTCGAGATTTTTTTTCAATTCAGAAATGAAATGGATAAAAATCAAACAAACGCCTTGGTTTAGCATAATTTGTTTATCGGTTTAGCATCATTTGCTTATCGCTGAAAACAAATTTGAACCGTCGCACAAATTATGGCAGGTAAACAAATTTTGACATCCGTCCGAATGTTAATAGTGAAAGATTGTGCGGATGGTGCTAGTGATGTGAGATTATTTAAATTAATCATTCATCAAAAATCGAATATTTCTCAGAGAAATAATCTATATATATAAAAATCTCGTGTCACGATGTTCGTGGTCGAACTCCTCCGAAACGGCTCGAACGATTTAAATGAAATTATGCTCAAAAAACTTGTTAGACATGAGAATAGGTCGTAAACTATATATGATGCCGTTAGGATACCGATTACTGTATATTTAATACCGATTAGGGTAGTTCTATAAAAAAAAATCTGAATAGTTTTGATTTTGTATTTGCACTGTGTGCAGCTACCTTAAGTGTTGCGGTAATTCGATTTCGAATAGAAGTTTACGGATATGTGTCCGATGGTGCTATTATGAGATTGGAATAAAATCTCAAGCATTTCCTCAAATAAGTCAGATGACATGCAAGAATCAACTCAGATCAGTGATGAGACAATCATCACTTTAAGATCCTTCAAGACACTTTTAGAGTTGTGACCAACGGTTACAAGCTTCTATTCTCATATACGGTACGTTCCCATCATACAGCACAAGTCAAATTGTTTATTGATAAAGATATAATTCTGCCGTTGCAAGCATAAGATTGTTTACTCACATTCCAATCTCAAGTTGCATACTTCTATAGCGATCATCGCTTGATTTTAACAGAGGTCCAAACAACGTTCAGTCGATGGCGGTCATTCAGACGTATCTTTTGTGTTTAAAAAATGTATGCGCATATTGAGGATTCCTTTGATATTCGTGATTTTGTTGAAGGAATTCAACTTCAGGGAATATTAAGATTGCAGGAAATAGTAAGACCAAATTTACAAGTAAATAACGAACAACGTAAAAAGTGCAACATCCGAGCTGCTGAATCTCGTATTCTCGGTAACCGTTTCTACTCGGAGAGGCTGCTCGTCAAGGCAGCAGAACAGTACAACGAAAGTTTGGCATGGGCTGAACCAGAATCTGAAACCATGACATTAGCCTACGGAAATCGTTCTGCAGTAAATTATGAATTACAGGAATATGAACTTTGTTTGGACGATATCGAAAGAACTCGTAAGAATGGAAAAGTCAATCCACAATTAGAAGCAAGGCTGAATAACCGAAAAATCGCGTCCCAAGCAGCACTTGAGAAGAAAATAAATGATCCGGAAAGTACCTTTCCCAGACCGATGGTACTTAGTTATCCAAGTGAGTATGGTTCTAATTTCGTTGATTAAATTTTGTTTAAAATGCAACATGTAAAAATGTGGAAAACACATAATAATGCTTCGAATAAACTAAAATTAACCAAAACAAAGATTAGACTATACAAATCAATCAAATTTTTCCTTCTATAGGTAATCCTAAAATCCCGCAAATGGCTCAATGCTTGGAATTTCAAAAATCATCAAAATACGGCAGGCACATTAAAACAAATCGAGATCTACATGTTGGCGATGTCATCTTGATAGACAGACCTTTTGTCAGCTCGCTCATCAGCACACTGAAATACCAACGATGCACTTATTGTCAGTCAGATAGTCTTCTCTATTTGACGCCATGTTTAAAATGCACAGAAACTATGTTCTGTAGTGTAGATTGCCGTGAACGAGCATTCAATGAATATCATCGTTTTGAATGTTTTGTGTTGGACGAAGTGCGAGAGTTGACTATGAAAGATATTAAAGATACAGACCTGTTGCTGGCTCTGAGAATACTACTTAAAGGAATTTCAGCTTTCAACGACGATTTAGATAACCTCGTGAAACAAACAAAAGAAGTCTCCCAAAAATCCTTATATATTTTCAATCAAAATTGGAATGAGATAAACACACAGAAAAGTTTTCTTGCTATTCAAACGTTGATATCTCCTCAAGATGATTTGAAAGAAGATAATTATACTGTTTCATATAACTCGGTCCATTTCATTCTAGAACTGCTGCTTCGTTACACACCTCTCAAAGATATTTGTAAAAACGACCAACACAAAGAAGTCCTCTTTCATCTTTTTCTGAAACAATTGCTGATCGTGAAACAAAACATGGGAAAAGCAACTAAATTCAACAACTTTAAACCAAGTGTTAACTCATATTATTACACGCCGAGTAATTTGGGCCTATCAGCATATCCTTTGTACTCGCTGATAAACTTTTCTTGCGTACCGAATGTAATGACAATATATCTCCCAGATGGACGAGTTGGTATTGTAGCATCCCAAGCGATCAAGCGGGGAGGACAACTGTTTACTACAAACGGTTTCAAATTCGAACATCACCCACGGGCTTTACGTCAGACTGTTTGCAAACTGATGTTCAACTATGATTGCACCTGTAGGGCATGTCAGCTAAATTATCCTCGGTTTAAGATGCTGAAGCGTCTCCCACAACTCTCTTCAACATATGGAGAAATATCAATACCTTGGTACAAAGGATTTGATGCCCAATTCACTTTGAAAAAGCTACCGAAAATTTGCGAGTATTTGGAGAACAACGAGAAATACATTCCATGCATGGAGATGACGCTAGCGCGGGAACAGCTTCTTTACTGCCTTTGTCAAATTTTCACAACGGATCCAATTGCGAAGAAATTCGACAAGTTCATCGGCCCAGATAGGTAAGCAGTTCCATTAATAGAAATGTGCGTGTTTTATTAATTTTTAATTAAATTTCTACTCTCTTTCACATAGGTTTGACCAACGATTTGAAGCGGAATTACATATTCAGGTACCTCAGCATACGATGTATCAACATATGTTCCTAGGTGAAGACAATTAAGTTTTATGAAATTTCAACTATTTCTAAAATATTACATTAGAAAGATAAATATCACATTGAAAACAATTTCAGCTTTTATGATTTTTTAAATTTAAAGCTTCTCGATTGATTCATTACACCCTTTGTATCTATTGTGTCGATTGTCAACTTTATCTGCTTTTTTTTCTCTCTTCAGTTTGTTGAAGATAATAGTTAAGAGATAATTTTTCTGTTAAAATGGCAGCACTGCAAGAAATAAAATGAGTCTCACAGCGATAATCGTTAAACACCGTTAAAATAATACGAACAGTTGGGATGTAAAAATGATTCATTCTACTACAATATACTAATAAACCCACACGTAGTTTTATTGTACTCCGAGTGTTTTTCTTCTTCCCAGCGAAAGCGTGACGTAGCTTCGATATCAAAATTGATTGACTGTTACAATAACAAGACTATAAACTCTTCTTCTCTGAAGGAACTAACGTTTCCAGATTTTTTTTTTATTTTTGTCATCTCAACGTAGGATTAGGGTAAGTGTACCGATTTAGAAGAGATATGTCACAAACTTACAGAAATCTGCGAATAAATACTCTATTTTAGTTCAAAAGTATTCTTTTTCTAGCAGAGTTCAACTGTTCTTGAAGATTCTCACTGATATTTCGATGATTAATTGAATAAATTGTGTAAAAAAACATGTTTGAAAATGTCACTTTCATGTACCCATTATGGTGATAGTGTTCCTGTAATTTCGTAATAAATGTACCTATTATGGTAATAGTCGGTGTTACATGGAAAAAATGTTAATAGGATTCAAATAATACTTCAATAATATTTTTTAATTAATACTTTGCCCCTAAATCTTATTCCTAGTATGCAATACTGTGTCGTTAATTCGACACTCGAAAACAAATTATGGGAACAAAGCGCGAAGTCGAAATTTTTAAGCGATTTTAGAAATGTTGTAACTTCGTGAAAAATCAACGCATGAAGATGAGATATACATCATTTTGAAGCATCAAATTTTAAGTTTTGAGATGTGGTACTTGAATGTTTCTACCTTGTTGTTTGTAGGAGTAGTAGTTAACAATATTGGAAATAAAGAAAAAAAATTAAACGATTTTTTTTGTTTGCAGAGATTTTGCAGATTAACACAGTATTTTATTAACCAAGTCAATAATTAATCCAACTAACCTTTCATTTGATTTCAAGAATGCTTCTGTAGGTCATTTAGCAACAGGAAAAAGTATTGATGGAATGAAAAATTTCCTTTTCCCTAATGAAGAATTTTTCAATAATGCGATTATTCTCAAATCAGAATACAGTTTTTAAAACTCAAAAAAAATGTACAAGGTTCATTGTTGATTTGACGGAAAAAAAAAGACAGGTGGGTAATGTCGGGGACATAACCGGAGTGACGTAGGACTATACAAAGGGGACAGCTTTTGTTAAATATATATTTTAAATATATTGTTTTATTTTCTTCTCCTACGTGAATACCTACCTATCTACCTGAAAAATGGATTAGTTTACTGTTACTGAATATGTTGATGGTTCTGAAAAGAACCTTTGGTGTTGTGTTTTTGTTATCACTCGATATTCCCATCTTGTTCGGTTAAACCTTTCTGTTTAGCTATTGCGTTTGCCACTCGCCACAGCTTTCACAGTTGGAAAATTTCTTCCCATCCAGCTTGTGACATATTTTACAGTAAATTACATTCAATGGCACGTCGCATTACCACCACTCAGTATCGGATTGGAAGTAATTTTAACCTGTAATTGAACATTTGCGATGACAGCGGTACAGTGTCGACTTTCAATGTGGGGTCATAATTTGGACCCCGAACTCTATGTTTACAAAAATGTCCAACTAAATATGTCACATTACAGGTCCGTCCAATTAGCTAAATGTCGAGATAAGTGTAAATTACTGTACTTTCAATCTAGAAGCAATTTAAGAATTGATGAAAATCAATAAGCTCAGAACAACTGCCAAATTCACATACTCACCATATCCTGACAAACAAATTATGAAAAAATCAATTTGTGTTTTATTATTATTTTGGATATTGTTTTATAAAGCATTGAACTGTATTTCCTAAACTCTTTTTTGGAAGGTTTAATGGCCCTGAAAAGCGCCTTGTTTTATGGAATGGTTCAAATTTAGAAAACTTAGTACTTGTGGTTTTGAAAAAAACCATTTCGAACGCCCTCGATGCCGCCTTGTTCTGGATTTGCCACCAAAGCAGTTTGTATAAAGAACAAACTTTTTTCTTCTGCTACCTGATGCCGTTTTGCGATTGCGTTTGCCACTCGCCACTCGCTGCAACTGCCTGTTGTCTTGATGTCCACCGAACCGAATGTGTTCTGTTCCGAATGCGGGTTTTCTTATCGTCGCGAGCAGCTTTGCCAGCTAACTCGATCACTTCGGCGGCCGAAACTATATAACGCCGGCTAGGTGGACTGGTGCACTGGTACTAACGCGCTCGGCCTAGCTACCCTTGCGGGGAACTCCAGATCAACACGGTTCGAGCGGGATTTTGCCTTTCCCTTCACTTTTCCTCCTTTACCATGTCCAGACATGGCTGCTTGGGTTGGTTTGTTGATTTGTTGTGATGCGAACCGATGTGGTGTACGGTTTGGATGAGAATGATCGTTACGGCAGCGGAGCAGGGATTTTTAAGCTGACTGGCTGGCTCGAGAATTACGCATGTGTGAGACTGCGGCCAATGTTTCGTTCATTTTTGACGTAGGACTACGTCTTTCATTTCTATACCGGGGTGTAAAATCAATGTTTCGAAAACGAAAGCGTTACGCCGGAGACCGAGATTTTGAGCGTTAATAGCTCCTAAACAACTGAACGAAATGGTATGATAAACACTTCATTCGAAAGATAAAATGTCTACGCGTTATATACTTGTTACTTTTTGATCCAAAAACTTGTTTCAATAGTCTTAAAATTGCTTTCAAAACAGGCTATTGAAATCACCAATCGGTATATAAGCGAGCGGCGCTCGGAAATCCACTCAGTTCTAATTGAACAGCGATTGGAGCATGTTGTCGCTGTTGCGGTGAAGCTCTTTATTTATCATGAAAGCGCGGATGAACGGTGTCACCAAGAGCCTGTTTGTGCACCCTAGGCCAGAAGGGAATCTATCAGGAGGAGAGTGATGCCACAAACGGTTCCCTGGGAAGACATCGCTACACACACATACACGCGCGGCTATTAACAGGTTATCGAGTTGGCATTAACCACTGGTGGGCTTCCAGTATCGAGGAAAATGTGGAAATATCTAATCGTTACTGAGAATAATCTGCCAGTTCCTCTGGGAATTTTCAAAATATATTCATGTGAAAGAGTTTAATTGAATGTTTTCTATCCATGTAACACTGTGACCAAATACATTTGGTTTTGTGGTTTTTCAATCAATCGCACTTAACAGGATAGCTTCAGAAGATTATTCTTCCCCATCAGTAGGATATTTCCGTATCCAATATTGTATGCGCCCGCAATCGATTATTGCTCAGTCGCCGAAAGTTCCGAGCTCAGAGAGTTCATTCCCCTCTAGTTTGCCTTCCAAATTGCCATCGTAAACCACACCTTCTCTCGATTCAATCACACACAAAAAGCATACTTAAGCGATATTCTGGTGGTGAGACACATTCATTTTTCGTGAGGACATCGACAAGACAACATCGTTGCCTAACGTGCTGGAGGAGGTGGACGGCGAAGGATCGACACATACACGCGCAGAACTCTTTCCGTTAGGATGCCATTCAGCATCGAGAAAGTTCCGGAAAGATCTAATCATTGCTGGAAAATAATCTGCCAGTTCCTTTGGGAATTTTCAAAATATATTCATGTGAAAGAGTTTAATTGAATGTTTTCTATCCATGTTACACTGTGACCAAATATGTTTCAACCAAGTGCTATTAACAGGTGGTTATCGAGTCAGCATTAACCACTGGTGGACTTCCAGTATCGAGGAAAATGTGGAAATATCTAATCGTTACTGAAAATAATCTGCCAGTTCCTTTGGGAATTTTCAAAATATATTCATGTGAGTTCATGTCGAGTTGGTATTCTTCCCCATCAGTAGGATATTTCCGTATCCAATATTGTATGCGCCCGCAATCGATTATTGCTCAGTCGCCGAAAGTTCCGAGCTCAGAGAGTTCATTCCCCTCTAGTTTGCCTTCCAAATTGCCATCGTAAACCACACCTTCTCTCGATTCAATCACACACAAAAAGCATACTTAAGCGATATTCTGGTGGTGAGACACATTCATTTTTCGTGAGGACATCGACAAGACAACATCGTTGCCTAACGTGCTGGAGGAGGTGGACGGCGAAGGATCGACACATACACGCGCAGAACTCTTTCCGTTAGGATGCCATTCAGCATCGAGAAAGTTCCGGAAAGATCTAATCATTGCTGGAAAATAATCTGCCAGTTCCTTTGGGTTTGTGGTTTTTCAATCAATCGCAATCAACAGGATAGCTTCTGAAGATTATTCTTCCCCATCAGTAGGATATTTCCGTATCCAATATTGGATGCATAAAACCTTGTGCCTCCAACGTAACGCTCTCGTTTTCGAAGTTCTCCAAATATTCATTCATTCAGAATGAATTCAGATTCAACTTCATACAAATGATCTCTATATCAACGAGAGTCCTACGTCACCCTTGCGGTTATACCATAGATATAACCCACTTCCTGTTTTTTCTTTTTCCTTTCCAATCGTGCTTCATTGTATTTCGCTGCTGCTCTGATTGCCCGTTTTGGTCGGTACGATTTGAGAAGCACAAAATGGACCAATCAAAAATGGGCACATAGTGCATTTTGACAATGCTTGATATTTCAAAATTATTCAATTATTTATCTCAAGAAAAATGAAATGTTATTCGTTATGATAGATGCGTGGATATATTTCCTATCAATTGATGCAAAAACCTTTGCGATCTATTGAGAAATGCTCGAGTTATAAGCATTCCAAATCTTGCATTTTTTCCTACTTGTTCAGTGCCTAGATTTCCATTTCACCCCCTATATCTTCCGGTTAGACGTAGTCCTACGTCAATATACTAGTCTACCATCTTGAACCATCTGCGAAGATCTTGTTCGCTCACACGGCTACTTGCTGCGGATACTGCTTCTGGAGTACGAAACGAAAATCCGGGATTGCGTCGCATAAAACCAGTTATTACGGAACGGTGTGATCCATGAGTTTGATGACGAATATTCTCTAACTTTGAAGAGCAGAGCATGTCGGGAAACTGGAAAACCTCGATCCTGCATTCTTTTCAACATTTTTTTGCTTCTCTTCTCGTGACAATATACATTTTGACACTGGTTCGAATTTGTTCTTCCAACATCCTCCAATTCTATAGTAGATAGTGGACAATGGAATCCCGCATTTTTACAGCTAGTGTAAATCTTCATTCCGGATTTGACAGCCTGAACGCATCGTGGAATCGTTTCCTCGGAGTATTTTTTACGTGAAACTCCCTTTCGTCGAGGTGACATACTGCAAATCGTATAATAATCGTTGATAATTATTCCTAGATGCACAGTAGAACCCTGATCATTCACGAAAGTGAGTTCTATAGTAATTTTATAGAGCTTCCCGAGATAATCGGGGTTCTGTATAACCATTCAATATTTATAATTGCCTGAAGCTTTCGTGGTGAAAATGAAACCATTATTCACAAAGATGAAAAAAAATTATAGGAGGTTGTGTTCAAGACACAACCGCATTGTTGACGTAGAACTACGCTGTGGTTTAATTCAAGTCGCTTGTTTATAACGAAGAGATTTCTAATGTTTAAAAATCATATCCAAGCCTTTAAATAAGACAAGTTTTCGATACCAACAAATAGCTCACTCGTATTACCATAATATGTAGTATTGCGATGATAGGTACTTCTACCCCACTTGCAATCCTAGTTGAAATCAGTTTTGCGACCGGCACGCGGGCCTAAATAAATTAATAACTTAATATAACATATTGAATAACTTGGTAATCCCCAAATAATTTTTTGGTGCACAACCTTAACACCTGCTTCACCATCAGTTCAATGCATTGATGACAAAAAACAAACAATGTTAACTGCTTGGAAAAAGACTAAATATTTGTCTCAGCAGAGATTCATTACTAATGCCCTAACGTAAATATTTCCCGCCAGCTATCTTACCTCCTTGTTTATACTTATCATTACGACTGTATAATTTGCAACACAAAACAATCGGCAATCATAGCATAAAAAATAGGCGATTGTTGCATCGTTACAGGGCCAATGCACACGGGAGCAGATACAAATGGGGTTTCAGCGTAGCGAAGATGCACTATTTTTACGTACGGTTATGAAGCACGCACGTACGCACACAAATATCCATATATCGATGGGTTAAAGCAACTAAATATACACACACTCATCTCCGTTCTACGCTCTGCTCAACAGAAGCCCTTTCTGTTAATATTGCCAGTCTACATTAGCTTAGCTATCATCCTTTGTGGAGAGAGTTTTCCTACCGTCATGCGAAACCAAATCACTGACAAAATTCCAGAACATTTATTTTCTTGTTGCGCTGACGATAGCCTAGCTTGATAATTTCCCACACAATTGTGTAGCTCTGAAACTTAATGCAATGGCGTCAGTTTGATGCAATGATTGCAATGCTAGAGACCCCTTCGTTGCTCGGCGATAAGTTGCTCGTTATTGACAGCTCTGTTCGGGAAAGCACACAAATGGTCAGAACAAATGTATGAGGAAATGGAAATGCTTCCAATTTTCATCAATTTAAACCATATACAGATTATGGCATTGTAATGTATAGCATATCGAACAAATCTTAGGGAATTTCCGATTCGTTTCGTATGTAAATCGCCAAAATACGTTCGCGGCAAAAATAGTTATTAACGTTAACTTCATTTCATAAAAACGTGACCTGTTTTCTGATTTGGCACCCTTAATGAAAGACGTTGTTCTACATGAGAAACCAACAAACAGTGCACTGTGACCAAAACCAACCGCGAAAAATAGTGATGTTTCGTATGTTACGATAATCAAAACAATACAACTTGCGCATGCTACATTATGGGTCAGATGTAAAATTGTACCAATTATGGTGAGTACCTAATACAAAAATGCAATTGCAATTGCATAGCGTGAAAATGTTAGATTTTCATACAGCCATAATAGGAATATAGCGGGCCTGATTCTCGAATTCACTTCGAATACACTTCACGGTGGAAACGGAATGAAACGTATCCGCGATGACAACGGTACGGTGTCGACATCTGGATACGAGATTAGTTTCCCACTAAACTTATCATTATGATATCAAATTATCTTCAGATGAAATTTTTGTATGAGATTATTATATCATATGAAGAAAACAAAGTTTTCCACTCACATTAAATACCAGTTTGATACGAAGAAGCTAATTTTCATTAATGATTTTTTATTTGAAAAGTGCTCATTGTACCTGAAAACTCATTATCTTCGACACTTCACTAACTCGTAAAAAATAGTTCAATGGCGTGCCGTTTATTTCGTTTCCACCGTGAAGTGTATTCGAGAATCAAGCCCAGCATCTCTGCTTTTTAGCTTTGCAGTGATTTCGTACAACCACAATAGGAACAGGGCAGCTTTCAATATTATGATGATTGACACATGGATGTAAAATTATACCAATTACGGTAATACAAATATACATGTTTATTTCGATAAAATCGTATGAATTGGTCGAATCACAACATAAAGAAGATTGTAATGTATGCGTCTACACTGTGTTTGCATCAAAATAGCCATTTCACAGCATGAAAGTCTCATTATTTTGACCGCATATTCCTTAGTAAAATGCTAAAAAGCAAGCATCAATGAGACACACTATTTTCAAACTAAATTTTTCAACAAAAGAACAATATTTCGCATGGAATAGAGTAACAAAATCGACAAAGAAGAGATTTCTAATGTTTAAAAATCATATCCAAGCCTTTAAATAAGACAAATTTTCGAAACCAAAAAAAAGCTCACTCGTATTACCATAATAGGTACTATTGCGATGATAGGTACTTCTACCCCACTTGCATAATTTTTCATTTGTACTTAGTTGAGACTTATATGCCAAATAACATGCCTTGGTTGATTGACAAATTCTTGAATACACGAGTACCAGTGCCATCCAGAAAAAATATCTTTAACTTATTAATATTAACTTAAGCATCCCCCGGTCTGAAAGGGAATAGAACCCCAAGCTCGCGGTACTCTCTCGACCACGACTGTTTTTACTAATGATTGAACAATTAAAACAGTAAAATTCAAAACACTTCTTTCGAACAATCGCAGTCCTACATCAAGTTTCCATTTGTGCTCTTAGGCATAAATCCTTGTACTTTTTATTTAACGTGTTTTGACCTGCGTCAGTTTTATATGCTGAAAAAGTAATTAAAAATCAATGGGAAGGTTGGAAAATTAAATTATGTAGCTAGTTTTTAGATATTGTCGTTATTATTGGTACAAAATCGCTATCATCCCGCCTTGATGGAATGCAAACCTCCTGTTCTCTATGATGATTCTACGGACTTTTAAAGACTCGATTGCCGCAGATTACGAAAAATGGCACGAATATGATTGAGCAAGCACCGTACTCTCCAGATATGGCTCCGTGTGACTTATTTCCATTTCCAAAACTCAAATTACCGCTTGGTGGGAACCGTTTTGACAGCATTGAAGACATAAAAGTGAATTCGCTAAGTGAACTGAAAGCAATTCCTGAATATAGCTATAAAGAGTGTTTCGATGACTGGATTGTTCGTTGAAAAAAGTGTATTTCTTCAGAAGGGGCCTATTTTGAAGATGATAATATAAATTTAGATGAAAAAAAAATTCGTTAGAAAGTTGATAGATATAGCCCTAGGGGCACGGACGAGATCTTGACATGTGTGTAGTAATTGCGTTTGAGTTGAGTTTTTTCGTTGTTCAAAATTTGTAATTTTTTCTCTTCTGATACATCAAATGGAAGCCCTGGGAAAAAACGTTTCCTGTATGAACTTGTCCCTTAAGAGAATCTATTTTTTTTTAGTCCCATTTTATTTATTTATTAGGCTCATTAGCATTTTAGCTGTAACAGAGCCGGTTTTTTTTTTCAATCGTGTACATGTACATATGTCTATGTTTCTATAAATTGTAAATTACACAGTAGTTAGTAGTGGCCATTTAGACGTTAAGTTTTCCGTTCCATTACATTATGGAAAATTACACAGTATTAGCCATTTAGGCGTAAGGGTATTCGTTCTGTTTTTCCATTGTTCAGCAGACCGGACAGCGGAGACAGTTGATATTGATCATTGTTGGGTTATTTATAGAACAGCAGCCCGATGTTTCTTGCAGAGCGGAGCAGTTGTATGGATGAATCGATCTTTGTTCCACCATGGATCGATTTCCATCGCTGATGATGGTTGTGTGGACGTAGTTATTCTTTAACAACACAAAGATGGTCAATTGAGGGCCCTGAGTTTGAACTCATGATCGATCACTTGGTAAGCGAACGCGTAACCAAGTGGCTACGAAGACCCCCTAAGGGGCTGTATTGTTTTCGGAGATCTGAGGGCACATATTGTTACAGAATCATTGTCTAGATTATGTTCCATGAGATATAAGAAATTTCAGTGCTTTTAAACGGCAAATATGCAGGTAATAGTCAATTTTCAAAGCTGACATAAAAACAGAGTTCACCAACCAGTGCAGGTGAAAGCGGCACCCTCAATTTGTCAATAAATATACTCGACACCAGCTTAACCAGTTTGAATATGATAACCGCCAAATGAGAGTTATTCTAATTCTAGATGTCGCTATCGAATAAGGTTCGAATCGCACAACTGATTCCGGAGATATGGTCGGAACAAGCTCCGGTGAATATAGAATTTATCCATAGTTTAATTTGAAAGTAATTTGATATTAGACAAATCTATCATGCGGCACCTCAAACCACACCACAATTCAATTACTAGTTCGATGGAATCTAGATCCTAGTTTCGAGCTTATCACTTTTCACAAAAAGTGATCATGTATTGTAGACCTGGGGATTCCAAAGTCTTGGAAGCACGTTTGACAGAAACTGCACCAACCATAGCCTCTTTTCCAAGGGTGAGGTTCTCCTGGGACCCACTCTCACGATTCGATTTTCTTGGGTGCTGCGCGGCATCTGAAATAGATGGGAAATATGTCCCAATAACCTTCAGCTAACTGCCGGACTTACTCCACTCAAAGGGTGACGGTCTTAACACAACAGCATTTTTTAAGGAGACTTTTTCTATGAATTTATTAACTCAACTCGAATCCCAGTGTTAGCTAACAATCCAGGGGACAAACTGCAGAACTACAAATAAGAATTTGAAGCCTCGTTCAAGAATTAAAGCTTAAATTCCACTACCGAAAAATTACATTCGGTTGCACATCATCGGTATTCGCGTTTGTTTTAATTAATATTTTAACATTTGACGAATCACGGTGGGTTGGATTTGTTTTAAAACGTCTAAAATAATAAACACTAACATGTACAGTGTTCAAAAACATGGTTAATTAGAGTTTTCTAGTAAAATTCCAGGAGTGCTGGTCTACCCCCAGTTCTCCTAAGCATAAGTCAGATAAATCTATGACTACGGAAGTATAATAGGAGTACCGGTAAGTTTCTTCATTTTTTTCTTCAAAAACCAATGCTTTATTCTGCAAAAATGGTTACAAATTTAATATTCAAAATATTGCCCATCGCTAGTCACAACTTTTTCCCATCTTTCTTGCAATTTACGGATCCCTTTGCGGAAATAATCGGCCGGTTTGTCGGCTAACCACGAATCGATCCAATTTCAGACTTGATCAAAATTGGAGAAGTGCTGGTTAACCAGGCCATGTTGCATCGATCGAAAAAGGTAGCAATCGGACTTCCATTTCAGCGTTTCCAAGTATGTTTTGACCGAATTTGCGAATTTGCGGCCGACCATTGTCGTGCTGCAAAATAACTTTATCGTGTCTTTGATCGTATTGTGGCCGTTTTTCCTTCAGTGCACGGCTCAAACACATCAATTGTCGTCGGTAGAGGTCCCCCGTAATGGTCATTCATTCGGTTTAGCAGCTTATAGTACACCACACCCAGCTGGTCCCACCAAATAGACAGCATAACCTTCTGGTCGTTAATATTTCGCGCGGCCGTCAATGTTGATGCATGACCGGGGTATCCATACGGTGCCCGACGTTTAGGAATGTCGTAATGGACCCACTTCTCATCGCCAATATCGATTTGATGCAAAAAAAACCCTTTCTTTTATGCCGTTGGAGCAGTTGTTCGCACGTGAAAAAACGGCGTTCGACGTCTCGTGGCTTCAATTCATACGGCACCCAATGTCCTATCTTTCGGATCATTCCCATTGCTTTCAAACGATCGGATATGGTTTGCTGAACTACTCCAAGTATATCTGCAAGTTCTTGTTGCATTTGTGAAGGACCTTGATCGAGTAAAGCCTCCAATTCTTCATCTTCAAACTTTTTTGCCGGTCCGGAACGTTCTTCGTCTTTCAAGTCAAAATTACCGCATTTAAACCGTGCAAACCCCGCCTGACACGTTCACTCAGTTGAAGCATGGTTACCATAAACTTCCACCAAAATGTGATGATTTTCCGCAGATTTTTTCTTCATATTGAAGTAATGAATTAATACTCCCCGCAAAAACACTAGCGTTGATACGGAATTGGACATATTCGAAGTGGCAAAAAACTATGTTGTGAAAATGGAAAAATAGGAATATCGTATTTTGTTCAAGTATTGTTTTTTGATGGGAAAAACTCCTGAACAATCAATTCAGTGGTTGACGAAATGTTATTCCATGTCTGCTTCTTAGAGAACGACAGTTTGACGGTGATTTAGTGAAATTAGAATAGGCCGTACAAGCACCATTGATTTACCTCGCTCTGGAAGGCCAAAAGTGGCTACGAATCCAGAAATCGTAAAACAAGTGCATCGACTCATTTTGAACGATCCTAAAGTGAAGTTACGCAAGTTAGCTGAGACCGTAAGCATTTCAAACGAACGGGTGGGATACATTTTGCACGACATTTTGGACATGGAAAAACTATCCGCGCGATGGGTCCCGCGTTTGCTGACCGCTGACCAAAAACAGTGGCACGTTGGCGTTATTTTAGCGTAATCGAGTGGACTTCTTTCGAAATTTTGCGGATGCGGATGAAACGTGGATCCATTACAACACTCCTGAGTTCAATAGGTAGTCTGCAGAGTGGCACTGAGGCATATTTCGAAGACATAGACGAAGACGTTTCGTACTACAGAAAGGGAATCGAAATGTTGGAATTCCGCAAGCAAGCCACCCTCGAAGGAAACTATGTTGAGGAATAAATACAGCTTTGCCAAAAAAAACTATTGTTTTCAATAAAATTCCCGGGACTTTTCACCCCATGTAGTATCTTGCAATATGGTCTGGAATGTACAAAGCACTGGTTTTAAGACTTATGAGCCGATCGCTGTTAACGTATCCTGTGATGAAAGCCGCATTCTTTCTTGACGATCCCGTTACGATTCTGATCATAAATTGAACTAGGGGGTCTTCGTAGCCACATTGGTTGCGCGTTCGCTTAGTAAGCGATCGATCGTGAGTTCAAAACTCAGGGCCCTCATTGACCATCTTTGTGTTGTTACAGAATAGCTACGTCCACGAAACAATCATCAGCGATGGAGATCGATCCACGGTCGAAATAAGATCGATTAATCCATACAACTGCTCTGCTCTCCAAGACACATCGGGCTGCTGTTCTATAAATAACTCAACAATGATCAATCAACTGTCTCCGCTGTCCGGTGGTCCAACTGGATAATGGAAGAACAGAAAAGAATACTCTTACGCCTAAATGGCTACTGTGTGAATGTACCATATGTAATGGTATAGAAGGAATACTGGCGAATGGCAACTGTGTAATGTGCTAATTATAGATGTGATAACCATGTGACATGTACACGATAAAAATTCGGCTCTGTTACAGCTAGATTGCTAATGAGCCTTAAATAAATAAATGGGATAAAAAAAATAAAAAAATTGAACTATGGCTATTTAATTGAAAACAAAAACAACAGTTTGCTCACTAAAAGATAAACAACTGGACCATTTTTGGAAATAGATTTCTATCGATAATTTTACGGAACTTTTTCCCACGTGAAAATTATTTTCCAACGAAAAAATTATCTTCTGTTTTCTGTTTTTGTGAGCGTTGGGAATGAAATTTTACTAAAAGATACTAAAAACATAGTTGAATATTCAGTAAGTTCAGTGTGCCAGTGTTGCCAGTGTCATCAATCCATGTTAATTCTGAGAGTTATTTTGAAAATCTGCTCGAAATAGCATTTTATGGCTCAGCTAAAACATTCATATATCGGCCCTTGTCAGTGCTACTGAATGTCTGTACTAGTTTCATTCTTGAGCTTCTATAATGTTCGTTTCTGATCGGTCATAATTTCGTAACATTAACAATCTGGTCGTTTCTTGGACGCCACATCATGACTAATACGTGTTTGTAGCACCTCTGGAAAAATGGTACAGAGGTACCAATTATAGCACATGATGGTATTCGAAATAAATAAAAAAAAGACGGGTGGGTAATGTCGGGGACATAACCGGAGTGACGTAGGACTATACAAAGGGGACAGCTTTTGTTAAATATATATTTTAAATATATTGTTTTATTTTCTTATCTACCTGAAAAATGGATTAGTTTACTGTTTACTCTTTATGAACATGTTGATGGTTCTAAAAAGAACCTTTGGTGTTGTGTTTTTGTTATCACTCGATATTCCCATCTTGTTCGGTTAAACCTTCCTGTTTAGCTATTGCGTTTGCCACTCGCTACAGCTTTCACAGTTGGAAAATTTCTTCCCATCCAGCTTGTGACATGTTGTTCAGTAAATTACATTTAATGCGACGTGCCGGAGAATAACTCAGTGTCGCATTGGAGGCGATTTTAACCTGTAATTGAACATTTCCGATGACAGTGGTACAGTGTCGACTTTCAATGTGGGGTCATAATTTGGACCCCGAACTCTATGGTCACAAAAATGTCGCATTACAGGTCCATCCAATCTGTTCCTCAGAAACGCCGATGTCAACGTTTAATGATGTTTCCTTCGTTGTGTCCCCGTTTCATATCCCTCCTATCCAAACGATAAACTTTTACTTAGTCGCGGCAATACATACACACACTCTTTACAGATACACGGGCCAAAGGTTGTGCAGTCCACTGATCATTCAACAAGAGCCAAAGGTTGTACCGCTTATGACAACTCTACACGAGCTGATGATTGCGCCGGCTAGTGACCATTCTATCCTGGATTCCTCGAGTCGAGAAAGACGCACCACGCTAGATATGGGGTACAGACTAGGGGGGCGTTGCTGATTAATGGTCAGCAGCATCCCAATAGGAAGTATCCCATGTCGGGCACACATACAGAGCATCGAAGACTGCAACATACCAATTATGAGAACACTTGTAATACTAACCTCGAGCCAACCGCAAGTAATCGGTTACATATTACTAACATAGTTGTAAGCAAACATTGTCGAAATATTGAACTCCCGGCCCCGTTAGGCTGACGCCATATGAGCCTTACTAAAAATATATATTTTGGATAAAACAGGAAGTGGGTTATATCTATGGTATAACCGCAAGGGTGACGTAGGACTATCGTTGATTTAGAGATCATTTGTATGAAGTTGAATCTGAATTCATTCTGAATGAATGAATATTTGGAGAACTTCGAAAACGAGAGCGTTACGTTGGAGGCACAAGGTTTTATGCATCCAATATTGGATACGGAAATATCCTACTGATGGGGAAGAATAATCTTCAGAAGCTATCCTGTTGATTGCGATTGATTGAAAAATCACAAAACCTAATGTATTTGGTCACAGTGTTACATGGATAGAAAACATTAAAATAAACTCTTTCATATGAATGTAATTTTAAATTCCCAGAGGAACTGGCAGATTATTTTCAGTAACGATTAGATATTTCCACATTTTCCTCGATACTGGAAGCCCACCAGTGGTTAATGCTAACTCGATAACCATCTGTTAATAGCACTTGATTGAAACATATTTGGTCACAGTGTTACATGGATAGAAAACATTCAAATAAACTCTTTCACATGAATGTATTTTTAAATTCCTAGAGGAACTGGCAGATTATTTTCCGGATCTTTCTCGATCCAAACGGAAAGAATTCCGTGCGTGTATGTGTGTGTGTGTAGCGGCTGCTTCGAGATCTTCCCGGGGAACCGTTTGTAGCATCACTCTCCTCCTGATGGATTCCCTTCTGGCCTAAGATGCACAAACAGCTTTCATGATAAATGAAGAGCTTCACCACAACAGCGACAACATGCTCCAATCGCTGTTCAATTAGAACTGAGTGGATTTCCAAGCGGCGCTCGCTTATATACCGATTGGTGATTTCAATAGCCTATTTTGAAAGCAAATTTAAGACTATTGAAACAAGTTTTTGGATCAGAAAGTAACAAGTATAGAACGCGTAGACATTTTATCTTTCGAATGAAGTTTTTATCATACCATTTCGTTCAGTTGTTTAGGAGCTATTAACACTCAAAATCTCGGTCTCCGGCGTAACGCTTTCGTTTTCGAAACTTTGATTTTACACCCCGGTATAGAAATGAAAGACGTAGTCCTACGTCAAAAACCTTTTTCATTGAAATATGTGGTGGAAATTGGAAAAATATCTGATTGTCAGTTTGACATACGGTACAATGTACAACCAAAGTATGTCTGTCATGGTACGATGGTACCTGTTCAACGCTGTACACGTACAACGCAAGTACAGCTGTATGTCTGTCCCTGGTATAAGGCGGTTCGCACACCGGAGCAATAAGCAACTAGCAAGCTGCAATACGTAATATGCAATAGGCAACATATTTTGTTTTGCTTCGTATACCAAAGCAATAAAAACGCCTGACATTATGCAAACAACCTGCCTAATGAACGAAATTTGCCAAATTATGGGTGATAAGTTGCTTTTCAACCGACACGTTGTGCTGCTAGCAATATGTGTTGCTCTACAAGGGTGATAGCGATTACGTATTGCGTCGATGTGCGAGATCAACAAAAATGAAATGGAAAAACCCATTGGCGATATTATTGCTTATTGCAAGTTGATAGTTGTTAGTTGCTTATTGCTCCGGTGTGCGAGCCGCCTAAAAGTACACTGTTTGACCGGTAGTCAAATATTTGGAAGATGCATTTTTATTGAAATTTGATACAGATACAACTTCATTTGTCACTCTTCGAATGTAATCGGTGGTAAACAATCTCAAGCATCGAACATGGAAAAAAATTGACTGATATATTCAACGTAAGTCGTAAGTCGATATGTGGTTTAACGAGAATAAGAAATCGAGGCGGCCCAAGCCGCCAAGATGACGCGATCCGAGTCGACCGCCGACCCGCATTTCGCACGCAAAGCTGTGTTCCACTGATTGCCCGGTTAGTTTGAAACGTAGGATAAGATTCTTTAGCAAGGTCCGACCGAGCTTTGGCGAGTGTCGGACGACATACGTTTGCCCTGCGCAAAATCATATCACATATCACGGTATCACAGAACGTTTTTTACACATGGTGTTTTTTCCCGTGCCAGTTGTTTTCTGGTGCGATTTATTTCGGGAATCGAATCAAATATTTGCTTGTCATGTTTTGTATCTAATATATTTGATCAGCACCGTCAGTACATGTAAAACTGTGTACCTTTACGCATACTAAACTACGCCATCTCGTCGCTAGACTTGTACCACTAGCCGAAACAACAGTGTCGATCGAGGACCGCCCTCCTATGGGGGTACCTTGGGAGGTTGATTGTTCAATAGACAGAGTGTTAACGACGTGTGTGTCGTATCCGGACATCATTTTTGCTGTCTGGTTACGATTTTCCTTCCGCCGATTGAAAAGTACCCCGCTGCTGCTGCTGCTCGATGTGTGCACCGCTGATGCTGTCCCAAAAGTACGCTCCGCTACTATACGAGTGAACTCTGCTGCTGCTGCCCGATGCGCACTCCGCTGCTGTCCAAAATGTTGGATCCTCTGCAGCTGCTGTCCGATGTGTGCTCCGCTACTGTCCAAATGGTCGGTTCCTCTGTTGCTGCTGCTGTGCCAAATCCACTAATGTCCGAAAAGTTGGTTCTGCTGCTGCTTTCCACTGTGTGCTCTTCTGCATCCAAGTTAAGAATCAGCTCGCTCGATTTTTTTTTTTTTTTTTTTTTTTTACATTCAAATTAATTTATTTTATTTCTTTTTTGATGTACAAATATTTTGCAGTGTAAGAGATTCCACATTGGTGATTCATACTTTGATTCAATTTTGCTATAATAATAAGTTTAAATTTTTCTTAGGAGGTTGGTATGTCATTTTGTCAGTTGTGTCTGAGTTGTTGTAGTTTGAATATTTAATCTAACTAAGCCTACTATATACACACACTCTAAATCTACTATATACAAATATTTACAATGTTTTAGGGATAAAGGTCCCTGATGTTTTGCCATTCCGACTGTCGAACTCTGTTTATATGTCGTTGTTCGAACTGCTCGATTCTAGTCCTTATTGGGTCAAAACACGCTAACCGGTGGACGTCAGTGGTTCTCGTGTGCCACGGAAGATTGAGAATTATCTTCAGAAAACGGTTTTGGATTACCTGGAGCTTATTGAGGTGTGAACTGGCGCATCCCCTCCAGACCGGGGAGCCGTATTCTAGCATCGGCGACACCACTTGCTTGAATATTGCCAGCTTGTTCGTGGTACACGTCTTTGCCCGCCTGGCGATGATCGGATAGAGGTTACGGAGCATGATGATGGCTTTGTTTACTCGATCGGTTACGTGTGAACGGAAGATGAGTTTACTATCGAGAATTACACCAAGGTAGCGAGCCTCGGACGACCACTCGATCTCGCTTTCCAATATCTTTACCTTCCTCGTCGGCTTCAGTCGTTCCGTGTTGCGATGTGGAAAAACAACCGTTTGAGTTTTTGCCGCATTCACTCGGATCTTCCAGGTGTAAAGATATTTGACGTATTCATTGATACCGGTTTGGAGTTTAGCTACGAGAGCATTGATGACACGTCCGTTGTAGGTGATAGCCGAATCATCGGCAAACAGCGATAGATTGCCGCCTCCGGGTAGAAGTGGAATGTCCGAAGTGTACAGGTTGTACAGTAGAGGACCCAGAATACTCCCTTGGGGGACACCAGCTGCAATTGGGTATGGCTCAGAAAGTGCCCCATCAATGTAGACTCTAGATGATCTCCCACGGAGATAATTTTGAACCGTTTTTACCAGGTAGACTGGGAAGTTGAATCTCTGGAGCTTAAATACCAGTCCGTCATGCCAGACATTATCGAATGCCTTCTCGATGTCCATCAGGGCCATGACGGTGGTTTTTGAAAGCTCCTTCGATCGCTTGACCATGTTGACTACCCTCTGGAGTTGGTGTAATGTAGAGTGACCTCGACGAAATCCGAACTGTTCGTCGAGCAGAATGTTGCTTTCCTCTGTGTGCCGGAGAAGTCTGGTGTACACTACTCTCTCAAACAGCTTGCTGACCGACGAAAGTAGGCTGATCGGACGGTAGCTTGACGGGCTCGTAGGGTCTTTACCCGGTTTGAGAATGGGTACCACTTTGGACACCTTCCAGACGGATGGAAAATATCCGAATTCCAGGCAGCGATTGAAAATGCTCACCAAGAAAGAGTATGATTTGGGTCCGAGGTTCTTCAGTACAATGTTGAAGTGGCCGTCAAACCCAGGGGCCTTCATATTGCGGGAGTTTTTGATGGCTTGGTTGATCTCGTTCGCAGTGATTCGCTGTTCTCCTGTGAGCTCGATTGGCACAGATGTCAAGTTGATGTATGCATTGCGTGACCGACGCTTCCATTGGACTGGCAATGTGTTGACCCAGATCATGTGCAGTCATGAACTGCTGCGCTATGGCACTTGCCTTTTCAGTAGATGTTTAGTAGATTTGATTGTTGTTTTTGAGCGGAGGCACTGGTTTTGGCTTATTTTTTAAAACTTTAGTCAGACGCCAAAAGGGCCTTGAATATTTAGGTAAACTTCGAAGGTCGTTATTAAACTGCTTATTTTTCAGATTTTGCACTCTAGTAGCAATAATTTTGTTCAGTTTTTTGTATAGAACTTTTCTAGTTGAATTCCCCGTCCTCTGGTATTGACGTCTGACACAATTCCTGAGGGACACTATTCGTTTTGTTTCTGGATCAAGAGGTGTGAACTTACAAGTTACCGTCGCCGATGGGATGAACTGGTTTTCCGCCTCGCCTATGTAGCCCGAGAGTGCTTGCAGCACCTGGTCGATGTCATTCTCTGTTTCCAAGCGGGTGTTCTCGTCGATACGATCCTCTATGTACCGCTGGAGTTGGGGCCAATTCGCACGATGATAATTTCTCCTACTATGTAGCTGTTTTTGATTGATGTTTTGTTCCATCTTGAAGACTACCGGCAGGTGGTCGGATGACAGGTCAGTGACTGCAATAGGCTTGGAACACCCGTTAACGATGTTGGTAAGGCAGATGTCGAGTGTGGAGCCTACACCAGCCGGTGAGTAGTATGTTGGTGTGTCTGGATGGAGAACTATATAGTGTCCCGCTTGTAGATCATCGGAAAGCACCGCACCGTTCTTGTTACCTCGGATGTTACCCCATGTAGTGTGGCGGGCATTGATGTCACCGGAGATGATAAATTTGCCGCTTCGACGAGTCAACCGCTGAATGTCGTTTTTGAATCTGGTAGAGCTTCCATCTGAGTTCTTGCACTGGGTTGGGCAGTACACAGCAATGGCGGTGATAGGTCCATCAGCAGTTTCTAGCTCAACGCCGACGGCTTCGATGATCGACAGACGGAAGTCGGGGAGCGTTTTGAATTGGAGCCCTTTTCGGATAGCGATGGCAACGCCACCTTTGGCAGCGCCAACTCTATCGAGGCGGTAGACGGCATGATGTGGCAGACTAAAGCTGATTGTAGGCTTGAGGTGAGTTTCCGTGAGAAACGCTACGTCTATTCGGTTTGTTTGTAGAAATTCGTTGATTTCCAACTTTTTTGCCGCCAGTGAGCGGGCATTCCAATTAAGCAGTTGGATGGTGAAGGCTAAGGCTGGTGAAAAACTGCATCATCTGCATCATCATCTTCTGCAGCTCAGCAACAAGAGACGCCAGCTGTGTGATGGTTTGAGTGAGGGCATCCACTGGTGGATGCGAAGAACTGGAATTCTGGTTTCCTTCTGGTGGCCACTGGCTAGTGCCGATGGAAGCCTGAATTGGCCTGAACCCGGGAGCGGGACCAGTTGACTGTTGGTTTTGCATCTGCTGTTGGTTCGGTAGTGGTAGTGGTACGAGGTTAGGCACCGATCTTGGTCGAGGGGGAGGCAGTTCGGGAAAGTCGTCCATCTGAATGTTTACTTGCTTCTGCTTTTTTCGTTGGCTGGGTTGATTCTGTCTTGTCGCTTCCATCCGGATTCGGCGGTATTCTTCACGTTTGGTGCAAGCTTTGTTCGTAGCCTGATGGTCTCCACCGCAGTTTACACATTTGAAGGCGCCAGCTACTTCAGTTGAACAGCTGTCAGTGAAATGCTGTTCGGAGCAGATGTTACATCTCGGCCTGAGTTGACAATTACGGGTACCGTGACCGAAATTAAGACAGCGCATGCACTGTGTCACGCTTCGGGTCGGTCCACGGTACGCTTCCCATTTGACCCTTACGTTGCTGATCGTTTTAATTGCTTGCAGGGCTCGCAGCGATGCACTACCCTTTGCAAAGTGAACCAAATATAGGCAATTGCAATACAGAATTTCCTTGTTCCGACGGCTCATAGGGAAGACTGCGAGTGTCTGCAGTTTGAATTTATCTCGAAGTTCTGTTACGATGTCTTTCACGACCATGATGGGAAGTCCTCGGATCACCGCCTTAAAAGGCTTCTCGCTTGCCATATCATGCGTGAAGAAGGGGATGCTGGCCTTGACCAAGTACGTTTTCGATTTGTTATATTCCTCTGGAGTCGATGTGATGATTTTAATACCCATCCTGGTAATTTGGAAAACAGCGTCCACATCAATCGCTTGCATAGTTAGCTTAAGTTTGTCCAGAGGGACCGATTCTACTACCAGCGGGGGTAGCTTAATTTTTTGCTTCGCTGGAGGATGGCTTCCTGATGCTTCTTCGCCGGGATCTGCATTGTTGATTGCCGATGCTGTCATTGTACGAGCAGAAGCTCCGTCATCTTCAGCATCAGCTAAGATCGAAAAACGGTTGCTAACACAATCTGATTGAACAAGGCTGTCGGCGAGAGAGGCCGGTGAATGAACGGGCACATTGCTGTTCCGTTTGCCTCTCTTCTGATCGGGGCTGTTTGATGAGTCATTGGGGTTGAGACTTTTCTTCTTTCTCTTCCCTCCACCCATGCTATCAATCGCGTACTTAACACTTTTCGAAAAATCCGTGCTTATTCGTTGGAGACTAACACTCCACTTCCCGACCGCTTATCGATCTATCCGCTGAGAGCTCTCCAAAGTGCGTCCAAACTGCACGAGAGTCAATTCTAAATGATGCGCGAAAAACGTGAAGAAAACTACACAACGATATCCAAGTTGGATTACCACTGGTGGGGTCCAATCTTGGATCGAGGCGCAGCGAAAGTAAAATGAACTGGATTGCTCAACAGTCCGATGACGAATGAGGGATGGAAGCTCGCTCGAAATTGCGCGGCCGTTTATATAGCGGCGTTCATTATGTTTTCCTCCCGACGATACTCTTTCGTTTCACCCGCCCATCGAAATACGAGGGGAGATATTAGGGGTATATATTTCTTCTTTTTCTTTATTTTTATGAATTAAGTACACAATCCGGTGAATATTTATTTATTTTTTATTTGTATCACATCTCTTTCCTACAGTGATAGAACGCAAAGCGGAACATCGGGTCTGATCACGAACGTCACTTCACGGTGAAAACGAAATGGAGGGCATATAACCTTGCATGCAAATCATTCAGTTTTCACCGTGAAGTGACGTTCGTGATCAGATCCATCGTCTCGTCAACCTGCGTATGAGGTACGATAGAGCATGTTTGGAATACGCGGCGAAACAACCATACACTGTAAATGGAGATGATATACGAGTGTCGTGACTCTTTTTACCCGTTGCAATAAAATCACTGTTAAAGCACTCTTGCGACCGTCTGCTTCAATATTACTCAAGAGAATCGTGATCCAATAAAACTTGCGACACACATTGGCAGAAGTGGAACACGAATCTCTCGTTTTTCTCATTCTCTTGCTCTGATCTTCAGTCAGAACATGAAGACATATCAATGCATATATCTTAACTATTTTCATCTCTCTCAATGCTCTCACATCTCTTCTTATTTATGGGGAACCCAAATATCAACGAATAGACTCAATCTAAATTTCGACAAAGATTCAGAAAAACGAAACATCCAAATATATGTATCACATTTGCTCGCCTAAATTATACGTGTTTATCACTTTTATCATCTGATTTTTATTCATTTAATTATATTCATCTTATCTCCCACAACGAGGTATAACTTTCTTTCAAATTATAAATTAGAACTTCAGAGTAGAGATGGGCAAACCGTTCACGAACGGTACGAAAGAACTAGTTCGCCGAAAAGAGTGAACGAACGGTCGTTCTTTTTCAAAGAACGGTAGTTCTCCCCACGAACTGATTCCGAAAGAACGGTTTGCGAGTGAACTGTTTGAGAGCGAACTGATTGAGAGTGAACTGTTTGTGAACGAACTGGTTCAGAACGAACTGTTTGCGAGTGAGCTGTATGGGAAAGAACTGATTGAGAGTGAACTGTTTGTGAACAAACTGTTTGAAAACGAAGTGTTTGCGGGCGAACTGTTTGCGAACGAACGAGTGCAGCGGAACTGATTTGTGCTGCAAGGAATGGATAAATATAACGAGAACGCTTGTAAGAAAAATAAACGATATTGTCATTTATGAGCAAAATGCATGTAACGCAGGGTTTATTTTGTTAATGTATACTCAATTTTGGGTTAAAAATTAAATTAGATTTTCGTAGTTTTACAGGCAAAGCTATATATTTTCAATGTCATATATTCTTTCAATTCCGCATAATATTCATATACTTCCTGATTATCAGAAAAAAATCTGGGGGAAGCTGTTCATGAATTAGGTAAACATAATAACTTATAGTGAGGGCAAGTCCCCTGGTCTTTATGCACAATGCTACAGTGCGTGCGGCAACTCTCGGTTGAGACAACGATACCTCATATCCATATCCCTAACCTGATCCATCCCACAAAAATTGTTGCCCCTCTAACCTCGAGTAAACCGCGAGTAATCGGTCGAAACCTACTAAACATAGATTTAAGTTGAAATTCTGTAAAAACAAATCATGAATTAGTGGCTCCGCAAAGCTCATGCGATTGAGCCTTACAAATAAATGAATTGGAAAAAGACGGGTGGGTAATGTCGGGGACATAACCGGAGTGACGTAGGACTATACAAAGGGGACAGCTTTTGTTAAATATATATTTTAAATATATTGTTTTATTTTCTTCTCCTACGTGAATACCTACCTATCTACCTGAAAAACGGATTAGTTTACTGTTTACTCTTTATGAACATGTTGGTGGTTCTGAAAAGAACCTTTGGCGTTGTGTTTCTGCGTTTTTTTATGAAGGCTCACCAACTAGCCCCGTACATGGAATACATCTTTACATTGTCTTTGATCCCCATGTACGTCCATCACGACCATTTGTTTTAGAAAGCATTGAACTGTATTTCCTAAACTCTTTTTTGGAAGGTTTAATGGCCCTGAAAAGCACCTTGTTTTATGGAATGGTTCCAATTTAGAAAACTTAGTACTCGGGGTTTTGAAAAAAAATCATTTTCGAACGCCCTCTATTCCGCCTTGTTCTGGATTTGCCACCAAAGCAGTTTGTATCTAGGTAGTGCGGACTGAATCAAAACGGCTGTCAAAAAAGATCCAATTGAAATGTCAAAAGAGATCCAACGATCAGGAGTGTTATTTTTCTTATGATAATCAACACTATAATAGAGGTATTGTTGTCAAGGGCAAAAATAATTAAAATTATAAAATGAACGAACTATATTTTTCCGTCAATTGTTCAATTAACCATTGCATCTCTGAAAGAGCATCTAAGCCTTTCACTGAGAAACGCATTTTTAAGGTCCCCTCTCTTTGACATAACGTTTTTCCGAACGAAATAAAAACAAACGAAGTCAGAGTCACGTAAATGTTTACTCCTGTGATTTGAAAATATTCGATGAAAAGTGGAAGGAAGAGATGCCAGATGATTTTGAATTTTTTTTGTAAAAACATGTGAATGTCTGTTAAAAATGGGGAAAAGTCTGTAAAAGTTTGCAGATCTATAGAAATGTCTTTTAACGTTAATTTTCACATATTCATTAATACTTTGTACATCGCCCCAAACCAATATAGTGGTTCTCAGATCTTCGTCAAAGGTTGTAATTATGTTCTTTATCGCAAAACATTAGACTCGTATTTTTTTTTTATTTTTCATTGGGGTGCCCATTTCCATTTTAGGGTGATCCAAACAATCATTTTTTCCACTTTTTCCCAAAATGACTTTTTTCAAAAATTTATAACTTTCGAACCACTTAACCGATTTAGATGATCGACACATCAAATTGAAGCCAATGAGTTTTAATTGAGAAATATTGAACTTGCAGATAATATGGATCCTATTTTCGTAATTATTGATTGTAGTCGTTTTTTAATGTTTTCATGGTTTTGGACTAGGGGGCACCATATTTTTTTATATTTTTTCTTGAAAGCTTAGAATTTTTTTCATAAAATATCTTGATATCAGATATGCTATTTTTTCGTTTTTGAAATATGATTTTTCAATACTAATCGATGGTTCGAAAAACAATTTTCCCCATTTTTCCCACTACAAAAAGTCATAACTTTTGAACTATTGGACCGATTCATATCATCGGTATATTAAATTGAAGCTTACGAGTAATTTTTCTTTGAAAAAATATTCCTTTGCGAAAAAATTGAATTTTTGCTTTTGTAATTATTGATTGAGTTAGTTTTTCATAGTTTTCTCGGTTAAAGATAGGAGCGCTATATTTTTTAATATTTTTTATGGAAAGCTGAGGATTATTTACCTAACATATCTCGATATCAAATATGATATAATCATCGTTTTTAAGTTATAATTTTGTAAATTTAACATTTAACATATTCATATGTGACTAAACTAGACCTATGCTACAAGAATCCAATCTTCCCGCAAGTGTGATATTATTGGCTTGGCTTATTGACTTCAATTTAATATATCGATAATCTAAATCGGTGTATTCAAATTAATCAAATGTTATGATTTTTTGCAGAAAGTTATTTTTGGACAAAGGGGGAAAATGATTTTTTGAACCACCGGTTAACTTTGAAAAATCATATCTAAAAAACGAAAAAATAGCATCTCTGATATAGAGATATGTTATGTAAAAAACCCTCAGCTTTCAAGAAAAAATATTCAAAAATATAGCGCCAAAGTCATAAAAAATAAAAAACGACTAAAATCAATAAATACTAAAATATAATTATTCTTTTCGCAAGTTGAATATTTTTTAATAAAAGGCTAGGTCATTAGTTTCAATTTTATATGTCGCTCATCTAAATCGGTTCAGTGATTCAAAAGTTATTGATTTTCGTTTGTCATTTTTGGGAAAAAGTGGAAAAAATTGATTTTTCGGACCACCTAATAACTTATGTGTTGTAAGTGTGTTTAAATGTTTCAACGATCTACATATACATACATACACATACATACGCGTTGTTAATTTTTTATAAAATTCATTATTTCTTCGTTGATATATTGGACATCCACCAAGGCTTGCGGTCTTGTCGTTGATGAAATTTATAAGAAAATGCAGTGTATACCATCCGCCATGCAAGGCTATACAAGTTTTAGATCACCACACGGCCATGAACCATGTCTGTGGTAACAATATCGAACAGTAACCCATATTTCGTCATAAGCAGACCCGAAAGCGAATGTAAATTGTTGAAAATAGAATGAAAATTTTTATTCGATGTTGTTCAAATACTTAGAAGACATAGTCCTGACCCTAACTTAACTATTTTCAATAAATCTCCTTGCATTTCAGCAAAACAATCTTATCTAGAACAGAAAATAATTATCAGAGACAATTTTCGTTCAAGATTTTTCCTTAACTGCATAGAATGCAATTTTTCATTAATTGTGTATAACCGTATGCTCTCTTTCGTCTGCAATGATGTCAGGGCAAAAGTACTTATGTGTATGAGTTCCAAACTATTGATGATATATAAAAATATTGTTATATCCAAAAAATCTAAAACAAAAATAGAAAAATAGAAATGTTTTACAGAAATGTCTGTAAATTTACAAACATATTTGTAAATCTGGCATCTCTGGTGGTCTGAGAATTTATTGCAAGAAATCGCTTGAAAACATGCATGAATTTGCTTGAAAATGAAGTAGATTGAGTCCGCACCACTTAGGTTTGTATAAAGAACAAACTTTTTTCTTCTGCTACCTGATGCTGTTTTGCGATTGCGTTTGCCACTCGCCACTCGCTGCAACTGCGTGTTGTTGTCTTGATGTGTTGTGTTCTGAATGCGAGTTTTATTATCGTCGCGAGCAGCTTTACCAGCCAACTCGTTCACTTCGGCGGCCGAAACTATATAACGCCGGCTAGGTGGACTGGTGCACTGGTACTAACGCGCTTGGCCTAGCTACCCTTGCTGAGCAACTGGCGGATACACCTACGAGGAACTGCACACATGCACGGTTCGAGTGGGACTTTGCCTTTCCCTTAACTTGTCCTCCTTTGTTACGTCCACGATGCCGATGCCGTACAACCACACGGGTTTACGGTTTGAAAGAAAATAAGATATTTTTTTGGGGTCCGCGTGTTTTATACTCTAGCGGTACACACTCACAGGATAGAGACAAATCGGCAGACTCAGCCAGAGGGGCGAGTCCAACGAGACGAACGAATGAGCGTTAAAAGGGAGCGATGGCAAAAAAATACATTCATTACGATTTGTTCGCTCGTTGGATTCACATGCAGGCTAAAAAGGGTCCTTTTCAGGATCACAAGATTATCTTCAATCTAAAGAGTTTATTGTTTTGTTATCTCTCGATATCCCCATCTTGTTCGGCTAAACCTTTCTGTTTAGCGATTTGTTGCCGCATACCGAACCGAATGTGTTCTGTTCCGAATGCGGGTTTTCTTATCGTCGCGAGCAGCTTTGCCAGCTAACTCGATCACTTCGGCGGCCGAAACTATATAACGCCGGCTAGGTAGACTGGTGCACTGGTACTAACGCGCTCGGCCTAGCTACCCTTGCGGGAAAATCCAGACCAACACGGTTCGAGCGGGATTTTGCCTTTCCCTTCACTTTTCCTCCTTTGCCATGTCCAGACATGGCTGCTTGGGTTGGTTTGTTGATGTGTTGTGATGCGAACCGATGTGGTGTACGGTTTAAATGAGAATGATCGTTACGGCAGCGGAGCGGGGATTTTTAAGCTGACTGGCTGGCTCGAGAATTACGCATGTGTGAGACTGCGACCAATGTTTCGTTCATATTTTTTCTTTTTCCTTTTCAATCGTGCTCCATTCTATTTCGCTGCTGCTCTGGTTGTCCGTTTTGGTCGGTACGATTTGAGGAGCACAAAATGGACCAATCAAAAATGGGCACGTAGTGCATTTGGACAATGCTTGATATTTCACAATTATTCAATTATTCATCTCAAGAAAAATGAAATGTTATTCGTTATGATAGATGCGTAGATATATTTCCTATGAATTTATGCAAAAACCTTTGCGATCTATTGAGAAATGCTCGAGTTATAAGCGTTCCAAATCTTGCATTTTTTCCTACTTGTTCAGTGCCTAGATTTCCATTTCACCCCCTATATCTTCCGGTTAGACGTAGTCCTACGTCAAAAATCTATTTTAAAAACTAAAAACAGGAAGTGGGTTATATCTATGGTATAACCGCAATGGTGACGTAGGACTATCGTAGATTTAGTGATCATTTGTTTGGAGGTACAAGGTTTTATGCATCCAATATTGGATACGAAAATATCCTACGGATGGGGAAGAATAATCTTCTGAAACTTTCCTGCTAATTGCACTTGATTGAAAAATCACAGAACCAAAATACATTTATTATGTCGGAGTATAATATGGATAGAAGACGTTAAAATAAACTCTTTCGCTTGAATGTAATTTTCAATTCCAAGGGGAACTGGCAGATTATTTTGCAGCAACGATCACTTCTTTCCGGATTCTTCTCGATAACCAGCAAACGTAAAGAATTTCGCGCGTGTATGTGTGTGTGGCGGCTGCTTCGATGTCTCAAACGGATCCGTTTTTCGGTGCTGATACTCTCTCGGTCGTCTTCACTTCTTCTGATGGATCGGCTTTTCTGCGCTCCCCCACAGTTCCAAACAAACTGTATGCGTTTCAAGTCAGGTCAAGTCAGGTAATGAATCCCTTGATCCCTCACCATCCAGCTCGTCCAGCTCGTTCAGTAACGATGTTGTCTTGTCGATGTCCTTACGAAAAATGAATGCGTTTCACCACCAGAATATCGCTTAAGTATGCTTTTTGTCCGTGATTGAATCGAGAGAAGGTGTGGTTTACGATGGCAATTTGGAAGGTAAACTAGAGGGGAATGAACTCTTTGAGTTTGAAACTTTCGGCGACTGAGCAATAATCGATTGAAAATTATATAATTTTCGCGATACGAAACATTTTCCGCTGCGCGCGCATACCATATTGGATACGAAAATATCCTACTGATGGGGAAGAATAATCTTCAAAAGCTTTCCTGCTAATTACACTTGATTGAAAAATTACAAAATCAAATGTATTTGGTCGCTGTGTTATATGGTTAGAAAACATTAAAATAAACTCTTTCGCATGAATGTATTTTTCAATTCCAAGGGAACTGGCAGATTATTTTTCAGCATCGATTAGATTTTTCCAGATTTTCCTCAATACTCGAAGCCCACCAGTGGTTAATGCTAACTCAATAACCACCTGTTAATAGCACTTCATTGAAAAATATTTGGTCGCAGTGTTACATTGATAGAAAACATTAAAATAAACACTTTCACATGAATGTATTTTTCAATTCCCAGGGAAACTGGCAGATTGTTTTTCAGCAGCGATTTGATCTTTCCGGAATTTTCTCGATGCTGAATGGCATCCAAACGGAAACAAAATTCCGCGCCTGTATGCGTGTGTGTGGCAGCTGCTCCGATCTCTTCCCGGGGAACCGTTTGTGGCATCACTCTCCTCCTGATGGATTCCCATCTGGCCTAAGGTGCACAAACCGGCTCTTGGTGACACCGTTCATCCGCGCTTTCATGATAAACGAAGAGCTTCACCACAACAGCGACAACATACTCCAATCGCTGTTCAATTAGAACTGAGTGGTTTTCCGAGCGGCGCTCGCTTATTTACCGATTGGTGATTTCAATAGCCTGTTTTGAAGGCAATTTTAAGACTATTGAAACAAGTTTTTGGATCAAAAAGTAACAAGTATATAACGCGTAGACATTTTATCTTTCGAATGGAGTGTTTATCATACCATTTCGTTCAGTTGTTTAGGAGCTATTAACGCTCAAAATCTCGGTCTAAGGCGTAACGCTTTCGTTTTCGAAACTTTGAATTTACACCCCGGTATAGAAATGAAAGACGTAGTCTTACGTCAAAAAAAACTATTTTAGAATATGTTAACCATAGCTTTATTCGAAAAACAAAACAATCATGTTATACAATCTATCTTACAACTCACTTTATTTAATGCTGAACTGGGATTCGATCTTATCGGCTATCATTTTGGCGATAGCCAACGAACTAGTCGCCCCCGGTGAGGGTGCGTTCCGGCAGTGCAAAATATTTCTGGCCAAGGCGGTATCTCCCTTGCCGTGATCAAAAACAAAGTCATCGACTAGATTTCCATATGAATCCAGGGCTTGTGCTCGCACACCAGCGGGACCACGTTGAACGTCGTACTCTTGAACATCGGGAATGAACTTCTGCAGCTCGCGCACTTGTAACGGAATCAGAGCAGATTTGGCTATTTCATACAGACCAGCACTCCAGAATTTCAGACTCATTTTAATCAGACCTGGAAACTTCAAAGCATCTACCAACTCGCGCGCATTAAAATCGCTCCACTTGTAGCCTTCCCTTTTAAATGCCAGCACAGCGTTCGGACCCAACCAAACGCTTCCGTCCATGCGAGGTGTAAAATGGACCCCGAGGAATGGAAACCGCGGGTCTGGAACCGGATAGATATTTCCCTTCACCATATGACATTTATCTGGATTCAGCAATAAGTACTCTCCCCGGAACGGCACAATTTTTGGCAGCGGAGAACATCCCGTCAGCTCGGCAACTTTGTCCGATTGTAATCCGCCGCAAGTCAAAATATATTTCGATTGAATGGTTTCATTCTTCTTGCACTTGACGACGATGGGATACTCCGGATCGGTGGATTCTTCGAATTTAGACACTTCGAAGTTGAGATAAACGTCACCTCCGGCATTTTTGAAATCCTTCGCGTAGTACTGTGTCACTCGGCCCCAGTCAACAATTCCGGTGTGTGGAGACCAGATAGCCTTCAAGCCCTGGCAGTATGGTTCAAGCTCTTTGATGCGTTCCGAGTCGACAATCTCCACGTCAGGCACTTTATTGGCGATAGCTCGCTGGTATAATTCCTGGGAAAAAACAACGAGTAATCAGTGAATGAGGAATGAATTATGTTTGAATTTTTGCACACACTGACAAACTTGAGCTGTTTTCAATACATAGGGTACTCAAAATATATGAAATTGGCAATTTTATGGTAAACTTAGAATTCTTCTTACATCACTCAATTAGAAATTTCATGCAGTTTTATGCCATTGCATCATTGTTACCAAGGTCATCAAACGCTTGCATTTTGTAACGAATTTTGACTTAGGGTTCCATTAACCAGTTAACTGTGGCGTCTCCATTGACAAATGCGTATTGTTTTGTGTCGCCAGAATCGAGTCACGACGAGTTTATTCGTCAATCACAGAGTAAATTGCGCTGGTAAGATATTGGAGAAAAAGATGGGTTTATTCCATAAATTTGAAAATTTTATTACTAATATTTACGTATTTGGTTAACATAAGCATATATTACATACATATGCAACGATTCTATTAAATATTTTACATATAAAAATAAGAATTCAAGTCTTGCTGTGGAGTGATATTCAGAGAAACAGGGTATGTAGCTTACAAAATACTTAACCAAATGCAATCAATAATTCGAAATTTTCAATTTTGCGACTTAGTCCCCTCTGACTTAACACCGACCATATATAGATTGCAATTTAAATAACTAATGGTCACAGATTTATACGCATGACGAGTATACCTGTCAATCCCAGTTAACAGGTTAAGCAAAATCTATATTTGTATTAACTAGTTAACTAGTTACTGGTTCAGGTCCATTTGAAAATGATTCTTCTATCTGTGTAGATAGGACAGAGAAGATAGATAGAAGAATCATTTTCAAAGGGACATGAAAGCTCAAATTTATTTTTCGTAATCAAATTCACGTTTTCCTACTAAGCGCACGCAGAACTGTTCAATGATTGATCGTCTAATTTACCCTTTGGAATTACCTTTTACTATCAAATTCCTAGTCTTTTTGGATGACACTAACGTTCCCAGTGGAACTTTTGCCTTCTCAACGTAGGTATTACTTGCGTCATTTTCATTAGTAGTACTTAATTGAGATTTCTATGCTGGATAACACGCGTTAAATATGTATTATGGGATGGCAAGCTCTAGTATACGCGTGACCACAGTGCAAGTCGGAAGAAATTTCATTGACGAAAATTCCCCCGGCCAGAACGGGAATCGAACCCGAGCCCCCGGCATGATAATGTGAGACGCTAAACACTCGGCCACGGGAGCACTATAACATTTCTAGTACTTCTGCCAAAACTCATCATTATAATATTGGATTATTTTCAGACACAATTCTCGTTCAACATTTTTTCAACCACTTGCAGAAACATGTTATCTCCGTCACACGAAATGAATGTTTGAAACGGAAAATATGATAAAGACAGCCCTAAATCGGACAATTCCTTTTTCGAGTTTTGCTATTTTCAACACATTAGGCGATCCATTTTTATTGATATAGATAGAAGATTTTTCACATAACATATCTCGATATCATCGATGCTACTTTTTTTTCGTTTTTAAGATATGATTTTTCAAACTTAACCTATAGTTCGAAACAACAATTTTTCCCCATTTTTGTCACTACAACAAATCATAATTTTTGAACTACTGGAGTGATTCAGATGATCGACACACAAATTGAAACATATAAGTTAGTTTTCTTTGGAAAAATGTACTTTTGCGGAAAATTCGGATTTTTTTAATTATTGATTGCGTTAGTATTTCATAGTTTTCTCGGTTAAAGATAGAGGGCGCTATATTTTTTTCTGGAAAGCTGATTGCAAAATGATAACTCAAAAACGAAAAAAATAGGACCTCTGATATCGAGATATTTTATGAAAAAAACCCTCAGGTTTCATGAAAAAATTAAAAAATATAACGCCATGAAAACAGTAAAAAAACGACTACAATCAACATTTACGAAAATAAAATCCATGTCTTTTGCATGTTCAAAATTTTTTAATGAAAGGCTAGCTTCAATTTGCTTGGCTTCAATTTGATATGTCGATCATCTAAATCGATTCAGTGGTTTAAAAGTTATGAATTTTTGGGGAAAAAAAGTCATTTTTGGGAAAAAGTGGAAAGATTTGATTTTTGGGACCACCCTAAAATGGAAATGGGCACCCTAATGAAAAATAAAAAAATCGATGGGTTGTATCCGAGACACGACCGCTTAGGACGCAGGACTACGCAATCTTTCTTTTTTGAAATTTGTTGGTTTATTTTTTCGGATATATGTGCGAACAAGTCGAAATTTCATAAATAACTTTTTAGTAAAAAGTTCAGGGGATCCTGAAAAGGTTTAATGGCTTGCGTCGTTTCGTAGAATTATTTCAACAAGCAACAATTCTTTCTTGCCTTGGCGAGAACAATATACTAATTGATCATGTGTCGCAATTTGTTTCTTTATAATCAATTGCACTGAGTATTTAACGAGAGTCATCTTTCGTGCATCGCCATTCAACAATCATCAAACACGCGTCTAACAGATGCACACAGTTGCAGCGATAAAAATGAAACATCGCGACAATGACCGTTTATGAAAAATCGTTTCTCGACTCTCGGTCAAACCCGTCAACAAAGCTAAGAGTTTATTGCATCAGAACAGAGCCGATGCGCACGAGAGCAATTCGAATGGCAACTAAAAGAATCGAAGGTGTGCTATTCACATGCACAGGAAATGAACAAGTTCTAAGTTTAGCGCAACGAAAACAAACAACACGTACAAAGCCAAACACTAATGGCTAGAAGCGACCTATAGTCATTTGCACTCTTCTCTTGCAATGCCAGATGCACTTCAAGTGAAATATTCGCTAGCGTTCACAATTCGAGAGGAAACATAAAATACAAAACGAACAGAACAAGCGACTTTTGTTGTTTCGGGCACAAAAAGATTCTGAGAATTTTCCTCAGAGGAGATGCAATACTTATACGCTAGCTACAGCTTACTTACTATGCAAGGGTGGAGTTTAATTCGCAAATATTCTCTTTTAGCTATCCCCTTTCGTTGTTTCTATTCTAGTAGCTGCATAAGTTGCCCGTTATTGACAGCTCTGTTCGGGAAAGCACACAAATGGACAGAACAAATGTATGGGGAAATGGGAATGCTTCCAAATTTCATCAATTTAAACCATATACAGACTATGGGATTGTAATGTATAGCATATCAAACAAATCTTAGAAAATTTCCGATTCGATTGGTATGCAGATCGTTAAAATCCGTTCGCAGCAAAAATAGTTATTACCGTAACTTTATTTCATAAAAACGTGACCTGTTTTCATATTTGGCATCCTTAATGTAAGACGTAAGACGTAAGTTAACCCTTCTTTTCGTTGGCCAAGGCATTTTGATTGAGTGTAATACTTTTCCGTTTACTATTTTTGATAGCAGAGGCAGTCATGGCAGTGTTTCTAGCTCTGCAATACAATTTTCTTAACCAATGTTTAAGTTGCTAAAATTAAATTTCTCAAACTATGTTAAAGTTGCTAAAATTAAAGACCAATTAAACGTAAAAACAATAATTGTATTGATATTAACACAATTTTATTTAATTCATTTTTATGACATGAACCGCTATGACTCAGGAATAACATTTTATTGAGTGGTTTTTATAGCTGTTCCGATTATGTTGTCTGGCTTGAGTGTCGGATAAATAACGATGCTTTCACCAATACAAACAAAACCCTGCGGAAAATTGAAAAATGAAAATTAACTTTCAGAGCACTAGCTCGAGTTTCCGACGTGTTTCATTATATGTTGCGACGGCAGATGAAAATTTAAAATCTTGTGAGTAATCGATTGGAGTTTGGTTGATATTACTTGATGGGAAGTGTGCGAAAACGATCATTTTCTACACACTGTTTCGCAAAATTATTGAATTTCGGGCAAGGGGTGAGGAAGGGAGATGAAAGAAATGAGCGCCATTGTGGCAGCCATTTGTGGCTTCCTTCCACCTTCACCTTAAACTATCCATCTGTAGGATCATGTAGACCAGTGGTCAGATAATGTGAAAGCCATGCCCAAATCAAAAGAGCAAGAGCCTACCACTCACTGAAAAAGGGCCTGACCGGGTAAGACAGTAAAAAGTGCCCTCAAACCAATTCAACCCCTCTATGGAAATATTTTATAGGGTAAGAAATTTTGACTGACTTATAGGGGTTCAATATGAGGTTTAACATAGGATCTATAGTAAAAAACGTAGTGTTCAATTTTTTGCACGTTATTCTCGATAGCTTCAAGATAAATATTTGAAAAAATACTGAAAGCACCTTCAGTCTTATAATGGTGTATCGAGATGTCTTATCAAAAAAAATCATCAAAAATTAGAGTATTAATTTTAAAGATTTTAACAGTGTTGCGCGGTACAAAAATATCTATTCTAATTTTTTTTTATTTTTGAGACCCATTATAGGTTTAGGTAATATTAAAATATGTATGTTCATTTGTTTGTGTATGTGTTTTTCGAACTGCGTGGCATTACAATATCTAATAATTTTTTAATATTTTTTTTTATTTCTATTTTTGCGATTTTCTAACATTTTTTTAAAATTTTAAATTTTACTGTATTGTACTCGTGCCTTCGTAAAAAGAGCCCCAAGCCCTATCACCAGCGCTAAGGAAAAGAAAATAATAAAAAAATACTCATTGTACATCTTACTATAATAAAATTACAATCGAAAAGTCAAAAGAAAAAAATTGGCATTTCGAAATTTGTTTTATACTAAATTGGATAATTCTATGAATAAATCAGATGTTGATATGTTAAGTCTTATGAATTCAAATTTACGATTTAATTAATC
Organism: Toxorhynchites rutilus septentrionalis; assembly: GCF_029784135.1. Classification (NCBI taxonomy): domain Eukaryota; kingdom Metazoa; phylum Arthropoda; class Insecta; order Diptera; family Culicidae; genus Toxorhynchites; species Toxorhynchites rutilus. The sequence continues at coordinate 247,041,293 of NC_073745.1, forward strand.
ATCATAAAAAATCAGACAGTGAAAATTAGGAAAACACTTTAAAATAATTGATTTACTGCAAGCTGCTGTTACATCTCCTCAGTCTTTTGGCAAAATGCGGAAGCATTGTTTGAAGATGCTCACGCAGTTCGGGCCTGACTTCAAATGGCTTCCCTCTACAGGGAAACTTCGATATAACGTACCCTCGTTATAACGTACCCTCGATATAACGTCACTCGATATAACGTACATTTTACCTCGATATAACGTACACATTTCCAAAGTGTAAAGGAAAAATTTTTTCTATATTTTTTTTCTGATAGAACAATGGAATATCTGTATTGTGATACTAAAACAAGTTTTGTGCCTTCAATCAATCCCAAAATACAGCTGGTTTTGTGAATCCTGATTCTAAATGAATCAAGTTTTAATCAACAGTACAAAGGGAAACATCATGAGAAAGGCTGGCTTCATCTTCTGATTGAAGTTATTTATTAACTTTACTAAAAGAAGCAACACAATAAAGTATTATAGACTACGTTTGTGAGTACTTTATTATGCTTCGATATAACGTACAATTCGATACAACGTACAATTTTGAAAGTGAAATGTACCTTATATCGAAGTTTACCTGTATCAGTGACTTTTTGGTCAGTTTGTGGAAATCAATTAAGTATTATATTTTTACAAATTTTGTTACATTCGTCCGTGTTTGTTATATAACATTTGCTATTTTAAATGTTTATTCTCACATAATTTTCACCGCTCTACTATCACAATGGGAAATATTCTATGTTTCGAGTTTTGATTTCACAACTCTATGTTCACTAAATATATAATACAATCTGTCAAATTTTCAAAAAACATATTTTATTTATCATCTTAATTCATATTATCGCCTTCAAAAAATGCCCCTTCTGAATCAATACACTTTTTCCAACGCAAAATCCATATTTATAACTCTATTCAAGAATTACCTTGGAAAAGTACGTTCAATCCTCGAAGCATTATGAAAAAAAAATCATAAATATAAAAAAAACAGGCACGAACACATTTCAAAGCAGTACTGTGTCTCAAAACTTAATTTCAAAATTCCAAATTATAAAAAAATTGTACCGCAAAACGCTCTAAAATTCTTTAAAAAAATCACACATCAAATACAGGTACATTTAAATGAAAACTATGTTTTAACGAATCCTAAAATTAAAAAAAAAAACATAATTTGGAAATACCAAAGAAGAAAGTTTTATCTCGTAGTTATCGAGAACGGCATGAAAAACATTGAAAACCACGATTTTATCATAGAACCTCATAGGGGTTCAAAAAAATAGTCAACATTTCATATTTGGGAAGTTTAGCAGGGAAACTTCGATATAACATACACATTTTCAAAGTCCAAAGGAATAATGTTTCGAATTTTTTTTTTTCTGAAAGAACAATAAATTATTTGTATTTTGATACTAAAGCTTGTTTTGTACCTTCAACCAATCCCGAAATACAACTGTTTTGTGATTCCGGATTCTAAGTGATCGAAACGTTAATCAATAGTACGAAGGGAAACATCATGAGAGAGATTGGCTTCGTATTCTAGTTGAATTTATTCATTAACCTTACTCAAACAGAAACACAATAAAGTAATATAAGTTACATTTCTAAGTTCTTTATTATGCTTCGATATAACGTACAATTTTGAAAATAAAATGTACGTTATATGGAAGTTACCCTGTACAATATTTTCCATAGAGCGGGTGATTTGGTTTGGGGGCATTTTTTACTTTTTTACACGGCAGGCCCTTTCGAGAAGGCCTATAGATTTAATATATTTGCAGATCAAATATTCATATAAACATTCGAACAATTTCAAATACAGTAGAACCCCGATTATCCGCGAAATAGTCGGGCTAGGCCATCGCGTATAACGAAAATCGCGGATAATGCAATATAAGACTAAAAATGAGGCACAAAAAAAACGAAAAATATATATTTTAGCATTAAAACTATGTTTCATCAATACAGAAATTATTGAACTATCAATCTGTAAGGTCATGTACATCAGTGATCAGATAATGTGAAAGCCATGACCAAAACAAAAAAAAAAGCAAGACTACTACCACTGACAAATTTCGGGAAGGTTTGAAGATTTACTAGGGAACTCACTTTCGCGGATAATCCGCACCGCGGATCGACCGCTCGCGGATAATCGAGGTTCTACTGTAGTTGTATTCAGGAGTATTATAATAAAGTTTACGGCATCCATTCGTCATTGATCAATGATTGCTGAATGGTGCTTTAAAAAACGATCACTGATAACGATCCCTACGATCACTGATAAAAAGAAAAGTTAATATGTATTAGATGACATATATGGCCTACATTGCCTACAATCGTAATCGTATCTAAGTAATTAGCCTGATAGTTACACAAATAATCAATCCGAAGCATAAATGCGATAAATTACGTCATCTGTTTTGGACCTTCGGGACAGGGCCTCGGGCAACCGATTAAATATCTTATCACATCTCAAAATTACGGCACACACAAAACAAAATCTACGCATGTTACTTACATCCAATCGTTTCACCTCAACATCGTTCGTGGCAACAATAAGTTTCCCCACTTTCTTGTATGGAACGTTCTTTTCATCGAAATATTTATAGCTCAGATGAAGACCCTCAACACACAATCTCGCCTTCAGCGAACCTGGCTTATAGTAGATTCCAGCGTGAATGACACCGCTGTTATGTCCGCTTTGATGGAACGCTAGTTTGGGCTCTTTCTCGACAATAGCTACTCTGAGGGACGGATGCCGGAGTAAGATCTCACGGGCGGAGGCAGTTCCGACGATTCCCCCACCAACCACCACAATGTCATATGGTCTAAAGCACACAACGATACAAAGTTTAACCAGTTTGACCTTGTCTTAAATTTGACCTACCTTTTGGCTTTATGCGAGTATGCTCTCAGCGTGGGTGTCAATATTCGGTCGCAACCATTGAGCTTTCCATTTGCGAAACTATAGAGTCCTAAAACCGCCCGATCGATCGTTTTAGTCAACATGCTGAATCTTCACTACGAAAAGTGCGAAGGTAACTGGATGAACACGGAGCGAAATCGAATGCTACTTACACTACTTGAATGTGAATGGAAGACTCACCAATAATCAGCTGACACTGCCGGGCTAGACCAAACACCAACACACACTGTTAATGAGATACGCATGCTGAAAAGCAATGAATTGAAATCTAGGGCAGAGCGTTCGCAGTACAAACATGAATCCACCTGTTTTGGGGTTTCAGACTGTAGTTCGAATAATTATTTGGTTGAAAATTACATTCCACTTGTCTACGCAAATACTCGGAACAACACCGCGCATCAGAGTCATGCTCAATTCAGCTTTATTCGTATCCATTTCTTGCATTGCGTACACCATATCACTCGGGACACAAAACAAACATAAATGAACGTCACCGACATGGATTTCATTTGGCACAAATATGAATGAAAGCCGCGGTGACATTGCTTCGGAGTACAAACGAAAATTTGATTGTAGGGTAAAAGGAGGGAATTTGGACCACCTAAGCAAGTCGCCTAATATTTCCAAACCAATACGGTCTAAATGAAAAATTTAACATTGAACACTGAGCTACACTTGTTTTCTCTCAATCAATAGTGTTTAGTCATAATATAAAACTTCGATCTACCAAATATATCATAAAATAAAAGATATGATTTTTGGACATTAAAATTTGATTCTTTGAAAAAAACATACTTATGTTTATGTAAAGTATTTTGAGATAATGTTACAATCAGTAACAGTGTTCTGGGACCGATACCAGGTGCCATGGCCAGATTCCAGACCAGAAAAATTGGATTGAGACCATCTCGAATTCTGCATGGATCTTTTCACTGTTGTTCGAGCATTTTCAAACACTTTCGATGGTTGGTCAAAGAAAAACCGTTCTTGATGGCCTGCGTTGCTCTTTCAAGCTCCTCCTCCTTCTAATGTTGTCTGCCTATCCTCTTTTTGTAATTCAGCGGCATCTGGAATCAGTTAGACCAAAGAAAAGCCTCAAACCTGTAGGACCAATTCACCCCACAAAAAGGTGTCAATGTCACCCCACACAACATGTAAAAGTTAAAATGCAATTAATTTAATTTATTTATTTAATTTATTATAACTTACAGTTTCGCTGCATCAAAATGTTCCTCTTCTGTAGGCGAACAAAACTTTACCGGACAATACACGAAAAGTTTGTTTAATCAGCGGGAAAAACCTTAAAACCACGATCGGAAAACTCACATCTTTTGGCAATCAATGTGCTTGTTGTGTTCACGCTACCGTTTCCTTCCACCTGTCGATTTTTACCAAAGTTTTTTACATTAGGTATATGCGGTTCACCAATAAAAAGATATTACAGAAAAAATCCAAATTGAGCCGTACTTTTTGAGATAAAGGGGTGGCCCAAATCACCACGTATGTCCAACTCACCCCGTGTTACCCTACGATCACTGATAAAACAGGAAGTGGGTTATATCTATGGTATAACCGCAAGGGTGACGTAGGACTATCGTTGATTTAGAGATCAGTTTGAAGTTGAATCTAAATCCATCCTGAATGAATGAATAAATGAATATTTGGGGGACTTCGAAAACGAGAGCGTTACGTTGGAGGCACAAGGTTTTATGCATCCAATATAGGATACGAAAAACCTTGTTCTGAAGAATAATCTTCTGAAGCTTTCCTGCTAACTGTACTTGATTGACAAATCACAAACCCAAATGTATTATATGGATATTTTATAGATAGAAAACATCAAAATAAACTCTTTCGCTTGAATGTCATTTTTCAATTCCAAGGGGAACTGGCAGATTATTTTCCAGCAACGATTAGATATTTCCACATTTTCCTCGATACTGGAAGCCCACCAGTGGTTAATGCTAATTCGATAACCACCTGTTAATAGCACTTGATTGAAACATATTTGGTCACAGTGTTACATGGATAGAAAACATTAAAATAAACTCTTTCACATGAATGTATTTTTAAATTCCCAGAGGAACTGGCATATTATTTTCAGTAACGATTAGATATTTCCACATTTTCTTCGATACTGGAAGCCCACCAGTGGTTAATACTAACTCGATAACCACCTGTTAATAGTACTTGGTTGAAAAATATTTGGCCACAGTGTTACATGGATAGAAAACATTCAAATAAACTCTTTCACATGAATGTATTTTTAAATTCCCAGAGGAACTGGCAGATTATTTTCCAGAAAAGAAGAGATCTTTCCGGAACTTTCTCAATGCTGGATGGCATCCAAACGGAAAGAATTCCGCGCGTGTATGTGTGTGTAGCGATGTCTTCCCGGGGAACCGTTTGTGGCATCATTCTCCTCCTGATGGATTCCCTTCTGGCCTAGGGTGCACAAACAAGCTCTTGGTGACACCGTTCATCCGCGCTTTCATGATAAACGAAGAGCTTCACCACAACAGCGACAACATGCTCCAATCGCTGTTCAATTAGAACTGAGTGGATTTCCGAGCGGCGCTCGCTTATATACCGATTGGTGATTTCAATAGCCTGTTTTGAAAGCAATTTTAAGACTATTGAAACAAGTTTTTGGATCAAAAAGTAACAAGTATAGAACGCGTAGACATATTATCTTTCGAATGAAGTGTTTATCATACCATTCCGTTCAGTTGTTTAGGAGCTATTAACGCTCAAAATATCGGTCTCCGGCGTAACGCTTTTGTTTTCGAAACTTTGATTTTACACCCCGGTATAGAAATGAAAGACGTAGTCCTACGTCAAAAAGAAACAAACTATCTTGTTCGCTCAAAGCAGACGATTTCGACTGAAACAAGAAGAAGCAACGTAACCACACCAATACAATTCTATGTAGTTGTGTACTTCTCATGATTGCATACGATTTGTACAGCCACATTTTCGTACGAAGCTGCAAGCAATGTAACCGCCGCCTAATGTTGCGGATTTTCGCATGGAATGAATCGAGGAAGTTGACATTTCAGTTGATTCATTTTTGTGTATCTCAAATTACACCGCCAGTATTATTATTCGCGGTGTAACTAAACTAGAAATTATGTTTAGAGTAATACTTATGACAGACATACAGCTGTACTTGCGTTGTACTTCGAAAATTGTATGTCTGTCACCATGTACAGCGCTAGAACCATGCAAGCAACTCGGTACAATCGCTGTACCTGTACCGACCTGTTTTACCGCTGTACATGGCTACAGTTGTACTGTGCGCAGCGCCATAGACGGTTAGTGGTGGGTAGCATGAACAAGCAGAATCAAATCACTTGATAAACGTTCTTTTCATTGACTTTCTTTTAAGTTAATAACTCAGATTGGAAACTTTTTTGTTGTGTTTGATAGTTTAGACACTAAATAAAACAGGAAGTGGGTTATATCTATGGTATAACCGCAAGGGTGACGTAGGACTATCGTTGATTTAGAGATCATTTGTATGAAGTTGAATCTGAATGAATGAATATTTGGAGAACTTCGAAAACGAGAGCGTTACGTTGGAGGCACAAGGTTTTATGCATCCAATATTGGATACGGAAATATCCTACTGATGGGGAAGAATAATCTTCAGAAGCTATCCTGTTGATTGCGATTGATTGAAAAATCACAAAACCTAATGTATTTGGTCACAGTGTTACATGGATAGAAAACATTAAAATAAACTCTTTCATATGAATGTAATTTTAAATTCCCAGAGGAACTGGCAGATTATTTTCAGTAACGATTAGATATTTCCACATTTTCCTCGATACTGGAAGCCCACCAGTGGTTAATGCTAACTCGATAACCATCTGTTAATAGCACTTGATTGAAACATATTTGGTCACAGTGTTACATGGATAGAAAACATTCAAATAAACTCTTTCACATGAATGTATTTTTAAATTCCTAGAGGAACTGGCAGATTATTTTCCGGATCTTTCTCGATCCAAACGGAAAGAATTCCGTGCGTGTATGTGTGTGTGTGTAGCGGCTGCTTCGAGATCTTCCCGGGGAACCGTTTGTAGCATCACTCTCCTCCTGATGGATTCCCTTCTGGCCTAAGGTGCACAAACAGCTTTCATGATAAATGAAGAGCTTCACCACAACAGCGACAACATGCTCCAATCGCTGTTCAATTAGAACTGAGTGGATTTATGAGCGGCGCTCGCTTATATACCGATTGGTGATTTCAATAGCCTATTTTGAAAACAAATTTAAGACTATTGAAACAAGTTTTTGGATCAGAAAGTAACAAGTATAGAACGCGTAGACATTTTATCTTTCGAAAGAAGTTTTTATCATACCATTTCGTTCAGTTGTTTAGGAGCTATTAACACTCAAAATCTCGGTCTTCGGCGTAACGCTTTCGTTTTCGAAACTTTGATTTTACACCCCGGTATAGAAATGAAAGACGTAGTCCTACGTCAAAAACCTTTTTCATTGAAATATGTGGTGGAAATTGGAAAAATATCTGATTGTCAGTTTGACATACGGTACAATGTACAACCAAAGTATGTCTGTCATGGTACGATGGTACCTGTACAACGCTGTACACGTACAACGCAAGTACAGCTGTATGTCTGTCCCTGGTATAAGGCGGTTCGCACACCGGAGCAATAAGCAACTAGCAAGCTGCAATACGTAATATGCAATAGGCAACATATTTTGTTTTGCTTCGTATACCAAAGCAATAAAAACGCCTGACATTATGCAAACAACCTGCCTAATGAACGAAATTTGCCAAATTATGGGCGATAAGTTGCTTTTCAACCGACACGTTGTGCTGCTAGCAATATGTGTTGCTCTACAAGGGTGATAGCGATTACGTATTGCGTCGATGTGCGAGATCAACAAAAATGAAATGGAAAAACCCATTGGCGATAATATTGCTTATTGCAAGTTGATAGTTGTTAGTTGCTTATTGCTCCGGTGTGCGAGCCGCCTAAAAGTACACTGTTTGACCGGTAGTCAAATATTTGGAAGATGCAATTTTATTGAAATTTGATATAGATACAACTTCATTTGTCACTCTTCGAATGTCATCGGTGGTAAACAATCTCAAGCATCGAACATGGAAAAAAATTGACTGATATATTCAACGTAAGTCGTAAGTCGATACGTGGTTTAACGAGAATAAGAAATCGAGGCGGCCCAAGCCGCCAAGATGACGCGATCCGAGTCGACCGCCGACCCGCATTTCGTACGCAAAGCTGTGTTCCACTGATTGCCCGGTTAGTTTGAAACGTAGGATAAGATTCTTTAGCAAGGTCCGACCGAGCTTTGGCGAGTGTCGGACGACATACGTTTGCCCTGCGCAAAATCATATCACATATCACGGTATCACAGAACGTTTTTTACACATGGTCTTTTTTCCCGTGCCAGTTGTTTTCTGGTGCGATTTATTTCGGGAATCGAATCAAATATTTGCTTGTCATGTTTTGTATCTAATATATTTGATCAGCACCGTCAGTACATGTAAAACTGTGTACCTTTACCCATACTAAACTACGCCATCTCGTCGCTAGACTTGTACCACTAGCCGAAACAACAGTGTCGATCGAGGACCGCCCTCCTATGGGGGTACCTTGGGAGGTTGATTGTTCAATAGACAGAGTGTTAACGACGTGTGTGTTGTATCCGGACATCATTTTTGCTGTCTGCTTACGATTTTCCTTCCGCCGATTGAAAAGTACCCCGCTGCTGCTGCTGCTCGATGTGTGCACCGCTGATGCTGTCCCAAAAGTACGCTCCGCTACTATACGAGTGAACTCTGCTGCTGCTGCCCGATGCGCACTCCGCTGCTGTCCAAAAGGTTGGATCCTCTGCTGCTGCTGTCCGATGTGTGCTCCGCTACTGTCCAAATGGTCGGTTCCTCTGTTTCTGCTGCTGTGCCAAATCCACTAATGTCCGAAAAGTTGGTTCTGCTGCTGCTTTCCACTGTGTGCTCTTCTGCATCCAAGTTAAGAATCAGCTCGCTCGAAATTGCGCGGCCGTTTATATAGCGGCGTTCATTATGTTTTCCTCCCGACGATACTCTTTCGTTTCACCCGCCCATCGAAATACGAGGGGAGATATTAGGGGTATATATTTCTTCTTTTTCTTTATTTTTATGAATTAAGTACACAATCCGGTGAATATTTATTTATTTTTATTTGTATCACATCTCTTTCCTACAGTGTGATAGAACGCAAAGCGGAACATCTGATCACGAACGTCACTTCACGGTGAAAACTGAATGATTTGCATGCAAGGTTATATGCCCTCCATTTCGTTTTCACCGTGAAGTGACGTTCGTGATCAGATCCATCGTCTCGTCAACCTGCGTATGAGGTACGATAGAGCATGTTTGGAATACGCGGCGAAACAACCATACACTGTAAATGGAGATGATATACGAGTGTCGTGACTCTTTTTACCCGTTGCAATAAAATCACTGTTAAAGCACTCTTGCGACCGTCTGCTTCAATATTACTCAAGAGAATCGTGATCCAATAAAACTTGCGACACACATTGGCAGAAGTGGAACACGAATCTCTCGTTTTTCTCATTCTCTTGCTCTGATCTTCAGTCAGAACATGAAGACATATCAATGCATATATCTTAACTATTTTCATCTCTCTCAATGCTCTCACATCTCTTCTTATTTATGGGGAACCCAAATATCAACGAATAGACTCAATCTAAATTTCGACAAAGATTCAGAAAAACGAAACATCCAAATATATGTATCACATTTGCTCGCCTAAATTATACGTGTTTATCACTTTTATCATCTGATTTTTATTCATTTAATTATATTCATCTTATCTCCCACAACGAGGTATAACTTTCTTTCAAATTATAAATTAGAACTTCAGAGTAGAGATGGGCAAACCGTTCACGAACGGTACGAAAGAACTAGTTCGCCGAAAAGAGTGAACGAACGGTCGTTCTTTTTCAAAGAACGGTAGTTCTCCCCACGAACTGATTCCGAAAGAACGGTTTGCGAGTGAACTGTTTGAGAGCGAACTGATTGAGAGTGAACTGTTTGTGAACGAACTGGTTCAGAACGAACTGTTTGCGAGTGAGCTGTATGGGAAAGAACTGATTGAGAGTGAACTGTTTGTGAACAAACTGTTTGAAAACGAAGTGTTTGCGGGCGAACTGTTTGCGAACGAACGAGTGCAGCGGAACTGATTTGTGCTGCAAGGAATGGATAAATATAACGAGAACGCTTGTAAGAAAAATAAACGATATTGTCATTTATGAGCAAAATGCATGTAACGCAGGGTTTATTTTGTTTTGGGTTAAAAATTAAATTAGATTTTCGTAGTTTTAAAGGCAAAGCTATATATTTTCAATGTCATATATTCTTTCAATTCCGCATAATATTCATATACTTCCTGATTATCAGAAAAAAATCTGGGGGAAGCTGTTCATGAATTAGGTAAACATAATAACTTATAGTGAGGGCAAGTCCCCTGGTCTTTATGCACAATGCTACAGTGCGTGCGGCAACTCTCGGTTGAGACAACGATACCTCATATCCATATCCCTAACCTGATCCATCCCACAAAAATTGTTGCCCCTCTAACCTCGAGTAAACCGCGAGTAATCGGTCGAAACCTACTAAACATAGATTTAAGTTGAAATTCTGTAAAAACAAATCATAAATTAGTGGCTCCGCAAAGCTCATGCGATTGAGCCTTACAAATAAATGAATTGGAAAAAGACGGGTGGGTAATGTCGGGGACATAACCGGAGTGACGTAGGACTATACAAAGGGGACAGCTTTTGTTAAATATATATTTTAAATATATTGTTTTATTTTCTTCTCCTACGTGAATACCTACCTATCTACCTGAAAAACGGATTAGTTTACTGTTTACTCTTTATGAACATGTTGGTGGTTCTGAAAAGAACCTTTGGCGTTGTGTTTTTGCGTTTTTTTATGAAGGCTCACCAACTAGCCCCGTACATGGAATACATCTTTACATTGTCTTTGATCCCCATGTACGTCCATCACGACCATTTGTTTTAGAAAGCATTGAACTGTATTTCCTAAACTCTTTTTTGGAAGGTTTAATGGCCCTGAAAAGCACCTTGTTTTATGGAATGGTTCCAATTTAGAAAACTTAGTACTCGTGGTTTTGAAAAAAAATCATTTTCGAACGCCCTCGATTCCGCCTTGTTCTGGATTTGCCACCAAAGCAGTTTGTATAAAGAACAAACTTTTTTCTTCTGCTACCTGATGCTGTTTTGCGATTGCGTTTGCCACTCGCCACTCGCTGCAACTGCGTGTTGTTGTCTTGATGTGTTGTGTTCTGAATGCGAGTTTTATTATCGTCGCGAGCAGCATTACCAGCCAACTCGATCACTTCGGCGGCCGAAACTATATAACGCCGGCTAGGTGGACTGGTGCACTGGTACTAACGCGCTTGGCCTAGCTACCCTTGCTGAGCAACTGGCGGATACACCTACGAGGAACTGCACACATGCACGGTTCGAGTGGGACTTTGCCTTTCCCTTAACTTGTCCTCCTTTGTTACGTCCACGATGCCGATGCCGTACAACCACGGGTTTACGGTTTGAAAGAAAATAAGATATTTTTTTGGGGTCCGCGTGTTTTATACTCTAGCGGTACACACTCACAGGATAGAGACAAATCGGCAGACTCAGCCAGAGGGGCGAGTCCAACGAGACGAACGAATGAGCGTTAAAAGGGAAGCGCCACTAAGTTCGCATTGGAGGCGATTTTAACCTGTAATTGAACATTTGCGATGACAGTGGTACAGTGTCGACTTCCAATGTGGGGTCATAATTTGAATCTCTATGTTTACAAAAATGTCCGACTAAATAAGTCGCATTACATGTCCGTCCAATTAGCTAAATGTCGAACTAATTGTAAATTAATGTACTTTCAATCTGGAAACAATTTAAGAATTGGTGAAAATTTAATAATCAGGAAAGTCCCCAACTATCAATAAGCTCAGAACAACTGCCAAATTCACATACTCATCAGATCCTGGCAAACAAATTATGAAAACATCAATTTGTGTTTTATTATTATTTTGTATAATGTTTTAGAAAGCATTGAACTGTATATCCTAAACTCTTTTTTGGAAGGTTTAATGGCCCTGAAAAGCGCCTTGTTTTATGGAATGGTTCCAATTTAGAAAACTTAGTACTCGTGGTTTTGAAAAAAAAACATTTCGAACGCCCTCGATGCCGCCTTGTTCTGGATTTGCCACCAAAGCAGTTTGTATAAAGAACAAACTTTTTTCTTCTGCTACCTGATGCCGTTTTGCGATTGCGTTTGCCACTCGCTGCAACTGCCTGTTGTTGTCTTGATGTCCACCGAACCGAATGTGTTCTGTTCCGAATGCGGGTTTTCTTATCGTCGCGAGCAGCTTTACCAGCTAACCCGATCACTTCGGCGGCCGAAACTATATAACGCCGGCTAGGTGGACTGGTGCACTGGTACTAACGCGCTCGGCCTAGCTACCCTTGCGGGAAAATCCAGACCAACACGGTTCGAGCGGGATTTTGCCTTTCCCTTCACTTTTCCTCCTTTGCCATGTCCAGATATGGCTGCTTGGGTTGGTTTGTTGATGTGTTGTGATGCGGACTGATGTGGTGTACGGTTTGAATGAGAATGATCGTTACGGCAGCGGAGCGGGGATTTTTAAGCTGACTGGCTGGCTCGAGAATTACGCATGTGTGAGACTGCGACCAATGTTTCGTTCATATTTTTTCTTTTTCCTTTTCAATCGTGCTTCATTCTATTTCGCTGCTGCTCTGGTTGCCCGTTTTGGTCGGTACGATTTGAGGAGCACCACAAAATGGACCAATCAAAAATGGGCACGTAGTGCATTTGGACAATGCTTGATATTTCACAATTATTCAATTATTCATCTCAAGAAAAATGAAATGTTATTCGTTATGATAGATGCGTAGATATATTTCCTATCAATTGATGCAAAAACCTTTGCGATCTATTGAGAAATGCTCGAGTTATAAGCGTTCCAAATCTTGCATTTTTTCCTACTTGTTCAGTGCCTAGATTTCCATTTCACCCCCTATATTTTCCGGTTAGACGTAGTCCTACGTCAAAAAAAAAAGTGAGGGCAAGGCGAGAAAAAAAAGTTTTTTCGTTGCTTTCAATCCATTGTTTGGCCTATTGCGTGTATGTGTTATCGTGATTCTTTGTATGATCGATGATTTTTTTCTCTGAATGAAATATGATCTTACATCGTACCTGTGTGTTGTCCAAACAGAAAATATGAAAAATTGCACATATTTTGTGCGCATCAAATTATTACATACACTTTTGTCGGCCGATAAACATATTTTTATACGGTTTGCGACTTTCAAAGAAGAAGCCCCTTATCTTTCTCCACTAAATTTCAAAAATATAAATCGCATACGTACACTATCCAATCCAAAGATAATAATGATTAGCTGTATATTGATGTTGGGTTCCAGTTAACAATCTAACCGCTGAACGAAAGAGCGAAAGAACTAATTCACTTGGATGAACGGTTAGTGAGTGAACCGTTCATCAAAGTCAACTGTTTTGCCCATCTCTACTTCAGAGTTTGGCTTTTCTAAAGGTGGCCGTACACTGTTTGCCCGGAGGTCAAATATTTGATATTTTTTGACAGATAAGGTTTGATTTGATATTTGTACATTTTTTGTACATACGATTTTCCCAGGTTCCTAAGTTTAGAAGATCATGTTAGGACAGACATATTCCACTCTGCACAAAGGCAAGCGAGGACAAAAGTACTCGCAGTTTGCATTTATTTGCAGAGCCGATTTCCCCAGAAACCTCGGTTTCGAAGTCTGTGTTAGGGATTAGGGAAACACATTTCAATCGGAACAAAAATACCCCCGATTTGTATGAATTCGCAATGCCGATTTCCCCACGCTCCATGGATTTGAAGTCTGTGTTAGGGAAACACATTCCAGTCGGAACAAAAATACCCCCGACTTGCATGAATTTGAAATACCGATTTCTCCAGGCACCTTGGTTTAGAAATCTCTATTAGGGAACACATTTCGGTGGGAACAAAAGCTCCCCCTACTTTCGTGTGTTCTTCTTCTTATTTTTGGCTTTAAGAGGTTTTAAACTTTTCAGTTCATTCGCCTCTAGGCTCTTTCGTGTGTTTGCAATACCGATTTCGCTGCTTTCGCGTATTTGCATTGCCGATTTCCCCAAGGCTGCTTGGTTTTGATGGCTGTGTTAGGGCCAATCAAAACCAATTTGATGGCGTAAATCGGGCCAATCAAAACGATGCAGTTAGGGCGTTTAGATAACGCCTAACATTTTACAGTTATTCAATTGTTTATGTTTATGTAATGAAAAACAACATTTCGTTAGTTGCGATAGATGCGTAGAAATATTCCCTATCAAGTGATGCAAACATCTCTCCTATCCAGTACGAAATGTTCGAGCTATAAGCATTCGAAATCTTTCATTTTTTCCTGCATGTTCTGTGTTTAGGTTTTCATTTTACCCTCCATATATTCCGGTTAGGTCCCACGTCAAAAATGAAAGATTTTGAACGCTTATAACTCGAGCATTGCTTAATAGATCGCAAAGATGTTTACATCAATTGATAGGCTCTTCAATAATTTGGATACAAGCAAAGAATTATATAGTAAGCCACTCCCTTAGCCATTCTACCGTCAGTCGAATGAAATAAATTTGACAGTCGATTTCCGAAAACATGATTTATTTTTTGATCGCGAAGCAGAGCTGATGTGTTAAGGCCATCGTTCTAGCATATAGCGGCAGTAGTGGCAGGAGAGGCAGGAGCAACCAGTTTCAATTTTGCTACGCTCATACATTAGCTGAGCATGGACTCAAGAGCAGATTCACAAAAAAAGTCTGATTATCAGCTAGAAAAATAAACTGAAACGGTTGGAATTTTCCCGGAAACATGTTAACAAGCCCAAAGACTTTTGGGAAAAAGTACTTTGAACTGAGGAATCGAAATTTTAGCTTTTTAACCCTCCTGTACTCGCGAGCAAAATCATAACACGTATACTCGCGCACGGTGTCACAGACCGAAAATTGAACTTTTCTGTAATGTTGTTTATTTGAAGGAGAGGGTATGATTGAATGAAAAAACTCAAAAAAATATGTTTTCTTCATCTTTATTATGTTTTAATAGTCATCCAATTCAGCCTCCTCAAAACAGAGTAATTTTTGATACTCAAACACAAATAACAAAATTCGAATTTTTCACTGTTTTAAATTAAAAGTAAACAACTGAATATAATTCATGGAAGTACAAAGAGCTATAAAACAACATAAAAACGTATTAATCGATTGTGGTTTCATTGAAGTAAGAATCAGAACATAGCGTAACTGCATGCTCGAAACAAACATATGTTTTACATGTCGCGCAGTTGATTCTAGATAATTCTAGATAGTTACCAGATGATAAAGGTTCTGGAATATAAAGTTTGCATATTTCTAATATTCTTTGTCTATGTATTCTTGGTAAACTAAGAATTAATGCCTTTTTTTAGATGGGGCATGAAAAAATGATATAAAATGATTTCTAAGAACTTCCTTTTCTTTTCTTGTTTTCTTTTTTTTTTATTTAAATCGTTTATTTTTACAGGCTCAGTTACATAGGTTTAAAGGAGCCGAACTCCTTACTGTATTGTTACTAGTATATATACATTTTTCCTTAATTCTAATGTTAATAATATAGGAAACCGATTACTCGCGGTCAACTCGAGTTTAGAAGGGTGACATATTTTCATCAGGAAAAGGAGGGGATATGAGGATATGTTGACAATGATCACACTCACACTCTCAATCACACTCATCACACTCAATTCTTAAACCTATCTTATATCTAATATGTATTTACATTTCATCTTATTCTTAAGAAGGGATCCGATCTCTCACAAAGGAAAAGGAAAAGGAAAAACTAAGGGTATAAGGACAATCACACACGAAGATCTTGTTTTCTTGTCGATTATAAAAAATATCCCCGAAACTGTAACTGTTAAAAATTAGCATAAACCACCGATTAGTTTATAGTTTACTGTTTACACTTATTCCACAAGTGAAATTTTCTCACAAGTGTGTTTATGTATGACCATTATATTATAGTTACGAAAGTTAAACATTTATATTATGCTTTTGAACGTAGAAATCTAACGACGAATAGTTAATATACGGATCCGTTCAATCCAGTTACAAAAAGAACTGAAATCAAATAAGAATAGTCCGGTAATGATCCTATGCATTACATGCAATAAATATTCCACGCCATACTGCTAGGAAGACCAAAGCCTATTTCCGTTCACTTGAATGGCCTCCACAACCCTGATGATCTCATCCCGATCGAAAACCTGTGGACCATTCTCGACAACGAAGTGGTGAAAGATGGTGTCACTAACAAGGACACTTATTACATAGTTTTCCAGAAGGCGTGGAACCAAATCGACCTTCAGCACCCTCAGAACATGGTCGATAGTATGCCCAAACGTCTTCAACAATACCGCACAGCTCTGACTGTCATAACATGAAGAAACGAGAGTTCACTCAAAGGTTTTGAGTGATTTCAATATTATTTTTTTTGGGGTGGGCTATTATTTTTGTCAACACATATTTGCGCACATGAAAGAAGTCATGTAAGGGAGTAAACAAAATTTAACAGTAATGGCAAAGCTTGTTAATTACTTGAAAGAGTAATAGTTATCAATCAATTTCATAAAATTTCGGTAGTAGTTTTTGACAAAATAGTCCAGAAATTTAGACAATTTTCTAAATATCCAAGGTGGGTTTTTATGCATATCACTGTAGGGCGCGTTGATTTATTTAGGAATAAAAATGGATTTTTGTGACGTAACGATTACGGCTACACAAACCCCCCCCCCCTCCCCTTATGTCACATTAAGTAACAGCACATCAACTCCCCTCCCCACCCTACAAGCGTTACGTAATTTGTACAAGAACCCTAACGAGAAACTTGACAGCCCTAATTAGCAGTACGTGGAAACGTTGATCTGGGAGGTCCTACTCGAAGTAGGGTAATCTCCAGACGTTGCCCCCTGATTATCAATCACTCCGTTTGATGCGCACCAGCTGGGTGACAGATACATTGGAAAGAAACAGAAACCTGAATCTATTCTCAGATCGCCTCAAAAAATGATCATGCTGACTTAAGAATAGGAAAAATAGAAAGAATGCAGATTCCAAAAAGTCGATCGATCGAGCGGATGATGGGTTGATCATTTCGTGTGATGCAGTTTTATCGTAGACACTGCTGTCCGGGAGAAAAAAAAGAGCAAGTTTCGAATTACGTAAATTGTTCAAAACATAACTGTTGTATTTTGATGAAAATTTCATATTTGAAGAATGTCACCTGATAATCTTGAATCATTATAATAATTTTTAAACAATGTGATACGAACGAATATGATACGAAATATCCTTTGAGTTCATCTTATATCTTTTTACAGTTATTCGTATAATGTGTGAGAGTGTCAAGGTTCTACAACGCATAAGAGAAATTGCAAGTATTCTGTCAGTCAAAGATTCAAGCATGCGCAGATCAACTGTATGTGTAATGCACGGTGTTTGCCATTCACAGGGATATGACGGATTGTCATTACTCATAGTGTGAAGGATTTTCTGTTCAATGGAAATTGTACGGAATTGCGACGGATGCTTCAGCAGAATAGAAAATACTTTTGAAGTTTGAAGTGAAGAACACTATCGCCATCTAGTCGTCAAAATACCGTAAAGATGCTGTCAATGAAACCTGTCATCATGGTCTGTCTCTCAAAGAGTGTATACGAGGAAAACAACCCCTAAGACGAACTTGAGAAAATCATTGTGGTAACAGTGCATTTTGGAGAGAATAGAAACCCATCCATATTTTTCCATCCTCTTGAGGAAACGAAAAGAAAGACAAAAGTGCTCGGCAGTTCTGGTGATTTCCATTAACTAAGCTTTGATTTCTGATCATAAACTGAGTATTAGCTGAGTGTTACTCCAACAAAAATCGATTCTTGTAATGTTTGAAACTATGAACCACCACACATATCAACCTGTCGAAGGAAATAAAACATTTTGTTCAAGCTTCTTACGTTTGTTTAGTATTCTTGAACAAGCTTGAACAGATAGACGCAGTTAAAAAAGTGAGTATACCTGGAAAATTTACTCAAATTGGTTTCATTCGAGGATACAAAACATGCGCAAAAAAAAATTTTGGGCTTTTTTATAGTGCTTTCGTTTTCCTAGGCTATCTAGAACAATTTTCTTACGTACATAGTATTATCTCGTCTAGTTTTTATGCTTCGAACCCAGTCTTGTTGTCCCGCCAAGGGTTTTTTTTTCGCTGTATTAGTTTGCGTGTTTTGCTGTACAACCCAGCAGCTGTGAGTATCTGGTTTATGTCTTAATTAAGATATTTAATTCCTTTACCCTTGTGCTGAAGATGTCTCGTTTAATTGAGTCATGGTTATATAGCGGCGGGTTGCGAAATGGTGAACAGGAAAGTTGAACTCTGATTGGTAGACAAAGACAAATCTACGTTAAGGCGCAGTACAATAACATTTTGAAATATACCCATGACAAGGAAATCGATTGAATTGATCTGTTTTATAATTTATTTCGAATGATAAACATTGTTCACCTTGGAGTGAACGGATGAAAATCAATAATCATACATTTGTCTTGTATCGACTATTCGAATAATTATGGTTATTTTCATTCATCGTCAAAAAAATCTTGATCCACATTTCCTTTTTTGTGATATAAACAACCTTTTCGTGTTCATAAATTGATGTTTGATCGCTTATAAGAAAATATTAATCAAAGAAAACTGAATTTGTGAACAAGTGGAACGGATTATTAATAAACTAGAAAAAAATATGGTTGTTCTGGCCTTCGGTATTTCAGGACATTAAGAGAGCTTTTGATACGGTTTCCATAGAAATTCGTTGGTGCTCCCGTGGCCGAGTGGTTAGCGTCACACCTAACATGCTGGGGGTTCGGGTTCGATTCCCGTTCTGGTCGGGGGAACTTCCTGAAATTTTGAATAATTTGTTGTCGGAAAAGGGAATGAACCTCACCCCTGGGTAACTGACAACTTCCAGAAATAGTTATATGGGTCTGCCCCAAGGCTAATATCTCAGCCCCTTTCTTTATAATTTTTAGGTGAATGATATTGACAGTTGTTTGGCAGAACAATGTACGCTAAGGCAGCTTGCAGATGACGGTGTGGTTTTTGAAAGAGGTACACAGTTCGAAAATTTGTAAAGACCATTGCAAAATTCCTCAGACTATTGGTCTTCTTGGGCAAAGAACTTAGGGATCGAACTTTCGCCGCTGATAATAGAATTCGTAGCGTTCACTCGAAAGCGGTTCCCAGCCCTATTGCAACTTAAGCTCACATTACGTATTTGAAGCAAAAATTTCAAAAGAGAGTCAACTTTCTCCCCTTGATTTTCAGCACGTGGTGCGGAGTTCATCAGGGAGCCCTCATAACACTTTACATAACAAATATTCTGTCTATTCTGGATCAAGGATGGAAAACAAGGGAGCATGATGTGATTTACGATTAATCGCAAACTGCACAGATCGCAATCTGTGCAAACTGCGACTAACTATTAATCCTCTCCCATCATAACCAAATGATTTTCTCTTGGTAACTCTGAGTTGACCAAAGCATTGCTAGACTGAAACTAGTTCGAATAATTGAGTTACTCTCCTTCCTCGTTTTGTTTACATCTCCTAACAAGAAATTGCTCCATGGGAATCAGTATCTCTATGACTTACGCTTTACGACTCTAGCTCTCTCGTCCTGGCGTTCAATTTTCCTCTCCGAGCGCGTTTACTTCGATGAAACTGAGGAAAAAATGCGCTACAGCAGATAGGACGACATTAATGTTTAATGTTCCACAGAGGATTTCTCGGATGGTGTTCAAATTCATCTACAAGAGACTACAAACAATAATCCCCCTCAAATCACTAATTTTATGAGTTAATGTAAATGCGTTGTTGGTCAAGGCTATTACGATATCGAATACGTGGTCTTGCGAGATATATTTTTCCGCCAGCCCAAATACAGAACACTCCTTTCGGGCTAGAGTAAACTGGTGGCTATAAAAGACCTCAATTACTTTGATTTAATCAAAAACATAAATTAGCGCAAATATGTCAACATGTGTTTTTTGTGTAAGCACGTAAATATTTACTCATAAAATTTTAGAATTGTGGAACTCTACATAATTTGTATGCAGATAGACTATCCACAGTTTGTGGGGGGAATACTCATACAACTCAAATGGGTAATGATTATCTGCTATCACAAAGCTGAGAATTTTTTTTTGACGTTTTGTTTTACTACTGATTCATTAAAAAAAATTAAGCTTTATTCTAAAATGTTTTCTTATCCTGAGACTAGCACACCATACTGCACTGCTACTAAAACCTTAGGTAAACCTCAAGGGTATTTTTTTATCCATTTTCGGCGAATAATCAATAGAGTGCCGTGTTATGAAACATCAGAACAATAGCAAAAACAACATCACGATCATAAAGTGTTGGTTCGGTTATTCCGAACATTCCGACATTGGAATATATCCCATCTGATCATTTTTAGGAAGGACGACCTTCAAAAGATAAATTTATCTTGGGAACATTAAATTGATGTTCATGACTTCCAGTCGGACGTTTATCCGCTCTGATAATAATTGTGTGGTCCTCACAAAGCATATATTCCAATGCCGTCAGTTCACTTAAATTCTTCGCATACCGTTTGATGTTTAGGTAGGATGTTGATAATCATTTTCTGCGATACCTGAAATTAACCAGATTCAACCAAACAAATCTGCGGACAAAGCAGTATGTACACTCAAGAGATGCAACAAGTTTGATGGGATATGAAAAAAAAAACATTGGTCGTTCAATAAATCTACTGCCACATATGTCGGAAGTCCACGATATATGAATAACATATGTCCATACTAATTCATTACATTTATTTGCAACGAAAAACGTAACCACACAGAATTGAATTAATCAAATATGTGATCCGTTTTATCTACAGAATAAAAAAGGATCTTAAATTCCATTGAATTCGAAAAGTGTTTCGTGAAATCACTAATTGAATTATTATTAGAAAAAATATTTGAAGAGAAATGTGAATGTTCAGAATTATTGGAATCTAAAAAACAGGAAGTGGGTTATATCTTTGGTATAACCGCAAGGGTGACGTAGGACTATCGTTGATTTAGAAATCATTTGTTTGAAGTTGAATCTAAAATTCTGAATGAATGAATAAATGAATATTTGGGGGACTTCGAAAACGAGAGCGTTACGTTGGAGGCACAAGGTTTTATGCATCCAATATTGGATACAAAAAACCTTGTTCTGAAGAATTTTTTGCGTGAAATTCGTCGCTATCAGAAGTCGACCGAATTGCTGATCCACAAGCTACCTTTGCAGCATTTGGTTCGTGGACTCAGGCTCAGGACTTCAAAACCGACTTGCGCTTCCAAAGTTCCTCGGTTATGACGCTGCAGGAGGCCTTTTCGAACATACCAATTTGTGTGCTATCCATACAAAACGCGTCACATCATGCCCAAGGTCATCCAGCTGGCCCATCGTATCCGAGGAGAGCGTGCTATATTAGCTTAGCATATAATCAACGGCCCTTTTCAAGGCTCCAAATTTGATGGATTAAAGTTCAGAAAAGTTTTCTACAGGCCGAACTGAAAGGAGCATTTAGCGAAAATCGTGGTGTCAATGATAATTTGATACCGATAGGCGCCATGGATATGGACTTGATAGTGAAGAATATGAAATACATGACATGATGTAGTGAATATTTCCCCATATCGAAGAAATCACTTTGATGAAACTGCATTATAAAATTATTTGTGTACGAATGCCGCAATCGATGATCGACTCTAATTTGCGCTGGGTAATTTCCTCGGAGGACTCGATTCCTCCTTTGGGCATTAATAATCTCTTTCTGGCAAAACGAAGTGGTATGAATCACATTATTCGAAAGATAAAATGAAGAAGTTTTCTGCCAATTTCCTTCAATCTCCAAACATCTCTTTCTCCCTTTCGTCGTTTTTGCGTTCGCTAATCCTTTCTCACAACACCCATTTCTCGTTTGAGAAATTGTTGAGTAAACATCGTTTGCCAGTGCGCGTAGAGCTGAAATTCCTAAAGATTCATTGCACCTCTTATAAATTGCCGAAAGATATAGTCTTACGTTGACTTGATTGAAAAATCCAAGAGGAAATGTATTTGGTCGCAGCATTACATGAGTAGAAAGCAAATAATCGCTCGAAAATGACTTGATTTTCGCGATGTGAAACATTTTCCGTTTTTCATGTTATGCATCCAATATTGGATACGAAAATTTTCCACTGATGAGGAAAAATAATATTCAGAAGCTTTCCTGTTAATTGCGATTGATTGAAAAATCACAAAACCAAATGTATTTGGTTGCAGTGTTATATGAATAGAAAACATCAAAAAACTCTTTCGCATGAATGCATTTTTCAATTCCCAGGGGAACTGGCAGATTATTTTTCAGCAACGATGATAGCAACAAGAGTTCCGCGCGTGTATATGTGTGTGGCGGCTGCTCCGATGTTTCAAGCGGAACCGTGGCATCACTCTCCTCTTGATGGATTCCCTTCTGGCCATAGGTGCACAAACAGGCTCTTGGTGACACCGCTCGTCAGCGCTTTCATGATAAACGAATTTAGCTTCACCACAACAGCGACAACATGCTCCAATCGCTGTTCAATTATAACTGAGTGGGTTTATGAGCGGCGCTCGCTTATATTCCGATTGGTGATTTCAATAGCCTGTTTTGAAAGTAATTTTAAGGCTATTGAAACAAGTTTTTGGATGAAAAAGTAACAAATATATAACGCGTCGACATTTTATTTTTCGAATGAAGTGTTTATCATACCATTTCGTTCAGTTGTTTAAGAACTATTAACGCTCAAAATCTCGGTCTCCGGCGTAACGCTTTCATTTTCGAAACATTGATTTTACACCCCGATATAGAAATGAAAGACGTAGTCCAACGTCAAAAAGATTTTGGGCGGGATGAGGTTCGCCCAAATCTGCTGGTAATCAAATTAATCAATTGCATCCATTACCCGTCTGCTGTTTATCGAGCGGGAGACGACAGCAAAATAAAATCGACACGAGACTGAGTCAGCCACTCACTGCGGTCAGTGCAATAGAGAATTAAAAATCATTCGACGAGTGTCGTATAATTTCAATTGATCGTCTCTTGTACACTTTCCGATCAAGAACTCACCATCCGCTCTATGGGATGAGATTAATTGTTTGTGGCTTGCACTCACGATAAACCTTGAGTAGTAGAAGTAATACTTCGAGAGTGCATACAGTGGGGATTCCTCTTTCATATTGCTTTTTTGAGATCTTGGTAGCTCACCGTTCCAAGTATTCTCTCTGTGTACATATGAGGGATAAAAGAGCATCGCCTGCTGGGGGTGATTTAAAAACATCCGACTAGAGAGAAATACTTATTCATTGATCGTTGAATGTGATTTTTTACTATCACTGTTCTGGAGTATGGCTCTTTCTGCTTTCTCTCATTTTTCTAAAATTGGAACGAATTTAATATTGTTGTCTACGTATAGCTCTCGGCTGTGTACACTTAACGCATAACATGAGTTTCGAGGTTCTTGCAGGAATTACACTCCTACAGAACCGATTCTGGGAGCTTTCTCTTAGAACACTGGTGATAGGCAGAGTCATGAACGCACTTGCAATTGAAAACTTTGAAAAAAATCTTTATCTAAATATTCAATCTCGGTTTAAGAGAAATGATCACCACTATATTTCGTCAGATATTTGTCTTCCATCGTTTACACCAGACCGTGTTTGCTCACTTCACCATCAGCAGTTCCTCAATTGAATACGATTTGACGATGAAACAAGCAACCAACTACCATTCCCTATATTTTTATCGAAAATACCAAATTGCATGAAAAGTTACTTCACTGATGGATAACGCCTCAATGGATCCTCTGGTTTCGGCGATTTCAATGAAAATTATTGCGCCTTCCATAAACTGCCGGAACTTTGTTCCGTTTATGTTACTTAGCTGGCAACAATCGACTTCTTGTTGGGTATGATCTCCGACAATCCTGCAGACCTTTTCTTTATTTTCCCGGATAGTCTCAGTTCGCTTGAGGGGCGTTCACTAGTTTTCATCGACTGGATAGATGAAAACTAGTGGGCACCCATCTTATTTCCACACAAAAGTGAGGCAGCAGATGAGTGAATTGATCGAAAGATCTTATGAGTTAACCTTTGCATGGGTTCCCTCTTTTTGCTCAATTCCTGGCAATGAGAAAGAGGACACTCTCACAGAGGCGGATGTCCAGGAAGGCAAATTGTTTGATAAATAGATACTTTGAGTTTTTCCAATTTTTGCGTCAGAGTTCCCTCTTCAATTGGCAAACCGATTGAGACACTGAAAGTCTTGGGCGGTGGTTACATTCAATTATACCAAATGTTTCTCCGAGAGCGTGGTTCAAAGGTTTGGACGTAAGTTGTGACTTCATTCGTGTAATGAGTAGACTTATGTCGAACCACTACTCGCTAGATGTCCATCTCCACAGTATAAATCTTGTTCAAAGCAATCCCCTTTATTCCACGCGACGAATGACAGGAGATAACAAAGTTTCTCGTTTTATTTTGGAAGCCACCTTACATTTCAGCTCCTTTTTGATACCCGAATCGATAAGATATGCGGACACGACTTCAAATTTCACCTAGTAACAAACTATAATCACACCATTCACCTGCGAGAACATCGTAACATGAGCCGTCTCACGTCATTCGCCGCGCCGAATTAAGGGGAATGTCTGTCGGTGTGGAAACGGTTACGATGGCATCGGCCACGCAGTTTGGCAATATAGGGATAATTACGCCAGAAAGTACCTTTTGAATACACTCGAGGCACAAGAAAGACAACCCTATGTTCCTATCAGAAATGTGTTGGGATTTCGGGACATCGGCTATATGCAGTCGATCTATGTGTTTGAGAAAGAATTTAGTATAAGAATTTAATGCTTTTGTGTTCTTATTTTTGGTTATTAGTTTGTTTGTCTTGTCCCCTCATCTCAACGTCACCCACCATCGACAGCCAGATGCTATCCCTGGTCATTATGTACAATGCTACATTGCGTTGTCGGTTGAGAGCAGGGATGCCAGGTGATTTTTTCGAATGTCTTCACAATCATATCGAAGAAAACTAAATTTCATAATTTACTTTTGAACGAAATTTGTTAGGTTACTCAATGTGTATTCTAATTGGTATTGGTACTTCGTCCCGCCCAAAATTTGCAATATTTGCAAAATTTGCACCTGCCCCCCCCCCTTCCTCAGAAAGGTGGGAGGAGTGTTGAACCACTTTAGAAATTTTTCTTGCCACCTTAAACCTCCACATGCCAAATTTGGTTCAGTTTGCTTGATTAGTTCTTGAATTATGCAGAATTGAATGCTTCATTTCTATTGCAGGATCCTCCTTCGTGTCTCCTAAAACATTCGCATGACGAACTTGGCTCCATTTGCTTGATTAGTTTTCGAATTATGAAGAAATTTGTCTTTCATTTGTATGGCAGCTCCTCCTTAAAGAGGGGGGTGGAGTGTCTAACCACCGTAAAATATTTATTACACCCTAAAACCTCCACATGTCAAATTTGGTTTCATTTGCTTCATTCAATCTCGAGTTATGCAGAAATTTGTGTTCACTTTTATGGTAGCCCCACCTAAGAGAGGGGGGAGGAGTATCTAACCACCATAGGATCATTTATTGCACCCTAAGACCTCTACATGCAAAATTTGGTTCAATTTGCTTGATTAATTCTTGAGTAATGCAGAAATTTGAGTTTCATTTGTATGGCAGCCCCCCTCTTAGAGAGAGGGGTGGAGTTTCTAACCACCATAAAAACATTTATTGTACCCTCAAACATTCACATGCCAAATTTGGTTTAATTTGCTTGATTAATTCTCGAGTAATGCAGAAATTTGTGTTTCATTTGTTTCACTTGCCTTGAGGGGTTTTGAAGTTTATTTCAATTAATGTGAACGAAAAATATATTCCGCAACTGCGAACTGAATTTTATGAGTTTATGAATGATAATTAGCTTGATATACTTGATAATTAGCCAAAAGTCACTGTTTGGTGCGCATTATGGTCTGGTGGAGTCATCGGGCCGTTTTTCTTTGAAAATGAGGACGGCGAGACGGTAACTGTGAATGGTGAGCGCTATGGCCGCATGTTAATCGATTTTTTTTTGCCACAAATTGAAGATATGGATACGGATGACATGTGGTTTCAGCAGGACGGCGCCACGTGCCACACAACACGACCGAACATGGCCATATTGCGAACGAAATTTGAGGGACGCATAATTTCGCGTTTTGGTGATGCCAATTGGCCGTCCAGATCATGCGATTTGAACCCGCTAGACTCTTTTTTTGTTGGGTTATGCGAAAAACCGTGTCTATGCCAACTCTTCGCAAACTCTTGAACATTTGAAAGACAACATTCGTGAAGTTATGACCGATATACCGCCCCATATGTGCCATATGTGAAAAGTCATCGAAAATTACCTGTTCCGGGTCAAGGTGTGCGAGGAAGCCCTAGGTGGACATTTGAATGATGTTGTATTTCACACATAATGGCATAAACCAAACTTTAATTTGAAATAAAAGTTTCATCGAAATTCTAATTCTAAGTGTGTTTTTTTTTTTCAACTTACTTTCGGAATTTAAAGTTGGAAAACCCTGTACTTGTGGTTTTTATGCTTGGAAAAGCGAGCGAATGACACTGAGACAAAAACCCTACTTCTTTTGACGAAT